>NC_142846.1:17800044-18427928 GCF_061612785.1 Hesperophylax consimilis
TAGGCTGAGAGCAATTATGTTGTCTATGGTCGCATCTTTTTTTAAATGGCCTTGAGTTTCCTCTACCTTGTCTACTGTTTTGCTCCGCACGGTAGGTACTGCTTGTATATCTGTGGTTAAGTACTGTATAATTCTGTTGGATACAAAAAGCCGGAAGATATCGATCTAGAGAGTGGTATATTTATGGTCGCAGGTGTCGCATCGCGGTTCTATTTTAAAGTGCCAAAACGAAGTAATTGATCAATAAAACGTAAGTAATGTTTTTTTTATACATAGTTTATTGTTCACGGCATGTGTTTCGGTAAATTTAAAATACGAAAACTCAAAATAACCGACAAAATATTACGTCAAAGTATAAGCCATGTTTTCGTGATAAAAATGTTCGTTTTATTTCTAGCTATGTTGGATCATATATTGTGTGATTTGCTTTGTTTCGTATCTCATTTTGCAGATAAATCAATTGAGAACATATAACACAGCCTTCGATTTGTCCATATTTAGTAAATATTTTACTAAAAATGATATTCCGATGTCTCCGACCGCTAAAAATCTGCCAACAAATATTTTTATGTTTCTCTATCGATATTTACGTAAATATTGCATAATCTAATAAGGATTGTACATTATTATGTAACGAAAACTATTGAGATTGTGTATAAAAGCCCTAGTTTCGTCAATATTTAGTTAATATTTTTTAATTAAATAAATACGAGACATCGGAAACCTGCACAAATACACGTGAACTGTTTATATGTATGTGTGAGAGGCCATCTTGAAATGACATTTGCGCGTGCGCCTAGCTGCGCGCGCAGATATCAACGTTTTTTACAAATTCAAATTTTGTATGGGACGTACAGGGTTCTTAAAAAATACATGATTTATTAGAAATATTTATTTCGAATAATTTTTATTAGAAATATTATTTTTTATTTATAAAAATAGTGATAAATATCACAAAATTAGATCAGTTATATAGGGTGTGCAAAAAAGTACTAACAAACTTTTTTTTGTTTAGGTATAAAATATTTATAAATACAGGCGTATTGATGATTATATTATATAATGATATACATGATTGTTTCTATTGTTATAGAATGGAGATTCCAAGCGTGTCAACGGAGGAAGACACTACAGAAGAAAGATTTGCAGTCATTGCGACGGTATGTTGTGTATTAGTAGTAGTTCTATAGTGGTTGTACGCTTCATCCTTTCCAAAATTGAAAGACATTCGTGTAACAATTAATGTTTACAGTTTCAGATTCCGGGATGGCAGGCTGACCCGAGACCATCAACCTCCTCTACGCATCGGGCTCCAAATACTCAGGTAATTATAATAACACTTGGCTAACTTTTACAGCGCCATTTTTGTCTTGTATTACCTCAAGGACGCTTTACATAGCTGTATATATATTTTTTTTTCTTTTCTTTCTGTCTATAGGAAACCGACCACATCGTTGCGGAGTTCTACGGATTCACTGATAGCGAGGATGAATCCCTCGCCGGTGATGTAGAACTTCCGTCAATGGTGGATATGGATGTTCCTGAGGATGAGTTGGAGCCTTTGGAGGAGGGGGAGGAGGAGAATCCAGAGGAGCAGACCTTCACCTGGTCCGAGGATTTCTCCACCTTCACGGGTCAGCGTGAGCATTTTGCCGTCCTTCAACCTGGCCCATCACCCGACGTGTTCCCTCCGACAGTCGCTACATCTCCATATGACATCTTCTCCAAAATATGGGACTTGGAAACAATGTCCTATATCGTGGAGGAGACCAATAGGCAAGCATGGAGCGCACTGGACGAGGTGAACACTGAGGATGGACTGTTGGATTTAACAACTTATTCCAGGCTGAAGGACTGGCAAGATGTTACAGTCGCTGAACTGTATGTATTCTTCGCGATGCTTATATACATGTCCATTTGTTACAGAGCTCAGTTATCAGAATACTGGACAACAGACATTTTAGAGATGCCTAAATTTAGGACTCTAATGTCGCGTAATAGGTTTCTTCTGATAATTCGGTTCCTACACTTTGTTGACAATAACACAATTTCTAAAGTCGGTTACCAAAACAAGCTTGCAAAAGTTAAACCACTATTGGATATAATGAATGAAAAGTTTTCCAGTCTGTATACTCCCTACGAAGATATTAGCATAGACGAGTCCCTGTTGCTCTGGAAGGGTCGCCTAGGTTTCAAGCAGTGCATTCGCACTAAGGCGGCTCGGTTCGGCATTAAAACCTATGAGCTGTGCGAATCGTCAACAGGGTACTTGTACCGCTTTATTATGTATGCGGGGAAGAATACAGAAGTCGAAGAGAACCATCTTGGGTTTTCGGGTAAAACTTCAAAAGTTGTACTCAAACTCATGGAGGGGCTCTTTGACAAAGGGTACTGCCTCTACATGGACAATTTTTATAATAGCATGCCATTGACTAGGTACCTGAAACAAAGGAATACCGATCTTATCGGTACCCTCAATCGCCGCCGAAAGATGGTACCTCAAATCATTAAAAGCATGAAGAAGAGTGTGCCACGGCTTACTATCATTGGTAGACACTATGGTGACATGTCAGTCGTTGCCTGGAATGACATTAAAATTGTCACCATGGTGTCTACCTACCACAACAGCGACACGGTTGAGGGTAAAAGAGGGTTAGAGAAATACCAAATGCCTCTATCTGTGGTCCAGTACAATCGCTTCATGGGGGGAGTGGATACCAAAGATTCGCTGTTATCCACTTACCGCATGGAGAGAACGCGGGGTTACAAATGGTACATTAAGGTATTTCGTCGCCTGCTCAATGTCAGCATCCTGAATAGCATGGTGATATTTAGGCAGCTTCACCAAGAAGACCCAGGGAAGCCAATATTGCACCGCGCATTCAGGATGAAATTGGCATCTGAGCTTGTAGAGCGACACTATCCCTCTTTGATTAAACCCGCACCGAGCGCTTCCATCGTCGGAGCCACTCTTAGATTAAATCGTTCTCTTGACCATTTTCCAGATGAAACCCCAAAGATGGACAGTAAGAATCGACGCATTCGCAGAAGGTGCTTACTATGTTCACATCGTAAAATACGCAAGGATGTTTCTACGATTTGCGTAGCGTGCGATGTTTTCCTTTGCATTGGGGGGTGTTTTAAACAATACCACACTCTAGAACATTTATAATTTATTTTTTCAAATCGTTTTTTTCCATTTAGATTCTTTTTTTTATACAAAATTTTAAAAATTGCCATGAAGAGGAAATTCATCATACCTAATAGTGGCAGTCCCATAATTACAGTTCAGGAATTGTATCGCTATTTCTTGCATTAGTGTTGTTGTTTGTTATAATGTTATTGTTTGTTATAATGTTATTGTTTGTTATAATGTTATTGTTTGTCATAATGTTATTGTTTGTTATAATGTTATTGTTCTTTGAATGTTGGTTGCGGTTGTTATTTGTTGAATGTGTGTTATCATTTGTTACTTGGATTTTGTTATCTGTGATTGTAATTTGGTACTGGTTGTTGTTATTTATGGTTTTAAATATTTATTGAATGGGTGTATTTGTGCATTATTTGAATAAAAATGTTTACTGAAACAAGTGCATTGTGCATCTTTGCATTGTTTGAATTTTCGTTTCCATTCATTGTATCTTCCACTTTTGAGGAGGACAGAAACAGTGTCTAAAAATTTGAATATTATAATAATAAATTTATGTATGTGAAAAATGATTTTTTTCGCAGTCTCTCGACCAAAGATTAAAAAAACGTGTTTCATGTACCTGTTCTAAAACTGAAATAAATATGATGATTTTTTTTTCTTATTTATTTTGAACCACACAGTATCTGAATTTAAAAAAAAACGTATTTAAATAAATAAATAAATATTAATAAAAAAATATTAGCAAATTTTATTTTTATTCCTCGAGTCATGATTTTTTTGTCACCCTGTTCTTTCGAACACATCTGTACACGGATGCCGGCGGCCATTTATAGCGGGCGAATTGACAACAATGCAGAAACGTCGCGAATTTTTATAAGGTAACCTCTTACTTCTTTCATTATTTTTTATATAAATTGATTGTGGAAATAATAGATTTGAGGTATCATCAGAAAGATAGTTTTATCTACATTATTTTGATGTAATTTTTATAATATTTCACCCAAGAAAAGTGATGAAAATTTACTTCGTAAGAAATGTCAAAATTTTTACGTCCTAATGAATAATTTTATTATTAGCATTATTTATTTACAGGTTTCTTGTACAAAATAATATTATTAGTAACAACAGTTGTATAAACTACCGAAATCTGGAAGAATTGTTATCATATACTTATAAAATACGACACAAAAAATTTTTAAGTGGACACTTGACGTTTGATTTTTTTTTTGAATAAATGAAAATATTTTACATTTTCAAAGAAGTGTCAATGGCATTACTTCTTCGAAAAAACCTTTGGATTATTTTTTTTCACGAGGGGTTTATTCAGGTTTGTGTAGAAATAAAAAAATCAGTTAATTTTCTTATGAATATATTTTTTTTACATTTGTTTGCCGAATGGGAAAATTTTTACACTTTTTTTTTGTTAAAGTTAGCTATTCTGGGAAAACTTGTAACAATATTATCATGTAATATATATGAATAATAAGATACATTATCTGATAAACAGAAAACAATCGCAAAATAAACAATTTCTTTGTTTTTAAACGGATGTTTGACCAAAAGGCAGGAGAGTAATTTGCGCGCGGCTTTTTTCAAAAAAGCTTGGAATTTCCGGGCATTCAACAGGTTGTGAAGTATCTGTCAATGAAGACCTGTATTTCGATTTAATAAACTTCATTGTTGAATATGCACTTTCACAAAGGTAGGTACTGCCCATCATCGAGCCCATTTTTTGCCCGAAATTCGTCAGTTTCGGGAAACGTTCAGCGAGGAGCTTAAAAAAATCAATTCCTGTTTCTGTTCTGCCCTTGTAAAAGGGGTCTGATTGCAGATCACACAGTTCCAATTGATAATCAATCTTCACACTCGCAACTGCGATCGTTAATGGATGAGTAAAGAGAGCTATATCACTCTCAATTTTTTTAAAATCTGCAAAACGCCGCTCAAATTCGACGATTATTTCGTCCATGTATTTGAGGTGGTCCAAAAAATTACATTCTTCAAAATTTTTCATCTCTAAATAATGTTCTTTACAACTTGAAAAAAAAGAAAAATCATTTTTTTTTTTTTTTTTTTTTTTTTTTTTTTATATTTACTCCACACAGGAGGCCCTGAAGAAAATAATTTCCCTCAGGGCCTATGTCATCTTTGGGGATGCTGTGTGGAGGGTCTTTTTGTGGAGAGGAAGGAGTGAACATGGGTCTTGAAGAGTCCCATGTTGTAGGAGGGAGGAAACACAGAGGCCGGCAGTTCGTTCCACAGCCGAGCTGTTGAACTTAAGAACGAATCGTAGAAGCGACCCGTTCTCATGTGACAAGTGTCAACTGTGTACAAATGTTGGGCGCGCGTTTGGCGTGTATCCCGGCTACGCACCGGTGCCGAAGGGATCAATGACGCTAGTTCCTCAGAGCATCTTCCATTGTAATACCGATAGAACAAGGACAGCATACCTACCTGACGCCTGTGCTCTAAAGAGTCCGTTTGTTAAGATTGGGGAATCTATCAAACGGACCGCCCGTTTCTGCACAGAGTCAAGGGTTTTTTTCAGGTATTTTGGGGCTCCAGACCAGAGATGGCTGCCAAATTCGACAGTAGGGCGCACTTGCGATTTGTACAGGGTGAGCAGTTGTGTACTATTAAAGTATCTGCGGGCCCTGTACAGTACGCCCAGCTTCTGAGAGGCCAACTTTACTCTGGCTTCGATGGAGCCCCCGTACCTGAGCTGGTCACTTATAGTTACACCAAGCATATCAATGGAAGGCCTGTTCGGAAGATTGCTTCCGTTGAAGGAGACTAGATTATCATTTGGATCCCTTTTAGACGTAATCAGACAGGATTGGGTCTTTGAAACATTAAATTCGACGAGATTATTTTTACCCCAGGAGGAAATACTCTCGAGATAACCGTCCATTCTCTGCTTCAAAGCCCTCCGAGCCGTTGGAGTTTGTGTGCCCTTTGGGGGCTTGTCAAACAAAAAGCTATCATGAACTGTACTGTCATCCGCGTAACAATGAATCGGTGCACATGTCAAAAGGTCATTGATGTGCAACAAAAACAAAGTCGGAGACAGAACCGATCCCTGTGGGACGCCAGCATTTATGGAGTGCGAGGAAGAGGTGAAACCGTCAGCAACCGCCTGAATCGACCTATCCCTTAAAAAGTCAGCAATCCACGTACACAGGGATGCGGGAAGTCCGTAAGAATGCAATTTGTTGACAAGTCCTCGGTGCCAGACCCGGTCAAAGGCCTTGGATATGTCTAGTGCGACCGTTTGGGTCTCACCGTGACGTTCCAGGCACCGCCCCCAAACATGCGTCACATACGCGAGAAGATCACCGCACGAGCGGTTCCGCCGGAATCCGTATTGACGGTCGTTGATAATTTTGTTCTTCTCGAGGTATGTGAGCAGTTTGTCGTTGATCACACGTTCCATCACTTTGGACAGAACTGATGTGATCGCTATGGGGCGGTAGTTGGCCGGCTGTTGTAGAGACGTTTTGAACAATTTCAGTTTACTTCTGAATCCATTCACATTTCCGTACATGTTGGCTATATTGAGGTTTTTACCTTGCAATTTTAAATTAAATTCATTCAAGTGTTGCGTCATATCAGTTAAAAACGCAAGATCAGCCAGAAACTGAGGATCTTGCATTTTATCTTGTAGTTCAGAAGTGTCAGATGATATCTCATTTTTTAGAAATAAAGGTATTTCTTTTCTTAAGGCGAAAAAGCGTTGCAAGCACTGGCCAGCACTTAGCCATCTGATTTCCGAATGCAATAGTAAATCTCCATAGTTTGCATCGATTTCACTTAAAAAGTCTCTAAATTTTCTATGTGTCAATGCCCTGTTTCCACCTCTAATCAAATTGGTTATCCTTATAACAACTTTCATAGCATTCATTTGACGCAAAGATTTTCCACACAAGGCTTCCTGATGTATAATACAATGCAACAACGGGCAATCAATGCCATTTTGTGTTAGAAGTCCCGCGAATCCTGTCACTGTCCCGGTCATAGCTTTTGCCCCATCGGTCACAATACAAGAACACTTACGAAATCCTCCATATTCTACTATAGTTTTGTTAACCGCTTCAAATATATCACTGCCTTTAGTTGTTCCATGAAATGGTATTAAATCCAGCATTTCTTCCGTGATTGTAAAATCTTTGGAAATGCAACGTATAAAGATTATTAATTGACTGACATCGGTCTGGTCGGTACTTTCATCCAAACATATTGAATAGTATTCGCAATCTACAAAGTAATCACATATTTTTTTTGTAATATAATTACCCATGTCCTCTATTCGTCGCGCCACCGTTTGATGAGATAATGCAACAGATTCAAACTTTTCCGCTAATTTCGGCTGCATAAAGCGTTTAGCCATTTCAACTGCGCATTTTTTTATTAAAACTCCATCACTAAATGGTTTTTTTGCTCTGGCTAATTGTAATGAAACTTCATATGAGGCAGCCAAGCTTTGTTCATTCTCAGTACTTACTTTTGAAAACATACTTGTTTGCTGTATTAGTTTTTTTTTGTACTCAGCCACCATAACTTTTCTTGCTTCACCGACATGTTTTTTATACTTTTCTTCATGTAAAGAAGTATAGTGTCGCTTAACATTATATTCTTTACTTACAGATAAAACTTGCATACAAATCAAACACTGAATTTTATTGTTATTGTTGGAGATAAAGTAGTCTAACTCCCATTTCGCATTGAATGTACGATTTTCTTCACTTAACTTCCTCTTCTTTGTAGACATGATGAAAAGTTCAATATACTCAAACACAAAGCGAACAACGTAATACCAAACTTTAAAATAATGTAAAAGTCTTTAATAACCTGAGAGTAACCTTGCGCAATCAAAACTTTCATTGCGTTGAATGACAAGTGACAAACAAATGCCCAATGAACGATGCGCGGTAGGTACCTATTTTGAGTTCGGGGAATTCCCCGAATTCTCGAGTCAATAGTGATGTGAGCGACGTGATCGAACATACCCAAAACGTTTGAATTTCGTCGCGAGAAAAATAGTTTGCTCATTAATGTATTTAAAACTTCGAACAAAGAAGATAATGAACTAAAATCTGAATAATAATTGCTTTCATACAAAATGTGACAAGAAATAAAGGTAAATTTTGGATAGGGCCTGACACGCTTATTACGAATAATTTTTAGAAAAAAACTTTATATTCGCCTTAATTACTATAAAAGAACACTTTTTGCATTTCGGGCGGCGGAAAATTATGCATTTTGATTTTCAATTGCATAAAACCAAAATTCACTTCGCGAATCGATGTGGCGACAACGCGACGCCATTAGGAACGCACTGTTATGTTGGTATCACTGATGCATTCAAGAGCTAAATACGACCGTTGCTATCTTCAATATGGTTTGTGATACAAAGGAAAGTGCCCCTTAATAACGCCTGCTCGCGTCAAGGCAAGAAAAACATCCCAGTTTTCAACTAGTTTACCGGCTACGCTAGGTTTGTGTAACATGGTTTGTGATACAAATCAATGTATCAGGGATACCAACATAACAGTGACGTACCTAATGGCAGCTGATTGCCGCTGCATCGATTCGCGAAGTGAATTTTGGTTAACGCAATTGAAAATTTAAATTCATAATTTTCCGCCGCCCGAAATGCAAAAAGTGTTCTTTTATAGTAATTAAGGCGAATATAAAGTTTTTTTCTAAAAAATATTCGTAATAAGCATGTCAGGCCCTATCCAAAAATTACCGAAATAAATAAAGGACTAAGTTAAAGCAATTATTAATTAAAATAAATATAGTTTAAAAAAACTAAAAAACACGCTTTTAAATAATATCGAACTAAAAACTTCAAAATAATTTTTAAAATAAGCTTAAAGCAATAATGAATGAAAAATGATAGTATTATTGTTAAAAAGCGTGGGCGCTTTGTGCCATATTTTTCGTATATCGTGCGCCCGACGCTTTTTCACAATAATACTATCATTTTTCATTCATTATTGCTTTAAGCTTATTTTAAAAATAATTTTGAAGTTTTTAGTTCGATATTATTTAAAAGCGTGTTTTTTAGTTTTTTTAAACTATATTTATTTTTCACTTTTTAGTTTCGTATGCTACAAAAGCGTGTTTTTTTAGTTTCTTTAAACTATATTTATTTAATGGTAGTTTCTTTATTACCGACTATGGTTCTAACAGGTAACTTTTATTCCGGAGAGGGAGCCTGAGAAACGGCTACCACTAGGGCCGAGGAAGGCAGCAGGAGAGTTACATACAAGCAAGCAAACAAGCAAGCAAGCAAGCAAACAAACATACATACAAGTGAAGTTAATAAAGTATTATTATATGCAGTGGGTACACCTACAGACCTCTTTGTAGTCGGTGTAACCGAACCGGACTTTTTTTTGAAGTCGGTTAAAAAAAGGTTCAATGGGCCGCAATAATCTAAACCGCGGCCCGCGGGCCGTGGTTTGGACAGCCCTGATCTAGTCAATCAACATTATGTAAGTGCATTATATAAGCAAAATAAATACAAGAACAACACGTCAACTCACAAGAGATCAAATGGGAAAATAATTCACCGACTCCAGATATTTTCATATCAGAGGGTTCGGCTCGGTAGAAATTCTAACAGGGCCTATAAATCCTACTGATCCCTCAACATAAATATTTAAAAAATCTTTTGTTATCCTACATGTATTCAAAATGACCGACTTTTGCATCTTTATATATAATTTTTTGAAAGATCTAATACGCCTAAATTTTTAATTAGAGAGCTAGGTATAATGCCAGTAGCCGAAATAACGAATGGTAATATTTTTATAGTCTGAGAATGCCAAATTCTTTTTATTTCATTTCCTAAATCTGTGTATTTTCTTAATTTTTCGCTAACAGATTTTTGAATATTACAGGAATTTGGTATAGCGACATCAATGATATAAGTTATTTTTTTAATTTTGTCATGTAAAACTATATCGGGTCTTTTATGACTTTATTTATTATACTGTTATACTTGGTGGAATTATATATTATTAAAATAGAAAATAAAACATTTTTTAACTTATTTCCACTTGTTTATTTTACCACTACCGGTTTCATCCTATTATGGACATCTTCAGGCTGGCAATTGAAATTCTTTTGTTACAGAATTTATACAAAATTAGGTACACAATGTCAAGGTAGGTACATATGATTGGGTTATTAAATTACAATGGTTCTTTAAGGTTAATATGTCATAAATAAGAAATAATATTTCTTCATATGAAGCTGTTACTTTGTGATGTGACATTATAATTTAAAATTAAACAGTAACTTTGTAAACACAAAGTTACTGTTTAATTTTAAGAAATAATAATATAACAATGGTCACTATAGCAGAATAATCGATAATTTAGTAAATAAAATAATGAATTTTCCTGCATACCATGCAGGACAATCCGGAAGAGAAGAATCAAACTGTACAAAAGAACACCTCCTTAGTTGAGCAAATCAAAAAGTGGGGGGGGGGGATTATGATCTATTGAACATAATTTTGCATTTACCAGAAAACAAAAATTATTTCTATCAAGATAGAGATGTCAAAACTCTTAACGTTTGTAACAAAGGATCAGAAGATTACATAATTAAATTACACAACTGTTATTTAAGGTAAATAAGTCATGAATATCAAAATGTTCAATAATCATCAATACATACATCGCAAATTACTTAGAATAAAATGTTACCTCAGAGTCTAAGGTAACATTATTAAAATTAATTACAATGGATATATTAATGGTGACTGAGCACCATGTTCCAACTGTTTATTCATGACATATTTACGATCAATTTTCTTCGTTAGGCGATTAATTTCTAGTAATTCTAATCTGTCTAATTTCTGTCCCTTTTCACAAACGTGAAGAACCTTGACATCTCTATCCTTGTCAAAAGTATGTTGGTTCTCTAGCAAATGCAAGGCTACGTTCGATAAATCTCCCTTTCGATTTACCCAACATGCGAAATGCTCCTTTATACGGGTCGATACTGCTCTTCCTGTCTGTCCCACGTAACATGCAGGGCAATTCGAGCAATTCACTTGGTAAATTCCAGAGTTCTCCAATTTATCTCTCTTATCCTTATTGTTTATTAATATCTTACCCAAAGAATTCACGCTACAAAAAGATGTCTTACACTTCTTGTCACTGTCTATCAATTTCGAAACTTTATTTGATACTTTCCCAAGGTATGGTATTTTACACCATTGTTTTGTTTCAATTTCATTTTCTGGTGTAAGGCCATATGTAATTGAAGTTATAGTGAGTTTTTTATTTTTCTTTTTTATTAAATTATCTATTATTCCGCTATCGTAACCATTATTCACCGCAATAGCTTTGATAACATTCAATTCATTATTGTAATCTATATCATTCAATGGTACATGTAACAGTCTATGGATTAGACAATGGAATATCGACATTTTGTGTGAGATGTGATGTCTCGAAGAGCTGTGGATGATATTATCACTATATGTAGGCTTCCTGTATATTGAAAATTCCAACTTGTTATTAACAATCCTAATTCCTACATCTAAAAAGTTGATTCTATCTCCTCCTATCTCCATAGTGAATTGAATCGACCTATTGATTTGATTTATCTCCTTGATGAAGATATCCAGCTGCCTCTGTGTACCAGTCCATACGATCAAAATGTCATCCACGTATCTCCGATAGAAAACAACATTCTTAAAGGACACTAACCTCTCAATGGTCTCTTCTAAGTGGTCCATCATGATCTCTGCTAAAATTGGAGAGATTGGGCTACCCATTGCCAACCCTTTCGATTGTAAATAGAATTTATTATCAAATCTAAAAAAGTTTTGTTTTATGCACACATTTATTATTTGATTAATTTCTCTCTTTTTTATAATATTTATGTTGGATTTCTCCATGTAGTTATTGATTATTATTTTTAATTCATCTGTAGGTACACTTGTGAATAGACTAACAACGTCAAATGACACTAGAGAGGCGTTGTTTGGTATATTTATATCTTTTATCAGGTGTATTAGTTGTAAACAATTTTTAATACCATATTTTGGTTTGAAATTTAAAGTATTTTTAATGATTCTATTGGCGTATTTTGCTAGTTTGTAGGCTGGTGCTGAGTTATAAGCTACGACGGGTCTCACTGGTATATCTAATTTGTGAACTTTAGGTTGTCTATACAATCGTGGACATTGGGGGTTCATGACAGTGAGGTAGGATTTTTGGAATTTATCTTTAACAAGTGTTTTGCATGTACTAAGAATTGAATTTATTTCTGCGGTAAATTTTGGGGTTGGATCTTTATTCAATAAAATTACATCACTAGAGTTTAGTACATTTTGCACTTTTTCAATATAAATATTTTTTGGTAGAATTACTGTGCTATTCCCTTTATCAGCTTTTGAGATAATTAAATTATTGTCTTTAATTTTATTTTTAATTGATTTTATTGTATGAGCTTCATTTGAAAACTTATT
Source organism: Hesperophylax consimilis (assembly GCF_061612785.1). Lineage (NCBI taxonomy): Eukaryota > Metazoa > Arthropoda > Insecta > Trichoptera > Limnephilidae > Hesperophylax > Hesperophylax consimilis. The sequence continues at coordinate 17,812,692 of NC_142846.1, forward strand.
ATTAATTATAGCATTTTTTATTATTTTTGAAAGTGACCATTGTTATATTATTATTTCTTATTTATGACATATTAACCTTAAAGAACCATTGTAATTTAATAACCCAATCATATGTACCTACCTTGACATTGTGTACCTAATTTTGTATAAATTCTGTAACAAAAGAATTTCAATTGCCAGCCTGAAGATGTCCATAATAGGATGAAACCGGTACTGGTAAAATAAACAAGTGGAAATAAGTTAAAAAATGTTTTATTTTCTATTTTAATATATCGGGTCTATTATGACTAATCGCTCGGTCTGTTAGTATAGTTTTATCATAATATATTTTATAAAATTCGTTTTCTATCTACCATCTTTTGAGACTCTTCGTACGAATAAAATTACTTTCCCTGTCTCATATCCAGATCATTATAGTTTGGTAAATATTGAAATAGTTTGCTAAATCATTACAATCCGCATAGCTTCTTAACGGGAATTGCATGGAAATTAGGCCTAGAAGGAGGCGATTACTCTTACGATGAACTTGTAGTAAAATTAATTATTTCTTCTTCAGAAAAAACTTAGGACGGACTTTGATCTCATCTGCATTTTGTAAATTATTAACAGTATGATTGACTCATATCCATCAAAACCTTCACTTGACATTCTCTTTAATTATTATAAGTGTTTTGGTGCCCTATGCTGTATTGTAACATTTCTCCTTGCAATTAACTTCCCGTAAGTTAGTAAATACATAAATAAGTCATACAGCAGTCAATTCAAATCTCCCGGTAAAATGCGGACTTCAAGCTACGACTTTCTAACCAATCAGCGATCTACACCATGTATGAGCGAACCTTGTTTAATATTCTTTCGAACCTTGAGCTTACACCGTGGACCTAAAATGCCCTCAGATAAGTTTGCAAGTCGGTAAATTATAATTAACGTTAAGTAAATATAAGTACTAACCGGCTACAACCAGAAAATCCAAAATGGAAAAATCGATCAAATTTTTGGTCATCACGGCACACGCAGCAAGATATAATGGCGTGTCTCCTCTCGATGTCGTGGTATTTATATCCGCACCTAAAAATATTTAAGTGATAAACATTGCCTGCATCTAAGCACAACATTTACGTACCTATTAGAACTTATTGTGAAACTCTGCAAAATATTTTCACAAGGGAAATATTTTTAAATACCAGATAAGAAATTTTTATTCCTTTACCTTTTTTAAGCATTAACAGCACTATTTCTTTGCACCCGGAGGCGCATGCTTTCTGAAAAATAACATGTCAGTAAACAAATAAAACAAAATAATAATCAATTAGTCCTAGGATGTGGCAAATGAGTAACACAACATATCTAAATATTATTAAATTTTGTAAAATAAATATTATTTTTTTACCAGGAATGGCGTGCTGCCTCCGATTTTAAAATTAATTGTCTCTGGACATGTTCCAATGTGGTATAAACAGTGTTCTTTTTGATCATGGTTGTGGAAAGATAGCTGAAAACAATAGTAGTAACAAAAAATTAAAACGATAACATGTATAAATAAATCGATAAACTTGTTACAAAACGATTTACTTACACCAATGGTTCTGATCATTTTTGATGCATTCTTTCTCAATATTTCAGTTTTTTTATTTTTATTTTTATTAAATTCTATAACCTTTTGAATAATTTTGAAAAGTGCTGCAATTATAAGTAATGAAATAAGAATATTCAAAAACATATTTCTTTAGGCCGGAATTTGCTGTGGAATAAAACATTAATTATTAATGTTTCTTTTTTGTCACTTTATTGAAATATTTAAAGAAAGATTATGTTTGCCAAACAATCTACCTGTGTATATGTTTATAAATTGTTTATAAAATGCTGTGTATATGTTTATAAAAGCACACACGAAGATGTGAAAAATAAAAAATAAAGCTAACTCGAAAATAAATAAATATGTAAACTGTCAGAAATATTGAAAAAACATTCTCGCTTTAGGTACATTCGATTCCAGAGAAATGTTTTGAAAATACTTCTAAATAAAATACTGACATTCAAAACAAGTACTGTTTCTGATTTTAGTATAACAATCACATATTATGCAACTGAAAATATTCTGCTTGTTTTTGCGTTTATTATGGGCCGGTATGTCAGTTGCTCTGGCTAGCTAAGATTCATATTGCCCGTCGAGGTGCTCTCCCGTAGAAGTCATTAGCCTAGTTATACTATTACCAAGTAAGTATAGTAAATAATATAGAGGCAAAAAAAATAGTGCTCGTAGATTACATTCCTGAAAAACACAACAAAAATTAATCCAACAACCCTCCCACGTGAATGCTACAGCTATACGCCCTTGACAATTGCAAAAAATACCTTTGTTCCGGGCCATCAGGTCTATAATATTCGCCATTTTTTTCTGTATTATGGGCCGGTACGTCGGATTCTCTTTATCCTCGTTAGCGAGATATTTACGTCCGTCAAGTTGCTATGTGGTAGGAGCCCTGGCAAGGTAAGCCTGGTGATACTATTACGAAATTTTAATGTAACAGACCATGGTATAAGTTCGTTAACAATACAATAGTTAATTAATATTTTTGTTTTGTATCTTAAATTGGGTATACTTTTTGTGAACAGACGAACAATTTATAACTACCTTATATAAGTTAGGAATGATTTACGAATCCCAGATATAAATAATACGATGTTTGTTTGTTAAATAGGTTGGCATTGCGCTCTGGCCATGTATGCTACTTTCTGTGCACGCTGAATTATTTCTGCACATCGTTTCTTTCTCATGAGTCGACAGTCTTGGAAGAAACCTTCGTTTCTAGGGAATCCATTGCTTCCGTCACTGAATGTGACTATGCCTGCAATCCAAAAGATTTAATGTGTTAATTTAGACCTTAACAATCATTTTTATAACAATAATTTGATACCTGGCTTTGCCGGAGTTTTAAAACCTACTTTTTCATAATACTTTCTTACTGCACAGTGAAAAAATATTGAATAATAATATAAAATATAATGTCTCATCTTATTTTTTATTTAAACGGTTATTTCTCAGCTACACAGCTTATATTGGGATTGAATGATCTTGCGGGCTGAAAGTTCCTAATGAACCTTAGAAATTATCACAGCAAAAACACTATGCAAATTTCAGACAGATAGATTATAATATCCTTTATAGATAAGTAAATTATTATCAATTTGGACATCAATGTCAGATTTAAATGTGGATTAATTTTCAAGGATTAACTATCAGATTTAAAATAAGAAAGACAATATTACCAAGACCCCAAATCCTCCCTCCTCTGAATTCCCCTTCGTACTTCATTCCATCTGCTCTCCAAAACACCCCGTGGCCGTGGAACCACCCCTGCATGAACTCGCCTTCAAATCTAATCAAACAAACACAACATGATTACAATCAGCTGGTGGTTGGGCCAATTATTAATAGTGTCACATTTCCCCTCAAACTCTATTGTCACTGACTGTTTGCCTTTATTTGGAACAACAATACGTGACCGCACCAGGACTAAATAAAGTCCTTGAGTCGTTTTCCAACATAAAGTCTTCCAAGAAAGTCTAGAATTTTAATAAAATGGCATTAAAATTTTACGTTACTGTGGCAACACTGAGTAACACCGATTTGGAAAAAATTTTAGAACATTCAGTGTGAGGTTATGCTTGACTCCAGAATTTGATAATTGACATTTACAGGAAAATTATCATAATTTTTTTTTTTTTGCTAATGCTGTGTGTTTCTTCCACTCAATTTAATTAATTTATATTGAACTTCGGAATGCCGAGCTCCTGTCAACTAATCCATATGGATACGCCAGCGCTCAAGGGATACAATTTTTTTATCCAATGGGTACTTTTGGCGCTTGAGAAGTTAAACATCTTAAAATTGCTTCATTGATAAATTCATTATGTACCTACATCAAAAAAAAACTTCCATGCAATGGCCATTCTACACGCTAATATAAAACAATGAGGTAGTTAGAATATGATGTAGGATTATTTCCTTTTAGAAAGTGGCACTAATTTCTAAACCCCGTTTTACGTTGATGTGAAAAATATTCACTTGGACCGTAGTTCTTTTTTAAAGTTACAAGTGCTGTTGGCTGTTCAACACACTTCGTTAGTATGACAGAAGTAAAAGTTCCCATAGCCGTTCCGTACAACGAGCACATAAACCAAAAAAAAGTGTGGGACGCGGACTAGCATCACCAGATCCAACTTCGGGTAGGTGGATTTATTAACCTAAACTTCCCATCTCGATAACACGAAATTTATTTACAGTCAACTCCTTTAAACTACCACTGGCAGGTTCCTGCTTTTTGACATACCTTAATACTAAGGTTTAAGAATCATAATATGAAACAGAAACATTGACATAACGAAAATATGCACACACAGTAAAACAATCTGATAACAAAAGCAGTTGTGATCTGTTAACAAGTCATCAATAACGAATAATTATTGTATGAAAAACAAATGTGAAATCTACGCAAGTTTAAGGGCAGTTTATTAGTACGAGAAACTTTAAAACTTACTTGGCACCATCGGGGAATGTCATAACACCCAAGCCGGAAGACAGTCCATTAGTAAAGGCTCCGTCGTACCTAGTACCGTCTGGCAACACCAGGTGTCCCATCCCGTGCTTCTGTCCTCGGGAGTTCCATTCCCCGATATAGCCAGTCGTATCCTCGTATTTATAGGCCCCTGTCTTTGCCACTCCTGGATCCATCACTGCCAAACAGATTTATATACATAAACACGTCACTATTCAACTATCTCAACCGTTTGGAGCCAGTGAGACTACGGCATATGCAATTGGCGTATTTTGTGAGGTGGAAGGTAGTGGGGAAGGGAAGGTGATGGGGAAGAAGAAGGTTGGGAAGTACCTACCTGGCTATTCAGACCTGGTCACCAAACAAAGCTATTTGAAGCAACATTTTAATTCTGAACGGTGGTTTTACATATTTTAAATATAGTAAAAATATATTATTTTTAATTGATAAATTGTAAAATGAAAAAAAGTAATCAAAGAAAATTTACTTGCGACCTCCGAATTCGTAGCCGAGGATTGTAACCACTCGGCCACGGAAGCCGTTAGATAAATGTAAGTATGAAGTGAACGTCTTCACTAATCAGAAGTTTACACTAACAATCAATTGAAGATTATTAGTTAATATGAGCTACTACCTAGTACCGTCTGATTTTTATCTTTTTAATAAAGTAAATTAATGTAACAACACACACCACAATAAATTTATGAAAAAATCTTCAGAATGTATTTTATTTCACCATCTGAATGCTTATAACTATTCAATTTTAAATATTTGCAAAGAAAGTTAATGAAAATTTTCCATACCTTCAACCATTTTGGATGTTTGTAGGTTAGCTGCACAAATGACAGTGGATATTCATCGATACAAACATTGAAGTGTTTTTCTAAGGTTTCCCAGCGGACAGCCTTGTAATCGAATTAAGTACACAGACTTAGCCCATGTAAACTTCATCACCCTACTTTAAATAATGCTACTAATTGGAAACATTCATATAACTATCTAGAATATTGCTTTTTATGTGGATATCATTAGTTATGTATTAGACAAGGATGGGTTGTTTCACAGAATTTGAAAAATTCATCAAATTTATAAGTTTCCTATTTACGTTCTGTTTTTATCGAAGTCAATTTTGTCAATGTTTAATTAATTATTTATCACATAAAATATTAACTGAATCGGAATTGTATAACTCACTATAATTATGAATAATATTAAAATCTTCAATCTGTAAAATTCACTCGCCATAACAGAGGCATCCATCACATGGCGGTTGAAATAATATTCAAAATGTATCATCCAATGCAAATTTTCTTTGAAATAAAAATAAATAAAAAACGGCGTAACAACCGCCCCATGACTTGTATTTTAACATTGAAATTTGATGAATTTTCCAATTCTGTGAAACAATTCGTTTTTAGTGTTATCTATGGGTTGTCTCGCAAATTTTTTTAAATAATCAACATCTAATAATTTCCAATGGTATTTACCTCTCAATCCCTGCATTATAGACAGCTTTTGGTTCTTCGTACGCAAAGATTTTTACAAGACTGTTACGCAACCTACCAATATATGCTACTCTTTAAAGCTGGTTTCTTTACACGGCACTGCCTGAATTATACTGAACTTGATCATTCTTTAAGTGCAGTCATGGAATTAATACAATGTCAAGGGACTCTAGCGACGAAGACAATAATATTGTTCGTCTTCATACATATTTACAAGCATAAAAAACGATATAAAGATGATTTAAGGTTCATCCAAACAACGAAATAAATGTTAATTGGAGGACATTTGTCGCCACCAAGGAACTACATGAGAATGATGTCAAATTGACTTTTCTTTCGAACCTCAATCCACAACATGTATTCTGGTAAATTATAGTTATATAAACATGGATATTTTCCTACCTCCAGAATGAATTTAACATTCAAATCGTGTTCGAACATCATCTCTGACAAACGAGTAGTAGATGCGAATGCAAGACGTGTAGTGTGCTACCAGTACTATCAGCAGCGTGCAAGTGACGTCAAACCAATAGTCAATGCGTAACATTGTGTGCGAACACTAGCAAAATAGTATGAAGGACACTCACGAGCAGCATGTATGCTACACGACAAACTCGAGTCGCTTGTAAGTATCTCCTTGTATGAATGGCCTTATTGTTACCAATGCCATCTATAAGTAACCTCTTAAACTACTATCTAAGATATCACACCTAGTATTTTATATTTAAGAATATTCTCAGAGGAGCAAATTCCCTTCAATAAAGCTCACCCAGGTTGTACCTGGATATAATTATGGTAAAAAAATTTAAAATAAAAACACAACAGGTTAATAAAATTAATAAAAATACTAGATAGAGATTGAGAAGTAAAAAAATATATAATTTATGTTTAGTTTTTTACACAATACATAATGCCTTTTCATATATTTTTTTAATTAAGATGCAAGTAGCCTATTCAAGTAGATTCTTCATCAACATCATCTTCTTCACTCTCCGAATCAGCAGTTCCTCTTCCACTAGATTCACTTCCCGAATGGTGCTCATCTACTTCCATTTGTTCTTCATTCTGTCGATTGCGTTTCCCGAGATCCTGAATGTATTGCATTGTATACTTGTTAAAATCGCAGCTGTAAAAAAAAAGACAAATTTGTAATTAAGATCTGGGGTTCAAATGTCAATTTCACCAGTTTCACAATTTCAGAAAAATGAACATTTGATGCCTCCATTCGACAGACAAGCATTCAATCATCGAGTCAGCAAGTAATAACAAAATATTATCTGTTTAATTGTGCGGGAAGAACTCACATTTCAGACAGCTGTTGATATTTTCTAGAAAGTGTTTTTTCTAAAGCCAGAAGTGTGGGCATAGCGAACATTCCCTGCAGACGAGAATTGTGTATTGTTGTCGCATAGCTGATCCAATGCAGGTATAACTCTATGTGGCGGCTGTCCTCAAACAAAGTGGAAATCGCTTTGAGAAGCCGGTGCAAGTATTCATCGGGAAGACTTGCAATAGTAAGCTGGACTGAAATAAATTAAAAAAACTAATAAATAAACAATAATTAATTTATTTGTATTAAAAACTAAATCGGTTGCAAGTTCGATGTTACAACAAGGTGTCTGCGGGAAAAGTTGAATTGTTTATATGGGAAAATAAATAATCTTCTACAGAAAAATATTATGGGAAAAAAAGTTGGAATTTAAAAAAACTTATTTATACATTTTACTTGTACCATCATGTAAAATAATCACCTACCGAAGTCAGCGCACTTTACCCCTGGACACCCTGTATAATAATTTAGTGATATTCCATTTATAGATGGTTTTTAAGAAACAAACAGGAAAGATCTGTTCCAGAGCATGGAAAATACTAAGTAATGTGAAACAGTGTAATTTTATTTATGTAACCCTTTGCTTGTCCTTAATTACTATTGATTTATCTGCCACCAATTCATAATTAATAATTAATGAAGAATTTGACGTTTTTAGATTGTGTTACAAAGAATTCGGATATAATAAATCAGATTTAAACATTTTTAAATATTTTAAAATGTCGAGTTAGACTCGACATAAGAGTAGACGGAAGTGACAGCGACAGCACTATGTAATTCTACTATTGTTACTGATTTATTGTAATGATTCGATTTATTTTGGGATGGTTTGCAGCCATAGGTATACAAAAGTATTAACTGTTTGTGCAAACTTACTATCACTGATAGATACTCGTTCAACAGCCTCCTGAATGATTTTCATCTCATTCAGCTGCAGAGCGGCCATCAAGGCCTCCGTCCACTCCTGCTTATTGAGGGCCTCCTTCACCATCTGAGGAGTGGCATTGAGCTGAAGTTCAAACGGCTGGAACACTCCACCTGTGTTCAGGGAATACTGCATCAATCCTTCTGTTGTAGCCACTGAGAAGCTCTGACCAGTGGGAGAGAATTGTACACAGAATACTCGCACCTGAAAGGATTAAATTAAAAATAGTATAATTTACATTGCTATAAAATTAAATTTATAAGGCTGATATCGTGCAGAACAGAACTAAGAAATAAGCAGGGATTTCAATTAGGGAGGCGGGTATGGGTACCGCCGCTCCGGAACCATTTATTGGATAACCGACACATCTGTCATAGGTCACCTCAAGCAGTTCGTTTGGTGACTTAACAGGGCTTGCCGGGTTCATGGGATGAGGTTTATCCGGATCTTGGCGAGCGACGCGTCTGTCCACCAAACGCATGGTGGGCCAGATCAGGAGACTGGTTGAGGGAGAACTTTTGACCACTCCAACAGGGCTTTTTCGGAACAACGCATTCATGAATTTGTAGCAGAAGAATCCAGATTAATTCATTAATAATAAGCAGCTCGACGCTACTTAGGTACGTACTTGCTACTTAGGTACGTACTCGCAGTCGAAATCAAAACAGAGCAACCTACGTACTACAAGCACCTACTTGTCTAACGACGACAATAATATCGCAAGTCGGTCTTTCACATTATGAGAACTCGCCAGAAGGTTCAAGTCTGCCGCCTAGGCATAATTGCCACGCCGCCGAAACTTCGGGAAAGGGCCAGACCGAGCGAGTGGCCTCGATTTAGTTGCCATTTAACTACCTGCTGTTGCCACCAGCCGAACAATATAAATAAGCCCGACGCAGCGAGCATAATTATTAGTATTCAGTATTTACTATCGTCAACAGCTGCTACCTACGAGTACTACGACCTAGTTTCGCGAACATTCCATAGTATTTGTGCATAAATAAACGTGAAATATTGTGAGTGTAAATCAGCTTTCAACTTATAAATAAACACTATACCTGAGTTGGAGAGATCTTTCATTTATACACCACGATAACCACAAATTCATATGTCTGTCACTCCTGGACACACTCCTTCTCCTTCTTTTACTAAAAATACCCTCCACACAGCATCCTAAAGATGACATAGGCCCCGAGGATAATTATTTTCCTCGGGGCCTCCTATGTGGAGCTAATGTAACAAAAAAGAAAATGGCATCTAAAAGAGCCTGATTGATTCTATAATATTATTTAACAAACCTCTGGTTTAAAGTTTCTATCGGCCATGTCGCCTTGCTTCACCCCTGGTAACCTTAGTTTAACATCGCCTCCTTCTAATTCACTCCTTTTCTCCACAAGCATCAGATTTCCAAATTCCGTCAGGTTGCGCCGACTCACAAAATCCTGAAAATATTCAATATTAATTTCTAAATAAAAACATTACATGGATGTAGGTTATAACATGTTATGTTAATGTGAATTTACGGAATTTGTAAAAATAAACTGTATACTTACGCCCATTGCATCTAATGATTTGTTTAATGTGATTTGGAATTTCTTTAAAAGTACTGATTCGTTAATACTGTAAATGCAGATATTCTTGGATTGTCCTCCGGCTAAAACACATTTCCCGTCAGCCGAATAACATAGAGATGTGTCCAAATGGACAAAATTCAATTGTATCAATGTCCAAATGGACAAAGTTCAATTGTATCAATGTCCAAATGGACAAAGTTCCAATGGATGAATGTCCAAATGGACAAAGTTCAATTGTATCAATGTCCAAATGGACAAAGTTCAATTGTATCAATGTCCAAATGGACAAATTTCAATTGTATCAATGTCCAAATGGACAAAGTTCATTTGTATCAATGTCCAAATGGACAAAGTTCCAATGGATGAATGTCCAAATGGACAAAATTCAATTGTATCAATGTCCAAATGGACAAAGTTCAATTATATCAATGTCCAAATGGACAAAATTCAATTGAATCAATGTCCAAATGGACAAAGTTCAATTGTATCAATGTCCAAATGGACAAAGTTCAATTGTATCAATGTCCAAATGGACAAAGTTCAATTGTATCAATGTCCGAATGGACAAAGTTCCAATGAATGAAGGTCTAAATGGACAAAGTTCAATTGTATCAATGTCCAAATGGACAAAGTTCAATTATATCAATGTCCAAATGGACAAAATTCAATTATATCAATGTCCAAATGGACAAATTTCAATTGTATCAATGTCCAAATGGACAAAGTTCAATTGTATCAATGTCCAAATGGACAAAGTTCAAATGGATCAATAACCGAATGGATAAAGTTCAAATGGATGAATGTCCAAATGGACAAAGTTCAATTGTATCAATGTCCAAATGGACAAAGTTCAATTGTATCAATGTCCAAATGGACAAAGTTCAATTGTATCAATGTCCAAATGGACAAAGTTCCAATGGATGAATGTCCAAATGGACAAAGTTCAATTGTATCAATGTCCAAATCGACAAAGTTTAATTGTATCAATGTCCAAATGGACAAAGTTCAATTGTATCAATGTCCAAATGGACAAAGTTCAATTGTATCAATGTCCAAATGGACAAAGTTCAATTGTATCAATGTCCAAATGGACAAAGTTCAATTGTATCAATGTCCAAATGGACAAAGTTCCAATGGATGAATGTCCAAATGGACAAAGTTCAATTGTATCAGTGTCCAAATCGACAAAGTTTAATTGTATCAATGTCCAAATGGACAAAGTTCAATTGTATCAATGTCCAAATGGACAAAGTTCAATTGTATCAATGTCCAAATGGACAAAGTTCAATTGTATCAATGTCCAAATGGACAAAGTTCAATTGTATCAATGTCCAAATGGACAAAGTTCAATTGTATCAATGTCCAAATGGACAAAGTTCCAATTAATGAAGGTCTAAATGGACAAAGTTCAATTGCATCAATGTCCAAATGGACAAAGTTCAATTGTTTCAATGTCCAAATGAGCAAATTTCAATTGTATCAATGTCAAATTTTGGACAAAATTCAATTGTATCAATGTCCAAAGACAAAGTTCCAATGAATGAATGTCCAAATGGACAAAATTCAATTGTATCAATGTCCAAATCGACAAAGTTCAATTGTATCAATGTCCAAATGGACAAAGTTCAATTGTATTAATGTCCAAATGGACAAAGTTCCAATGAATGAAGGTCTAAATGGACAAAGTTCAATTGTATCAATGTCCAAATGGACAAAGTTCAATTGTTTCAATGTCCAAATGGACAAAGTTCCAATGAATGAAGGTCTAAATGGACAAAGTTCAATTAAATCAATGTCCAAATGGACAAAGTTCAATTGTATCAATGTCCAAATGGACAAAGTTCAATTGTATCAATGTCCAAATGGACATATTGATACAATTGAATTTTGTCCATTTGGACATTGATACAATTGAACTTTGTCCATTTAGACCTTCATTCATTGGAACTTTGTCCATTTGGACAATGATACAATTGAACTTTGTCCATTTGGACATTGATACAATTGAACTTTGTCCATTTGGACATTCATTCATTGGAACTTTGTCCATTTGGACATTGATTCCATTTGGACATTGATTCATTGGAACATTGTCCATTTTGATACAATTTAACTTTGTCCATTTGGACATTGATACAATTGAACTTTGTCTATTTAGACCTTTATTCATTGGAATTTTGTCGATTTGGACATTGATACAATTGAACTTTGTCCATTTGGACATTGATACAATTGAATTTTGTCCATTTGGATATTCATTCATTGGAACTTTGTCCATTTGGACATTGATACAATTGAACTTTGTCCATTTGGACATTGATTCATTGGAACATTGTCCATTCGGACATTGATACAATTTTACTTTGTCCATTTGGACATTGATACAATTGAACTTTGTCTATTTAGACCTTCATTCATTGGAACTTTGTCGATTTGGACATTGATACAATTGAACTTTGTCCATTTGGACATTGATTCAATTGAATTTTGTCCATTTGGACATTCATTCATTGGAACTTTGTCCATTTGGACATTGATGCAATTGAACTTTGTCCATTTGGACATTGATACAATTGAACTTTGTCCATTTGGCAATTGATTCAATTTAACTTTGTCCATTTGGACATGATCTTTCAACTGTCAAAAAAACAAAATGGCATTTGATGACAAAGTTACATTTGAATTTCTCTGAAACAACCCGCCTTAAATCTTTTAGAAGTGAGCACTTCTTCCATGGGAACCTTATGTGCGGTTTTAATTAATACTCACTGCTAAAATGGAAAGTCTCCAATTAGCCTCCATAAAAAAGATGGTTTTTCTAAAAATACAACTTTATGGAGATTTTGTGACTGAGTTCGATTTGGATAACGATTCTTATCACTATTCCAATATTTCAGCCAGTTTGGTCCCATAGAACCTGAAAAAACTGCTTCTAAAGTTCGAACCCAAGTCTGAAATTAGCGTCCATAAAAATCATGATTTTTCTAAAAATACAACTTTATGGAGATTTTGTAACTGAGTTCGATTTGGATATCGATTCTTATCACTATTCAAAAAATTCAGCCATTTTGGTCGCATAGAACCTGAGAAAACTGCTTCTAAAGTTCGAACCCAAGTCTGAAATTAGAGTCAGTAAAAATCATGATTTTTCTAAAAATACAATTTTATGGAGATTTTGTGACTGATTTCGATTTGTACCATGCTTCTTATCACTTTTCCTAAATTTCAGCCAATTTGGTCCCATAGAACCTGAGAAAACTGCTTCCAAAGTTCGAACCCAAGTCTGAAATTAGCGTCCAAAAAAATTAAAAATTTTCTAAAAATACAACTTTATGGAGATTTTGTGACTGAATTCAATTTGGTTAGCGATTCTTATCAATATTAGAAAATTTCAGCCAGTTTGGTCCCATAGAACCTGAGAAAACTGCTTCCCAAGTTCGAAGATTTTGTGACTGAGTTCGATTTGGTTAACGATTCTTATCACTATTCCAATATTTCAGCCCGTTTGGTCCCTTAAAACCTGAGAAAACTGCTTGCAAAGTTCGAACCCAAGTCTGAAATTTGCGTCACTAAAAATCATAATTTTTCTAAAAATACATTTTTATGGAGATTTTATGACTGATTTCGATTTGTACCATGCTTCTAATAACTTTTCCTTAATTTCAGCCAATTTGGTCCCATAGAACCTGAGAAAACTGCTTACAAAGTTGGAACCCAAGGCTGGAATTAGGCTCCATAAAAAAGATGGTTTTTCTAAAAAGTTAACTTTATGAAGATTTTGTGACTGAGTTCGATTTGGATAACGATTCTTATCACTATTCCAATATTTCAGCCCGTTTGGTCCCTTAAAACCTGAGAAAACTGCTTGCAAAGTTCGAACCCAAGTCTGAAATTTGCGTCACTGAAAATCATAATTTTTCTAAAAATACAACTTTATGGAGATTTTGTGAATGATTTCGATTTGTACCATGCTTCTTATCCTTTTTCCTAAATTTCAGCCAATTTGGTCCATAGAACCTGACAAAACTGCTTCAAAAGTTCGAACCCAAGTCTGAAATTAGCGTCCATCAAAATAATAATTTTTCTTAAAATAAAATTTTATGGAGATTTTGTGACTGAATTCAATTTGGTTAGCGATTCTTATCAATATTAGAAAATTTCAGCCAGTTTGGTCCCATAGAACCTGAGAAAACTGCTTCCCAAGTTTGAACCCAAGGCTGAAATTAGGCTCCATAAAAAAGATGGTTTTTCTTAAAATTAAACTTTATGAAGATTTTGTGACTGAGTTCGATTTGGTTAACGATTCTTATCACTATTCCATTATTTCAGCCAGTTTGGTCGCATAGAACCTGAGAAAACTGCTTCTAAATTTCGAACCCAAGTCTGAAATTAGCGTCCATAAAAATCATAATTTTTCTAAAAATACAACTTTATGGAGATTTGTAACTGATTTCGATTTGTACCATGCTTCTTATCGCTTTTCCTTAATTTCAGCCAATTTAGTCCCATACAACCTGAGAAAACTGCTTACAAAGTTCGAACCCAAGGCTGAAATAAGGCTCCATAAAAAGGATGGTTTTTCTAAAAAGACAACTTTATGAGAATTTTTGACTGAGTTCGATTTGGATAACGATTCTTATCACTATTCCAATATTTCAGCCCGTTTGGTCCCTTAAAACCTGAGAAAACTGCTTGCAAAGTTCGAACCCAAGTCTGAAATTTGCGTCACGAAAAATCATAATTTTTCTAAAAATACATTTTTATGGAGATTTTATGACTGATTTCGATTTGTACCATGCTTCTAATAACTTTTCCTAAATTTCAGCCAATTTGGTCCATAGAACCTGACAAAACTGCTTCAAAAGTTCGAACCCAAGTCTGAAATTAGCGTCCATCAAAATAATAATTTTTCTTAAAATAAAATTTTATGGAGATTTTGTGACTGAATTCAATTTGGTTAGCGATTCTTATGACTATTTCGAAATTTAAGCCACTTTGGTCACATAGAACCTGGGAAAACTGCTTCTAAAGTTCGAACCCAAGTTTGAAATTAGCGTCAGTAAAAATCATAATTTTTCTAAAAATACAACTTTATGGAGATTTTGTGAATGATTTCGATTTGTACCATGCTTCTTATCACTTTTCCTAAATTTCAGCCAATTTGGTCCATAGAACCTGAGAAAACTGCTTCAAAAGTTCGAACCCAAGTCTGAAATTAGCGTCCATCAAAATAATAATTTTTCTTAAAATAAAATTTTATGGAGATTTTGTGACTGAATTCAATTTGGTTAGCGATTCTTATGACTATTTCGAAATTTCAGCCAGTTTGGTCACATAGAACCTGGGAAAACTGCTTCTAAAGTTCGAACCCAAGTTTGAAATTAGCGTCAGTAAAAATCATAATTTTTCTAAAAATACAACTTTATGGAGATTTGTAACTGATTTCGATTTGTACCATGCTTCTTATCACTTTTCCTTAATTTCAGCCAATTTAGTCCCATACAACCTGAGAAAACTGCTTACAAAGTTCGAACCCAAGGCTGAAATAAGGCTCCATAAAAAAGATGGTTTTTCTAAAAAGACAACTTTATGAAGATTTTTTGACTGAGTTCGATTTGGATGGCGATTCTTATCACTATTCCAATATTTCAGCCCGTTTGGTCCCTTAAAACCTGAGAAAACTGCTTGCAAAGTTCGAACCCAAGTCTGAAATTTGCGTCACTAAAAATCATAATTTTTCTAAAAATACATTTTTATGGAGATTTTATGACTGATTTCGATTTGTACCATGCTTCTAATAACTTTTCCTTAATTTCTGCCAATTTGGTCCCATAGAACCTGAGAAAACTGCTTACAAAGTTGGAACCCAAGGCTGGAATTAGGCTCCATAAAAAAGATGGTTTTTCTAAAAAGTTAACTTTATGAAGATTTTGTGACTGATTTCGATTTGGATAACGATTCTTATCACTATTCCAATATTTCAGCCCGTTTGGTCCCTTAAAACCTGAGAAAACTGCTTGCAAAGTTCGAACCCAAGTCTGAAATTTGCGTCACTGAAAATCATAATTTTTCTAAAAATACAACTTTATGGAGATTTTGTGAATGATTTCGATTTGTACCATGCTTCTTATCCTTTTTCCTAAATTTCAGCCAATTTGGTCCATAGAACCTGACAAAACTGCTTCAAAAGTTCGAACCCAAGTCTGAAATTAGCGTCCATCAAAATAATAATTTTTCTTAAAATAAAATTTTATGGAGATTTTGTGACTGAATTCAATTTGGTTAGCGATTCTTATCAATATTAGAAAATTTCAGCCAGTTTGGTCCCATAGAACCTGAGAAAACTGCTTCCCAAGTTTGAACCCAAGGCTGAAATTAGGCTCCATAAAAAAGATGGTTTTTCTTAAAATTAAACTTTATGAAGATTTTGTGACTGAGTTCGATTTGGTTAACGATTCTTATCACTATACCATTATTTCAGCCAGTTTGGTCGCATAGAACCTGAGAAAACTGCTTCTAAATTTCGAACCCAAGTCTGAAATTAGCGTCCATAAAAATCATAATTTTTCTAAAAATACAACTTTATGGAGATTTGTAACTGATTTCGATTTGTACCATGCTTCTTATCACTTTTCCTTAATTTCAGCCAATTTAGTCCCATACAACCTGAGAAAACTGCTTACAAAGTTCGAACCCAAGGCTGAAATAAGGCTCCATAAAAAGGATGGTTTTTCTAAAAAGACAACTTTATGAGAATTTTTGACTGAGTTCGATTTGGATAACGATTCTTATCACTATTCCAATATTTCAGCCCGTTTGGTCCCTTAAAACCTGAGAAAACTGCTTGCAAAGTTCGAACCCAAGTCTGAAATTTGCGTCACTAAAAATCATAATTTTTCTAAAAATACATTTTTATGGAGATTTTATGACTGATTTCGATTTGTACCATGCTTCTAATAACTTTTCCTAAATTTCAGCCAATTTGGTCCATAGAACCTGACAAAACTGCTTCAAAAGTTCGAACCCAAGTCTGAAATTAGCGTCCATCAAAATAATAATTTTTCTTAAAATAAAATTTTATGGAGATTTTGTGACTGAATTCAATTTGGTTAGCGATTCTTATGACTATTTCGAAATTTCAGCCAGTTTGGTCACATAGAACCTGGGAAAACTGCTTCTAAAGTTCGAACCCAAGTTTGAAATTAGCGTCAGTAAAAATCATAATTTTTCTAAAAATACAACTTTATGGAGATTTTGTGAATGATTTCGATTTGTACCATGCTTCTTATCCTTTTTCCTAAATTTCAGCCAATTTGGTCCATAGAACCTGACAAAACTGCTTCTAAAGTTCGTACCCAAGATTTTTACTGACGATAATTTCAGACTTGGGTTCGAACTTTAGAAGCAGTTTTCTCAGGTTCTATGCGACCAAAATGGCTGAAATTTTTGAATAGTGATAAGAATCGTAATAGCAATAAACGCCCGGGTTTCCGGCAATTAATTAATAATAATAATAATAATCGATATCCAAATCGAACTCAGTTACAAAATCTCCATAAAGTTGTATTTTTAGAAAAATCATGATTTTTATGGACGCTAATTTCAGACTTGGGTTCGAACTTTAGAAGCAGTTTTTTCAGGTTCTATGGGACCAAACTGGCTGAAATATTGGAATAGTGATAAGAATCGTTATCCAAATCGAACTCAGTCACAAAATCTCCATAAAGTTGTATTTTTAGAAAAATTATGATTTTTATGGACGCTTATTTCAGACTTGGGTTCGAAATTTGGAAGCAGTTTTCTCAGGTTCTATGGGACCAAACTGGCTGAAATTTTGTAATAGTGATAAGAATCGCAATCAAAATCGAACTCAGTCACAAAATCTCCATAAAGTCGTATTTTTAGAAAAATTATGATTTTTATGGACGCTAATTTCAGACTTGGGTTCGAAATTTAGAAGCAGTTTTCTCAGGTTCTATGCGACCAAACTGGCTGAAATAATGGAA
Organism: Hesperophylax consimilis; assembly: GCF_061612785.1. Lineage (NCBI taxonomy): Eukaryota > Metazoa > Arthropoda > Insecta > Trichoptera > Limnephilidae > Hesperophylax > Hesperophylax consimilis. The sequence goes on from NC_142846.1 coordinate 17,830,591, forward strand.
TAGTGATAAGAATCGTTAACCAAATCGAACTCAGTCACAAAATCTTCATAAAGTTTAATTTTAAGAAAAACCATCTTTTTTATGGAGTCTAATTTGAGACTTGGGTACGAACTTTAGAAGCAGTCTTCTCAGGTTCTATGCAACCAAACTGGCAGAAATTTTGAAATAGTGATAAGAATCGCTATCCAAATCGAATTCAGTCACAAAATCTCCATAAAGTTCTCTTTTTAGAAAAACCATCATTTTTATGGAGCTTTTCCAGCCATGGGATCCGACTTTGGAAGCAGTTTTCTCAGGTCGTATGGGACTAAATTGGCTGAAATTAAGGAAAATTGATAAGAAGCATGGGACAAATCGAAATCAGTTACAAATCTCCATAAAGTTGTATTTTTAGAAAAATTATGATTTTTATGGACGCACATTTCAGACTTGGGTTCGAACTTTGAAAGCAGTTTTCTCAGGTTTTATGGGACCAAACGGGCTGAAATATTGGAATAGTGATAAGAATCGTTAACCAAATCGAACTCAGTCACAAAATCTGCATAAAGTTTAATTATAAGAAAAACCATCTTTTTTATGGAGCCTAATTTCAGCCTTGGGTTCAAACTTGGGAAGCAGTTTTCTCAGGTTCTATGGGACCAAACTGGCTGAAATTTTCTAATATTGATAAGAATCGCTAACCAAATTGAATTCAGTCACAAAATCTCCATAAAGTTGTATTTTTAGAAAATTTTTAATTTTTTTGGACGCTAATTTCAGACTTGGGTTCGAACTTTGGAAGCAGTTTTCTCAGGTTCTATGGGACCAAATTGGCTGAAATTTAGGAAAAGTGATAAGAAGCATGGTACAAATCGAAATCAGTCACAAAATCTCCATAAAATTGTATTTTTAGAAAAATTATTATTTTTATGGACGCTTATTTCAGACTTGGGTTCGAAATTTGGAAGCAGTTTTCTCAGGTTCTATGGGACCAAACTGGCTGAAATTTTGTAATAGTGATAAGAATCGCAATCAAAATCGAACTCAGTCACAAAATCTCCATAAAGTCGTATTTTTAGAAAAATTATGATTTTTATGGACGCTAATTTCAGACTTGGGTTCGAACTTTAGAAGCAGTTTTCTCAGGTTCTATGCGACCAAACTGGCTGAAATTTCGAAATAGTCATAAGAATCGCTAACCAAATTGAATTCAGTCACAAAATCTCCATAAAATTTTATTTTAAGAAAAATTATTATTTTGATGGACGCTAATTTCAGACTTGGGTTCGAACTTTTGAAGCAGTTTTGTCAGGTTCTATGGACCAAATTGGCTGAAATTTAGGAAAAGTTATTAGAAGCATGGTACAAATCGAAATCAGTCATAAAATCTCCATAAAAATGTATTTTTAGAAAAATTATGATTTTTAGTGACGCAAATTTCAGACTTGGGTTCGAACTTTGCAAGCAGTTTTCTCAGGTTTTAAGGGACCAAACGGGCTGAAATATTGGAATAGTGATAAGAATCGTTATCCAAATCGAACTCAGTCAAAAAATTCTCATAAAGTTGTCTTTTTAGAAAAACCATCTTTTTTATGGAGCCTTATTTCAGCCTTGGGTTCGAACTTTGTAAGCAGTTTTCTCAGGTTGTATGGGACTAAATTGGCTGAAATTAAGGAAAAGTGATAAGAAGCATGGTACAAATCGAAATCAGTTACAAATCTCCATAAAGTTGTATTTTTAGAAAAATTATTATTTTGATGGACGCTAATTTCAGACTTGGGTTCGAACTTTTGAAGCAGTTTTGTCAGGTTCTATGGACCAAATAGGCTGAAATTTAGGAAAAAGGATAAGAAGCATGGTACAAATCGAAATCATTCACAAAATCTCCATAAAGTTGTATTTTTAGAAAAATTATGATTTTTAGTGACCCAAATTTCAGACTTGGGTTCGAACTTTGCAAGCAGTTTTCTCAGGTTTTAAGGGACCAAACGGGCTGAAATATTGGAATAGTGATAAGAATCGTTATCCAAATCGAACTCAGTCACAAAATCTCCATAAAGTTGTATTTTTAGAAAAACCATCTTTTTTATCGAGGCTAATTGGAGACTTGGGTTCGAACTTTAGAAGCAGTTTTCTCAGGTTCTATGCGACCAAAATGGCTGAAATTTTTGAATAGTGATAAGAATCGATATCCAAATCGAACTCAGTTACAAAATCTCCATAAAGTTGTATTTTTAGGAAAATCATGATTTTTATGGACGCTAATTTCAGACATGGGTTCGAACTTTAGAAGCAGTTTTTTCAGGTTCTATGGGACCAAACTGGCTGAAATATTGGAATAAAGATAAGAATCGTTATCCAAATCTAACTCAGTCACAAAATCTCCATTAAGTTGTATTTTTAGAAAAACCATCTTTTTTATGGAGGCTAATTTGAGACTTGGGTACGAACTTTAGAAGCAGTTTTCTCAGGTTCTATGCAACCAAACTGGCTGAAATTTTGAAATAGTGATAAGAATCGCTATCCAAATCGAATTCAGTCACAAAATCTCCATAAAGTTCTTTTTTTAGAAAAACCATCTTTTTTATGGAGCCTAATTCCAGCCTTGGGTTCCAACTTTGTAAGCAGTTTTCTCAGGTTGTATGGGACAAAATTGGCTGAAATTAAGGAAAGGTGATAAGAAGCATGGTACAAATCGAAATCAGTTACAAATCTCCATAAAGTTGTATTTTTAGAAAAATTATGATTTTTATGGACGCTAATTTCAGACTTGGGTTCGAACTTTAGAAGCAGTTTTCTCAGTTTCTATGGGACCAAACTGGCTGAAATATTGGAATAGTGATAAGAATCGATATCCAAATTGAACTCAGTCACAAAATCTCCATAAAGTTGTATTTTTAGAAAAATCATGATTTTTATGGACGCTAATTTCAGACTTGGGTTCGAACTTTAGAAACAGTTTTCTCAGGTTCTATGGGACCAAACTGGCTGAAATATACGAATAGTGATAAGAATCGTTATCCAAATCGAACTCTGTCACAAAATCTCCATAAAGTTGTATTTTTAGAAAAACCATCTTTTTTATGGAGGCTAATTTGAGACTTGGGTTCGAACTTTAGAAGCAGTTTTCTCAGGTTCTATGCGACCAAACTGGCTGAAATTTTGAAATAGCGATAAGAATCGCTATCCAAATCGAATTCAGTCACAAAATCTCCATAAAAGTGAATTTTTTAAAAAATTATGATTTATATGGGCGCTTATTTCAGACTTGGGTTCTCGAACTCTAAAAGCAGTTTTCTCAGGTTCTAAGGGACCAAATTGGCTGAAATTTAGGAAAAGTTATAAGAAGCATGGTACAAATCGAAATCAGTCATAAAATCTCCATAAAAAAGTATTTTTAGAAAAATTATGATTTTTAGTGACGCAAATTTCAGACTTGGGTTCGAACTTTGCAAGCAGTTTTCTCAGGTTTTAAGGGACCAAACGGGCTGAAATATTGGAATAGTGATAAGAATCGTTATCCAAATCGAACTCAGTCAAAAAATCTTCATAAAGTTGTCTTTTTAGAAAAACCATCTTTTTTATGGAGCCTTATTTCAGCCTTGGGTTCGAACTTTGTAAGCAGTTTTCTCAGGTTGTATGGGACTAAATTGGCTGAAATTAAGGAAAAGTGATAAGAAGCATGGTACAAATCGAAATCAGTTACAAATCTCCATAAAGTTGTATTTTTAGAAAAATTATGATTTTTACTGACGCTAATTTCAGACTTGGGTTCGAACTTTAGAAGCAGTTTTCCCAGGTTCTATGTGACCAAACTGGCTGAAATTTCGAAATAGTCATAAGAATCGCTAACCAAATTGAATTCAGTCACAAAATCTCCATAAAATTTTATTTTAAGAAAAATTATTATTTTGATGGACGCTAATTTCAGACTTGGGTTCGAACTTTTGAAGCAGTTTTCTCAGGTTCTATGGACCAAATTGGCTGAAATTTAGGAAAAGTGATAAGAAGCATGGTACAAATCGAAATCATTCACAAAATCTCCATAAAGTTGTATTTTTAGAAAAATTAGGAATTTTAGTGACGCAAATTTCAGACTTGGGTTCGAACTTTGCAAGCAGTTTTCTCAGGTTTTAAGGGACCAAACGGGCTGAAATATTGGAATAGTGATAAGAATCGTTATCCAAATCGAACTCAGTCACAAAATCTCCATTAAGTTGTATTTTTAGAAAAACCATCTTTTTTATTGAGCCTAATTTCAGCCTTGGGTTCGAACTTTGGAAGCAGTTTTTTCTGGTTTTAAGGAACCAAACGGGCTGAAATATTGGAATAGTGATAAGAATCGTTATCCAAATCGAACTCATTCAAAAAATCTTCATAAAGTTGTCTTTTTAGAAAAACCATCTTTTTATGGAGCCTTATTTCAGCCTTGGGTTCGAACTTTGTAAGCAGTTTCCTCAGGTTGTATGGGACTAAATTGGCTGAAATTAAGAAAAAGTGATAAGAAGCATGGTACAAATCGAAATCAGTTACAAATCTCCATTAAGTTGTATTTTTAGAAAAATTATGATTTTTACTGACGCTAATTTCAGACTTGGGTTCGAACTTTAGAAGCAGTTTTCTCAGGTTCTATGCGACCAAACTGGCTGAAATTTCGAAAAAGTCATAAGAATCGCTAACCAAATTGAATTAAGTCACAAAATCTCCATAAAGTTGTATTCTTAGAAAAATTTTAATTTTTTTGGACGCTAATTTCAGACTTGGGTTCGAACTTTGGAAGCAGTTTTCTCAGATTCTATGGGACGAAATTGGCTGAAATTTAGGAAAAGTGATAAGAAGGATGGTACAAATCGAAATCAGTCACAAAATCTCCATTAAATTGTATTTTTAGAAAAATCATGATTTTTACTGACGCTAATTTCAGACTTGGGTTCGAACTTTAGAAGCAGTTTTCTCAGGTTCTATGCGACCAAAATGGCTGAAATTTTTGAATAGTGATAAGAATCGATATCCAAATCGAACTCAGTTACAAAATCTCCATAAAGTTGTATTTTTCGAAAAATCATGATTTTTATGGACGCTAATTTCAGATTTGGGTTCGAACTTTAGAAGCAGTTTTCTCAGGTTCTATGGGACCAAACTGGCTGAAATATTGGAATAGTGATAAGAATCGTTATCCTAATCGAACTCAGTCACAAAATCTCCATAAAGTTGTATTTTTAGAAAAACCATCTTTTTTATGGAGGCTAATTGGAGACTTGGGTTCGAACTTTAGAAGCAGTTTTATCAGGTTCTATGCAACCAAACTGGCTGAAATTTTGTAATAGTGATAAGAATCGCTATCCAAATCGAACTCAGTCATAAAATCTCCATAAAGTTGTAGAAAAATTATGATTTTTATGGACGCAAATTTCAGACTTGGGTTCAAACTTTAGAAGCCATTTTCTCAGGTTCTATGGAACCAAACGGGCTGAAATATTGGAAAAGTTATAAGAAGCATGGTACAAATCGAAATCAGTCATAAAATCTCCATAAAAAAGTATTTTTAGAAAAATTATGATTTTTAGTGACGCAAATTTCAGACTTGGGTTCGAACTTTGCAAGCAGTTTTCTCAGGTTTTAAGGGACCAAACGGGCTGAAATATTGGAATAGTGATAAGAATCGTTATCCAAATCGAACTCAGTCAAAAAATCTTCATAAAGTTGTCTTTTTAGAAAAACCATCATTTTTATGGAGCCTTATTTCAGCCTTGGGTTCGAACTTTGTAAGCAGTTTTCTCAGGTTGTATGGGACTAAATTGGCTGAAATTAAGGAAAAGTGATAAGAAGCATGGTACAAATCGAAATCAGTTACAAATCTCCATAAAGTTGTATTTTTAGAAAAATTATGATTTTTACTGACGCTAATTTCAGACTTGGGTTCGAACTTTAGAAGCAGTTTTCCCAGGTTCTATGTGACCAAACTGGCTGAAATTTCGAAATAGTCATAAGAATCGCTAACCAAATTGAATTCAGTCACAAAATCTCCATAAAATTTTATTTTAAGAAAAATTATTATTTTGATGGACGCTAATTTCAGACTTGGGTTCGAACTTTTGAAGCAGTTTTCTCAGGTTCTATGGACCAAATTGGCTGAAATTTAGGAAAAGTGATAAGAAGCATGGTACAAATCGAAATCATTCACAAAATCTCCATAAAGTTGTATTTTTAGAAAAATTAGGATTTTTAGTGACCCAAATTTCAGACTTGGGTTCGAACTTTGCAAGCAGTTTTCTCAGGTTTTATGGGACCAAACGGGCTGAAATATTGGAATAGTGATAAGAATCGTTATCCAAATCGAACTCAGTCACAAAATCTCCATTAAGTTGTATTTTTAGAAAAACCATCTTTTTTATTGAGCCTAATTTCAGCCTTGGGTTCGAACTTTGGAAGCAGTTTTTTCAGGTTTTAAGGAACCAAACGGGCTGAAATATTGGAATAGTGATAAGAATCGTTATCCAAATCGAACTCAGTCAAAAAATCTTCATAAAGTTGTCTTTTTAGAAAAACCATCTTTTTATGGAGCCTTATTTCAGCCTTGGGTTCGAACTTTGTAAGCAGTTTCCTGAGGTTGTATGGGACTAAATTGGCTGAAATTAAGGAAAAGTGATAAGAAGCATGGTACAAATCGAAATCAGTTACAAATCTCCATTAAGTTGTATTTTTAGAAAAATTATGATTTTTACTGACGCTAATTTCAGACTTGGGTTCGAACTTTAGAAGCAGTTTTCTCAGGTTCTATGCGACCAAACTGGCTGAAATTTTGAAATAGTGATAAGAATCGCTATCCAAATCGAATTCAGTCACAAAATCTCCATAAAAGTGAATTTTTTAAAAAATTATGATTTATATGGGCGCTTATTTCAGACTTGGGTTCTCGAACTCTAAAAGCAGTTTTCTCAGGTTCTAAGGGACCAAATTGGCTGAAATTTAGGAAAAGTTATAAGAAGCATGGTACAAATCGAAATCAGTCATAAAATCTCCATAAAAAAGTATTTTTAGAAAAATTATGATTTTTAGTGACGCAAATTTCAGACTTGGGTTCGAACTTTGCAAGCAGTTTTCTCAGGTTTTAAGGGACCAAACGGGCTGAAATATTGGAATAGTGATAAGAATCGTTATCCAAATCGAACTCAGTCAAAAAATCTTCATAAAGTTGTCTTTTTAGAAAAACCATATTTTTTATGGAGCCTTATTTCAGCCTTGGGTTCGAACTTTGTAAGCAGTTTTCTCAGGTTGTATGGGACTAAATTGGCTGAAATTAAGGAAAAGTGATAAGAAGCATGGTACAAATCGAAATCAGTTACAAATCTCCATAAAGTTGTATTTTTAGAAAAATTATGATTTTTACTGACGCTAATTTCAGACTTGGGTTCGAACTTTAGAAGCAGTTTTCCCAGGTTCTATGTGACCAAACTGGCTGAAATTTCGAAATAGTCATAAGAATCGCTAACCAAATTGAATTCAGTCACAAAATCTCCATAAAATTTTATTTTAAGAAAAATTATTATTTTGATGGACGCTAATTTCAGACTTGGGTTCGAACTTTTGAAGCAGTTTTCTCAGGTTCTATGGACCAAATTGGCTGAAATTTAGGAAAAGTGATAAGAAGCATGGTACAAATCGAAATCATTCACAAAATCTCCATAAAGTTGTATTTTTAGAAAAATTAGGATTTTTAGTGACGCAAATTTCAGACTTGGGTTCGAACTTTGCAAGCAGTTTTCTCAGGTTTTATGGGACCAAACGGGCTGAAATATTGGAATAGTGATAAGAATCGTTATCCAAATCGAACTCAGTCACAAAATCTCCATTAAGTTGTATTTTTAGAAAAACCATCTTTTTTATTGAGCCTAATTTCAGCCTTGGGTTCGAACTTTGGAAGCAGTTTTTTCTGGTTTTAAGGAACCAAACGGGCTGAAATATTGGAATAGTGATAAGAATCGTTATCCAAATCGAACTCATTCAAAAAATCTTCATAAAGTTGTCTTTTTAGAAAAACCATCTTTTTATGGAGCCTTATTTCAGCCTTGGGTTCGAACTTTGTAAGCAGTTTCCTCAGGTTGTATGGGACTAAATTGGCTGAAATTAAGGAAAAGTGATAAGAAGCATGGTACAAATCGAAATCAGTTACAAATCTCCATAAAGTTGTATTTTGAGAAAAATTATGATTTTTATGGACGCTAATTTCAGACTTGGGTTCGAAATTTAGAAGCAGTTTTCTCAGGTTCTATGCGACCAAACTGGCTGAAATTTCGAAATAGTCATAAGAATCGCTAACCAAATTGAATTCAGTCACAAAATCTCCATAAAATTTTATTTTAAGAAAAATTATTATTTTGATGGACGCTAATTTCAGACTTGGGTTCGAACTTTTGAAGCAGTTTTGTCAGGTTCTATGGACCAAATAGGCTGAAATTTAGGAAAAAGGATAAGAAGCATGGTACAAATCGAAATCATTCACAAAATCTCCATAAAGTTGTATTTTTAGAAAAATTATGATTTTTAGTGACCCAAATTTCAGACTTGGGTTCGAACTTTGCAAGCAGTTTTCTCAGGTTTTAAGGGACCAAACGGGCTGAAATATTGGAATAGTGATAAGAATCGTTATCCAAATCGAACTCAGTCACAAAATCTCCATAAAGTTGTATTTTTAGAAAAACCATCTTTTTTATGGAGGCTAATTGGAGACTTGGGTTCGAACTTTAGAAGCAGTTTTCTCAGGTTCTATGCGACCAAAATGGCTGAAATTTTTGAATAGTGATAAGAATCGATATCCAAATCGAACTCAGTTACAAAATCTCCATAAAGTTGTATTTTTAGGAAAATCATGATTTTTATGGACGCTAATTTCAGACATGGGTTCGAACTTTAGAAGCAGTTTTTTCAGGTTCTATGGGACCAAACTGGCTGAAATATTGGAATAAAGATAAGAATCGTTATCCAAATCTAACTCAGTCACAAAATCTCCATTAAGTTGTATTTTTAGAAAAACCATCTTTTTTATGGAGCCTAATTCCAGCCTTGGGTTCCAACTTTGTAAGCAGTTTTCTCAGGTTGTATGGGACTAAATTGGCTGAAATTAAGGAAAGGTGATAAGAAGCATGGTACAAATCGAAATCAGTTACAAATCACCATAAAGTTGTATTTTTAGAAAAATTATGATTTTTATGGACGCTAATTTCAGACTTGGGTTCGAACTTTAGAAGCAGTTTTCTCAGTTTCTATGGGACCAAACTGGCTGAAATATTGGAATAGTGATAAGAATCGATATCCAAATTGAACTCAGTCACAAAATCTCCATAAAGTTGTATTTTTAGAAAAATCATGATTTTTATGGACGCTAATTTCAGACTTGGGTTCGAACTTTAGAAACAGTTTTCTCAGGTTCTATGCGACCAAACTGGCTGAAATTTTGAAATAGTGATAAGAATCGCTATCCAAATCGAATTCAGTCACAAAATCTCCATAAAAGTGAATTTTTTAAAAAATTATGATTTATATGGGCGCTTATTTCAGACTTGGGTTCTCGAACTCTAAAAGCAGTTTTCTCAGGTTCTAAGGGACCAAATTGGCTGAAATTTAGGAAAAGTTATAAGAAGCATGGTACAAATCGAAATCAGTCATAAAATCTCCATAAAAAAGTATTTTTAGAAAAATTATGATTTTTAGTGACGCAAATTTCAGACTTGGGTTCGAACTTTGCAAGCAGTTTTCTCAGGTTTTAAGGGACCAAACGGGCTGAAATATTGGAATAGTGATAAGAATCGTTATCCAAATCGAACTCAGTCAAAAAATCTTCATAAAGTTGTCTTTTTAGAAAAACCATCTTTTTTATGGAGCCTTATTTCAGCCTTGGGTTCGAACTTTGTAAGCAGTTTTCTCAGGTTGTATGGGACTAAATTGGCTGAAATTAAGGAAAAGTGATAAGAAGCATGGTACAAATCGAAATCAGTTACAAATCTCCATAAAGTTGTATTTTTAGAAAAATTTTGATTTTTACTGACGCTAATTTCAGACTTGGGTTCGAACTTTAGAAGCAGTTTTCCCAGGTTCTATGTGACCAAACTGGCTGAAATTTCGAAATAGTCATAAGAATCGCTAACCAAATTGAATTCAGTCACAAAATCTCCATAAAATTTTATTTTAAGAAAAATTATTATTTTGATGGACGCTAATTTCAGACTTGGGTTCGAACTTTTGAAGCAGTTTTCTCAGGTTCTATGGACCAAATTGGCTGAAATTTAGGAAAAGTGATAAGAAGCATGGTACAAATCGAAATCATTCACAAAATCTCCATAAAGTTGTATTTTTAGAAAAATTAGGATTATTAGTGACGCAAATTTCAGACTTGGGTTCGAACTTTGCAAGCAGTTTTCTCAGGTTTTATGGGACCAAACGGGCTGAAATATTGGAATAGTGATAAGAATCGTTATCCAAATCGAACTCAGTCACAAAATCTCCATTAAGTTGTATTTTTAGAAAAACCATCTTTTTTATTGAGCCTAATTTCAGCCTTGGGTTCGAACTTTGGAAGCAGTTTTTTCTGGTTTTAAGGAACCAAACGGGCTGAAATATTGGAATAGTGATAAGAATCGTTATCCAAATCGAACTCATTCAAAAAATCTTCATAAAGTTGTCTTTTTAGAAAAACCATCTTTTTATGGAGCCTTATTTCAGCCTTGGGTTCGAACTTTGTAAGCAGTTTCCTCAGGTTGTATGGGACTAAATTGGCTGAAATTAAGGAAAAGTGATAAGAAGCATGGTACAAATCGAAATCAGTTACAAATCTCCATTAAGTTGTATTTTTAGAAAAATTATGATTTTTACTGACGCTAATTTCAGACTTGGGTTCGAACTTTAGAAGCAGTTTTCTCAGGTTCTATGCGACCAAACTGGCTGAAATTTCGAAAAAGTCATAAGAATCGCTAACCAAATTGAATTCAGTCACAAAATCTCCATAAAGTTGTATTCTTAGAAAAATTTTAATTTTTTTGGACGCTAATTTCAGACTTGGGTTCGAACTTTGGAAGCAGTTTTCTCAGATTCTATGGGACGAAATTGGCTGAAATTTAGGAAAAGTGATAAGAAGGATGGTACAAATCGAAATCAGTCACAAAATCTCCATTAAATTGTATTTTTAGAAAAATCATGATTTTTACTGACGCTAATTTCAGACTTGGGTTCGAACTTTAGAAGCAGTTTTCTCAGGTTCTATGCGACCAAAATGGCTGAAATTTTTGAATAGTGATGAGAATCGATATCCAAATCGAACTCAGTTACAAAATCTCCATAAAGTTGTATTTTTCGAAAAATCATGATTTTTATGGACGCTAATTTCAGATTTGGGTTCGAACTTTAGAAGCAGTTTTCTCAGGTTCTATGGGACCAAACTGGCTGAAATATTGGAATAGTGATAAGAATCGCTATCCAAATCGAACTCAGTCATAAAATCTCCATAAAGTTGTATTTTTAGGAAAATCATGATTTTTATGGACGCTAATTTCAGATTTGGGTTCGAACTTTAGAAGCAGTTTTCTCAGTTTCTATGGGACCAAACTGGCTGAAATATTGGAATAGTGATAAGAATCGTTATCCTAATCGAACTCAGTCACAAAATCTCCATAAAGTTGTATTTTTAGAAAAACCATCTTTTTTATTGAGCCTAATTTCAGCCTTGGGTTCGAACTTTGGAAGCAGTTTTTTCTGGTTTTAAGGAACCAAACGGGCTGAAATATTGGAATAGTGATAAGAATCGTTATCCAAATCGAACTCATTCAAAAAATCTTCATAAAGTTGTCTTTTTAGAAAAACCATCTTTTTATGGAGCCTTATTTCAGCCTTGGGTTCGAACTTTGTAAGCAGTTTCCTCAGGTTGTATGGGACTAAATTGGCTGAAATTAAGGAAAAGTGATAAGAAGCATGGTACAAATCGAAATCAGTTACAAATCTCCATAAAGTTGTATTTTGAGAAAAATTATGATTTTTATGGACGCTAATTTCAGACTTGGGTTCGAAATTTAGAAGCAGTTTTCTCAGGTTCTATGCTACCAAACTGGCTGAAATTTCGAAATAGTCATAAGAATCGCTAACCAAATTGAATTCAGTCACAAAATCTCCATAAAATTTTATTTTAAGAAAAATTATTATTTTGATGGACGCTAATTTCAGACTTGGGTTCGAACTTTTGAAGCAGTTTTGTCAGGTTCTATGGACCAAATAGGCTGAAATTTAGGAAAAAGGATAAGAAGCATGGTACAAATCGAAATCATTCACAAAATCTCCATAAAGTTGTATTTTTAGAAAAATTATGATTTTTAGTGACCCAAATTTCAGACTTGGGTTCGAACTTTGCAAGCAGTTTTCTCAGGTTTTAAGGGACCAAACGGGCTGAAATATTGGAATAGTGATAAGAATCGTTATCCAAATCGAACTCAGTCACAAAATCTCCATAAAGTTGTATTTTTAGAAAAACCATCTTTTTTATGGAGGCTAATTGGAGACTTGGGTTCGAACTTTAGAAGCAGTTTTCTCAGGTTCTATGCGACCAAAATGGCTGAAATTTTTGAATAGTGATAAGAATCGATATCCAAATCGAACTCAGTTACAAAATCTCCATAAAGTTGTATTTTTAGGAAAATCATGATTTTTATGGACGCTAATTTCAGACATGGGTTCGAACTTTAGAAGCAGTTTTTTCAGGTTCTATGGGACCAAACTGGCTGAAATATTGGAATAAAGATAAGAATCGTTATCCAAATCTAACTCAGTCACAAAATCTCCATTAAGTTGTATTTTTAGAAAAACCATCTTTTTTATGGAGCCTAATTCCAGCCTTGGGTTCCAACTTTGTAAGCAGTTTTCTCAGGTTGTATGGGACTAAATTGGCTGAAATTAAGGAAAGGTGATAAGAAGCATGGTACAAATCGAAATCAGTTACAAATCTCCATAAAGTTGTATTTTTAGAAAAATTATGATTTTTATGGACGCTAATTTCAGACTTGGGTTCGAACTTTAGAAGCAGTTTTCTCAGTTTCTATGGGACCAAACTGGCTGAAATATTGGAATAGTGATAAGAATCGATATCCAAATTGAACTCAGTCACAAAATCTCCATAAAGTTGTATTTTTAGAAAAATCATGATTTTTATGGACGCTAATTTCAGACTTGGGTTCGAACTTTAGAAACAGTTTTCTCAGGTTCTATGGGACCAAACTGGCTGAAATATACGAATAGTGATAAGAATCGTTATCCAAATCGAACTCTGTCACAAAATCTCCATAAAGTTGTATTTTTAGAAAAACCATCTTTTTTATGGAGGCTAATTTGAGACTTGGGTTCGAACTTTAGAAGCAGTTTTCTCAGGTTCTATGCGACCAAACTGGCTGAAATTTTGAAATAGTGATAAGAATCGCTATCCAAATCGAATTCAGTCACAAAATCTCCATAAAAGTGAATTTTTTAAAAAATTATGATTTATATGGGCGCTTATTTCAGACTTGGGTTCTCGAACTCTAAAAGCAGTTTTCTCAGGTTCTAAGGGACCAAATTGGCTGAAATTTAGGAAAAGTTATAAGAAGCATGGTACAAATCGAAATCAGTCATAAAATCTCCATAAAAAAGTATTTTTAGAAAAATTATGATTTTTAGTGACGCAAATTTCAGACTTGGGTTCGAACTTTGCAAGCAGTTTTCTCAGGTTTTAAGGGACCAAACGGGCTGAAATATTGGAATAGTGATAAGAATCGTTATCCAAATCGAACTCAGTCAAAAAATCTTCATAAAGTTGTCTTTTTAGAAAAACCATCTTTTTTATGGAGCCTTATTTCAGCCTTGGGTTCGAACTTTGTAAGCAGTTTTCTCAGGTTGTATGGGACTAAATTGGCTGAAATTAAGGAAAAGTGATAAGAAGCATGGTACAAATCGAAATCAGTTACAAATCTCCATAAAGTTGTATTTTTAGAAAAATTATGATTTTTACTGACGCTAATTTCAGACTTGGGTTCGAACTTTAGAAGCAGTTTTCCCAGGTTCTATGTGACCAAACTGGCTGAAATTTCGAAATAGTCATAAGAATCGCTAACCAAATTGAATTCAGTCACAAAATCTCCATAAAATTTTATTTTAAGAAAAATTATTATTTTGATGGACGCTAATTTCAGACTTGGGTTCGAACTTTTGAAGCAGTTTTCTCAGGTTCTATGGACCAAATTGGCTGAAATTTAGGAAAAGTGATAAGAAGCATGGTACAAATCGAAATCATTCACAAAATCTCCATAAAGTTGTATTTTTAGAAAAATTAGGATTATTAGTGACGCAAATTTCAGACTTGGGTTCGAACTTTGCAAGCAGTTTTCTCAGGTTTTATGGGACCAAACGGGCTGAAATATTGGAATAGTGATAAGAATCGTTATCCAAATCGAACTCAGTCACAAAATCTCCATTATGTTGTATTTTTAGAAAAACCATCTTTTTTATTGAGCCTAATTTCAGCCTTGGGTTCGAACTTTGGAAGCAGTTTTTTCTGGTTTTAAGGAACCAAACGGGCTGAAATATTGGAATAGTGATAAGAATCGTTATCCAAATCGAACTCATTCAAAAAATCTTCATAAAGTTGTCTTTTTAGAAAAACCATCTTTTTATGGAGCCTTATTTCAGCCTTGGGTTCGAACTTTGTAAGCAGTTTCCTCAGGTTGTATGGGACTAAATTGGCTGAAATTAAGGAAAAGTGATAAGAAGCATGGTACAAATCGAAATCAGTTACAAATCTCCATTAAGTTGTATTTTTAGAAAAATTATGATTTTTACTGACGCTAATTTCAGACTTGGGTTCGAACTTTAGAAGCAGTTTTCTCAGGTTCTATGCGACCAAACTGGCTGAAATTTCGAAAAAGTCATAAGAATCGCTAACCAAATTGAATTCAGTCACAAAATCTCCATAAAGTTGTATTCTTAGAAAAATTTTAATTTTTTTGGACGCTAATTTCAGACTTGGGTTCGAACTTTGGAAGCAGTTTTCTCAGATTCTATGGGACGAAATTGGCTGAAATTTAGGAAAAGTGATAAGAAGGATGGTACAAATCGAAATCAGTCACAAAATCTCCATTAAATTGTATTTTTAGAAAAATCATGATTTTTACTGACGCTAATTTCAGACTTGGGTTCGAACTTTAGAAGCAGTTTTCTCAGGTTCTATGCGACCAAAATGGCTGAAATTTTTGAATAGTGATGAGAATCGATATCCAAATCGAACTCAGTTACAAAATCTCCATAAAGTTGTATTTTTCGAAAAATCATGATTTTTATGGACGCTAATTTCAGATTTGGGTTCGAACTTTAGAAGCAGTTTTCTCAGGTTCTATGGGACCAAACTGGCTGAAATATTGGAATAGTGATAAGAATCGCTATCCAAATCGAACTCAGTCATAAAATCTCCATAAAGTTGTATTTTTAGGAAAATCATGATTTTTATGGACGCTAATTTCAGATTTGGGTTCGAACTTTAGAAGCAGTTTTCTCAGGTTCTATGGGACCAAACTGGCTGAAATATTGGAATAGTGATAAGAATCGTTATCCTAATCGAACTCAGTCACAAAATCTCCATAAAGTTGTATTTTTAGAAAAACCATCTTTTTTATTGAGCCTAATTTCAGCCTTGGGTTCGAACTTTGGAAGCAGTTTTTTCTGGTTTTAAGGAACCAAACGGGCTGAAATATTGGAATAGTGATAAGAATCGTTATCCAAATCGAACTCATTCAAAAAATCTTCATAAAGTTGTCTTTTTAGAAAAACCATCTTTTTATGGAGCCTTATTTCAGCCTTGGGTTCGAACTTTGTAAGCAGTTTCCTCAGGTTGTATGGGACTAAATTGGCTGAAATTAAGGAAAAGTGATAAGAAGCATGGTACAAATCGAAATCAGTTACAAATCTCCATAAAGTTGTATTTTGAGAAAAATTATGATTTTTATGGACGCTAATTTCAGACTTGGGTTCGAAATTTAGAAGCAGTTTTCTCAGGTTCTATGCTACCAAACTGGCTGAAATTTCGAAATAGTCATAAGAATCGCTAACCAAATTGAATTCAGTCACAAAATCTCCATAAAATTTTATTTTAAGAAAAATTATTATTTTGATGGACGCTAATTTCAGACTTGGGTTCGAACTTTTGAAGCAGTTTTGTCAGGTTCTATGGACCAAATAGGCTGAAATTTAGGAAAAAGGATAAGAAGCATGGTACAAATCGAAATCATTCACAAAATCTCCATAAAGTTGTATTTTTAGAAAAATTATGATTTTTAGTGACCCAAATTTCAGACTTGGGTTCGAACTTTGCAAGCAGTTTTCTCAGGTTTTAAGGGACCAAACGGGCTGAAATATTGGAATAGTGATAAGAATCGTTATCCAAATCGAACTCAGTCACAAAATCTCCATAAAGTTGTATTTTTAGAAAAACCATCTTTTTTATGGAGGCTAATTGGAGACTTGGGTTCGAACTTTAGAAGCAGTTTTCTCAGGTTCTATGCGACCAAAATGGCTGAAATTTTTGAATAGTGATAAGAATCGATATCCAAATCGAACTCAGTTACAAAATCTCCATAAAGTTGTATTTTTAGGAAAATCATGATTTTTATGGACGCTAATTTCAGACATGGGTTCGAACTTTAGAAGCAGTTTTTTCAGGTTCTATGGGACCAAACTGGCTGAAATATTGGAATAAAGATAAGAATCGTTATCCAAATCTAACTCAGTCACAAAATCTCCATTAAGTTGTATTTTTAGAAAAACCATCTTTTTTATGGAGCCTAATTCCAGCCTTGGGTTCCAACTTTGTAAGCAGTTTTCTCAGGTTGTATGGGACTAAATTGGCTGAAATTAAGGAAAGGTGATAAGAAGCATGGTACAAATCGAAATCAGTTACAAATCTCCATAAAGTTGTATTTTTAGAAAAATTATGATTTTTATGGACGCTAATTTCAGACTTGGGTTCGAACTTTAGAAGCAGTTTTCTCAGTTTCTATGGGACCAAACTGGCTGAAATATTGGAATAGTGATAAGAATCGATATCCAAATTGAACTCAGTCACAAAATCTCCATAAAGTTGTATTTTTAGAAAAATCATGATTTTTATGGACGCTAATTTCAGACTTGGGTTCGAACTTTAGAAACAGTTTTCTCAGGTTCTATGGGACCAAACTGGCTGAAATATACGAATAGTGATAAGAATCGTTATCCAAATCGAACTCTGTCACAAAATCTCCATAAAGTTGTATTTTTAGAAAAACCATCTTTTTTATGGAGGCTAATTTGAGACTTGGGTTCGAACTTTAGAAGCAGTTTTCTCAGGTTCTATGCGACCAAACTGGCTGAAATTTTGAAATAGTGATAAGAATCGCTATCCAAATCGAATTCAGTCACAAAATCTCCATAAAAGTGAATTTTTTAAAAAATTATGATTTATATGGGCGCTTATTTCAGACTTGGGTTCTCGAACTCTAAAAGCAGTTTTCTCAGGTTCTAAGGGACCAAATTGGCTGAAATTTAGGAAAAGTTATAAGAAGCATGGTACAAATCGAAATCAGTCATAAAATCTCCATAAAAAAGTATTTTTAGAAAAATTATGATTTTTAGTGACGCAAATTTCAGACTTGGGTTCGAACTTTGCAAGCAGTTTTCTCAGGTTTTAAGGGACCAAACGGGCTGAAATATTGGAATAGTGATAAGAATCGTTATCCAAATCGAACTCAGTCAAAAAATCTTCATAAAGTTGTCTTTTTAGAAAAACCATCTTTTTTATGGAGCCTTATTTCAGCCTTGGGTTCGAACTTTGTAAGCAGTTTTCTCAGGTTGTATGGGACTAAATTGGCTGAAATTAAGGAAAAGTGATAAGAAGCATGGTACAAATCGAAATCAGTTACAAATCTCCATAAAGTTGTATTTTTAGAAAAATTATGATTTTTACTGACGCTAATTTCAGACTTGGGTTCGAACTTTAGAAGCAGTTTTCCCAGGTTCTATGTGACCAAACTGGCTGAAATTTCGAAATAGTCATAAGAATCGCTAACCAAATTGAATTCAGTCACAAAATCTCCATAAAATTTTATTTTAAGAAAAATTATTATTTTGATGGACGCTAATTTCAGACTTGGGTTCGAACTTTTGAAGCAGTTTTCTCAGGTTCTATGGACCAAATTGGCTGAAATTTAGGAAAAGTGATAAGAAGCATGGTACAAATCGAAATCATTCACAAAATCTCCATAAAGTTGTATTTTTAGAAAAATTAGGATTTTTAGTGACGCAAATTTCAGACTTGGGTTCGAACTTTGCAAGCAGTTTTCTCAGGTTTTATGGGACCAAACGGGCTGAAATATTGGAATAGTGATAAGAATCGTTATCCAAATCGAACTCAGTCACAAAATCTCCATTAAGTTGTATTTTTAGAAAAACCATCTTTTTTATTGAGCCTAATTTCAGCCTTGGGTTCGAACTTTGGAAGCAGTTTTTTCTGGTTTTAAGGAACCAAACGGGCTGAAATATTGGAATAGTGATAAGAATCGTTATCCAAATCGAACTCATTCAAAAAATCTTCATAAAGTTGTCTTTTTAGAAAAACCATCTTTTTATGGAGCCTTATTTCAGCCTTGGGTTCGAACTTTGTAAGCAGTTTCCTCAGGTTGTATGGGACTAAATTGGCTGAAATTAAGGAAAAGTGATAAGAAGCATGGTACAAATCGAAATCAGTTACAAATCTCCATTAAGTTGTATTTTTAGAAAAATTATGATTTTTACTGACGCTAATTTCAGACTTGGGTTCGAACTTTAGAAGCAGTTTTCTCAGGTTCTATGCGACCAAACTGGCTGAAATTTCGAAAAAGTCATAAGAATCGCTAACCAAATTGAATTCAGTCACAAAATCTCCATAAAGTTGTATTCTTAGAAAAATTTTAATTTTTTTGGACGCTAATTTCAGACTTGGGTTCGAACTTTGGAAGCAGTTTTCTCAGATTCTATGGGACGAAATTGGCTGAAATTTAGGAAAAGTGATAAGAAGGATGGTACAAATCGAAATCAGTCACAAAATCTCCACTAAATTGTATTTTTAGAAAAATCATGATTTTTACTGACGCTAATTTCAGACTTGGGTTCGAACTTTAGAAGCAGTTTTCTCAGGTTCTATGCGACCAAAATGGCTGAAATTTTTGAATAGTGATAAGAATCGATATCCAAATCGAACTCAGTTACAAAATCTCCATAAAGTTGTATTTTTCGAAAAATCATGATTTTTATGGACGCTAATTTCAGATTTGGGTTCGAACTTTAGAAGCAGTTTTCTCAGGTTCTATGGGACCAAACTGGCTGAAATATTGGAATAGTGATAAGAATCGCTATCCAAATCGAACTCAGTCATAAAATCTCCATAAAGTTGTATTTTTAGGAAAATCATGATTTTTATGAACGCTAATTTCAGATTTGGGTTCGATCTTTAGAAGCAGTTTTCTCAGGTTCTATGGGACCAAACTGGCTGAAATATTGGAATAGTGATAAGAATCGTTATCCTAATCGAACTCAGTCACAAAATCTCCATAAAGTTGTATTTTTAGAAAAACCATCTTTTTTATGGAGGCTAATTGGAGACTTGGGTTCGAACTTTAGAAGCAGTTTTCTCAGGTTCTATGCAACCAAACTGGCTGAAATTTTGTAATAGTGATAAGAATCGCTATCCAAATCGAATTCAGTCACAAAATCTCCATAAAAGTGAATTTTTTAAAAAATTATGATTTATATGGGCGCTTATTTCAGACTTGGGTTCTCGAACTCTAAAAGCAGTTTTCTCAGGTTCTAAGGGACCAAATTGGCTGAAATTTAGGAAAAGTTATAAGAAGCATGGTACAAATCGAAATCAGTCATAAAATCTCCATAAAAAAGTATTTTTAGAAAAATTATGATTTTTAGTGACGCAAATTTCAGACTTGGGTTCGAACTTTGCAAGCAGTTTTCTCAGGTTTTAAGGGACCAAACGGGCTGAAATATTGGAATAGTGATAAGAATCGTTATCCAAATCGAACTCAGTCAAAAAATCTTCATAAAGTTGTCTTTTTAGAAAAACCATCTTTTTTATGGAGCCTTATTTCAGCCTTGGGTTCGAACTTTGTAAGCAGTTTTCTCAGGTTGTATGGGACTAAATTGGCTGAAATTAAGGAAAAGTGATAAGAAGCATGGTACAAATCGAAATCAGTTACAAATCTCCATAAAGTTGTATTTTTTGAAAAATTATGATTTTTACTGACGCTAATTTCAGACTTGGGTTCGAACTTTAGAAGCAGTTTTCCCAGGTTCTATGTGACCAAACTGGCTGAAATTTCGAAATAGTCATAAGAATCGCTAACCAAATTGAATTCAGTCACAAAATCTCCATAAAATTTTATTTTAAGAAAAATTATTATTTTGATGGACGCTAATTTCAGACTTGGGTTCGAACTTTTGAAGCAGTTTTCTCAGGTTCTATGGACCAAATTGGCTGAAATTTAGGAAAAGTGATAAGAAGCATGGTACAAATCGAAATCATTCACAAAATCTCCATAAAGTTGTATTTTTAGAAAAATTAGGATTTTTAGTGACGCAAATTTCAGACTTGGGTTCGAACTTTGCAAGCAGTTTTCTCAGGTTTTATGGGACCAAACGGGCTGAAATATTGGAATAGTGATAAGAATCGTTATCCAAATCGAACTCAGTCACAAAATCTCCATTAAGTTGTATTTTTAGAAAAACCATCTTTTTTATTGAGCCTAATTTCAGCCTTGGGTTCGAACTTTGGAAGCAGTTTTTTCTGGTTTTAAGGAACCAAACGGGCTGAAATATTGGAATAGTGATAAGAATCGTTATCCAAATCGAACTCATTCAAAAAATCTTCATAAAGTTGTCTTTTTAGAAAAACCATCTTTTTATGGAGCCTTATTTCAGCCTTGGGTTCGAACTTTGTAAGCAGTTTCCTCAGGTTGTATGGGACTAAATTGGCTGAAATTAAGGAAAAGTGATAAGAAGCATGGTACAAATCGAAATCAGTTACAAATCTCCATTAAGTTGTATTTTTAGAAAAATTATGATTTTTACTGACGCTAATTTCAGACTTGGGTTCGAACTTTAGAAGCAGTTTTCTCAGGTTCTATGCGACCAAACTGGCTGAAATTTCGAAAAAGTCATAAGAATCGCTAACCAAATTGAATTCAGTCACAAAATCTCCATAAAGTTGTATTCTTAGAAAAATTTTAATTTTTTTGGACGCTAATTTCAGACTTGGGTTCGAACTTTGGAAGCAGTTTTCTCAGATTCTATGGGACGAAATTGGCTGAAATTTAGGAAAAGTGATAAGAAGGATGGTACAAATCGAAATCAGTCACAAAATCTCCACTAAATTGTATTTTTAGAAAAATCATGATTTTTACTGACGCTAATTTCAGACTTGGGTTCGAACTTTAGAAGCAGTTTTCTCAGGTTCTATGCGACCAAAATGGCTGAAATTTTTGAATAGTGATAAGAATCGATATCCAAATCGAACTCAGTTACAAAATCTCCATAAAGTTGTATTTTTCGAAAAATCATGATTTTTATGGACGCTAATTTCAGATTTGGGTTCGAACTTTAGAAGCAGTTTTCTCAGGTTCTATGGGACCAAACTGGCTGAAATATTGGAATAGTGATAAGAATCGCTATCCAAATCGAACTCAGTCATAAAATCTCCATAAAGTTGTATTTTTAGGAAAATCATGATTTTTATGGACGCTAATTTCAGACATGGGTTCGAACTTTAGAAGCAGTTTTTTCAGGTTCTATGGGACCAAACTGGCTGAAATATTGGAATAAAGATAAGAATCGTTATCCAAATCGAACTCAGTCACAAAATCTCCATTAAGTTGTATTTTTAGAAAAACCATCTTTTTTATTGAGCCTAATTTCAGCCTTGGGTTCGAACTTTGGAAGCAGTTTTTTCTGGTTTTAAGGAACCAAACGGGCTGAAATATTGGAATAGTGATAAGAATCGTTATCCAAATCGAACTCATTCAAAAAATCTTCATAAAGTTGTCTTTTTAGAAAAACCATCTTTTTATGGAGCCTTATTTCAGCCTTGGGTTCGAACTTTGTAAGCAGTTTCCTCAGGTTGTATGGGACTAAATTGGCTGAAATTAAGGAAAAGTGATAAGAAGCATGGTACAAATCGAAATCAGTTACAAATCTCCATTAAGTTGTATTTTTAGAAAAATTATGATTTTTACTGACGCTAATTTCAGACTTGGGTTCGAACTTTAGAAGCAGTTTTCTCAGGTTCTATGCGACCAAACTGGCTGAAATTTCGAAAAAGTCATAAGAATCGCTAACCAAATTGAATTCAGTCACAAAATCTCCATAAAGTTGTATTCTTAGAAAAATTTTAATTTTTTTGGACGCTAATTTCAGACTTGGGTTCGAACTTTGGAAGCAGTTTTCTCAGATTCTATGGGACGAAATTGGCTGAAATTTAGGAAAAGTGATAAGAAGGATGGTACAAATCGAAATCAGTCACAAAATCTCCATTAAATTGTATTTTTAGAAAAATCATGATTTTTACTGACGCTAATTTCAGACTTGGGTTCGAACTTTAGAAGCAGTTTTCTCAGGTTCTATGCGACCAAAATGGCTGAAATTTTTGAATAGTGATGAGAATCGATATCCAAATCGAACTCAGTTACAAAATCTCCATAAAGTTGTATTTTTCGAAAAATCATGATTTTTATGGACGCTAATTTCAGATTTGGGTTCGAACTTTAGAAGCAGTTTTCTCAGGTTCTATGGGACCAAACTGGCTGAAATATTGGAATAGTGATAAGAATCGCTATCCAAATCGAACTCAGTCATAAAATCTCCATAAAGTTGTATTTTTAGGAAAATCATGATTTTTATGGACGCTAATTTCAGATTTGGGTTCGAACTTTAGAAGCAGTTTTCTCAGGTTCTATGGGACCAAACTGGCTGAAATATTGGAATAGTGATAAGAATCGTTATCCTAATCGAACTCAGTCACAAAATCTCCATAAAGTTGTATTTTTAGAAAAACCATCTTTTTTATTGAGCCTAATTTCAGCCTTGGGTTCGAACTTTGGAAGCAGTTTTTTCTGGTTTTAAGGAACCAAACGGGCTGAAATATTGGAATAGTGATAAGAATCGTTATCCAAATCGAACTCATTCAAAAAATCTTCATAAAGTTGTCTTTTTAGAAAAACCATCTTTTTATGGAGCCTTATTTCAGCCTTGGGTTCGAACTTTGTAAGCAGTTTCCTCAGGTTGTATGGGACTAAATTGGCTGAAATTAAGGAAAAGTGATAAGAAGCATGGTACAAATCGAAATCAGTTACAAATCTCCATAAAGTTGTATTTTGAGAAAAATTATGATTTTTATGGACGCTAATTTCAGACTTGGGTTCGAAATTTAGAAGCAGTTTTCTCAGGTTCTATGCTACCAAACTGGCTGAAATTTCGAAATAGTCATAAGAATCGCTAACCAAATTGAATTCAGTCACAAAATCTCCATAAAATTTTATTTTAAGAAAAATTATTATTTTGATGGACGCTAATTTCAGACTTGGGTTCGAACTTTTGAAGCAGTTTTGTCAGGTTCTATGGACCAAATAGGCTGAAATTTAGGAAAAAGGATAAGAAGCATGGTACAAATCGAAATCATTCACAAAATCTCCATAAAGTTGTATTTTTAGAAAAATTATGATTTTTAGTGACCCAAATTTCAGACTTGGGTTCGAACTTTGCAAGCAGTTTTCTCAGGTTTTAAGGGACCAAACGGGCTGAAATATTGGAATAGTGATAAGAATCGTTATCCAAATCGAACTCAGTCACAAAATCTCCATAAAGTTGTATTTTTAGAAAAACCATCTTTTTTATGGAGGCTAATTGGAGACTTGGGTTCGAACTTTAGAAGCAGTTTTCTCAGGTTCTATGCGACCAAAATGGCTGAAATTTTTGAATAGTGATAAGAATCGATATCCAAATCGAACTCAGTTACAAAATCTCCATAAAGTTGTATTTTTAGGAAAATCATGATTTTTATGGACGCTAATTTCAGACATGGGTTCGAACTTTAGAAGCAGTTTTTTCAGGTTCTATGGGACCAAACTGGCTGAAATATTGGAATAAAGATAAGAATCGTTATCCAAATCTAACTCAGTCACAAAATCTCCATTAAGTTGTATTTTTAGAAAAACCATCTTTTTTATGGAGCCTAATTCCAGCCTTGGGTTCCAACTTTGTAAGCAGTTTTCTCAGGTTGTATGGGACTAAATTGGCTGAAATTAAGGAAAGGTGATAAGAAGCATGGTACAAATCGAAATCAGTTACAAATCTCCATAAAGTTGTATTTTTAGAAAAATTATGATTTTTATGGACGCTAATTTCAGACTTGGGTTCGAACTTTAGAAGCAGTTTTCTCAGTTTCTATGGGACCAAACTGGCTGAAATATTGGAATAGTGATAAGAATCGATATCCAAATTGAACTCAGTCACAAAATCTCCATAAAGTTGTATTTTTAGAAAAATCATGATTTTTATGGACGCTAATTTCAGACTTGGGTTCGAACTTTAGAAACAGTTTTCTCAGGTTCTATGGGACCAAACTGGCTGAAATATACGAATAGTGATAAGAATCGTTATCCAAATCGAACTCTGTCACAAAATCTCCATAAAGTTGTATTTTTAGAAAAACCATCTTTTTTATGGAGGCTAATTTGAGACTTGGGTTCGAACTTTAGAAGCAGTTTTCTCAGGTTCTATGCGACCAAACTGGCTGAAATTTTGAAATAGTGATAAGAATCGCTATCCAAATCGAATTCAGTCACAAAATCTCCATAAAAGTGAATTTTTTAAAAAATTATGATTTATATGGGCGCTTATTTCAGACTTGGGTTCTCGAACTCTAAAAGCAGTTTTCTCAGGTTCTAAGGGACCAAATTGGCTGAAATTTAGGAAAAGTTATAAGAAGCATGGTACAAATCGAAATCAGTCATAAAATCTCCATAAAAAAGTATTTTTAGAAAAATTATGATTTTTAGTGACGCAAATTTCAGACTTGGGTTCGAACTTTGCAAGCAGTTTTCTCAGGTTTTAAGGGACCAAACGGGCTGAAATATTGGAATAGTGATAAGAATCGTTATCCAAATCGAACTCAGTCAAAAAATCTTCATAAAGTTGTCTTTTTAGAAAAACCATCTTTTTTATGGAGCCTTATTTCAGCCTTGGGTTCGAACTTTGTAAGCAGTTTTCTCAGGTTGTATGGGACTAAATTGGCTGAAATTAAGGAAAAGTGATAAGAAGCATGGTACAAATCGAAATCAGTTACAAATCTCCATAAAGTTGTATTTTTAGAAAAATTATGATTTTTACTGACGCTAATTTCAGACTTGGGTTCGAACTTTAGAAGCAGTTTTCCCAGGTTCTATGTGACCAAACTGGCTGAAATTTCGAAATAGTCATAAGAATCGCTAACCAAATTGAATTCAGTCACAAAATCTCCATAAAATTTTATTTTAAGAAAAATTATTATTTTGATGGACGCTAATTTCAGACTTGGGTTCGAACTTTTGAAGCAGTTTTCTCAGGTTCTATGGACCAAATTGGCTGAAATTTAGGAAAAGTGATAAGAAGCATGGTACAAATCGAAATCATTCACAAAATCTCCATAAAGTTGTATTTTTAGAAAAATTAGGATTTTTAGTGACGCAAATTTCAGACTTGGGTTCGAACTTTGCAAGCAGTTTTCTCAGGTTTTATGGGACCAAACGGGCTGAAATATTGGAATAGTGATAAGAATCGTTATCCAAATCGAACTCAGTCACAAAATCTCCATTAAGTTGTATTTTTAGAAAAACCATCTTTTTTATTGAGCCTAATTTCAGCCTTGGGTTCGAACTTTGGAAGCAGTTTTTTCTGGTTTTAAGGAACCAAACGGGCTGAAATATTGGAATAGTGATAAGAATCGTTATCCAAATCGAACTCATTCAAAAAATCTTCATAAAGTTGTCTTTTTAGAAAAACCATCTTTTTATGGAGCCTTATTTCAGCCTTGGGTTCGAACTTTGTAAGCAGTTTCCTCAGGTTGTATGGGACTAAATTGGCTGAAATTAAGGAAAAGTGATAAGAAGCATGGTACAAATCGAAATCAGTTACAAATCTCCATTAAGTTGTATTTTTAGAAAAATTATGATTTTTACTGACGCTAATTTCAGACTTGGGTTCGAACTTTAGAAGCAGTTTTCTCAGGTTCTATGCGACCAAACTGGCTGAAATTTCGAAAAAGTCATAAGAATCGCTAACCAAATTGAATTCAGTCACAAAATCTCCATAAAGTTGTATTCTTAGAAAAATTTTAATTTTTTTGGACGCTAATTTCAGACTTGGGTTCGAACTTTGGAAGCAGTTTTCTCAGATTCTATGGGACGAAATTGGCTGAAATTTAGGAAAAGTGATAAGAAGGATGGTACAAATCGAAATCAGTCACAAAATCTCCACTAAATTGTATTTTTAGAAAAATCATGATTTTTACTGACGCTAATTTCAGACTTGGGTTCGAACTTTAGAAGCAGTTTTCTCAGGTTCTATGCGACCAAAATGGCTGAAATTTTTGAATAGTGATAAGAATCGATATCCAAATCGAACTCAGTTACAAAATCTCCATAAAGTTGTATTTTTCGAAAAATCATGATTTTTATGGACGCTAATTTCAGATTTGGGTTCGAACTTTAGAAGAAGTTTTCTCAGGTTCTATGGGACCAAACTGGCTGAAATATTGGAATAGTGATAAGAATCGCTATCCAAATCGAACTCAGTCATAAAATCTCCATAAAGTTGTATTTTTAGGAAAATCATGATTTTTATGAACGCTAATTTCAGATTTGGGTTCGAACTTTAGAAGCAGTTTTCTCAGGTTCTATGGGACCAAACTGGCTGAAATATTGGAATAGTGATAAGAATCGTTATCCTAATCGAACTCAGTCACAAAATCTCCATAAAGTTGTATTTTTAGAAAAACCATCTTTTTTATGGAGGCTAATTGGAGACTTGGGTTCGAACTTTAGAAGCAGTTTTCTCAGGTTCTATGCAACCAAACTGGCTGAAATTTTGTAATAGTGATAAGAATCGCTATCCAAATCGAATTCAGTCACAAAATCTCCATAAAAGTGAATTTTTTAAAAAATTATGATTTATATGGGCGCTTATTTCAGACTTGGGTTCTCGAACTCTAAAAGCAGTTTTCTCAGGTTCTAAGGGACCAAATTGGCTGAAATTTAGGAAAAGTTATAAGAAGCATGGTACAAATCGAAATCAGTCATAAAATCTCCATAAAAAAGTATTTTTAGAAAAATTATGATTTTTAGTGACGCAAATTTCAGACTTGGGTTCGAACTTTGCAAGCAGTTTTCTCAGGTTTTAAGGGACCAAACGGGCTGAAATATTGGAATAGTGATAAGAATCGTTATCCAAATCGAACTCAGTCAAAAAATCTTCATAAAGTTGTCTTTTTAGAAAAACCATCTTTTTTATGGAGCCTTATTTCAGCCTTGGGTTCGAACTTTGTAAGCAGTTTTCTCAGGTTGTATGGGACTAAATTGGCTGAAATTAAGGAAAAGTGATAAGAAGCATGGTACAAATCGAAATCAGTTACAAATCTCCATAAAGTTGTATTTTTTGAAAAATTATGATTTTTACTGACGCTAATTTCAGACTTGGGTTCGAACTTTAGAAGCAGTTTTCCCAGGTTCTATGTGACCAAACTGGCTGAAATTTCGAAATAGTCATAAGAATCGCTAACCAAATTGAATTCAGTCACAAAATCTCCATAAAATTTTATTTTAAGAAAAATTATTATTTTGATGGACGCTAATTTCAGACTTGGGTTCGAACTTTTGAAGCAGTTTTCTCAGGTTCTATGGACCAAATTGGCTGAAATTTAGGAAAAGTGATAAGAAGCATGGTACAAATCGAAATCATTCACAAAATCTCCATAAAGTTGTATTTTTAGAAAAATTAGGATTTTTAGTGACGCAAATTTCAGACTTGGGTTCGAACTTTGCAAGCAGTTTTCTCAGGTTTTATGGGACCAAACGGGCTGAAATATTGGAATAGTGATAAGAATCGTTATCCAAATCGAACTCAGTCACAAAATCTCCATTAAGTTGTATTTTTAGAAAAACCATCTTTTTTATTGAGCCTAATTTCAGCCTTGGGTTCGAACTTTGGAAGCAGTTTTTTCTGGTTTTAAGGAACCAAACGGGCTGAAATATTGGAATAGTGATAAGAATCGTTATCCAAATCGAACTCATTCAAAAAATCTTCATAAAGTTGTCTTTTTAGAAAAACCATCTTTTTATGGAGCCTTATTTCAGCCTTGGGTTCGAACTTTGTAAGCAGTTTCCTCAGGTTGTATGGGACTAAATTGGCTGAAATTAAGGAAAAGTGATAAGAAGCATGGTACAAATCGAAATCAGTTACAAATCTCCATTAAGTTGTATTTTTAGAAAAATTATGATTTTTACTGACGCTAATTTCAGACTTGGGTTCGAACTTTAGAAGCAGTTTTCTCAGGTTCTATGCGACCAAACTGGCTGAAATTTCGAAAAAGTCATAAGAATCGCTAACCAAATTGAATTCAGTCACAAAATCTCCATAAAGTTGTATTCTTAGAAAAATTTTAATTTTTTTGGACGCTAATTTCAGACTTGGGTTCGAACTTTGGAAGCAGTTTTCTCAGATTCTATGGGACGAAATTGGCTGAAATTTAGGAAAAGTGATAAGAAGGATGGTACAAATCGAAATCAGTCACAAAATCTCCACTAAATTGTATTTTTAGAAAAATCATGATTTTTACTGACGCTAATTTCAGACTTGGGTTCGAACTTTAGAAGCAGTTTTCTCAGGTTCTATGCGACCAAAATGGCTGAAATTTTTGAATAGTGATAAGAATCGATATCCAAATCGAACTCAGTTACAAAATCTCCATAAAGTTGTATTTTTCGAAAAATCATGATTTTTATGGACGCTAATTTCAGATTTGGGTTCGAACTTTAGAAGCAGTTTTCTCAGGTTCTATGGGACCAAACTGGCTGAAATATTGGAATAGTGATAAGAATCGCTATCCAAATCGAACTCAGTCATAAAATCTCCATAAAGTTGTATTTTTAGGAAAATCATGATTTTTATGAACGCTAATTTCAGATTTGGGTTCGAACTTTAGAAGCAGTTTTCTCAGGTTCTATGGGACCAAACTGGCTGAAATATTGGAATAGTGATAAGAATCGTTATCCTAATCGAACTCAGTCACAAAATCTCCATAAAGTTGTATTTTTAGAAAAACCATCTTTTTTATGGAGGCTAATTGGAGACTTGGGTTCGAACTTTAGAAGCAGTTTTCTCAGGTTCTATGCAACCAAACTGGCTGAAATTTTGTAATAGTGATAAGAATCGCTATCCAAATCGAACTCAGTCATAAAATCTCCATAAAGTTGTATTTTTAGGAAAATCATGATTTTTATGGACGCTAATTTCAGACATGGGTTCGAACTTTAGAAGCAGTTTTTTCAGGTTCTATGGGACCAAACTGGCTGAAATATTGGAATAAAGATAAGAATCGTTATCCAAATCTAACTCAGTCACAAAATCTCCATTAAGTTGTATTTTTAGAAAAACCATCTTTTTTATGGAGGCTAATTTGAGACTTGGGTACGAACTTTAGAAGCAGTTTTCTCAGGTTCTATGCAACCAAACTGGCTGAAATTTTGAAA
Source organism: Hesperophylax consimilis (assembly GCF_061612785.1). Taxonomy (NCBI): domain Eukaryota; kingdom Metazoa; phylum Arthropoda; class Insecta; order Trichoptera; family Limnephilidae; genus Hesperophylax; species Hesperophylax consimilis. Next base: position 17,860,422 of record NC_142846.1, read on the forward strand.
TAGTGATAAGAATCGCTATCCAAATCGAATTCAGTCACAAAATCTCCATAAAGTTCTTTTTTTAGAAAAACCATCTTTTTTATGGAGCCTAATTCCAGCCTTGGGTTCCAACTTTGTAAGCAGTTTTCTCAGGTTGTATGGGACTAAATTGGCTGAAATTAAGGAAAGGTGATAAGAAGCATGGTACAAATCGAAATCAGTTACAAATCTCCAAAAAGTTGTATTTTTAGAAAAATTATGATTTTTATGGACGCTAATTTCAGACTTGGGTTCGAACTTTAGAAGCAGTTTTCTCAGTTTCTATGGGACCAAACTGGCTGAAATATTGGAATAGTGATAAGAATCGATATCCAAATTGAACTCAGTCACAAAATCTCCATAAAGTTGTATTTTTAGAAAAATCATGATTTTTATGGACGCTAATTTCAGACTTGGGTTCGAACTTTAGAAACAGTTTTCTCAGGTTCTATGGGACCAAACTGGCTGAAATATACGAATAGTGATAAGAATCGTTATCCAAATCGAACTCTGTCACAAAATCTCCATAAAGTTGTATTTTTAGAAAAACCATCTTTTTTATGGAGGCTAATTTGAGACTTGGGTTCGAACTTTAGAAGCAGTTTTCTCAGGTTCTATGCGACCAAACTGGCTGAAATTTTGAAATAGTGATAAGAATCGCTATCCAAATCGAATTCAGTCACAAAATCTCCATAAAAGTGAATTTTTTAAAAAATTATGATTTATATGGGCGCTTATTTCAGACTTGGGTTCTCGAACTCTAAAAGCAGTTTTCTCAGGTTCTAAGGGACCAAATTGGCTGAAATTTAGGAAAAGTTATAAGAAGCATGGTACAAATCGAAATCAGTCATAAAATCTCCATAAAAAAGTATTTTTAGAAAAATTATGATTTTTAGTGACGCAAATTTCAGACTTGGGTTCGAACTTTGCAAGCAGTTTTCTCAGGTTTTAAGGGACCAAACGGGCTGAAATATTGGAATAGTGATAAGAATCGTTATCCAAATCGAACTCAGTCAAAAAATCTTCATAAAGTTGTCTTTTTAGAAAAACCATCTTTTTTATGGAGCCTTATTTCAGCCTTGGGTTCGAACTTTGTAAGCAGTTTTCTCAGGTTGTATGGGACTAAATTGGCTGAAATTAAGGAAAAGTGATAAGAAGCATGGTACAAATCGAAATCAGTTACAAATCTCCATAAAGTTGTATTTTTAGAAAAATTATGATTTTTACTGACGCTAATTTCAGACTTGGGTTCGAACTTTAGAAGCAGTTTTCCCAGGTTCTATGTGACCAAACTGGCTGAAATTTCGAAATAGTCATAAGAATCGCTAACCAAATTGAATTCAGTCACAAAATCTCCATAAAATTTTATTTTAAGAAAAATTATTATTTTGATGGACGCTAATTTCAGACTTGGGTTCGAACTTTTGAAGCAGTTTTCTCAGGTTCTATGGACCAAATTGGCTGAAATTTAGGAAAAGTGATAAGAAGCATGGTACAAATCGAAATCATTCACAAAATCTCCATAAAGTTGTATTTTTAGAAAAATTAGGATTTTTAGTGACGCAAATTTCAGACTTGGGTTCGAACTTTGCAAGCAGTTTTCTCAGGTTTTATGGGACCAAACGGGCTGAAATATTGGAATAGTGATAAGAATCGTTATCCAAATCGAACTCAGTCACAAAATCTCCATTAAGTTGTATTTTTAGAAAAACCATCTTTTTTATTGAGCCTAATTTCAGCCTTGGGTTCGAACTTTGGAAGCAGTTTTTTCTGGTTTTAAGGAACCAAACGGGCTGAAATATTGGAATAGTGATAAGAATCGTTATCCAAATCGAACTCATTCAAAAAATCTTCATAAAGTTGTCTTTTTAGAAAAACCATCTTTTTATGGAGCCTTATTTCAGCCTTGGGTTCGAACTTTGTAAGCAGTTTCCTCAGGTTGTATGGGACTAAATTGGCTGAAATTAAGGAAAAGTGATAAGAAGCATGGTACAAATCGAAATCAGTTACAAATCTCCATAAAGTTGTATTTTGAGAAAAATTATGATTTTTATGGACGCTAATTTCAGACTTGGGTTCGAAATTTAGAAGCAGTTTTCTCAGGTTCTATGCGACCAAACTGGCTGAAATTTCGAAATAGTCATAAGAATCGCTAACCAAATTGAATTCAGTCACAAAATCTCCATAAAATTTTATTTTAAGAAAAATTATTATTTTGATGGACGCTAATTTCAGACTTGGGTTCGAACTTTTGAAGCAGTTTTGTCAGGTTCTATGGACCAAATAGGCTGAAATTTAGGAAAAAGGATAAGAAGCATGGTACAAATCGAAATCATTCACAAAATCTCCATAAAGTTGTATTTTTAGAAAAATTATGATTTTTAGTGACCCAAATTTCAGACTTGGGTTCGAACTTTGCAAGCAGTTTTCTCAGGTTTTAAGGGACCAAACGGGCTGAAATATTGGAATAGTGATAAGAATCGTTATCCAAATCGAACTCAGTCACAAAATCTCCATAAAGTTGTATTTTTAGAAAAACCATCTTTTTTATGGAGGCTAATTGGAGACTTGGGTTCGAACTTTAGAAGCAGTTTTCTCAGGTTCTATGCGACCAAAATGGCTGAAATTTTTGAATAGTGATAAGAATCGATATCCAAATCGAACTCAGTTACAAAATCTCCATAAAGTTGTATTTTTAGGAAAATCATGATTTTTATGGACGCTAATTTCAGACATGGGTTCGAACTTTAGAAGCAGTTTTTTCAGGTTCTATGGGACCAAATTGGCTGAAATATTGGAATAAAGATAAGAATCGTTATCCAAATCTAACTCAGTCACAAAATCTCCATTAAGTTGTATTTTTAGAAAAACCATCTTTTTTATGGAGGCTAATTTGAGACTTGGGTACGAACTTTAGAAGCAGTTTTCTCAGGTTCTATGCAACCAAACTGGCTGAAATTTTGAAATAGTGATAAGAATCGCTATCCAAATCGAATTCAGTCACAAAATCTCCATAAAGTTCTTTTTTTAGAAAAACCATCTTTTTTATGGAGCCTAATTCCAGCCTTGGGTTCCAACTTTGTAAGCAGTTTTCTCAGGTTGTATGGGACTAAATTGGCTGAAATTAGGGAAAGGTGATAAGAAGCATGGTACAAATCGAAATCAGTTACAAATCTCCATAAAGTTGTATTTTTAGAAAAATTATGATTTTTATGGACGCTAATTTCAGACTTGGGTTCGAACTTTAGAAGCAGTTTTCTCAGTTTCTATGGGACCAAACTGGCTGAAATATTGGAATAGTGATAAGAATCGATATCCAAATTGAACTCAGTCACAAAATCTCCATAAAGTTGTATTTTTAGAAAAATCATGATTTTTATGGACGCTAATTTCAGACTTGGGTTCGAACTTTAGAAACAGTTTTCTCAGGTTCTATGGGACCAAACTGGCTGAAATATACGAATAGTGATAAGAATCGTTATCCAAATCGAACTCTGTCACAAAATCTCCATAAAGTTGTATTTTTAGAAAAACCATCTTTTTTATGGAGGCTAATTTGAGACTTGGGTTCGAACTTTAGAAGCAGTTTTCTCAGGTTCTATGCGACCAAACTGGCTGAAATTTTGAAATAGTGATAAGAATCGCTATCCAAATCGAATTCAGTCACAAAATCTCCATAAAAGTGAATTTTTTAAAAAATTATGATTTATATGGGCGCTTATTTCAGACTTGGGTTCTCGAACTCTAAAAGCAGTTTTCTCAGGTTCTAAGGGACCAAATTGGCTGAAATTTAGGAAAAGTTATAAGAAGCATGGTACAAATCGAAATCAGTCATAAAATCTCCATAAAAAATTATTTTTAGAAAAATTATGATTTTTAGTGACGCAAATTTCAGACTTGGGTTCGAACTTTGCAAGCAGTTTTCTCAGGTTTTAAGGGACCAAACGGGCTGAAATATTGGAATAGTGATAAGAATCGTTATCCAAATCGAACTCAGTCAAAAAATCTTCATAAAGTTGTCTTTTTAGAAAAACCATCTTTTTTATGGAGCCTTATTTCAGCCTTGGGTTCGAACTTTGTAAGCAGTTTTCTCAGGTTGTATGGGACTAAATTGGCTGAAATTAAGGAAAAGTGATAAGAAGCATGGTACAAATCGAAATCAGTTACAAATCTCCATAAAGTTGTATTTTTAGAAAAATTATGATTTTTACTGACGCTAATTTCAGACTTGGGTTCGAACTTTAGAAGCAGTTTTCCCAGGTTCTATGTGACCAAACTGGCTGAAATTTCGAAATAGTCATAAGAATCGCTAACCAAATTGAATTCAGTCACAAAATCTCCATAAAATTTTATTTTAAGAAAAATTATTATTTTGATGGACGCTAATTTCAGACTTGGGTTCGAACTTTTGAAGCAGTTTTCTCAGGTTCTATGGACCAAATTGGCTGAAATTTAGGAAAAGTGATAAGAAGCATGGTACAAATCGAAATCATTCACAAAATCTCCATAAAGTTGTATTTTTAGAAAAATTAGGATTTTTAGTGACGCAAATTTCAGACTTGGGTTCGAACTTTGCAAGCAGTTTTCTCAGGTTTTATGGGACCAAACGGGCTGAAATATTGGAATAGTGATAAGAATCGTTATCCAAATCGAACTCAGTCACAAAATCTCCATTAAGTTGTATTTTTAGAAAAACCATCTTTTTTATTGAGCCTAATTTCAGCCTTGGGTTCGAACTTTGGAAGCAGTTTTTTCTGGTTTTAAGGAACCAAACGGGCTGAAATATTGGAATAGTGATAAGAATCGTTATCCAAATCGAACTCATTCAAAAAATCTTCATAAAGTTGTCTTTTTAGAAAAACCATCTTTTTATGGAGCCTTATTTCAGCCTTGGGTTCGAACTTTGTAAGCAGTTTCCTCAGGTTGTATGGGACTAAATTGGCTGAAATTAAGGAAAAGTGATAAGAAGCATGGTACAAATCGAAATCAGTTACAAATCTCCATTAAGTTGTATTTTTAGAAAAATTATGATTTTTACTGACGCTAATTTCAGACTTGGGTTCGAACTTTAGAAGCAGTTTTCTCAGGTTCTATGCGACCAAACTGGCTGAAATTTCGAAAAAGTCATAAGAATCGCTAACCAAATTGAATTCAGTCACAAAATCTCCATAAAGTTGTATTCTTAGAAAAATTTTAATTTTTTTGGACGCTAATTTCAGACTTGGGTTCGAACTTTGGAAGCAGTTTTCTCAGATTCTATGGGACGAAATTGGCTGAAATTTAGGAAAAGTGATAAGAAGGATGGTACAAATCGAAATCAGTCACAAAATCTCCATTAAATTGTATTTTTAGAAAAATCATGATTTTTACTGACGCTAATTTCAGACTTGGGTTCGAACTTTAGAAGCAGTTTTCTCAGGTTCTATGCGACCAAAATGGCTGAAATTTTTGAATAGTGATAAGAATCGATATCCAAATCGAACTCAGTTACAAAATCTCCATAAAGTTGTATTTTTCGAAAAATCATGATTTTTATGGACGCTAATTTCAGATTTGGGTTCGAACTTTAGAAGCAGTTTTCTCAGGTTCTATGGGACCAAACTGGCTGAAATATTGGAATAGTGATAAGAATCGCTATCCAAATCGAACTCAGTCATAAAATCTCCATAAAGTTGTATTTTTAGGAAAATCATGATTTTTATGGACGCTAATTTCAGATTTGGGTTCGAACTTTAGAAGCAGTTTTCTCAGGTTCTATGGGACCAAACTGGCTGAAATATTGGAATAGTGATAAGAATCGTTATCCTAATCGAACTCAGTCACAAAATCTCCATAAAGTTGTATTTTTAGAAAAACCATCTTTTTTATGGAGGCTAATTGGAGACTTGGGTTCGAACTTTAGAAGCAGTTTTCTCAGGTTCTATGCAACCAAACTGGCTGAAATTTTGTAATAGTGATAAGAATCGCTATCCAAATCGAACTCAGTCATAAAATCTCCATAAAGTTGTATTTTTAGGAAAATCATGATTTTTATGGACGCTAATTTCAGACATGGGTTCGAACTTTAGAAGCAGTTTTTTCAGGTTCTATGGGACCAAACTGGCTGAAATATTGGAATAAAGATAAGAATCGTTATCCAAATCTAACTCAGTCACAAAATCTCCATTAAGTTGTATTTTTAGAAAAACCATCTTTTTTATGGAGGCTAATTTGAGACTTGGGTACGAACTTTAGAAGCAGTTTTCTCAGGTTCTATGCAACCAAACTGGCTGAAATTTTGAAATAGTGATAAGAATCGCTATCCAAATCGAATTCAGTCACAAAATCTCCATAAAGTTCTTTTTTTAGAAAAACCATCTTTTTTATGGAGCCTAATTCCAGCCTTGGGTTCCAACTTTGTAAGCAGTTTTCTCAGGTTGTATGGGACTAAATTGGCTGAAATTAAGGAAAGGTGATAAGAAGCATGGTACAAATCGAAATCAGTTACAAATCTCCATAAAGTTGTATTTTAAGAAAAATTATGATTTTTATGGACGCTAATTTCAGACTTGGGTTCGAACTTTAGAAGCAGTTTTCTCAGTTTCTATGGGACCAAACTGGCTGAAATATTGGAATAGTGATAAGAATCGATATCCAAATTGAACTCAGTCACAAAATCTCCATAAAGTTGTATTTTTAGAAAAACCATCTTTTTTATGGAGGCTAATTGGAGACTTGGGTTCGAACTTTAGAAGCAGTTTTCTCAGGTTCTATGCGACCAAAATGGCTGAAATTTTTGAATAGTGATAAGAATCGATATCCAAATCGAACTCAGTTACAAAATCTCCATAAAGTTGTATTTTTAGGAAAATCATGATTTTTATGGACGCTAATTTCAGACATGGGTTCGAACTTTAGAAGCAGTTTTTTCAGGTTCTATGGGACCAAACTGGCTGAAATATTGGAATAAAGATAAGAATCGTTATCCAAATCTAACTCAGTCACAAAATCTCCATTAAGTTGTATTTTTAGAAAAACCATCTTTTTTATGGAGGCTAATTTGAGACTTGGGTACGAACTTTAGAAGCAGTTTTCTCAGGTTCTATGCAACCAAACTGGCTGAAATTTTGAAATAGTGATAAGAATCGCTATCCAAATCGAATTCAGTCACAAAATCTCCATAAAGTTCTTTTTTTAGAAAAACCATCTTTTTTATGGAGCCTAATTCCAGCCTTGGGTTCCAACTTTGTAAGCAGTTTTCTCAGGTTGTATGGGACATAATTGGCTGAAATTAAGGAAAGGTGATAAGAAGCATGGTACAAATCGAAATCAGTTACAAATCTCCATAAAGTTGTATTTTTAGAATAATTATGATTTTTATGGACGCTAATTTCAGACTTGGGTTCGAACTTTAGAAGCAGTTTTCTCAGTTTCTATGGGACCAAACTGGCTGAAATATTGGAATAGTGATAAGAATCGATATCCAAATTGAACTCAGTCACAAAATCTCCATAAAGTTGTATTTTTAGAAAAATCATGATTTTTATGGACGCTAATTTCAGACTTGGGTTCGAACTTTAGAAACAGTTTTCTCAGGTTCTATGGGACCAAACTGGCTGAAATATACGAATAGTGATAAGAATCGTTATCCAAATCGAACTCTGTCACAAAATCTCCATAAAGTTGTATTTTTAGAAAAACCATCTTTTTTATGGAGGCTAATTTGAGACTTGGGTTCGAACTTTAGAAGCAGTTTTCTCAGGTTCTATGCGACCAAACTGGCTGAAATTTTGAAATAGTGATAAGAATCGCTATCCAAATCGAATTCAGTCACAAAATCTCCATAAAAGTGAATTTTTTAAAAAATTATGATTTATATGGGCGCTTATTTCAGACTTGGGTTCTCGAACTCTAAAAGCAGTTTTCTCAGGTTCTAAGGGACCAAATTGGCTGAAATTTAGGAAAAGTTATAAGAAGCATGGTACAAATCGAAATCAGTCATAAAATCTCCATAAAAAAGTATTTTTAGAAAAATTATGATTTTTAGTGACGCAAATTTCAGACTTGGGTTCGAACTTTGCAAGCAGTTTTCTCAGGTTTTAAGGGACCAAACGGGCTGAAATATTGGAATAGTGATAAGAATCGTTATCCAAATCGAACTCAGTCAAAAAATCTTCATAAAGTTGTCTTTTTAGAAAAACCATCTTTTTTATGGAGCCTTATTTCAGCCTTGGGTTCGAACTTTGTAAGCAGTTTTCTCAGGTTGTATGGGACTAAATTGGCTGAAATTAAGGAAAAGTGATAAGAAGCATGGTACAAATCGAAATCAGTTACAAATCTCCATAAAGTTGTATTTTTAGAAAAATTATGATTTTTACTGACGCTAATTTCAGACTTGGGTTCGAACTTTAGAAGCAGTTTTCCCAGGTTCTATGTGACCAAACTGGCTGAAATTTCGAAATAGTCATAAGAATCGCTAACCAAATTGAATTCAGTCACAAAATCTCCATAAAATTTTATTTTAAGAAAAATTATTATTTTGATGGACGCTAATTTCAGACTTGGGTTCGAACTTTTGAAGCAGTTTTCTCAGGTTCTATGGACCAAATTGGCTGAAATTTAGGAAAAGTGATAAGAAGCATGGTACAAATCGAAATCATTCACAAAATCTCCATAAAGTTGTATTTTTAGAAAAATTAGGATTTTTAGTGACGCAAATTTCAGACTTGGGTTCGAACTTTGCAAGCAGTTTTCTCAGGTTTTATGGGACCAAACGGGCTGAAATATTGGAATAGTGATAAGAATCGTTATCCAAATCGAACTCAGTCACAAAATCTCCATTAAGTTGTATTTTTAGAAAAACCATCTTTTTTATTGAGCCTAATTTCAGCCTTGGGTTCGAACTTTGGAAGCAGTTTTTTCTGGTTTTAAGGAACCAAACGGGCTGAAATATTGGAATAGTGATAAGAATCGTTATCCAAATCGAACTCATTCAAAAAATCTTCATAAAGTTGTCTTTTTAGAAAAACCATCTTTTTATGGAGCCTTATTTCAGCCTTGGGTTCGAACTTTGTAAGCAGTTTCCTCAGGTTGTATGGGACTAAATTGGCTGAAATTAAGGAAAAGTGATAAGAAGCATGGTACAAATCGAAATCAGTTACAAATCTCCATTAAGTTGTATTTTTAGAAAAATTATGATTTTTACTGACGCTAATTTCAGACTTGGGTTCGAACTTTAGAAGCAGTTTTCTCAGGTTCTATGCGACCAAACTGGCTGAAATTTCGAAAAAGTCATAAGAATCGCTAACCAAATTGAATTCAGTCACAAAATCTCCATAAAGTTGTATTCTTAGAAAAATTTTAATTTTTTTGGACGCTAATTTCAGACTTGGGTTCGAACTTTGGAAGCAGTTTTCTCAGATTCTATGGGACGAAATTGGCTGAAATTTAGGAAAAGTGATAAGAAGGATGGTACAAATCGAAATCAGTCACAAAATCTCCATTAAATTGTATTTTTAGAAAAATCATGATTTTTACTGACGCTAATTTCAGACTTGGGTTCGAACTTTAGAAGCAGTTTTCTCAGGTTCTATGCGACCAAAATGGCTGAAATTTTTGAATAGTGATAAGAATCGATATCCAAATCGAACTCAGTTACAAAATCTCCATAAAGTTGTATTTTTCGAAAAATCATGATTTTTATGGACGCTAATTTCAGATTTGGGTTCGAACTTTAGAAGCAGTTTTCTCAGGTTCTATGGGACCAAACTGGCTGAAATATTGGAATAGTGATAAGAATCGCTATCCAAATCGAACTCAGTCATAAAATCTCCATAAAGTTGTATTTTTAGGAAAATCATGATTTTTATGGACGCTAATTTCAGATTTGGGTTCGAACTTTAGAAGCAGTTTTCTCATGTACTATGGGACCAAACTGGCTGAAATATTGGAATAGTGATAAGAATCGTTATCCTAATCGAACTCAGTCACAAAATCTCCATAAAGTTGTATTTTTAGAAAAACCATCTTTTTTATGGAGGCTAATTGGAGACTTGGGTTCGAACTTTAGAAGCAGTTTTCTCAGGTTCTATGCAACCAAACTGGCTGAAATTTTGTAATAGTGATAAGAATCGCTATCCAAATCGAACTCAGTCATAAAATCTAGATAAAGTTGTATTTTTAGGAAAATCATGATTTTTATGGACGCTAATTTCAGACATGGGTTCGAACTTTAGAAGCAGTTTTTTCAGGTTCTATGGGACCAAACTGGCTGAAATATTGGAATAAAGATAAGAATCGTTATCCAAATCTAACTCAGTCACAAAATCTCCATTAAGTTGTATTTTTAGAAAAACCATCTTTTTTATGGAGGCTAATTTGAGACTTGGGTACGAACTTTAGAAGCAGTTTTCTCAGGTTCTATGCAACCAAACTGGCTGAAATTTTGAAATAGTGATAAGAATCGCTATCCAAATCGAATTCAGTCACAAAATCTCCATAAAAGTGAATTTTTTAAAAAATTATGATTTATATGGGCGCTTATTTCAGACTTGGGTTCTCGAACTCTAAAAGCAGTTTTCTCAGGTTCTAAGGGACCAAATTGGCTGAAATTTAGGAAAAGTTATAAGAAGCATGGTACAAATCGAAATCAGTCATAAAATCTCCATAAAAAAGTATTTTTAGAAAAATTATGATTTTTAGTGACGCAAATTTCAGACTTGGGTTCGAACTTTGCAAGCAGTTTTCTCAGGTTTTAAGGGACCAAACGGGCTGAAATATTGGAATAGTGATAAGAATCGTTATCCAAATCGAACTCAGTCAAAAAAACTTCATAAAGTTGTCTTTTTAGAAAAACCATCTTTTTTATGGAGCCTTATTTCAGCCTTGGGTTCGAACTTTGTAAGCAGTTTTCTCAGGTTGTATGGGACTAAATTGGCTGAAATTAAGGAAAAGTGATAAGAAGCATGGTACAAATCGAAATCAGTTACAAATCTCCATAAAGTTGTATTTTTAGAAAAATTATGATTTTTACTGACGCTAATTTCAGACTTGGGTTCGAACTTTAGAAGCAGTTTTCCCAGGTTCTATGTGACCAAACTGGCTGAAATTTCGAAATAGTCATAAGAATCGCTAACCAAATTGAATTCAGTCACAAAATCTCCATAAAATTTTATTTTAAGAAAAATTATTATTTTGATGGACGCTAATTTCAGACTTGGGTTCGAACTTTTGAAGCAGTTTTCTCAGGTTCTATGGACCAAATTGGCTGAAATTTAGGAAAAGTGATAAGAAGCATGGTACAAATCGAAATCAGTCACAAAATCTCCATAAAATTGTATTTTTAGAAAAATCATGATTTTTACTGACGCTAATTTCAGACTTGGGTTCGAACTTTAGAAGCAGTTTTCTCAGGTTCTATGCGACCAAAATGGCTGAAATTTTTGAATAGTGATAAGAATCGATATCCAAATCGAACTCAGTTACAAAATCTCCATAAAGTTGTATTTTTCGAAAAATCATGATTTTTGTGGACGCTAATTTCAGATTTGGGTTCGAACTTTAGAAGCAGTTTTCTCAGGTTCTATGGGACCAAACTGGCTGAAATATTGGAATAGTGATAAGAATCGTTATCCTAATCGAACTCAGTCACAAAATCTCCATAAAGTTATATTTTTAGAAAAACCATCTTTTTTATGGAGGCTAATTGGAGACTTGGGTTCGAACTTTAGAAGCAGTTTTCTCAGGTTCTATGCAACCAAACTGGCTGAAATTTTAAAATAGTGATAAGAATCGCTATCCAAATCGAATTCAGTCACAAAATCTCCATAAAGTTGTCTTTTTAGAAAAATTATTATTCTTATGGACGCTTATTTCAGACTTGGGTTCGAAATTTGGAAGCAGTTTTCTCAGGTTCTATGGGACCAAACTGGCTGAAATTTTGTAATAGTGATAAGAATCGCTATCCAAATCGAACTCAGTCACAAAATCTCCATAAAGTTGTAGAAAAATTATGATTTTTATGGACGCAAATTTCAGACTTGGGTTCAAACTTTAGAAGCCATTTTCTCAGGTTCTATGGAACCAAACGGGCTGAAATATTGGAATAGTGATAAGAATCTTTATCCAAATCGAACTCAGTCACAAAATCTTCATAAAGTTGTCTTTTTAGAAAAACCATCTTTTTTATGGAGCCTAATTTCAGCCTTGGGTTCGCATTTTGTAAGCAGTTTTCTCAGGTTGTATGGGACTAAATTAGCTGAAATTTGGGAAAAGTGATTAGAAGCATGGTACAAATCAAAATCAGTCATAAAGTTGTATTTTAAGAAAAATCATGATTTTTACTGACGCTAATTTCAGACTTGGGTTCGAACTTAAGAAGCAGTTTTCTCAGGTTCTATGCGACCAAACTGGCTGAAATTTCGAAATAGTCATAAGAATCGCTAACCAAATTGAATTCAGTCACAAAATCTCCATAAAATTGTATTTTTAGAAAAATTATTATTTTTATGGACGCTAATTTCAGACTTGGGTTCGAACTTTTGAAGCAGTTTTCTCAGGTTCTATGGACCAAATTGGCTGAAATTTAGGAAAAGTGATAAGAAGCATGGTACAAATCGAAATCATTCACAAAATCTCCATAAAGTTGTATTTTTAGAAAAATTATTATGTTTAGTGACGCAAATTTCAGACTTGGGTTCGAACTTTGCAAGCAGTTTTCTCAGGTTTTATGGGACCAAACGGGCTGAAATATTGGAATAGTGATAAGAATCGTTATCCAAATCGAACTCAGTCACAAAATCTCCATTAAGTTGTATTTTAAAAAAACCATCTTTTTTATTGAGCCTAATTTCAGCCTTGGGTTCGAACTTTGGAAGCAGTTTTTTCAGGTTTTAAGGGACCAAACGGGCTGAAATATTGGAATAGTGATAAGAATCGTTATCTAAATCGAACTCAGTCTAAAAATCTTCATAAAGTTGTATTTTAAGAAAAACCATCTTTTTTATGGAGCCTAATTTCAGCCTTGGGTTCGAACTTGGGAAGCAGTTTTCTCAGGTTCTATGGGACCAAACTGGCTGAAATTTTCTAATATTGATAAGAATCGCTAACCAAATTGAATTCAGTCACAAAATCTCCATAAAAAGGTATTTTTAGAAAATTTTTAATTTTTTTGGACGCTAATTTCAGACTTGGGTTCGAACTTTGGAAGCAGTTTTCTCAGGTTCTATGGGACCAAATTGGCTGAAATTTAGGAAAAGTGATAAGAAGCATGGTACAAATCGAAATCAGTCATAAAGTTGTATTTTTAGAAAAATCATGATTTTTACTGACGCTAATTTCAGACTTGGGTTCGAACTTTAGAAGCAGTTTTTTCAGGTTCTATGCGACCAAACTGGCTGAAATTTTGAAATAGTGATAAGAATCGCTATCCAAATCAAATTCAGTCACAAAATCTCCATAATGTTGTATTTTTTAAATAAATTATGATTTTTATGGACGCTAATTTCAGACTTGGGTTCTCGAACTTTGGAAGCAGTTTTCTCAGGTTCTATGGGACCAAATTGGCTGAAATTTAGGAAAAGTGATTAGAAGCATGGTACAAATCGAAATCTCCATAAAGTTGTATTTTTAGAAAAATCATGATTTTTATGGACGATAATTTCAGACCTGGGTTCGAACTTAAGAAGCAGTTTTCTCAGGTTCTATGGGACCAAACTGGCTGAAATATTGGAGTAGTGATAAGAATCGTTATCCAAATCGAACTCAGTAACAAAATCTCCATTAAGTTGTATTTTAAGAAAAACCATCTTTTTTATTGAGCCTAATTTCAGCCTTGGGTTCGAACTTTGGAAGCAGTTTTTTCAGGTTTTAAGGGACCAAACGGGCTGAAATATTGGAATAGTGATAAGAATCGTTATCCAAATCGAACTCAGTCAAAAAATCTTCATAAAGTTGTATTTTAAGAAAAACCATCTTTTTTATGGAGCCTAATTTCAGCCTTGGGTTCGAACTTGGGAAGCAGTTTTCTCAGGTTCTATGGGACCAAACTGGCTGAAATATTGGAATAGTGATAAGAATCGTTATCCTAATCGAACTCAGTCACAAAATCTCCATAAAGTTGTATTTTTAGAAAAACCATCTTTTTTATGGAGGCTAATTGGAGACTTGGGTTCGAACTTTAGAAGCAGTTTTCTCAGGTTCTATGCAACCAAACTGGCTGAAATTTTAAAATAGTGATAAGAATCGCTATCCAAATCGAATTCAGTCACAAAATCTCCATAAAGTTGTCTTTTTAGAAAAATTATTATTCTTATGGACGCTTATTTCAGACTTGGGTTCGAAATTTGGAAGCAGTTTTCTCAGGTTCTATGGGACCAAACTGGCTGAAATTTTGTAATAGTGATAAGAATCGCTATCCAAATCGAACTCAGTCACAAAATCTCCATAAAGTTGTAGAAAAATTATGATTTTTATGGACGCAAATTTCAGACTTGGGTTCAAACTTTAGAAGCCATTTTCTCAGGTTCTATGGAACCAAACGGGCTGAAATATTGGAATAGTGATAAGAATCTTTATCCAAATCGAACTCAGTCACAAAATCTTCATAAAGTTGTCTTTTTAGAAAAACCATCTTTTTTATGGAGCCTAATTTCAGCCTTGGGTTCGCATTTTGTAAGCAATTTTCTCAGGTTGTATGGGACTAAATTGGCTGAAATTTGGGAAAAGTGATTAGAAGCATGGTACAAATCAAAATCAGTCATAAAGTTGTATTTTAAGAAAAATCATGATTTTTACTGACGCTAATTTCAGACTTGGGTTCGAACTTAAGAAGCAGTTTTCTCAGGTTCTATGCGACCAAACTGGCTGAAATTTCGAAATAGTCATAAGAATCGCTAACCAAATTGAATTCAGTCACAAAATCTCCATAAAATTGTATTTTTAGAAAAATTATTATTTTTATGGACGCTAATTTCAGACTTGGGTTCGAACTTTTGAAGCAGTTTTCTCAGGTTCTATGTACCAAATTGGCTGAAATTTAGGAAAAGTGATAAGAAGCATGGTACAAATCGAAATCATTCACAAAATCTCCATAAAGTTGTATTTTTAGAAAAATTATGATGTTTAGTGACGCAAATTTCAGACTTGGGTTCGAACTTTGCAAGCAGTTTTCTCAGGTTTTATGGGACCAAACGGGCTGAAATATTGGAATAGTGATAAGAATCGTTATCCAAATCGAACTCAGTCACAAAATCTCCATTAAGTTGTATTTTAAAAAAACCATCTTTTTTATTGAGCCTAATTTCAGCCTTGGGTTCGAACTTTGGAAGCAGTTTTTTCAGGTTTTAAGGGACCAAACGGGCTGAAATATTGGAATAGTGATAAGAATCGTTATCTAAATCGAACTCAGTCTAAAAATCTTCATAAAGTTGTATTTTAAGAAAAACCATCTTTTTTATGGAGCCTAATTTCAGCCTTGGGTTCGAACTTGGGAAGCAGTTTTCTCAGGTTCTATGGGACCAAACTGGCTGAAATTTTCTAATATTGATAAGAATCGCTAACCAAATTGAATTCAGTCACAAAATCTCCATAAAAAGGTATTTTTAGAAAATTTTTAATTTTTTTGGACGCTAATTTCAGACTTGGGTTCGAACTTTGGAAGCAGTTTTCTCAGGTTCTATGGGACCAAATTGGCTGAAATTTAGGAAAAGTGATAAGAAGCATGGTACAAATCGAAATCAGTCATAAAGTTGTATTTTTAGAAAAATCATGATTTTTACTGACGCTAATTTCAGACTTGGGTTCGAACTTTAGAAGCAGTTTTTTCAGGTTCTATGCGACCAAACTGGCTGAAATTTTGAAATAGTGATAAGAATCGCTATCCAAATCAAATTCAGTCACAAAATCTCCATAATGTTGTATTTTTAAATAAATTATGATTTTTATGGACGCTAATTTCAGACTTGGGTTCTCGAACTTTGGAAGCAGTTTTCTCAGGTTCTATGGGACCAAGTTGGCTGAAATTTAGGAAAAGTGATTAGAAGCATGGTACAAATCGAAATCAGTCATAAAGTTGTATTTTTAGAAAAATCATGATTTTTACTGACGCTAATTTCAGACTTGGGTTCGAACTTTAGAAGCAGTTTTCTCTGGTTCTATGCGACCAAAATGGCTGAAATTTTTGAATAGTGATAAGAATCGATATCCAAATCGAACTCAGTTACAAAATCTCCATAAAGTTGTATTTTTAGAAAAACCATCTTTTTTATGGAGGCTAATTTGAGACTTGGGTTCGAACTTTAGAAGCAGTTTTCTCAGGTTCAATGCAACCAAACTGGCTGAAATTTTGAAATAGTGATAAGAATCGCTATCCAAATCGAATTCAGTCACAAAATCTCCATAAACTTGTCTTTTTAGAAAAACCATATTTTTTATGGAGCCTAATTCCAGCCTTGGGTTCGAACTTTGGAAGCAGTTTTATCAGGTTTTAAGGGACCAAACGGGCTGAAATATTGGAATAGTGATAAGAATCGTTATCCAAATCGAACTCAGTCAAAAAATCTTCATAAAAATGTCTTTTTAGAATAACCATCTTTTTTATGGAGCCTTATTTCAGCCTTGGGTTCGAACTTTGTAAGCAGTTTTCTCAGGTTGTATGGGACTAAATTGGCTGAAATTAAGGAAAAGTGATAAGAAGCATGGGACAAATCGAAATCAGTTACAAATCTCCATAAAGTTGTATTTTTAGAAAAATTATGATTTTTATGGACGCAAATTTCAGACTTGGGTTCGAACTTTGAAAGCAGTTTTCTCAGGTTTTATGGGACCAAACGGGCTGAAATATTGGAATAGTGATAAGAATCGTTAACCAAATCGAACTCAGTCACAAAATCTTCATAAAGTTTTATTTTAAGAAAAACCATCTTTTTTATGGAGCCTAATTTCAGCCTTGGGTTCAAATTTGGGAAGCAGTTTTCTCAGGTTCTATGGGACCAAACTGGCTGAAATTTTCTAATATTGATAAGAATCGCTAACCAAATTGAATTCAGTCACAAAATCTCCATAAAAAGGTATTTTTAGAAAATTTTTAATTTTTTTGGACGCTAATTTCAGACTTGGGTTCGAACTTTGGAAGCAGTTTTCTCAGGTTCTATGGGACCAAATTGGCTGAAATTTAGGAAAAGTGATAAGAAGCATGGTACAAATCGAAATCAGTCATAAAGTTGTATTTTTAGAAAAATCATGATTTTTACTGACGCTAATTTCAGACTTGGGTTCGAACTTTAGAAGCAGTTTTTTCAGGTTCTATGCGACCAAACTGGCTGAAATTTTGAAATAGTGATAAGAATCGCTATCCAAATCAAATTCAGTCACAAAATCTCCATAATGTTGTATTTTTAAATAAATTATGATTTTTATGGACGCTAATTTCAGACTTGGGTTCTCGAACTTTGGAAGCAGTTTTCTCAGGTTCTATGGGACCAAGTTGGCTGAAATTTAGGAAAAGTGATTAGAAGCATGGTACAAATCGAAATCAGTCATAAAGTTGTATTTTTAGAAAAATCATGATTTTTACTGACGCTAATTTCAGACTTGGGTTCGAACTTTAGAAGCAGTTTTCTCTGGTTCTATGCGACCAAAATGGCTGAAATTTTTGAATAGTGATAAGAATCGATATCCAAATCGAACTCAGTTACAAAATCTCCATAAAGTTGTATTTTTAGAAAAACCATCTTTTTTATGGAGGCTAATTTGAGACTTGGGTTCGAACTTTAGAAGCAGTTTTCTCAGGTTCAATGCAACCAAACTGGCTGAAATTTTGAAATAGTGATAAGAATCGCTATCCAAATCGAATTCAGTCACAAAATCTCCATAAACTTGTCTTTTTAGAAAAACCATATTTTTTATGGAGCCTAATTCCAGCCTTGGGTTCGAACTTTGGAAGCAGTTTTATCAGGTTTTAAGGGACCAAACGGGCTGAAATATTGGAATAGTGATAAGAATCGTTATCCAAATCGAACTCAGTCAAAAATTCTCATAAAGTTGTCTTTTTAGAAAAACCATCTTTTTTATGGAGCCTTATTTCAGCCTTGGGTTCGAACTTTGTAAGCAGTTTTCTCAGGTTGTATGGGACTAAATTGGCAGAAATTAAGGAAAAGTGATAAGAAGCATGGTACAAATCGAAATCAGTTACAAATCTCCATAAAGTTGTATTTTTAGAAAAATTATGATTTTTATGGACGCTAATTTCAGACTTGGGTTCGAAATTTAGAAGCAGTTTTCTCAGGTTCTTTGCGACCAAACTGGCTGAAATTTCGAAATAGTCATAAGAATCGCTAACCAAATTGAATTCAGTCACAAAATCTCCATAAAATTTTATTTTAAGAAAAATTATTATTTTGATGGACGCTAATTTCAAACTTGGGTTCGAACTTTTGAAGCAGTTTTGTCAGGTTCTATGGACCAAATAGGCTGAAATTTAGGAAAAAGGATAAGAAGCATGGTACAAATCGAAATCATTCACAAAATCTCCATAAAGTTGTATTTTTAGAAAAATTATGATTTTTAGTGACCCAAATTTCAGACTTGGGTTCGAACTTTGCAAGCAGTTTTCTCAGGTTTTAAGGGACCAAACGGGCTGAAATATTGGAATAGTGATAAGAATCGTTATCCAAATCGAACTCAGTCACAAAATCTCCATAAAGTTGTATTTTTAGAAAAACCATCTTTTTTATGGAGGCTAATTGGAGACTTGGGTTCAAACTTTAGAAGCAGTTTTCTCAGGTTCTATGCGACCAAAATGGCTGAAATTTTTGAATAGTGATAAGAATCGATATCCAAATCGAACTCAGTTACAAAATCTCCATAAAGTTGTATTTTTAGGAAAATCATGATTTTTATGGACGCTAATTTCAGACATGGGTTCAAACTTTAGAAGCAGTTTTTTCAGGTTCTATGGGACCAAACTGGCTGAAATATTGGAATAAAGATAAGAATCGTTATCCAAATCTAACTCAGTCACAAAATCTCCATTAAGTTGTATTTTTAGAAAAACCATCTTTTTTATGGAGGCTAATTTGAGACTTGGGTACGAACTTTAGAAGCAGTTTTCTCAGGTTCTATGCAACCAAACTGGCTGAAATTTTGAAATAGTGATAAGAATCGCTATCCAAATCGAATTCAGTCACAAAATCTCCATAAAGTTCTTTTTTTAGAAAAACCATCTTTTTTATGGAGCCTAATTCCAGCCTTGGGTTCCAACTTTGTAAGCAGTTTTCTCAGGTTGTATGGGACAAAATTGGCTGAAATTAAGGAAAGGTGATAAGAAGCATGGTACAAATCGAAATCAGTTACAAATCTCCATAAAGTTGTATTTTTAGAAAAATTATGATTTTTATGGACGCTAATTTCAGACTTGGGTTCGAACTTTAGAAGCAGTTTTCTCAGTTTCTATGGGACCAAACTGGCTGAAATATTGGAATAGTGATAAGAATCGATATCCAAATTGAACTCAGTCACAAAATCTCCATAAAGTTGTATTTTTAGAAAAATCATGATTTTTATGGACGCTAATTTCAGACTTGGGTTCGAACTTTAGAAACAGTTTTCTCAGGTTCTATGGGACCAAACTGGCTGAAATATACGAATAGTGATAAGAATCGTTATCCAAATCGAACTCTGTCACAAAATCTCCATAAAGTTGTATTTTTAGAAAAACCATCTTTTTTATGGAGGCTAATTTGAGACTTGGGTTCGAACTTTAGAAGCAGTTTTCTCAGGTTCTATGCGACCAAACTGGCTGAAATTTTGAAATAGTGATAAGAATCGCTATCCAAATCGAATTCAGTCACAAAATCTCCATAAAAGAGAATTTTTTAAAAAATTATGATTTATATGGGCGCTTATTTCAGACTTGGGTTCTCGAACTCTAAAAGCAGTTTTCTCAGGTTCTAAGGGACCAAATTGGCTGAAATTTAGGAAAAGTTATAAGAAGCATGGTACAAATCGAAATCAGTCATAAAATCTCCATAAAAAAGTATTTTTAGAAAAATTATGATTTTTAGTGACGCAAATTTCAGACTTGGGTTCGAACTTTGCAAGCAGTTTTCTCAGGTTTTAAGGGACCAAACGGGCTGAAATATTGGAATAGTGATAAGAATCGTTATCCAAATCGAACTCAGTCAAAAAATCTTCATAAAGTTGTCTTTTTAGAAAAACCATCTTTTTTATGGAGCCTTATTTCAGCCTTGGGTTCGAACTTTGTAAGCAGTTTTCTCAGGTTGTATGGGACTAAATTGGCTGAAATTAAGGAAAAGTGATAAGAAGCATGGTACAAATCGAAATCAGTTACAAATCTCCATAAAGTTGTATTTTTAGAAAAAATATGATTTTTACTGACGCTAATTTCAGACTTGGGTTCGAACTTTAGAAGCAGTTTTCCCAGGTTCTATGTGACCAAACTGGCTGAAATTTCGAAATAGTCATAAGAATCGCTAACCAAATTGAATTCAGTCACAAAATCTCCATAAAATTTTATTTTAAGAAAAATTATTATTTTGATGGACGCTAATTTCAGACTTGGGTTCGAACTTTTGAAGCAGTTTTCTCAGGTTCTATGGACCAAATTGGCTGAAATTTAGGAAAAGTGATAAGAAGCATGGTACAAATCGAAATCATTCACAAAATCTCCATAAAGTTGTATTTTTAGAAAAATTAGGATTTTTAGTGACGCAAATTTCAGACTTGGGTTCGAACTTTGCAAGCAGTTTTCTCAGGTTTTAAGGGACCAAACGGGCTGAAATATTGGAATAGTGATAAGAATCGTTATCCAAATCGAACTCAGTCACAAAATCTCCATTAAGTTGTATTTTTAGAAAAACCATCTTTTTTATTGAGCCTAATTTCAGCCTTGGGTTCGAACTTTGGAAGCAGTTTTTTCTGGTTTTAAGGAACCAAACGGGCTGAAATATTGGAATAGTGATAAGAATCGTTATCCAAATCGAACTCATTCAAAAAATCTTCATAAAGTTGTCTTTTTAGAAAAACCATCTTTTTATGGAGCCTTATTTCAGCCTTGGGTTCGAACTTTGTAAGCAGTTTCCTCAGGTTGTATGGGACTAAATTGGCTGAAATTAAGGAAAAGTGATAAGAAGGATGGTACAAATCGAAATCAGTCACAAAATCTCCATTAAATTGTATTTTTAGAAAAATCATGATTTTTACTGACGCTAATTTCAGACTTGGGTTCGAACTTTAGAAGCAGTTTTCTCAGGTTCTATGCGACCAAAATGGCTGAAATTTTTGAATAGTGATAAGAAACGATATCCAAATCGAACTCAGTTACAAAATCTCCATAAAGTTGTATTTTTCGAAAAATCATGATTTTTATGGACGCTAATTTCAGATTTGGGTTCGAACTTTAGAAGCAGTTTTCTCAGGTTCTATGGGACCAAACTGGCTGAAATATTGGAATAGTGATAAGAATCGTTATCCTAATCGAACTCAGTCACAAAATCTCCATAAAGTTGTATTTTTAGAAAAACCATCTTTTTTATGGAGGCTAATTGGAGACTTGGGTTCGAACTTTAGAAGCAGTTTTCTCAGGTTCTATGCAACCAAACTGGCTGAAATTTTGTAATAGTGATAAGAATCGCTATCCAAATCGAACTCAGTCATAAAATCTCCATAAAGTTGTAGAAAAATTATGATTTTTATGGACGCAAATTTCAGACTTGGGTTCAAACTTTAGAAGCCATTTTCTCAGGTTCTATGGAACCAAACGGGCTGAAATATTGGAAAAGTTATAAGAAGCATGGTACAAATCGAAATCAGTCATAAAATCTCCATAAAAAAGTATTTTTAGAAAAATTATGATTTTTAGTGACGCAAATTTCAGACTTGGGTTCGAACTTTGCAAGCAGTTTTCTCAGGTTTTAAGGGACCAAACGGGCTGAAATATTGGAATAGTGATAAGAATCGTTATCCAAATCGAACTCAGTCAAAAAATCTTCATAAAGTTGTCTTTTTAGAAAAACCATCTTTTTTATGGAGCCTTATTTCAGCCTTGGGTTCGAACTTTGTAAGCAGTTTTCTCAGGTTGTATGGGACTAAATTGGCTGAAATTAAGGAAAAGTGATAAGAAGCATGGTACAAATCGAAATCAGTTACAAATCTCCATAAAGTTGTATTTTTAGAAAAATTATGATTTTTACTGACGCTAATTTCAGACTTGGGTTCGAACTTTAGAAGCAGTTTTCCCAGGTTCTATGTGACCAAACTGGCTGAAATTTCGAAATAGTCATAAGAATCGCTAACCAAATTGAATTCAGTCACAAAATCTCCATAAAATTTTATTTTAAGAAAAATTATTATTTTGATGGACGCTAATTTCAGACTTGGGTTCGAACTTTTGAAGCAGTTTTCTCAGGTTCTATGGACCAAATTGGCTGAAATTTAGGAAAAGTGATAAGAAGCATGGTACAAATCGAAATCATTCACAAAATCTCCATAAAGTTGTATTTTTAGAAAAATTAGGATTTTTAGTGACGCAAATTTCAGACTTGGGTTCGAAATTTGCAAGCAGTTTTCTCAGGTTTTATGGGACCAAACGGGCTGAAATATTGGAATAGTGATAAGAATCGTTATCCAAATCGAACTCAGTCACAAAATCTCCATTAAGTTGTATTTTTAGAAAAACCATCTTTTTTATTGAGCCTAATTTCAGCCTTGGGTTCGAACTTTGGAAGCAGTTTTTTCAGGTTTTAAGGAACCAAACGGGCTGAAATATTGGAATAGTGATAAGAATCGTTATCCAAATCGAACTCAGTCAAAAAATCTTCATAAAGTTGTCTTTTTAGAAAAACCATCTTTTTATGGAGCCTTATTTCAGCCTTGGGTTCGAACTTTGTAAGCAGTTTCCTGAGGTTGTATGGGACTAAATTGGCTGAAATTAAGGAAAAGTGATAAGAAGCATGGTACAAATCGAAATCAGTTACAAATCTCCATTAAGTTGTATTTTTAGAAAAATTATGATTTTTACTGACGCTAATTTCAGACTTGGGTTCGAACTTTAGAAGCAGTTTTCTCAGGTTCTATGCGACCAAACTGGCTGAAATTTTGAAATAGTGATAAGAATCGCTATCCAAATCGAATTCAGTCACAAAATCTCCATAAAAGTGAATTTTTTAAAAAATTATGATTTATATGGGCGCTTATTTCAGACTTGGGTTCTCGAACTCTAAAAGCAGTTTTCTCAGGTTCTAAGGGACCAAATTGGCTGAAATTTAGGAAAAGTTATAAGAAGCATGGTACAAATCGAAATCAGTCATAAAATCTCCATAAAAAAGTATTTTTAGAAAAATTATGATTTTTAGTGACGCAAATTTCAGACTTGGGTTCGAACTTTGCAAGCAGTTTTCTCAGGTTTTAAGGGACCAAACGGGCTGAAATATTGGAATAGTGATAAGAATCGTTATCCAAATCGAACTCAGTCAAAAAATCTTCATAAAGTTGTCTTTTTAGAAAAACCATCTTTTTTATGGAGCCTTATTTCAGCCTTGGGTTCGAACTTTGTAAGCAGTTTTCTCAGGTTGTATGGGACCAAACTGGCTGAAATTTCGAAATAGTCATAAGAATCGCTAACCAAATTGAATTCAGTCACAAAATCTCCATAAAATTTTATTTTAAGAAAAATTATTATTTTGATGGACGCTAATTTCAGACTTGGGTTCGAACTTTTGAAGCAGTTTTCTCAGGTTCTATGGACCAAATTGGCTGAAATTTAGGAAAAGTGATAAGAAGCATGGTACAAATCGAAATCATTCACAAAATCTCCATAAAGTTGTATTTTTAGAAAAATTAGGATTTTTAGTGACGCAAATTTCAGACTTGGGTTCGAACTTTGCAAGCAGTTTTCTCAGGTTTTATGGGACCAAACGGGCTGAAATATTGGAATAGTGATAAGAATCGCTATCCAAATCGAACTCAGTCACAAAATCTCCATTAAGTTGTATTTTTAGAAAAACCATCTTTTTTATTGAGCCTAATTTCAGCCTTGGGTTCGAACTTTGGAAGCAGTTTTTTCTGGTTTTAAGGAACCAAACGGGCTGAAATATTGGAATAGTGATAAGAATCGTTATCCAAATCGAACTCATTCAAAAAATCTTCATAAAGTTGTCTTTTTAGAAAAACCATCTTTTTATGGAGCCTTATTTCAGCCTTGGGTTCGAACTTTGTAAGCAGTTTCCTCAGGTTGTATGGGACTAAATTGGCTGAAATTAAGGAAAAGTGATAAGAAGCATGGTACAAATCGAAATCAGTTACAAATCTCCATAAAGTTGTATTTTGAGAAAAATTATGATTTTTATGGACGCTAATTTCAGACTTGGGTTCGAAATTTAGAAGCAGTTTTCTCAGGTTCTATGCGACCAAACTGGCTGAAATTTCGAAATAGTCATAAGAATCGCTAACCAAATTGAATTCAGTCACAAAATCTCCATAAAATTTTATTTTAAGAAAAATTATTATTTTGATGGACGCTAATTTCAGACTTGGGTTCGAACTTTTGAAGCAGTTTTGTCAGGTTCTATGGACCAAATAGGCTGAAATTTAGGAAAAAGGATAAGAAGCATGGTACAAATCGAAATCATTCACAAAATCTCCATAAAGTTGTATTTTTAGAAAAATTATGATTTTTAGTGACCCAAATTTCAGACTTGGGTTCGAACTTTGCAAGCAGTTTTCTTAGGTTTTAAGGGACCAAACGGGCTGAAATATTGGAATAGTGATAAGAATCGTTATCCAAATCGAACTCAGTCACAAAATCTCCATAAAGTTGTATTTTTAGAAAAACCATCTTTTTTATGGAGGCTAATTGGAGACTTGGGTTCGAACTTTAGAAGCAGTTTTCTCAGGTTCTATGCGACCAAAATGGCTGAAATTTTTGAATAGTGATAAGAATCGATATCCAAATCGAACTCAGTTACAAAATCTCCATAAAGTTGTATTTTTAGGAAAATCATGATTTTTATGGACGCTAATTTCAGATTTGGGTTCGAACTTTAGAAGCAGTTTTCTCAGGTTCTATGGGACCAAACTGGCTGAAATATTGGAATAAAGATAAGAATCGTTATCCAAATCTAACTCAGTCACAAAATCTCCATTAAGTTGTATTTTTAGAAAAACCATCTTTTTTATGGAGGCTAATTTGAGACTTGGGTACGAACTTTAGAAGCAGTTTTCTCAGGTTCTATGCAACCAAACTGGCTGAAATTTTGAAATAGTGATAAGAATCGCTATCCAAATCGAATTCAGTCACAAAATCTCCATAAAGTTCTTTTTTTAGAAAAACCATCTTTTTTATGGAGCCTAATTCCAGCCTTGGGTTCCAACTTTGTAAGCAGTTTTCTCAGGTTGTATGGGACTAAATTGGCTGAAATTAGGGAAAGGTGATAAGAAGCATGGTACAAATCGAAATCAGTTACAAATCTCCATAAAGTTGTATTTTTAGAAAAATTATGATTTTTATGGACGCTAATTTCAGACTTGGGTTCGAACTTTAGAAGCAGTTTTCTCAGTTTCTATGGGACCAAACTGGCTGAAATATTGGAATAGTGATAAGAATCGATATCCAAATTGAACTCAGTCACAAAATCTCCATAAAGTTGTATTTTTAGAAAAATCATGATTTTTATGGACGCTAATTTCAGACTTGGGTTCGAACTTTAGAAACAGTTTTCTCAGGTTCTATGGGACCAAACTGGCTGAAATATACGAATAGTGATAAGAATCGTTATCCAAATCGAACTCTGTCACAAAATCTCCATAAAGTTGTATTTTTAGAAAAACCATCTTTTTTATGGAGGCTAATTTGAGACTTGGGTTCGAACTTTAGAAGCAGTTTTCTCAGGTTCTATGCGACCAAACTGGCTGAAATTTTGAAATAGTGATAAGAATCGCTATCCAAATCGAATTCAGTCACAAAATCTCCATAAAAGTGAATTTTTTAAAAAATTATGATTTATATGGGCGCTTATTTCAGACTTGGGTTCTCGAACTCTAAAAGCAGTTTTCTCAGGTTCTAAGGGACCAAATTGGCTGAAATTTAGGAAAAGTTATAAGAAGCATGGTACAAATCGAAATCAGTCATAAAATCTCCATAAAAAATTATTTTTAGAAAAATTATGATTTTTAGTGACGCAAATTTCAGACTTGGGTTCGAACTTTGCAAGCAGTTTTCTCAGGTTTTAAGGGACCAAACGGGCTGAAATATTGGAATAGTGATAAGAATCGTTATCCAAATCGAACTCAGTCAAAAAATCTTCATAAAGTTGTCTTTTTAGAAAAACCATCTTTTTTATGGAGCCTTATTTCAGCCTTGGGTTCGAACTTTGTAAGCAGTTTTCTCAGGTTGTATGGGACTAAATTGGCTGAAATTAAGGAAAAGTGATAAGAAGCATGGTACAAATCGAAATCAGTTACAAATCTCCATAAAGTTGTATTTTTAGAAAAATTATGATTTTTACTGACGCTAATTTCAGACTTGGGTTCGAACTTTAGAAGCAGTTTTCCCAGGTTCTATGTGACCAAACTGGCTGAAATTTCGAAATAGTCATAAGAATCGCTAACCAAATTGAATTCAGTCACAAAATCTCCATAAAATTTTATTTTAAGAAAAATTATTATTTTGATGGACGCTAATTTCAGACTTGGGTTCGAACTTTTGAAGCAGTTTTCTCAGGTTCTATGGACCAAATTGGCTGAAATTTAGGAAAAGTGATAAGAAGCATGGTACAAATCGAAATCATTCACAAAATCTCCATAAAGTTGTATTTTTAGAAAAATTAGGATTTTTAGTGACGCAAATTTCAGACTTGGGTTCGAACTTTGCAAGCAGTTTTCTCAGGTTTTATGGGACCAAACGGGCTGAAATATTGGAATAGTGATAAGAATCGTTATCCAAATCGAACTCAGTCACAAAATCTCCATTAAGTTGTATTTTTAGAAAAACCATCTTTTTTATTGAGCCTAATTTCAGCCTTGGGTTCGAACTTTGGAAGCAGTTTTTTCTGGTTTTAAGGAACCAAACGGGCTGAAATATTGGAATAGTGATAAGAATCGTTATCCAAATCGAACTCATTCAAAAAATCTTCATAAAGTTGTCTTTTTAGAAAAACCATCTTTTTATGGAGCCTTATTTCAGCCTTGGGTTCGAACTTTGTAAGCAGTTTCCTCAGGTTGTATGGGACTAAATTGGCTGAAATTAAGGAAAAGTGATAAGAAGCATGGTACAAATCGAAATCAGTTACAAATCTCCATTAAGTTGTATTTTTAGAAAAATTATGATTTTTACTGACGCTAATTTCAGACTTGGGTTCGAACTTTAGAAGCAGTTTTCTCAGGTTCTATGCGACCAAACTGGCTGAAATTTCGAAAAAGTCATAAGAATCGCTAACCAAATTGAATTCAGTCACAAAATCTCCATAAAGTTGTATTCTTAGAAAAATTTTAATTTTTTTGGACGCTAATTTCAGACTTGGGTTCGAACTTTGGAAGCAGTTTTCTCAGATTCTATGGGACGAAATTGGCTGATATTTAGGAAAAGTGATAAGAAGGATGGTACAAATCGAAATCAGTCACAAAATCTCCATTAAATTGTATTTTTAGAAAAATCATGATTTTTACTGACGCTAATTTCAGACTTGGGTTCGAACTTTAGAAGCAGTTTTCTCAGGTTCTATGCGACCAAAATGGCTGAAATTTTTGAATAGTGATAAGAATCGATATCCAAATCGAACTCAGTTACAAAATCTCCATAAAGTTGTATTTTTCGAAAAATCATGATTTTTATGGACGCTAATTTCAGATTTGGGTTCGAACTTTAGAAGCAGTTTTCTCAGGTTCTATGGGACCAAACTGGCTGAAATATTGGAATAGTGATAAGAATCGCTATCCAAATCGAACTCAGTCATAAAATCTCCATAAAGTTGTATTTTTAGGAAAATCATGATTTTTATGGACGCTAATTTCAGATTTGGGTTCGAACTTTAGAAGCAGTTTTCTCAGGTTCTATGGGACCAAACTGGCTGAAATATTGGAATAGTGATAAGAATCGTTATCCTAATCGAACTCAGTCACAAAATCTCCATAAAGTTGTATTTTTAGAAAAACCATCTTTTTTATGGAGGCTAATTGGAGACTTGGGTTCGAACTTTAGAAGCAGTTTTCTCAGGTTCTATGCAACCAAACTGGCTGAAATTTTGTAATAGTGATAAGAATCGCTATCCAAATCGAACTCAGTCATAAAATCTCCATAAAGTTGTATTTTTAGGAAAATCATGATTTTTATGGACGCTAATTTCAGACATGGGTTCGAACTTTAGAAGCAGTTTTTTCAGGTTCTATGGGACCAAACTGGCTGAAATATTGGAATAAAGATAAGAATCGTTATCCAAATCTAACTCAGTCACAAAATCTCCATTAAGTTGTATTTTTAGAAAAACCATCTTTTTTATGGAGGCTAATTTGAGACTTGGGTACGAACTTTAGAAGCAGTTTTCTCAGGTTCTATGCAACCAAACTGGCTGAAATTTTGAAATAGTGATAAGAATCGCTATCCAAATCGAATTCAGTCACAAAATCTCCATAAAGTTCTTTTTTTAGAAAAACCATCTTTTTTATGGAGCCTAATTCCAGCCTTGGGTTCCAACTTTGTAAGCAGTTTTCTCAGGTTGTATGGGACTAAATTGGCTGAAATTAAGGAAAGGTGATAAGAAGCATGGTACAAATCGAAATCAGTTACAAATCTCCATAAAGTTGTATTTTAAGAAAAATTATGATTTTTATGGACGCTAATTTCAGACTTGGGTTCGAACTTTAGAAGCAGTTTTCTCAGTTTCTATGGGACCAAACTGGCTGAAATATTGGAATAGTGATAAGAATCGATATCCAAATTGAACTCAGTCACAAAATCTCCATAAAGTTGTATTTTTAGAAAAACCATCTTTTTTATGGAGGCTAATTGGAGACTTGGGTTCGAACTTTAGAAGCAGTTTTCTCAGGTTCTATGCGACCAAAATGGCTGAAATTTTTGAATAGTGATAAGAATCGATATCCAAATCGAACTCAGTTACAAAATCTCCATAAAGTTGTATTTTTAGGAAAATCATGATTTTTATGGACGCTAATTTCAGACATGGGTTCGAACTTTAGAAGCAGTTTTTTCAGGTTCTATGGGACCAAACTGGCTGAAATATTGGAATAAAGATGAGAATCGTTATCCAAATCTAACTCAGTCACAAAATCTCCATTAAGTTGTATTTTTAGAAAAACCATCTTTTTTATGGAGGCTAATTTGAGACTTGGGTACGAACTTTAGAAGCAGTTTTCTCAGGTTCTATGCAACCAAACTGGCTGAAATTTTGAAATAGTGATAAGAATCGCTATCCAAATCGAATTCAGTCACAAAATCTCCATAAAGTTCTTTTTTTAGAAAAACCATCTTTTTTATGGAGCCTAATTCCAGCCTTGGGTTCCAACTTCGTAAGCAGTTTTCTCAGGTTGTATGGGACATAATTGGCTGAAATTAAGGAAAGGTGATAAGAAGCATGGTACAAATCGAAATCAGTTACAAATCTCCATAAAGTTGTATTTTTAGAATAATTATGATTTTTATGGACGCTAATTTCAGACTTGGGTTCGAACTTTAGAAGCAGTTTTCTCAGTTTCTATGGGACCAAACTGGCTGAAATATTGGAATAGTGATAAGAATCGATATCCAAATTGAACTCAGTCACAAAATCTCCATAAAGTTGTATTTTTAGAAAAATCATGATTTTTATGGACGCTAATTTCAGACTTGGGTTCGAACTTTAGAAACAGTTTTCTCAGGTTCTATGGGACCAAACTGGCTGAAATATACGAATAGTGATAAGAATCGTTATCCAAATCGAACTCTGTCACAAAATCTCCATAAAGTTGTATTTTTAGAAAAACCATCTTTTTTATGGAGGCTAATTTGAGACTTGGGTTCGAACTTTAGAAGCAGTTTTCTCAGGTTCTATGCGACCAAACTGGCTGAAATTTTGAAATAGTGATAAGAATCGCTATCCAAATCGAATTCAGTCACAAAATCTCCATAAAAGTGAATTTTTTAAAAAATTATGATTTATATGGGCGCTTATTTCAGACTTGGGTTCTCGAACTCTAAAAGCAGTTTTCTCAGGTTCTAAGGGACCAAATTGGCTGAAATTTAGGAAAAGTTATAAGAAGCATGGTACAAATCGAAATCAGTCATAAAATCTCCATAAAAAAGTATTTTTAGAAAAATTATGATTTTTAGTGACGCAAATTTCAGACTTGGGTTCGAACTTTGCAAGCAGTTTTCTCAGGTTTTAAGGGACCAAACGGGCTGAAATATTGGAATAGTGATAAGAATCGTTATCCAAATCGAACTCAGTCAAAAAATCTTCATAAAGTTGTCTTTTTAGAAAAACCATCTTTTTTATGGAGCCTTATTTCAGCCTTGGGTTCGAACTTTGTAAGCAGTTTTCTCAGGTTGTATGGGACTAAATTGGCTGAAATTAAGGAAAAGTGATAAGAAGCATGGTACAAATCGAAATCAGTTACAAATCTCCATAAAGTTGTATTTTTAGAAAAATTATGATTTTTACTGACGCTAATTTCAGACTTGGGTTCGAACTTTAGAAGCAGTTTTCCCAGGTTCTATGTGACCAAACTGGCTGAAATTTCGAAATAGTCATAAGAATCGCTAACCAAATTGAATTCAGTCACAAAATCTCCATAAAATTTTATTTTAAGAAAAATTATTATTTTGATGGACGCTAATTTCAGACTTGGGTTCGAACTTTTGAAGCAGTTTTCTCAGGTTCTATGGACCAAATTGGCTGAAATTTAGGAAAAGTGATAAGAAGCATGGTACAAATCGAAATCATTCACAAAATCTCCATAAAGTTGTATTTTTAGAAAAATTAGGATTTTTAGTGACGCAAATTTCAGACTTGGGTTCGAACTTTGCAAGCAGTTTTCTCAGGTTTTATGGGACCAAACGGGCTGAAATATTGGAATAGTGATAAGAATCGTTATCCAAATCGAACTCAGTCACAAAATCTCCATTAAGTTGTATTTTTAGAAAAACCATCTTTTTTATTGAGCCTAATTTCAGCCTTGGGTTCGAACTTTGGAAGCAGTTTTTTCTGGTTTAAAGGAACCAAACGGGCTGAAATATTGGAATAGTGATAAGAATCGTTATCCAAATCGAACTCATTCAAAAAATCTTCATAAAGTTGTCTTTTTAGAAAAACCATCTTTTTATGGAGCCTTATTTCAGCCTTGGGTTCGAACTTTGTAAGCAGTTTCCTCAGGTTGTATGGGACTAAATTGGCTGAAATTAAGGAAAAGTGATAAGAAGCATGGTACAAATCGAAATCAGTTACAAATCTCCATTAAGTTGTATTTTTAGAAAAATTATGATTTTTACTGACGCTAATTTCAGACTTGGGTTCGAACTTTAGAAGCAGTTTTCTCAGGTTCTATGCGACCAAACTGGCTGAAATTTCGAAAAAGTCATAAGAATCGCTAACCAAATTGAATTCAGTCACAAAATCTCCATAAAGTTGTATTCTTAGAAAAATTTTAATTTTTTTGGACGCTAATTTCAGACTTGGGTTCGAACTTTGGAGGCAGTTTTCTCAGATTCTATGGGACGAAATTGGCTGAAATTTAGGAAAAGTGATAAGAAGGATGGTACAAATCGAAATCAGTCACAAAATCTCCATTAAATTGTATTTTTAGAAAAATCATGATTTTTACTGACGCTAATTTCAGACTTGGGTTCGAACTTTAGAAGCAGTTTTCTCAGGTTCTATGCGACCAAAATGGCTGAAATTTTTGAATAGTGATAAGAATCGATATCCAAATCGAACTCAGTTACAAAATCTCCATAAAGTTGTATTTTTCGAAAAATCATGATTTTTATGGACGCTAATTTCAGATTTGGGTTCGAACTTTAGAAGCAGTTTTCTCAGGTTCTATGGGACCAAACTGGCTGAAATATTGGAATAGTGATAAGAATCGTTATCCTAATCGAACTCAGTCACAAAATCTCCATAAAGTTGTATTTTTAGAAAAACCATCTTTTTTATGGAGGCTAATTGGAGACTTGGGTTCGAACTTTAGAAGCAGTTTTCTCAGGTTCTATGCAACCAAACTGGCTGAAATTTTGTAATAGTGATAAGAATCGCTATCCAAATCGAACTCAGTCATAAAATCTCCATAAAGTTGTAGAAAAATTATGATTTTTATGGACGCAAATTTCAGACTTGGGTTCAAACTTTAGAAGCCATTTTCTCAGGTTCTATGGAACCAAACGGGCTGAAATATTGGAAAAGTTATAAGAAGCATGGTACAAATCGAAATCAGTCATAAAATCTCCATAAAAAAGTATTTTTAGAAAAATTATGATTTTTAGTGACGCAAATTTCAGACTTGGGTTCGAACTTTTGAAGCAGTTTTCTCAGGTTCTATGGACCAAATTGGCTGAAATTTAGGAAAAGTGATAAGAAGCATGGTACAAATCGAAATCATTCACAAAATCTCCATAAAGTTGTATTTTTAGAAAAATTATGATTTTTATGGACGCTAATTTCAGACTTGGGTTCGAACTTTAGAAGCAGTTTTCTCAGTTTCTATGGGACCAAACTGGCTGAAATATTGGAATAGTGATAAGAATCGATATCCAAATTGAACTCAGTCACAAAATCTCCATAAAGATGTATTTTTAGAAAAATCATGATTTTTATGGACGCTAATTTCAGACTTGGGTTCGAACTTTAGAAACAGTTTTCTCAGGTTCTATGGGACCAAACTGGCTGAAATATACGAATAGTGATAAGAATCGTTATCCAAATCGAACTCTGTCACAAAATCTCCATAAAGTTGTATTTTTAGAAAAACCATCTTTTTTATGGAGGCTAATTTGAGACTTGGGTTCGAACTTTAGAAGCAGTTTTCTCAGGTTCTATGCGACCAAACTGGCTGAAATTTTGAAATAGTGATAAGAATCGCTATCCAAATCGAATTCAGTCACAAAATCTCCATAAAAGTGAATTTTTTAAAAAATTATGATTTATATGGGCGCTTATTTCAGACTTGGGTTCTCGAACTCTAAAAGCAGTTTTCTCAGGTTCTAAGGGACCAAATTGGCTGAAATTTAGGAAAAGTTATAAGAAGCATGGTACAAATCGAAATCAGTCATAAAATCTCCATAAAAAAGTATTTTTAGAAAAATTATGATTTTTAGTGACGCAAATTTCAGACTTGGGTTCGAACTTTGCAAGCAGTTTTCTCAGGTTTTAAGGGACCAAACGGGCTGAAATATTGGAATAGTGATAAGAATCGTTATCCAAATCGAACTCAGTCAAAAAATCTTCATAAAGTTGTCTTTTTAGAAAAACCATCTTTTTTATGGAGCCTTATTTCAGCCTTGGGTTCGAACTTTGTAAGCAGTTTTCTCAGGTTGTATGGGACTAAATTGGCTGAAATTAAGGAAAAGTGATAAGAAGCATGGTACAAATCGAAATCAGTTACAAATCTCCATAAAGTTGTATTTTTAGAAAAATTATGATTTTTACTGACGCTAATTTCAGACTTGGGTTCGAACTTTAGAAGCAGTTTTCCCAGGTTCTATGTGACCAAACTGGCTGAAATTTCGAAATAGTCATAAGAATCGCTAACCAAATTGAATTCAGTCACAAAATCTCCATAAAATTTTATTTTAAGAAAAATTATTATTTTGATGGACGCTAATTTCAGACTTGGGTTCGAACTTTTGAAGCAGTTTTCTCAGGTTCTATGGACCAAATTGGCTGAAATTTAGGAAAAGTGATAAGAAGCATGGTACAAATCGAAATCATTCACAAAATCTCCATAAAGTTGTATTTTTAGAAAAATTAGGATTTTTAGTGACGCAAATTTCAGACTTGGGTTCGAACTTTGCAAGCAGTTTTCTCAGGTTTTATGGGACCAAACGGGCTGAAATATTGGAATAGTGATAAGAATCGTTATCCAAATCGAACTCAGTCACAAAATCTCCATTAAGTTGTATTTTTAGAAAAACCATCTTTTTTATTGAGCCTAATTTCAGCCTTGGGTTCGAACTTTGGAAGCAGTTTTTTCTGGTTTAAAGGAACCAAACGGGCTGAAATATTGGAATAGTGATAAGAATCGTTATCCAAATCGAACTCATTCAAAAAATCTTCATAAAGTTGTCTTTTTAGAAAAACCATCTTTTTATGGAGCCTTATTTCAGCCTTGGGTTCGAACTTTGTAAGCAGTTTCCTCAGGTTGTATGGGACTAAATTGGCTGAAATTAAGGAAAAGTGATAAGAAGCATGGTACAAATCGAAATCAGTTACAAATCTCCATTAAGTTGTATTTTTAGAAAAATTATGATTTTTACTGACGCTAATTTCAGACTTGGGTTCGAACTTTAGAAGCAGTTTTCTCAGGTTCTATGCGACCAAACTGGCTGAAATTTCGAAAAAGTCATAAGAATCGCTAACCAAATTGAATTCAGTCACAAAATCTCCATAAAGTTGTATTCTTAGAAAAATTTTAATTTTTTTGGACGCTAATTTCAGACTTGGGTTCGAAGTTTGGAGGCAGTTTTCTCAGATTCTATGGGACGAAATTGGCTGAAATTTAGGAAAAGTGATAAGAAGGATGGTACAAATCGAAATCAGTCACAAAATCTCCATTAAATTGTATTTTTAGAAAAATCATGATTTTTACTGACGCTAATTTCAGACTTGGGTTCGAACTTTAGAAGCAGTTTTCTCAGGTTCTATGCGACCAAAATGGCTGAAATTTTTGAATAGTGATAAGAATCGATATCCAAATCGAACTCAGTTACAAAATCTCCATAAAGTTGTATTTTTCGAAAAATCATGATTTTTATGGACGCTAATTTCAGATTTGGGTTCGAACTTTAGAAGCAGTTTTCTCAGGTTCTATGGGACCAAACTGGCTGAAATATTGGAATAGTGATAAGAATCGTTATCCTAATCGAACTCAGTCACAAAATCTCCATAAAGTTGTATTTTTAGAAAAACCATCTTTTTTATGGAGGCTAATTGGAGACTTGGGTTCGAACTTTAGAAGCAGTTTTCTCAGGTTCTATGCAACCAAACTGGCTGAAATTTTGTAATAGTGATAAGAATCGCTATCCAAATCGAACTCAGTCATAAAATCTCCATAAAGTTGTAGAAAAATTATGATTTTTATGGACGCAAATTTCAGACTTGGGTTCAAACTTTAGAAGCCATTTTCTCAGGTTCTATGGAACCAAACGGGCTGAAATATTGGAAAAGTTATAAGAAGCATGGTACAAATCGAAATCAGTCATAAAATCTCCATAAAAAAGTATTTTTAGAAAAATTATGATTTTTAGTGACGCAAATTTCAGACTTGGGTTCGAACTTTTGAAGCAGTTTTCTCAGGTTCTATGGACCAAATTGGCTGAAATTTAGGAAAAGTGATAAGAAGCATGGTACAAATCGAAATCATTCACAAAATCTCCATAAAGTTGTATTTTTAGAAAAATTATGATTTTTATGGACGCTAATTTCAGACTTGGGTTCGAACTTTAGAAGCAGTTTTCTCAGTTTCTATGGGACCAAACTGGCTGAAATATTGGAATAGTGATAAGAATCGATATCCAAATTGAACTCAGTCACAAAATCTCCATAAAGTTGTATTTTTAGAAAAATCATGATTTTTATGGACGCTAATTTCAGACTTGGGTTCGAACTTTAGAAACAGTTTTCTCAGGTTCTATGGGACCAAACTGGCTGAAATATACGAATAGTGATAAGAATCGTTATCCAAATCGAACTCTGTCACAAAATCTCCATAAAGTTGTATTTTTAGAAAAACCATCTTTTTTATGGAGGCTAATTTGAGACTTGGGTTCGAACTTTAGAAGCAGTTTTCTCAGGTTCTATGCGACCAAACTGGCTGAAATTTTGAAATAGTGATAAGAATCGCTATCCAAATCGAATTCAGTCACAAAATCTCCATAAAAGTGAATTTTTTAAAAAATTATGATTTATATGGGCGCTTATTTCAGACTTGGGTTCTCGAACTCTAAAAGCAGTTTTCTCAGGTTCTAAGGGACCAAATTGGCTGAAATTTAGGAAAAGTTATAAGAAGCATGGTACAAATCGAAATCAGTCATAAAATCTCCATAAAAAAGTATTTTTAGAAAAATTATGATTTTTAGTGACGCAAATTTCAGACTTGGGTTCGAACTTTGCAAGCAGTTTTCTCAGGTTTTAAGGGACCAAACGGGCTGAAATATTGGAATAGTGATAAGAATCGTTATCCAAATCGAACTCAGTCAAAAAATCTTCATAAAGTTGTCTTTTTAGAAAAACCATCTTTTTTATGGAGCCTTATTTCAGCCTTGGGTTCGAACTTTGTAAGCAGTTTTCTCAGGTTGTATGGGACTAAATTGGCTGAAATTAAGGAAAAGTGATAAGAAGCATGGCACAAATCGAAATCAGTTACAAATCTCCATAAAGTTGTATTTTTAGAAAAATTATGATTTTTACTGACGCTAATTTCAGACTTGGGTTCGAACTTTAGAAGCAGTTTTCCCAGGTTCTATGTGACCAAACTGGCTGAAATTTCGAAATAGTCATAAGAATCGCTAACCAAATTGAATTCAGTCACAAAATCTCCATAAAATTTTATTTTAAGAAAAATTATTATTTTGATGGACGCTAATTTCAGACTTGGGTTCGAACTTTTGAAGCAGTTTTCTCAGGTTCTATGGACCAAATTGGCTGAAATTTAGGAAAAGTGATAAGAAGCATGGTACAAATCGAAATCATTCACAAAATCTCCATAAAGTTGTATTTTTAGAAAAATTAGGATTTTTAGTGACGCAAATTTCAGACTTGGGTTCGAACTTTGCAAGCAGTTTTCTCAGGTTTTATGGGACCAAACGGGCTGAAATATTGGAATAGTGATAAGAATCGTTATCCAAATCGAACTCAGTCACAAAATCTCCATTAAGTTGTATTTTTAGAAAAACCATCTTTTTTATTGAGCCTAATTTCAGCCTTGGGTTCGAACTTTGGAAGCAGTTTTTTCAGGTTTTAAGGAACCAAACGGGCTGAAATATTGGAATAGTGATAAGAATCGTTATCCAAATCGAACTCAGTCAAAAAATCTTCATAAAGTTGTCTTTTTAGAAAAACCATCTTTTTATGGAGCCTTATTTCAGCCTTGGGTTCGAACTTTGTAAGCAGTTTCCTGAGGTTGTATGGGACTAAATTGGCTGAAATTAAGGAAAAGTGATAAGAAGCATGGTACAAATCGAAATCAGTTACAAATCTCCATTAAGTTGTATTTTTAGAAAAATTATGATTTTTACTGACGCTAATTTCAGACTTGGGTTCGAACTTTAGAAGCAGTTTTCTCAGGTTCTATGCGACCAAACTGGCTGAAATTTCGAAAAAGTCATAAGAATCGCTAACCAAATTGAATTCAGTCACAAAATCTCCATAAAGTTGTATTCTTAGAAAAATTTTAATTTTTTTGGACGCTAATTTCAGACTTGGGTTCGAACTTTGGAAGCAGTTTTCTCAGATTCTATGGGACGAAATTGGCTGAAATTTTGGAAAAGTGATAAGAAGCATGGTACAAATCGAAATCAGTCACAAAATCTCCATAAAATTGTATTTTTAGAAAAATCATGATTTTTACTGACGCTAATTTCAGACTTGGGTTCGAACTTTAGAAGCAGTTTTCTCAGGTTCTATGCGACCAAAATGGCTGAAATTTTTGAATAGTGATAAGAATCGATATCCAAATCGAACTCAGTTACAAAATCTCCATAAAGTTGTATTTTTCGAAAAATCATGATTTTTGTGGACGCTAATTTCAGATTTGGGTTCGAACTTTAGAAGCAGTTTTCTCAGGTTCTATGGGACCAAACTGGCTGAAATATTGGAATAGTGATAAGAATCGTTATCCTAATCGAACTCAGTCACAAAATCTCCATAAAGTTATATTTTTAGAAAAACCATCTTTTTTATGGAGGCTAATTGGAGACTTGGGTTCGAACTTTAGAAGCAGTTTTCTCAGGTTCTATGCAACCAAACTGGCTGAAATTTTAAAATAGTGATAAGAATCGCTATCCAAATCGAATTCAGTCACAAAATCTCCATAAAGTTGTCTTTTTAGAAAAATTATTATTCTTATGGACGCTTATTTCAGACTTGGGTTCGAAATTTGGAAGCAGTTTTCTCAGGTTCTATGGGACCAAACTGGCTGAAATTTTGTAATAGTGATAAGAATCGCTATCCAAATCGAACTCAGTCACAAAATCTCCATAAAGTTGTAGAAAAATTATGATTTTTATGGACGCAAATTTCAGACTTGGGTTCAAACTTTAGAAGCCATTTTCTCAGGTTCTATGGAACCAAACGGGCTGAAATATTGGAATAGTGATAAGAATCTTTATCCAAATCGAACTCAGTCACAAAATCTTCATAAAGTTGTCTTTTTAGAAAAACCATCTTTTTTATGGAGCCTAATTTCAGCCTTGGGTTCGCATTTTGTAAGCAGTTTTCTCAGGTTGTATGGGACTAAATTAGCTGAAATTTGGGAAAAGTGATTAGAAGCATGGTACAAATCAAAATCAGTCATAAAGTTGTATTTTAAGAAAAATCATGATTTTTACTGACGCTAATTTCAGACTTGGGTTCGAACTTAAGAAGCAGTTTTCTCAGGTTCTATGCGACCAAACTGGCTGAAATTTCGAAATAGTCATAAGAATCGCTAACCAAATTGAATTCAGTCACAAAATCTCCATAAAATTGTATTTTTAGAAAAATTATTATTTTTATGGACGCTAATTTCAGACTTGGGTTCGAACTTTTGAAGCAGTTTTCTCAGGTTCTATGGACCAAATTGGCTGAAATTTAGGAAAAGTGATAAGAAGCATGGTACAAATCGAAATCATTCACAAAATCTCCATAAAGTTGTATTTTTAGAAAAATTATTATGTTTAGTGACGCAAATTTCAGACTTGGGTTCGAACTTTGCAAGCAGTTTTCTCAGGTTTTATGGGACCAAACGGGCTGAAATATTGGAATAGTGATAAGAATCGTTATCCAAATCGAACTCAGTCACAAAATCTCCATTAAGTTGTATTTTAAAAAAACCATCTTTTTTATTGAGCCTAATTTCAGCCTTGGGTTCGAACTTTGGAAGCAGTTTTTTCAGGTTTTAAGGGACCAAACGGGCTGAAATATTGGAATAGTGATAAGAATCGTTATCTAAATCGAACTCAGTCTAAAAATCTTCATAAAGTTGTATTTTAAGAAAAACCATCTTTTTTATGGAGCCTAATTTCAGCCTTGGGTTCGAACTTGGGAAGCAGTTTTCTCAGGTTCTATGGGACCAAACTGGCTGAAATTTTCTAATATTGATAAGAATCGCTAACCAAATTGAATTCAGTCACAAAATCTCCATAAAAAGGTATTTTTAGAAAATTTTTAATTTTTTTGGACGCTAATTTCAGACTTGGGTTCGAACTTTGGAAGCAGTTTTCTCAGGTTCTATGGGACCAAATTGGCTGAAATTTAGGAAAAGTGATAAGAAGCATGGTACAAATCGAAATCAGTCATAAAGTTGTATTTTTAGAAAAATCATGATTTTTACTGACGCTAATTTCAGACTTGGGTTCGAACTTTAGAAGCAGTTTTTTCAGGTTCTATGCGACCAAACTGGCTGAAATTTTGAAATAGTGATAAGAATCGCTATCCAAATCAAATTCAGTCACAAAATCTCCATAATGTTGTATTTTTTAAATAAATTATGATTTTTATGGACGCTAATTTCAGACTTGGGTTCTCGAACTTTGGAAGCAGTTTTCTCAGGTTCTATGGGACCAAATTGGCTGAAATTTAGGAAAAGTGATTAGAAGCATGGTACAAATCGAAATCTCCATAAAGTTGTATTTTTAGAAAAATCATGATTTTTATGGACGATAATTTCAGACCTGGGTTCGAACTTAAGAAGCAGTTTTCTCAGGTTCTATGGGACCAAACTGGCTGAAATATTGGAGTAGTGATAAGAATCGTTATCCAAATCGAACTCAGTAACAAAATCTCCATTAAGTTGTATTTTAAGAAAAACCATCTTTTTTATTGAGCCTAATTTCAGCCTTGGGTTCGAACTTTGGAAGCAGTTTTTTCAGGTTTTAAGGGACCAAACGGGCTGAAATATTGGAATAGTGATAAGAATCGTTATCCAAATCGAACTCAGTCAAAAAATCTTCATAAAGTTGTATTTTAAGAAAAACCATCTTTTTTATGGAGCCTAATTTCAGCCTTGGGTTCGAACTTGGGAAGCAGTTTTCTCAGGTTCTATGGGACCAAACTGGCTGAAATATTGGAATAGTGATAAGAATCGTTATCCTAATCGAACTCAGTCACAAAATCTCCATAAAGTTGTATTTTTAGAAAAACCATCTTTTTTATGGAGGCTAATTGGAGACTTGGGTTCGAACTTTAGAAGCAGTTTTCTCAGGTTCTATGCAACCAAACTGGCTGAAATTTTAAAATAGTGATAAGAATCGCTATCCAAATCGAATTCAGTCACAAAATCTCCATAAAGTTGTCTTTTTAGAAAAATTATTATTCTTATGGACGCTTATTTCAGACTTGGGTTCGAAATTTGGAAGCAGTTTTCTCAGGTTCTATGGGACCAAACTGGCTGAAATTTTGTAATAGTGATAAGAATCGCTATCCAAATCGAACTCAGACACAAAATCTCCATAAAGTTGTAGAAAAATTATGATTTTTATGGACGCAAATTTCAGACTTGGGTTCAAACTTTAGAAGCCATTTTCTCAGGTTCTATGGAACCAAACGGGCTGAAATATTGGAATAGTGATAAGAATCTTTATCCAAATCGAACTCAGTCACAAAATCTTCATAAAGTTGTCTTTTTAGAAAAACCATCTTTTTTATGGAGCCTAATTTCAGCCTTGGGTTCGCATTTTGTAAGCAATTTTCTCAGGTTGTATGGGACTAAATTGGCTGAAATTTGGGAAAAGTGATTAGAAGCATGGTACAAATCAAAATCAGTCATAAAGTTGTATTTTAAGAAAAATCATGATTTTTACTGACGCTAATTTCAGACTTGGGTTCGAACTTAAGAAGCAGTTTTCTCAGGTTCTATGCGACCAAACTGGCTGAAATTTCGAAATAGTCATAAGAATCGCTAACCAAATTGAATTCAGTCACAAAATCTCCATAAAATTGTATTTTTAGAAAAATTATTATTTTTATGGACGCTAATTTCAGACTTGGGTTCGAACTTTTGAAGCAGTTTTCTCAGGTTCTATGTACCAAATTGGCTGAAATTTAGGAAAAGTGATAAGAAGCATGGTACAAATCGAAATCATTCACAAAATCTCCATAAAGTTGTATTTTTAGAAAAATTATGATGTTTAGTGACGCAAATTTCAGACTTGGGTTCGAACTTTGCAAGCAGTTTTCTCAGGTTTTATGGGACCAAACGGGCTGAAATATTGGAATAGTGATAAGAATCGTTATCCAAATCGAACTCAGTCACAAAATCTCCATTAAGTTGTATTTTAAAAAAACCATCTTTTTTATTGAGCCTAATTTCAGCCTTGGGTTCGAACTTTGGAAGCAGTTTTTTCAGGTTTTAAGGGACCAAACGGGCTGAAATATTGGAATAGTGATAAGAATCGTTATCTAAATCGAACTCAGTCTAAAAATCTTCATAAAGTTGTATTTTAAGAAAAACCATCTTTTTTATGGAGCCTAATTTCAGCCTTGGGTTCGAACTTGGGAAGCAGTTTTCTCAGGTTCTATGGGACCAAACTGGCTGAAATTTTCTAATATTGATAAGAATCGCTAACCAAATTGAATTCAGTCACAAAATCTCCATAAAAAGGTATTTTTAGAAAATTTTTAATTTTTTTGGACGCTAATTTCAGACTTGGGTTCGAACTTTGGAAGCAGTTTTCTCAGGTTCTATGGGACCAAATTGGCTGAAATTTAGGAAAAGTGATAAGAAGCATGGTACAAATCGAAATCAGTCATAAAGTTGTATTTTTAGAAAAATCATGATTTTTACTGACGCTAATTTCAGACTTGGGTTCGAACTTTAGAAGCAGTTTTTTCAGGTTCTATGCGACCAAACTGGCTGAAATTTTGAAATAGTGATAAGAATCGCTATCCAAATCAAATTCAGTCACAAAATCTCCATAATGTTGTATTTTTAAATAAATTATGATTTTTACTGACGCTAATTTCAGACTTGGGTTCGAACTTTAGAAGCAGTTTTCTCTGGTTCTATGCGACCAAAATGGCTGAAATTTTTGAATAGTGATAAGAATCGATATCCAAATCGAACTCAGTTACAAAATCTCCATAAAGTTGTATTTTTAGAAAAATCATGATTTTTATGGACGCTAATTTCAGACTTGGGTTCGAACTTTAGAAGCAGTTTTCTCAGGTTCTATGGGACCAAACTGGCTGAAATATTGGAATAGTGATAAGAATCGTTATCCAAATCGAACTCAGTCACAAAATCTCCATAAAGTTGTATTTTTAGAAAAACCATCTTTTTTATGGAGGCTAATTTGAGACTTGGGTTCGAACTTTAGAAGCAGTTTTCTCAGGTTCAATGCAACCAAACTGGCTGAAATTTTGAAATAGTGATAAGAATCGCTATCCAAATCGAATTCAGTCACAAAATCTCCATAAACTTGTCTTTTTAGAAAAACCATATTTTTTATGGAGCCTAATTCCAGCCTTGGGTTCGAACTTTGGAAGCAGTTTTATCAGGTTTTAAGGGACCAAACGGGCTGAAATATTGGAATAGTGATAAGAATCGTTATCCAAATCGAACTCAGTCAAAAAATCTTCATAAAAATGTCTTTTTAGAATAACCATCTTTTTTATGGAGCCTTATTTCAGCCTTGGGTTCGAACTTTGTAAGCAGTTTTCTCAGGTTGTATGGGACTAAATTGGCTGAAATTAAGGAAAAGTGATAAGAAGCATGGGACAAATCGAAATCAGTTACAAATCTCCATAAAGTTGTATTTTTAGAAAAATTATGATTTTTATGGACGCAAATTTCAGACTTGGGTTCGAACTTTGAAAGCAGTTTTCTCAGGTTTTATGGGACCAAACGGGCTGAAATATTGGAATAGTGATAAGAATCGTTAACCAAATCGAACTCAGTCACAAAATCTTCATAAAGTTTTATTTTAAGAAAAACCATCTTTTTTATGGAGCCTAATTTCAGCCTTGGGTTCAAATTTGGGAAGCAGTTTTCTCAGGTTCTATGGGACCAAACTGGCTGAAATTTTCTAATATTGATAAGAATCGCTAACCAAATTGAATTCAGTCACAAAATCTCCATAAATATGTATTTTTAGAAAATTTTTAATTTTTTTGGACGCTAATTTCAGACTTGGGTTCGAACTTTGGAAGCAGTTTTCTCAGGTTCTATGGGACCAAATTGGC
Source organism: Hesperophylax consimilis (assembly GCF_061612785.1). Classification (NCBI taxonomy): domain Eukaryota; kingdom Metazoa; phylum Arthropoda; class Insecta; order Trichoptera; family Limnephilidae; genus Hesperophylax; species Hesperophylax consimilis. The sequence goes on from NC_142846.1 coordinate 17,904,011, forward strand.
TGAAATTTAGGAAAAGTGATAAGAAGCATGGTACAAATCGAAATCAGTCACAAAATCTCCATAAAATTGTATTTTTAGAAAAATTATTATTTTTATGGACGCTTATATCAGACTTGGGTTCGAAATTTGGAAGCAGTTTTCTCAGGTTCTATGGGACCAAACTGGCTGAAATTTTGTAATAGTGATAAGAATCGCAATCAAAATCGAACTCAGTCACAAAATCTCCATAAAGTCGTATTTTTAGAAAAATTATGATTTTTATGGACGCTAATTTCAGACTTGGGTTCGAACTTTAAAAGCAGTTTTCTCAGGTTCTATGCGACCAAACTGGCTGAAATTTCGAAATAGTCATAAGAATCGCTAACCAAATTGAATTCAGTCACAAAATCTCCATAAAATTTTATTTTAAGAAAAATTATTATTTTGATGGACGCTAATTTCAGACTTGGGTTCGAACTTTTGAAGCAGTTTTGTCAGGTTCTATGGACCAAATTGGCTGAAATTTAGGAAAAGTTATTAGAAGCATGGTACAAATTGAAATCAGTCATAAAATCTCCATAAAAATGTATTTTTAGAAAAATTATGATTTTTAGTGACGCAAATTTCAGACTTGGGTTCGAACTTTGCAAGCAGTTTTCTCAGGTTTTAAGGGACCAAACGGGCTGAAATATTGGAATAGTGATAAGAATCGTTATCCAAATCGAACTCAGTCAAAAATTCTCATAAAGTTGTCTTTTTAGAAAAACCATCTTTTTTATGGAGCCTTATTTCAGCCTTGGGTTCGAACTTTGTAAGCAGTTTTCTCAGGTTGTATGGGACTAAATTGGCAGAAATTAAGGAAAAGTGATAAGAAGCATGGTACAAATCGAAATCAGTTACAAATCTCCATAAAGTTGTATTTTTAGAAAAATTATGATTTTTATGGACGCTAATTTCAGACTTGGGTTCGAAATTTAGAAGCAGTTTTCTCAGGTTCTTTGCGACCAAACTGGCTGAAATTTCGAAATAGTCATAAGAATCGCTAACCAAATTGAATTCAGTCACAAAATCTCCATAAAATTTTATTTTAAGAAAAATTATTATTTTGATGGACGCTAATTTCAAACTTGGGTTCGAACTTTTGAAGCAGTTTTGTCAGGTTCTATGGACCAAATAGGCTGAAATTTAGGAAAAAGGATAAGAAGCATGGTACAAATCGAAATCATTCACAAAATCTCCATAAAGTTGTATTTTTAGAAAAATTATGATTTTTAGTGACCCAAATTTCAGACTTGGGTTCGAACTTTGCAAGCAGTTTTCTCAGGTTTTAAGGGACCAAACGGGCTGAAATATTGGAATAGTGATAAGAATCGTTATCCAAATCGAACTCAGTCACAAAATCTTCATAAAGTTGTCTTTTTAGAAAAACCATCTTTTTTATGGAGCCTAATTCCAGCCTTGGGTTCCAACTTTGTAAGCAGTTTTCTCAGGTTGTATGGGACTAAATTGGCTGAAATTAAGGAAAAGTGATAAGAAGCATGGTACAAATCGAAATCAGTTACAAATCTCCATAAAGTTGTATTTTTAGAAAAATTATGATTTTTATGGACGCTAATTTCAGACTTGGGTTCGAACTTTAGAAGCAGTTTTCTTAGGTTCTATGGGACCAAACTGGCTGAAATATTGGAATAGTGATAAGAATCGATATCCAAATTGAACTCAGTCACAAAATCTCCATAAAGTTGTATTTTTAGAAAAATCATGATTTTTATGGACGCTAATTTCAGACTTGGGTTCGAACTTTAGAAGCAGTTTTTTCAGGTTCTATGGGACCAAACTGGCTGAAATATTGCAATAAAGATAAGAATCGTTATCCAAATCGAACTCAGTCACAAAATCTCCATAAAGTTGTATTTTTAGAAAAAACATCTTTTTTATGGAGGCTAATTTGAGACTTGGGTACGAACTTTAGAAGCAGTTTTCTCAGGTTCTATGCAACCAAACTGGCTGAAATTTTGAAATAGTGATAAGAATCGCTATCCAAATCGAATTCAGTCACAAAATCTCCATAAAAAGGTATTTTTAGAAAATTTTTAATTGTTTTGGACGCTAATTTCAGACTTGGGTTCGAACTTTGGAAGCAGTTTTCTCAGGTTCTATGGGACCAAATTGGCTGAAATTTAGGAAAAGTGATAAGAAGCATGGTACAAATCGAAATCAGTCATAAAGTTGTATTTTTAGAAAAATCATGATTTTTACTGACGCTAATTTCAGACTTGGGTTCGAACTTTAGAAGCAGTTTTTTCAGGTTCTATGCTACCAAACTGGCTGAAATTTGAAAAATAGTGATAAGAATCGCTATCCAAATCAAATTCAGTCACAAAATCTCCATAATGTTGTATTTTTAAATAAATTATGATTTTTATGGACGCTTATTTCAGACTTGGGTTCTCGAACTTTGGAAGCAGTTTTCTCAGGTTCTATGGGACCAAATTGGCTGAAATTTAGGAAAAGTGATTAGAAGCATGGTACAAATCGAAATCAGTCATAAAGTTGTATTTTTAGAAAAATCATGATTTTTACTGACGCTAATTTCAGACTTGGGTTCGAACTTTAGAAGCAGTTTTCTCTGGTTCTATGCGACCAAAATGGCTGAAATTTTTGAATAGTAATAAGAATCGATATCCAAATCGAACTCAGTTACAAAATCTCCATAAAGTTGTATTTTTAGAAAAATCATGATTTTTATGGACGCTAATTTCATACTTGGGTTCGAACTTTAGAAGCAGTTTTCTCAGGTTCTATGGGACCAAACTGGCTGAAATATTGGAATAGTGATAAGAATCGTTATCCAAATCGAACTCAGTCACAAAATCTCCATAAAGTTGTATTTTTAGAAAAACCTTCTTTTTATGGAGGCTAATTTGAGACTTGGGTTCGAACTTTAGAAGCAGTTTTCTCAGGTTCAATGCAACCAAACTGGCTGAAATTTTGAAATAGTGATAAGAATCGCTATCCAAATCGAATTCAGTCACAAAATCTCCATAAACTTGTCTTTTTAGAAAAACCATCTTTTTTATGGAGCCTAATTCCAGCCTTGGGTTCGAACTTTGGAAGCAGTTTTATCAGGTTTTAAGGGACCAAACGGGCTGAAATATTGGAATAGTGATAAGAATCGTTATCCAAATCGAACTCAGTCAAAAAATCTCCATAAAGTTGTATTTTTAGAAAAACCTTCTTTTTTATGGACGCTAATTTCAGACTTGGGTTCTCGAACTTTGGAAGCAGTTTTCTCAAGTTCTATGGGACCAAATTGGCTGAAATTTAGGAAAAGTGATTTAGAAGCATGGTACAAATCGAAATGAGTCATAAAGTTAAATCGAACTCAGTTACAAAATCTCCATAAAGTTGTATTTTTAGAAAAATCATGATTTTTATGGACGCTAATTTCAGACTTGGGTTCGAACTTTAGAAGCAGTTTTTTCAGGTTCTATGGGACCAAACTGGCTGAAATATTGGAATAGTGATAAGAATCGTTATCCAAATCGAACTCAGTCACAAAATCTCCATAAAGTTGTATTTTTAGAAAAACCATCTTTTTTATGGAGGCTAATTGGAGACTTGGGTTCGAACTTTAGAAGCAGTTTTCTCAGGTTCTATGCGACCAAAATGGCTGAAATTTTTGAATAGTGATAAGAATCGATATCCAAATCGAACTCAGTTACAAAATCTCCATAAAGTTGTATTTTTAGGAAAATCATGATTTTTATGGACGCTAATTTCAGACATGGGTTCGAACTTTAGAAGCAGTTTTTTCAGGTTCTATGGGACCAAACTGGCTGAAATATTGGAATAAAGATAAGAATCGTTATCCAAATCGAACTCAGTCACAAAATCTCCATAAAGTTGTACTTTTAGAAAAACCATCTTTTTTATGGAGGCTAATTTGAGACTCTGGTACGAACTTTAGAAGCAGTTTTCTCAGGTTCTATGCAACCAAACTGGCTGAAATTTTGAAATAGTGATAAGAATCGCTATCCAAATCGAATTCAGTCACAAAATCTCCATAAAGTTCTCTTTTTAGAAAAACCATCATTTTTATGGAGCTTTTCCAGCCTTGGGATCCGACTTTGGAAGCAGTTTTCCCAGGTCGTATGGGACTAAATTGGCTGAAATTAAAGAAAAGTGATAAGAAGCATGGGACAAATCGAAATCAGTTACAAATCTCCATAAAGTTGTATTTTTAGAAAAATTATGATTTTTATGGACGCAAATTTCAGACTTGGGTTCGAACTTTGAAAGCAGTTTTCTCAGGTTTTATGGGACCAAACGGGCTGAAATATTGGAATAGTGATAAGAATCGTTAACCAAATCGAACTCAGTCACAAAATCTTCATAAAGTTTTATTTTAAGAAAAACCATCTTTTTTATGGAGCCTAATTTCAGCCTTGGGTTCAAATTTGGGAAGCAGTTTTTTCAGGTTCTATGGGACCAAACTGGCTGAAATTTTCTAATATTGATAAGAATCGCTAACCAAATTGAATTCAGTCACAAAATCTCCATAAAGTTGTATTTTTAGAAAATTTTTAATTTTTTTGGACGCTAATTTCAGACTTAGGTTCGAACTTTGGAAGCAGTTTTCTCAGGTTCTATGGGACCAAATTGGCTGAAATTTAGGAAAAGTGATAAGAAGCATGGTACAAATCGAAATCAGTCACAAAATCTCCATAAAATTGTATTTTTAGAAAAATTATGATTTTTATGGACGCTAATTTCAGACTTGGGTTCGAACTTTAAAAGCAGTTTTCTCAGGTTCTATGCGACCAAACTGGCTGAAATTTCGAAATAGTCATAAGAATCGCTAACCAAATTGAATTCAGTCACAAAATCTCCATAAAATTTTATTTTAAGAAAAATTATTATTTTGATGGACGCTAATTTCAGACTTGGGTTCGAACTTTTGAAGCAGTTTTGTCAGGTTCTATGGACCAAATTGGCTGAAATTTAGGAAAAGTTATTAGAAGCATGGTACAAATCGAAATCAGTCATAAAATCTCCATAAAAATGTATTTTTAGAAAAATTATGATTTTTAGTGACGCAAATTTCAGACTTGGGTTCGAACTTTGCAAGCAGTTTTCTCAGGTTTTAAGGGACCAAACGGGCTGAAATATTGGAATAGTGATAAGAATCGTTATCCAAATCGAACTCAGTCAAAAAATTCTCATAAAGTTGTCTTTTTAGAAAAACCATCTTTTTTATGGAGCCTTATTTCAGCCTTGGGTTCGAACTTTGTAAGCAGTTTTCTCAGGTTGTATGGGACTAAATTGGCTGAAATTAAGGAAAAGTGATAAGAAGCATGGTACAAATCGAAATCAGTTACAAATCTCCATAAAGTTGTATTTTTAGAAAAATTATGATTTTTATGGACGCTAATTTCAGACTTGGGTTCGAAATTTAGAAGCAGTTTTCTTAGGTTCTATGGGACCAAACTGGCTGAAATATTGGAATAGTGATAAGAATCGATATCCAAATTGAACTCAGTCACAAAATCTCCATAAAGTTGTATTTTTAGAAAAACCATCTTTTTTATGGAGGCTAATTTGAGACTTGGGTACGAACTTTAGAAGCAGTTTTCTCAGGTTCTATGCAACCAAACTGGCTGAAATTTTGAAATAGTGATAAGATTCGCTATCCAAATCGAATTCAGTCACAAAATCTCCATAAAGTTCTCTTTTTATAAAAACCATCATTTTTATGGAGCTTTTCCAGCCATGGGATCCGACTTTGGAAGCAGTTTTCTCAGGTCGTATGGGACTAAATTGGCTGAAATTAAGGAAAAGTGATAAGAAGCATGGGACAAATCGAAATCAGTTACAAATCTCCATAAAGTTGTATTTTTAGAAAAATTATGATTTTTATGGACGCACATTTCAGACTTGGGTTCGAACTTTGAAAGCAGTTTTCTCAGGTTTTATGGGACCAAACGGGCTGAAATATGGGAATAGTGATGAGAATCGTTAACCAAATCGAACTCAGTCACAAAATCTTCATAAAGTTTAATTTTAAGAAAAACCATCTTTTTTATGGAGCCTAATTTCAGCCTTGGGTTTAAACTTGGGAAGCAGTTTTCTCAGGTTCTATGGGACCAAACTGGCTGAAATTTTCTAATATTGATATGAATCGCTAACCAAATTGAATTCAGTCACAAAATCTCCATAAAGTTGTATTTTTAGAAAATTTTTAATTTTTTTGGACGCTAATTTCAGATAAAATAAAATAAAATACTTTTTTGTTTTAAAACCACGATATTTATTAATTTAAGAACCGACCGGTTTCGCTTTACTTAAGCATACTAGTATTAATTTGTACCCTGATGATGCTTAAGTAAAGCGAAACCGGTCGGTTCTTAAATTAATAAATATCGTGGTTTTAAAACAAAAAAGTATTTTATTTTATTAAATATGTCAAACCACAAAGTGATTGCTTTCTACAATAATAGCTAATTTCAGACTTGGGTTCGAACTTTGGGAGCAGTTTTCTCAGGTTCTATGGGACCAAATTGGCTGAAATTTAGGAAAAGTGATAAGAAGCATGGTACAAATCGAAATCAGTCACAAAATCTCCATAAAATTGTATTTTTAGAAAAATTATTATTTTTATGGACGCTTATTTCAGACTTGGGGTCGAAATTTGGAAGCAGTTTTCTCAGGTTCTATGGGACCAAACTGGCTGAAATTTTGTAATAGTGATAAGAATCGCAATCAAAATCGAACTCAGTCACAAAATCTCCATAAAGTCGTATTTTTAGAAAAATTATGATTTTTATGGACGCTAATTTCAGACTTGGGTTCGAACTTTAGAAGCAGTTTTCTCAGGTTCTATGCGACCAAACTGGCTGAAATTTCGAAATAGTCATAAGAATCGCTAACCAAATTGAATTCAGTCACAAAATCTCCATAAAATTTTATTTTAAGAAAAATTATTATTTTGATGGACGCTAATTTCAGACTTGGGTTCGAACTTTGCAAGCAGTTTTCTCAGGTTTTAAGGGACCAAACGGGCTGAAATATTGGAATAGTGATAAGAATCGTTATCCAAATCGAACTCAGTCAAAAAATTCTCATAAAGTTGTCTTTTTAGAAAAACCATCTTTTTTATGGAGCCTTATTTCAGCCTTGGGTTCGAACTTTGTAAGCAGTTTTCTCAGGTTGTATGGGACTAAATTGGCTGAAATTAAGGAAAAGTGATAAGAAGCATGGTACAAATCGAAATCAGTTACAAATCTCCATAAAGTTGTATTTTTAGAAAAATTATGATTTTTATGGACGCTAATTTCAGACTTGGGTTCGAAATTTAGAAGCAGTTTTCTCAGGTTCTATGCGACCAAACTGGCTGAAATTTCGAAATAGTCATAAGAATCGCTAACCAAATTGAATTCAGTCACAAAATCTCCATAAAATTTTATTTTAAGAAAAATTATTATTTTGATGGACGCTAATTTCAGACTTGGGTTCGAACTTTTGAAGCAGTTTTGTCAGGTTCTATGGACCAAATAGGCTGAAATTTAGGAAAAAGGATAAGAAGCATGGTACAAATCGAAATCATTCACAAAATCTCCATAAAGTTGTATTTTTAGAAAAATTATGATTTTTAGTGACCCAAATTTCAGACTTGGGTTCGAACTTTGCAAGCAGTTTTCTCAGGTTTTAAGGGACCAAACGGGCTGAAATATTGGAATAGTGATAAGAATCGTTATCCAAATCGAACTCAGTCAGAAAATCTTCATAAATTTGTCTTTTTAGAAAAACCATATTTTTTATGGAGCCTAATTCCAGCCTTGGGTTCCAACTTTGTAAGCAGTTTTCTCAGGTTGTATGGGACTAAATTGGCTGAAATTAAGGAAAAGTGATAAGAAGCATGGTACAAATCGAAATCAGTTACAAATCTCCATAAAGTTGTATTTTTAGAAAAATTATGATTTTTATGGACGCTAATTTCAGACTTGGGTTCGAACTTTAGAAGCAGTTTTCTTAGGTTCTATGGGACCAAACTGGCTGAAATATTGGAATAGTGATAAGAATCGATATCCAAATTGAACTCAGTCACAAAATCTCCATAAAGTTGTATTTTTAGAAAAATCATGATTTTTATGGACGCTAATTTCAGACTTGGGTTCGAACTTTAGAAGCAGTTTTTTCAGGTTCTATGGGACCAAACTGGCTGAAATATTGCAATAAAGATAAGAATCGTTATCCAAATCGAACTCAGTCACAAAATCTCCATAAAGTTGTATTTTTAGAAAAAACATCTTTTTTATGGAGGCTAATTTGAGACTTGGGTACGAACTTTAGAAGCAGTTTTCTCAGGTTCTATGGGACCAAACTGGCTGAAATTTTCTAATATTGATAAGAATCGCTAACCAAATTGAATTCAGTCACAAAATCTCCATAAAGTTGTATTTTTAGAAAATTTTTAATTTTTTTGGACGCTAATTTCAGATAAAATAAAATAAAATACTTTTTTGTTTTAAAACCACGATATTTATTAATTTAAGAACCGACTGGTTTCGCTTTACTTAAGCATCATCAGGGTACAAATTAATACTAGTATTAATTTGTACCCTGATGATGCTTAAGTAAAGCGAAACCGGTCGGTTCTTAAATTAATAAATATCGTGGTTTTAAAACAAAAAAGTATTTTATTTTATTAAATATGTCAAACCACAAAGTGATTGCTTTCTACAATAATAGCTAATTTCAGACTTGGGTTCGAACTTTGGAAGCAGTTTTCTCAGGTTCTTTGGGACCAAATTGGCTGAAATTTAGGAAAAGTGATAAGAAGCATGGTACAAATCGAAATCAGTCACAAAATCTCCATAAAATTGTATTTTTAGAAAAATTATTATTTTTATGGACGCTTATTTCAGACTTGGGGTCGAAATTTGGAAGCAGTTTTCTCAGGTTCTATGCGACCAAACTGGCTGAAATTTCGAAATAGTCATAAGAATCGCTAACCAAATTGAATTCAGTCACAAAATCTCCATAAAATTTTATTTTAAGAAAAATTATTATTTTGATGGACGCTAATTTCAGACTTGGGTTCGAACTTTTGAAGCAGTTTTGTCAGGTTCTATGGACCAAATTGGCTGAAATTTAGGAAAAGTTATTAGAAGCATGGTACAAATCGAAATCAGTCATAAAATCTCCATAAAAATGTATTTTTAGAAAAATTATGATTTTTTGTGACGCAAATTTCAGACTTGGGTTCGAACTTTGCAAGCAGTTTTCTCAGGTTTTAAGGGACCAAACGGGCTGAAATATTGGAATAGTGATAAGAATCGTTATCCAAATCGAACTCAGTCAAAAAATTCTCATAAAGTTGTCTTTTTAGAAAAACCATCTTTTTTATGGCGCCTTATTTCAGCCTTGGGTTCGAACTTTGTAAGCAGTTTTCTCAGGTTGTATGGGACTAAATTGGCTGAAATTAAGGAAAAGTGATAAGAAGCATGGTACAAATCGAAATCAGTTACAAATCTCCATAAAGTTGTATTTTTAGAAAAATTATGATTTTTATGGACGCTAATTTCAGACTTGGGTTCGAAATTTAGAAGCAGTTTTCTCAGGTTCTATGCGACCAAACTGGCTGAAATTTCGAAATAGTCATAAGAATCGCTAACCAAATTGAATTCAGTCACAAAATCTCCATAAAATTTTATTATAAGAAAAATTATTATTTTGATGGACGCTAATTTCAGACTTGGGTTCGAACTTTTGAAGCAGTTTTGTCAGGTTCTATGGACCAAATAGGCTGAAATTTAGGAAAAAGGATAAGAAGCATGGTACAAATCGAAATCATTCACAAAATCTCCATAAAGTTGTATTTTTAGAAAAATTATGATTTTTAGTGACCCAAATTTCAGACTTGGGTTCGAACTTTGCAAGCAGTGTTCTCAGGTTTTAAGGGACCAAACGGGCTGAAATATTGGAATAGTGATAAGAATCGTTATCCAAATCGAACTCAGTCACAAAATCTTCATAAAGTTGTCTTTTTAGAAAAACCATCTTTTTTATGGAGCCTAATTCCAGCCTTGGGTTCCAACTTTGTAAGCAGTTTTCTCAGGTTGTATGGGACTAAATTGGCTGAAATTAAGGAAAAGTGATAAGAAGCATGGTACAAATCGAAATCAGTTACAAATCTCCATAAAGTTGTATTTTTAGAAAAATTATGATTTTTATGGACGCTAATTTCAGACTTGGGTTCGAACTTTAGAAGCAGTTTTCTTAGGTTCTATGGGACCAAACTGGCTGAAATATTGGAATAGTGATAAGAATCGATATCCAAATTGAACTCAGTCACAAAATCTCCATAAAGTTGTATTTTTAGAAAAATCATGATTTTTATGGACGCTAATTTCAGACTTGGGTTCGAACTTTAGAAGCAGTTTTTTCAGGTTCTATGGGACCAAACTGGCTGAAATATTGGAATAAAGATAAGAATCGTTATCCAAATCGAACTCAGTCACAAAATCTCCATAAAGTTGTATTTTTAGAAAAACCATCTTTTTTATGGAGGCTAATTTGAGACTTAGGTACGAACTTTAGAAGCAGTTTTCTCAGGTTCTATGCAACCAAACTGGCTGAAATTTTGAAATAGTGATAAGAATCGCTATCCAAATCGAATTCAGTCACAAAATCTCCATAAAGTTCTCTTTTTAGAAAAACCATCATTTTTATGGAGCTTTTCCAGCCATGGGATCCGACTTTGGAAGCAGTTTTCTCAGGTCGTATGGGACTAAATTGGCTGAAATTAAGGAAAAGTGATAAGAAGCATGGGACAAATCGAAATCAGTTACAAATCTCCATAAAGTTGTATTTTTAGAAAAATTATGATTTTTATGGACGCACATTTCAGACTTGGGTTCGAACTTTGAAAGCAGTTTTCTCAGGTTTTATGGGACCAAACGGGCTGAAATATTGGAATAGTGATAAGAATCGTTAACCAAATCAAACTCAGTCACAAAATCTTCATAAAGTTTAATTTTAAGAAAAACCATCTTTTTTATGGAGCCTAATTTCAGCCTTGGGTTCAAACTTGGGAAGCAGTTTTCTCAGGTTCTATGGGACCAAACTGGCTGAAATTTTCTAATATTGATAAGAATCGCTAACCAAATTGAATTCAGTCACAAAATCTCCATAAAGTTGTATTTTTAGAAAATTTTTAATTTTTTTGGACGCTAATTTCAGATAAAATAAAATAAAATACTTTTTTGTTTTAAAACCACGATATTTATTAATTTAAGAACCGATGATGCTTAAGTAAAGCGAAACCGGTCGGTTCTTAAATTAATAAATATCGTGGTTCTAAAACAAAAAAGTATTTTATTTTATTAAATATGTCAAACCACAAAGTGATTGCTTTCTACAATAATAGCTAATTTCAGACTTGGGTTCGAACTTTGGAAGCAGTTTTCTCAGGTTCTTTGGGACCAAATTGGCTGAAATTTAGGAAAAGTGATAAGAAGCATGGTACAAATCGAAATCAGTCACAAAATCTCCATAAAATTGTATTTTTAGAAAAATTATTATTTTTATGGACGCTTATTTCAGACTTGGGGTCGAAATTTGGAAGCAGTTTTCTCAGGTTCTATGGGACCAAACTGGCTGAAATTTTGTAATAGTGATAAGAATCGCAATCAAAATCGAACTCAGTCACAAAATCTCCATAAAGTCGTATTTTTAGAAAAATTATGATTTTTATGGACGCTAATTTCAGACTTGGGTTCGAACTTTAGAAGCAGTTTTCTCAGGTTCTATGCGACCAAACTGGCTGAAATTTCGAAATAGTCATAAGAATCGCTAACCAAATTGAATTCAGTCACAAAATCTCCATAAAATTTTATTTTAAGAAAAATTATTATTTTGATGGACGCTAATTTCAGACTTGGGTTCAAACTTTTGAAGCAGTTTTGTCAGGTTCTATGGACCAAATTGGCTGAAATTTAGGAAAAGTTATTAGAAGCATGGTACAAATCGAAATCAGTCATAAAATCTCCATAAAAATGTATTTTTAGAAAAATTATGATTTTTAGTGACGCAAATTTCAGACTTGGGTTCGAACTTTGCAAGCAGTTTTCTCATGTTTTAAGGGACCAAACGGGCTGAAATATTGGAATAGTGATAAGAATCGTTATCCAAATCGAACTCAGTCAAAAAATTCTCATAAAGTTGTCTTTTTAGAAAAACCATCTTTTTTATGGAGCCTTATTTCAGCCTTGGGTTCGAACTTTGTAAGCAGTTTTCTCAGGTTGTATGGGACTAAATTGGCTGAAATTAAGGAAAAGTGATAAGAAGCATGGTACAAATCGAAATCAGTTACAAATCTCCATAAAGTTGTATTTTTAGAAAAATTATGATTTTTATGGACGCTAATTTCAGACTTGGGTTCGAAATTTAGAAGCAGTTTTCTCAGGTTCTATGCGACCAAACTGGCTGAAATTTCGAAATAGTCATAAGAATCGCTAACCAAATTGAATTCAGTCACAAAATCTCCATAAAATTTTATTTTAAGAAAAATTATTATTTTGATGGACGCTAATTTCAGACTTGGGTTCGAACTTTTGAAGCAGTTTTGTCAGGTTCTATGGACCAAATAGGCTGAAATTTAGGAAAAAGGATAAGAAGCATGGTACAAATCGAAATCATTCACAAAATCTCCATAAAGTTGTATTTTTAGAAAAATTATGATTTTTAGTGACCCAAATTTCAGACTTGGGTTCGAACTTTGCAAGCAGTTTTCTCAGGTTTTAAGGGACCAAACGGGCTGAAATATTGGAATAGTGATAAGAATCGTTATCCAAATCGAACTCAGTCACAAAATCTTCATAAAGTTGTCTTTTTAGAAAAACCATCTTTTTTATGGAGCCTAATTCCAGCCTTGGGTTCCAACTTTGTAAGCAGTTTTCTCAGGTTGTATGGGACTAAATTGGCTGAAATTAAGGAAAAGTGATAAGAAGCATGGTACAAATCGAAATCAGTTACAAATCTCCATAAAGTTGTATTTTTAGAAAAATTATGATTTTTATGGACGCTAATTTCAGACTTGGGTTCGAACTTTAGAAGCAGTTTTCTTAGGTTCTATGGGACCAAACTGGCTGAAATATTGGAATAGTGATAAGAATCGATATCCAAATTGAACTCAGTCACAAAATCTCCATAAAGTTGTATTTTTAGAAAAATCATGATTTTTATGGACGCTAATTTCAGACTTGGGTTCGAACTTTAGAAGCAGTTTTTTCAGGTTCTATGGGACCAAACTGGCTGAAATATTGGAATAAAGATAAGAATCGTTATCCAAATCGAACTCAGTCACAAAATCTCCATAAAGTTGTATTTTTAGAAAAACCATCTTTTTTATGGAGGCTAATTTGAGACTTAGGTACGAACTTAAGAAGCAGTTTTCTCAGGTTCTATGCAACCAAACTGGCTGAAATTTTGAAATAGTGATTTTTATGGACGCACGTTTCAGACTTGGGTTCGAACTTTGAAAGCAGTTTTCTTTATGGGACCAAACGGGCTGAAATATTGGAATAGTGATAAGAATCGTTAACCAAATCGAACTCAGTCACAAAATCTTCATAAAGTTTAATTTTAAGAAAAACCATCTTTTTTATGGAGCCTAATTTCAGCCTTGGGTTCAAACTTGGGAAGCAGTTTTCTCAGGTTCTATGGGACCAAACTGGCTGAAATTTTCTAATATTGATAAGAATCGCTAACCAAATTGAATTCAGTCACAAAATCTCCATAAAGTTGTATTTTTAGAAAATTTTTAATTTTTTTGGACGCTAATTTCAGATAAAATAAAATAAAATACTTTTTTGTTTTAAAACCACGATATTTATTAATTTAAGAACCGACCGGTTTCGCTTTACTTAAGCATCATCAGGGTACAAATTAATACTAGTATTAATTTGTACCCTGATGATGCTTAAGTAAAGCGAAACCGGTCGGTTCTTAAATTAATAAATATCGTGGTTTTAAAACAAAAAAGTATTTTATTTTATTAAATATGTCAAACCACAAAGTGATTGCTTTCTACAATAATAGCTAATTTCAGACTTGGGTTCGAACTTTGGAAGCAGTTTTCTCAGGTTCTATGGGACCAAATTGGCTGAAATTTAGGAAAAGTGATAAGAAGCATGGTACAAATCGAAATCAGTCACAAAATCTCCATAAAATTGTATTTTTAGAAAAATTATTATTTTTATGGACCCTTATTTCAGACTTGGGGTCGAAATTTGGAAGCAGTTTTCTCAGGTTCTATGGGACCAAACTGGCTGAAATTTTGTAATAGTGATAAGAATCGCAATCAAAATCGAACTCAGTCACAAAATCTCCATAAAGTCGTATTTTTAGAAAAATTATGATTTTTATGGACGCTTATTTCAGACTTGGGTTCGAACTTTAGAAGCAGTTTTCTCAGGTTCTATGCGACCAAACTGGCTGAAATTTCGAAATAGTCATAAGAATCGCTAACCAAATACAATTCAGTCACAAAATCTCCATAAAATTTTATTTTAAGAAAAATTATTATTTTGATGGACGCTAATTTCAGACTTGGGTTCGAACTTTTGAAGCAGTTTTGTCAGGTTCTATGGACCAAATTGGCTGAAATTTAGGAAAAGTTATTAGAAGCATGGTACAAATCGAAATCAGTCATAAAATCTCCATAAAAATGTATTTTTAGAAAAATTATGATTTTTAGTGACGCAAATTTCAGACTTGGGTTCGAACTTTGCAAGCAGTTTTCTCAGGTTTTAAGGGACCAAACGGGCTGAAATATTGGAATAGTGATAAGAATCGTTATCCAAATCGAACTCAGTCAAAAAATTCTCATAAAGTTGTCTTTTTAGAAAAACCATCTTTTTTATGGAGCCTTATTTCAGCCTTGGGTTCGAACTTTGTAAGCAGTTTTCTCAGGTTGTATGGGACTAAATTGGCTGAAATTAAGGAAAAGTGATAAGAAGCTTGGTACAAATCGAAATCAGTTACAAATCTCCATAAAGTTGTATTTTTAGAAAAATTATGATTTTTATGGACGCTAATTTCAGACTTGGGTTCGAAATTTAGAAGCAGTTTTCTCAGGTTCTATGCGACCAAACTGGCTGAAATTTCGAAATAGTCATAAGAATCGCTAACCAAATTGAATTCAGTCACAAAATCTCCATAAAATTTTATTTTAAGAAAAATTATTATTTTGATGGACGCTAATTTCAGACTTGGGTTCGAACTTTTGAAGCAGTTTTGTCAGGTTCTATGGACCAAATAGGCTGAAATTTAGGAAAAAGGATAAGAAGCATGGTACAAATCGAAATCATTCACAAAATCTCCATAAAGTTGTATTTTTAGAAAAATTATGATTTTTAGTGACCCAAATTTCAGACTTGGGTTCGAACTTTGCAAGCAGTTTTCTCAGGTTTTAAGGGACCAAACGGGCTGAAATATTGGAATAGTGATAAGAATCGTTATCCAAATCGAACTCAGTCACAAAATCTTCATAAAGTTGTCTTTTTAGAAAAACCATCTTTTTTATGGAGCCTAATTCCAGCCTTGGGTTCCAACTTTGTAAGCAGTTTTCTCAGGTTGTATGGGACTAAATTGGCTGAAATTAAGGAAAAGTGATAAGAAGCATCGTACAAATCGAAATCAGTTACAAATCTCCATAAAGTTGTATTTTTAGAAAAATTATGATTTTTATGGACGCTAATTTCAGACTTGGGTTCGAACTTTAGAAGCAGTTTTCTTAGGTTCTATGGGACCAAACTGGCTGAAATATTGGAATAGTGATAAGAATCGATATCCAAATTGAACTCAGTCACAAAATCTCCATAAAGTTGTATTTTTAGAAAAATCATGATTTTTATGGACGCTAATTTCAGACTTGAGTTCGAACTTTAGAAGCAGTTTTTTCAGGTTCTATGGGACCAAACTGGCTGAAATATTGGAATAAAGATAAGAATCGTTATCCAAATCGAACTCAGTCACAAAATCTCCATAAAGTTGTATTTTTAGAAAAACCATCTTTTTTATGGAGGCTAATTTGAGACTTAGGTACGAACTTTAGAAGCAGTTTTCTCAGGTTCTATGCAACCAAACTGGCTGAAATTTTGAAATAGTGATAAGAATCGCTATCCAAATCGAATTCAGTCACAAAATCTCCATAAAGTTCTCTTTTTAGAAAAACCATCATTTTTATGGAGCTTTTCCAGCCATGGGATCCGACTTTGGAAGCAGTTTTCTCAGGTCGTATGGGACTAAATTGGCTGAAATTAAGGAAAAGTGATAAGAAGCATGGGACAAATCGAAATCAGTTACAAATCTCCATAAAGTTGTATTTTTAGAAAAATTATGATTTTTATGGACGCTTATTTCAGACTTGGGTTCGAAATTTGGAAGCAGTTTTCTCAGGTTCTATGGGACCAAACTGGCTGAAATTTTGTAATAGTGATAAGAATCGCAATCAAAATCGAACTCAGTCACAAAATCTCCATAAAGTCGTATTTTTAGAAAAATTATGATTTTTATGGACGCTAATTTCAGACTTGGGTTCGAAATTTAGAAGCAGTTTTCTCAGGTTCTATGCGACCAAACTGGCTGAAATAATGGAATAGTCTTAAGAGGGTTCCACTGTAAACAGGGTGTATCGGCACGTACCCGACAAACTTTAACCAGCTATTCCTTAGCATATTTGGAGTAAAAAATCTTATGTGCACTTTGCTGTCCGGTAACGTTTTTTTTAATAAAAAAATTATTATTCATATTTTCACCACATGTCACCACTGTTTTATCCTTTGTCAAAGTTCGAAAACCCATCTGGCAAATATTTTATTCGAATTCCGTTGAATAATGCACGTGTGTGCCTATATTGGTGCACTTCTACAATCACAACGAAATGGCACGGCACCATTCGTCTCATTTTTAACTATTATTATTTAGTGTGTGCGAAAGAGCGAAGACGATCTTCGACATACTTGCTTATAACAGCTGTTGAACACAAAACTCAATTCCAATGACAGTGATGTAGTGTGGAAATTTAATTTTTTTTTGTTTTTAATTGAAAAAAAATGCTACCGGACAGCAAAGTGCCCATAACATTTTTTACTCCAAATATGCTAAGGAATAGCTGGTTAAAGTTTGTCGGGTTAGTGCCGATACACCCTGTATAATTTAAAAAATCTAATATTATAATAAAATTAATACGTACTACATAATTCTAAAATTTCAGTAAATAATATTTTTGCTACCCACCATTTATACGTATTTCATAACTAGGTTACAATTTTGTAGGTTATTTTTTTGTTTTTCATCATTTGTATGGATTTAAATAAATAATTTTTAAAAGTAAATAAGTAATATTTTTTCTTTGTTTTGTTACCCAACATTTAAAAAGGTAAATGCCCGTAAATGAGCAATATTTCAAGGCACTGTCTGGAGAATTTGAACAATTCTTAAAATTTTAGCGTTCATTTTCGGGTTCTGTGAAAGACTTATTCAAGTTCTGTTTTTATATCATTGTAGGCTAGTTGCTTGACAAAACTGAAATTATCACAGAACTTGAAAATGAACGTTGAAATTTGATGAATTGTTCAGATTCTCCGAAACAACCCGTCCTAAGGGCGAGTTGTTTCGGAAAAAATCACGTGTGAAAAAGTCATCACAACGTCAATCCACTCAATTTTCCATAAATTGGGTTGTTTCATCGTCCGTCAAGAGAAAATTCAACGAAATATTCATGAAAATGTGATAATAATAATAATAACTTAAATAATCAACTTATAAAGGTAAGAAAATAGTAATACCGGGCATTTCAATTAAAAGAGGAATTTTTCAAGGAGACTCATTGAGTCCTCTTTGGTTTTGCTTAGCATTGAATCCTCTATCTAAAATGTTAATTAAAAGCAAGTTTGGAATAAAATTTAAGGGTAATACAGGGGAGAGTAGTACAATTTCGCATTTATTATTTATGGATGACATAAAATTATTTTCGAATTCTGAACAAAATTTAGAGAAAATGATTGAGGTAGTTAAAAACTTTTCAGATGATATCAAAATGACTTTTGGTTTAGATAAATGTAGAACGATCCATATAGAGAAAGGCAAAATTGTAGATGGGGACGAGAGTATATTTAGAAATTTCCAAATTACTAGTATGAAAAGGGATGAGGTTTATAAATATTTAGGATACCCACAATCAAATAGATTAGACCATACTAGTATTAAAAATGATATTAGGATTAAATTTCAAACTAGGACCAGGAAAATTTTAAAATGCAATCTATCTGCTAAAAATTTAGTAAAAGCAATAAATACTTGGGCAATACCTCTATTAACGTACTCATTTGGCATAATTAAATGGTCTAATACAGATTTAGATAACTTAGAAAGATTAATTAGAACTACGCTAACAAAGTTTAATTGCCATCATCCAAATTCAGCTATAGAACGAGTTAATTTACCTAGAAATTTAGGAGGTAGAGGTATAGTCAAAATAACTTCTTCAAAACATAATCAGGTAGAAATGCTAAGAACTTTTTTCCATAGGAAAGCTCATAGCTCAGAAATGCACAAAATAATTTGCAAGGCAGATAGAAATATTACACCTTTAAATTTATACGATGAGAATGCCAACATTTTTATAAATCCCAACCAGGAATTATTAGATTCCTGGTCAAATAAAATTTTACACGCAAAACACTTCAATTATCTCAACCAAACATATGTTGACAAATTTTCGTCAAACAAATGGTTGAGTATTGGAGAGTTGAGCGCAGAAATAGAAGGATTTATGCTTGCCATTCAGGATAGAGTCATTAATACTAAAAATTATAGAAAGCATATAATCAAAGATACAAATCAAATTGATGATTTGTGTAGAAAATGTTTGGCTTTTCCGGAAACTATAGAACATATTATATCTGGATGTTCTATATTAGCACCGTCCGAGTATACATTTAGGCACAATCAAGTATTAAAAATAATTCACCAAAATTTGGTAATTAAACATAACTTGATTGACTGCCGTAATATAGTACCATATTATGAATACGAACCAAATTCATTTTTAGAAAACGAATTTTATAAAATATATTATGATAAAACTATACTAACAGACCGAACGATTAGTCATAATAGACCCGATATAGTTTTACATGACAAAATTAAAAAAATAACTTATATCATTGATGTCGCTATTCCAAATTCCTGTAACATTCAAAAATCTGTTAATGAAAAAATTAGAAAATACACAGATTTAGGAAACGAAATAAAAAGAATTTGGCATTCTCAGACTATAAAAATATTACCATTCGTTATTTCGGCTACTGGCATTATACCTAGCTCTCTCATTAAAAATTTAGGCGTATTAGATCTATCAAAAAATTAATATATAAAGATGCAAAAGTCGGTCATTTTGAATACATGTAGGATAACGAAAGATTTTTTAAATATTTATGTTGAGGGATCAGTAGGATTTATAGGCCCTGTTAGAAGTACTACCGAGCCGAACCCTCTGATATGAATATATCTGGAGTCGGTGAATTTTTTTTCCCATTTGATCTCTGGTGAGTTGACGTGTTGTTGTTCTGGTATTGTTTTGTATTTATTTTACTTATATAATGCACTTGCATAGTGTTGATTGACTAGCTGATCATTTGTGGAAAAGTGAGTGGAAGGGTTTAGTTTTTCCTATGGGGAAGATTTAACCCGGACAACAAAATCGGAAGCATAAAAAAATACAAATAATATATAATGATAGGTTTTCACTTAAACATAAAATTATAATAACAGACTAAGGGTCCAGTACCCATGGGCAAAAATACAAAAGATAAAATAAAATTCAAATAAAATCGGATATGAGAATACAAGTAAATTACAATATACCCCATTAGAGCTCGCTCTATGTAGCGGACTTCTGTATCCTTATGCAAGCTGCAAGCGAAGGTTTAACTCAACAACTTTTCCACAACTAAAGCGAATTCCACTCTAGAATCTGGAAAGAAACGATGTAAAAGAGTTATTAATAAATACAATTTTTTGGTTTATGCAAACATGATAAAGATTGTGTAAGTAGATACTTAAATATAAAGACCTATGTGAAATTGAAATCAAATCAAATGCAGAGTTATACGATTTGTCCAAATAAACTTAACTTTCTCACTGATAATTATTTTTTTCAAATTTGTCAGGCAGGTAGGTGGTACCATAATATTGAAAAAAAATGCAAATACAAAAGTCCAGATAAATACGAAAATTTTACATTAAAAAAGCAATCAAACCATTAAAACGGACATCATCTTGAAACGGAACATGCTAACAAATTTTACAGACAGAAGAAATGCAAAAGATCGAGTTAAATAGGCTACGTTTAGTCAATCACTTTGAATTATATAACCTTCGAAAGTTATTCCAATAAATAGATGATTTATTTATTTATTTTATTGATACATGATTTAGAGAGTACATGTGGTTTTTTATGATATTTCACCCTCCATGCTGGGGATGACCCTGTGTTATGGCGGGTGAATTTTACAGTTTGCGGACATAGAATCTATACATTACCATAATATAAAATAGAGAAATTAGAAAAATGAGGTTATAGCTAGTTTGGGTTGCAAAAAGAGGATAGAGAAGTTAGAGAATTATAAGAAGATGAAAAATTTGAGAAATTATCAGTAAATAGATCACATTCATTCAAGACTTGTAGAAAAGTCAACCAGTGTCGAATATAAATGAAAAAATCGTATGGGTATAATTGATACACTATCTGAGCTACAAATATATTGAGGTAGAACATTTTTAAAATAAAAAAAATATAGCAGCAAAAAATGAATTATTTTATGAAAAAAATTATAACTACATAAATAAATAGAAATATGAGACTTAAAAAAAATCGGAAAAATAATCAGGTCTCCTAGCTCAGTGGAAGAGTGTTGGTTTATGTGGAACGAGCTACCGGCATCTGTTTTTCGGGATTTGATAAGAGGTTTTCTATCCATCAAGTCTTTGCGAATACATACGTAGCTACTTCCATATACAACTGCGCGAACAAGAATGTATAAACTATTAATTAAAATGAAATTTGTTGGTATTGTTGCTACTGGTTCTGTTTCTCCCACATTCATACCACCACACCGACTTACATCCCTACATCTCTTCATCCGTATAGCCCAACATACTTAAGTACAGTGGCGGCTCGAGCACTTCTTCGATGGTGTGTACTGACATTTTTTACATGTAGTGTACTGAAATCTCACTTCCCGGAGATTATAATATAAGATATTTTAAACTGAAATGTTCATAGACGAGTCATGCACTCATCGATATATAGACAATGTTTGGTCGACGCGTGCACCTAATCAGACGCCTAAACACAAAATAAATTAAAATTTATATGTTTGTGCTCACATAACATAGTAAAATAAAAATAACGCAATAACTTGCAAGATTATCATCCATTTGATTTCCGTCGCTCGAAACTACGTAACTTTCTTGCAAATTATTATAAGCAATAAATAATTAGTCGCTTGAAATATAATAATAATTTTTATTTTTTTGGAATAACTTTATTGAGTAAAACCTCAAATTGTAATATTTAATTATTGAAGACAATATTAGCGATTTCAAATGAAGACAATGTTTATAGTTCTTATTCGAAGTATGATACAGTTAAATGTGACCGAAGGGGATAGGGTCCCATTAGCTCAGTCGTAAAGAGCGGTGCCCCGGCGAGGCAAGGGTCCTGGGTTCGAGTCCTAGATGTGACCGTATCCTTTTCTGATTTTTCTACTTAAGATTTTCGTTTAGAAATCGCTAATATTGTCTTAAATAATTAAATAATAATAATAATTTGATGACTTGTATAAATGCAAAATCACCTCAAGGGCGCTCCATTCAAATTGAAAATATCTCCCGAGTAAAAATAAATGCCGCCGACGGGAATTGAACCCGCACCTTCTGATGTCCGGTCAGGTGCTCTGAACCACTGATCTACGTCGGCTTATTTTACACGCCAAATAATTCAATATGTACTAGGACTTCAATCAACAATTACTGATTTTTTCACCTGTAATCAACAAACTTTATTTTTAAAAGGAAGGTGCGGGTTCAATTCCCGTCGATGGCATTTATTTTTACTCAGGAGATATTTTCAATTTGTATGGATATTTCACGCGATTAATTATTGCTAATATAAATTTGTTATTTTTTGTGCTATGCATAAGAAATCTTGTCTTATAAACTGATGTTTATCATAAAAAATAGTAACTTTCTTGAACTAAACAAACGGTTCACAAGTACGGCAGTAGGGGATTTAATCAAAACCTTTTATATCTAGGAGGTCTTGATTTAACGGACTTTCCCCACGGCATTTGAAATTTGCGAAACAATCGCAAATAAAATACCCAAATGTCTGAAGTGACATCTCGGATTATCCCCTCTTCACGCTACGTTATGTGAACTGAGAAATGCAACAACGGACGCGCGCATCGGTTGGTCGCTTGTCGCTGGTTCTAGTTACAGACGTGGCGCGGAGCGGTTGCATTTCACTTGAAAATATTATATTTCTATAAATATTAATTGCTTTTATGTTTGTAGAATTCATTTATTTACATGTAGACAAAGCATCGAATGTTTTTTTTATTCTTTTAGTAGGTTTCTGGAATATCTGGTGGGGTTTGTCCCACCACCGTCCTCCTGTGAGGAACAGCCACTGGTTAAGTGTTTACATTCGTCAGAGACACGAACCACTGAGAAAGTAGGGAAAGAACTGAAAGGAAAGTATGACGAACATGAGAAGGAAATTTGTCTTTAACAATACAGGTTTTTTTTATAACATATAATTTAAGTGAAGTAATGTGGGGTGTTAGTTCTTTAAAAAAGTGTGTTTTGTTGATAGTTCTTTAATTTGCAGAACTAATTTTAAAAGTATTAATTTTAATTATAATTTTTTTTTATAATTAAATTAAATATAATATTTATATATAAATAATATTCTGTACGTAATTTTTACATTTTAAACTTGTTTTACTTTGTTTTACGCGAAAATAAGTGTATCCAGGATAGACCGCCACACCACCTTATTCGAAACACAATCCTTACTTCACGTATAAACATTACAATACAAACGTCTTATTTTATTCTGACTATTGACTGGGCTCAAGTATATGATTAACTTGATCGTGCCATGTCTTTTTATCATACTTCTATCATTCATTTATCTATATCTTAACAGTTTTCCACAAATTTGTCAATGTGATGTTATTTTTTAAAATAATATTTTCGAATGCAATCGATGTAGATAAAATATTATTGTTATGTTAAAATGGCTTAATTTGTAAATTTATTGAAATCTTTGTCAGATTCAATGAAATATATATAACAGTATTGAATGCATTTGTTTGAAAAATATATTTACTTTAAAAATATACCCAACTCTTTAAAAAGCATTGGGGTGCGTTGTTTGTGCGACCGATGGGCTTCGGTTACATTCTGCGCTAGACCAGATGGTTGGGAACACTAACTATGTATTACAATTTATACGAATGCAAGCAGGGGTATCTGGATATGGAAATCTAGAGGGTGACGGCAGACCAATTCCATCTATAACAATCTGACAGAATACAGACTTAAATAATAATCTACACGATGATTTTAAGGAACGACTTCCGACATGGATATTAACATACCAGACTGGGTGTTGGATCCTTTTTCAAATATCAACTGTAATGTATGGAGTATTGTAGCGGGTGAAGGTCGTACACAATAATGATACTTGATCTTGTACTGATATTTATTGGGGAGCTGCTTGTAACAAAAGAGGGCGCACAACTAACGTGCATCGCCTTTTATAGCATCTCGTAAGCATGCTATCTCGCTTGCACTCACACAAATTCATACAGACATCACATAGACACAACAGGATCAACCCAGTTAGAAGAACAACTTATAAAACTGACAACAAACAAAGAATTAAACATTAACTTCAAGAATGGCTACCAAAAACTTTGGCTGGAGAAGCGAATCTATAGTAACATATATATGTTATGGTCGGTTATTCAACGATTTCTAATAGCATTTCCATTGTCGTATTTGTGTGAACGTGGATTTAGTGTTGTTGCAACGTTGCTCACTAAAAAGATAAATCGGCTGTAAATTACAGCTTGTTGTTGCAATGTTGCTTACTAAAAAGATAAATCGGCTGTAAGTTACAGCTTGTTGTTGCAATGTTGCTTACTAAAAAGATACATCGGCTGTAAGTTACTAAGCGCGGCGGCTTGAATGACTGTTTGAAAGTAAATTTGTGACTGATACTAACAAACTCTTTGCATTGTGTCAGATTCATACTTCACCTTAGATACACAGTTTTAAATTCAAAGCCTTCTATTAATTTTAATAAAAACACTTCTAAATATGATTAAGTATAAGTTTTATTTCTTCACATTGAAACATTCTTTGATCTCAGAAATACTTCAACAATATCTAATTCTGAATATATCACACTTATTGTATCACGAACAACCAAAATCGTTATAATATCTGAACTATTCCGCACAAAAATGTGTTAAATACAAATATATAAATGTGTGCCATCTTGGGATTGGAAGGAAGTTTTAGAGTTTGTCAACTGAAAGGCTAAAATCGTCACTAAACAGCTTTTCTCAGAATTTTCACTTCGTATTCTGTACAGATAATAAACAAAATTCTGACAAGGAATATTCTTATGGTATATTTTTAAAGAAGTCATGACACTCGACTCGGGCTCGAATAGCATTTGATATGACAGAGATAGGTGGGTGATATAAAATTAATAATGCTATTGCGAGGGTATTTGAATGATGGGCTAATCGGATAATCGTGTCAACTGTCACCCGTAACTTTTCCTTTCCGATCCGTTGGGATTTCACCCCGATAAATTACTGGGCGATACACTAATTGATTTTTACCGGTTAATTAGAATTAAAACCAAAATAGAATATTCGGGAACATTTTGTTTTTACTTATACCCATCAATGTTATGGTTCTACGATAACTCATCAAAATGACAATTCAACACACCTATAAAATGTGCTATAAAGTTATGAAAGGTGATGAAAAAAACACTAGGTTAAACAGTTACATATGTACCCTATTTAACAAAAACTTGGTTAAATAATTAAATATATAACCTATTTAACAAAAACTAGGTTAAATAGTTGCATATGTAACCTGTTTAACAAAAAAAACTAGATTAAATAGTTACATATTGATTTATTTATTTATATATACGCATAAAAAGGCTTTTACATAGAAGTGATACATGATGCAGTGTACATCGGAGAATATCTATATTATGCAGGAGATACTGACAGTAAATAGATGTAATCCATTGTAAAGAAGGTACAAAATACACAATTGTAAAATTGTGATTACAAGTATAATGAGAAAATATTAAGAAATAACAAAAAAAAATATAAATATAAATATATATATATATATATATCCCGCTACATTCGTTGCGTCCGTCATAATTATATTAATGTCCAAATGGACAAAATTCAATTGTATCAATGTCCAAATGGATAAAGTTCCAATGAATGAATGTCCAAATGGACAAAATTCAATTGTATCAATGTCCAAATGGACAAAGTTCAATTGTATCAATGTCCAAATGGACAAAGTTCAATTGTATCAATGTCCAAATGGACAAAGTTTAATTGTATCAATGTCTAAATGGACAAAGTTCAATTGTATCAATGTCTAAATGGACAAAGTTCAATTGTATCAATGTCCAAATGGACAAAGTTCAATTGTATCAATGTCCAAATGGACAAAGTTCCAATGAATGAAGGTCTAAATGGACAAAGTTCAATTGTATCAATGTCCAAATGGAAAAAGTTCAATTGTATCAATGTCCAAATGGACAAAGTTCCAATGAATGAAAGTCTAAATGGACAAAGTTCAATTGTATCAATGTCCAAATGGACAAAATTCAATTGTATCAATGTCCAAATGGACAAAGTTCAATTGTATCAATGTCCAAATGGACAAAGTTCAATTGTATCAATGTCCAAATGGACAAAGTTCAATTAAATCAATGTCCAAATGGACAAAGTTCCATTGTATCAATGTCCAAATGGACAAAATTCAATTGTATCAATGTCCAAATGGACAAAGTTCAATTGTATCAATGTCCAAATGGACAAAGTTCAATTGGATCAATGTCCAAATGGACAAAGTTTCAATGGATGAATGTCCAAATGGACAAAGTTCCAATGAATGAATGTCCAAATGGTCAAAGTTCCAATGAATGAATGTCCAAATGGACGAAATTCAATTGTATCAATGTCCAAATGGAAAAAGTTCAATTAAATCAATGTCCAAATGGACAAAATTCAATTGTATCAATGTCCAAATGGACAAAATTCAATTGTATCAATGTCCAAATGGACAAAGTTCAATTGGATCAATGTCCAAATGGACAAAGTTTCAATGGATGAATGTCCAAATGGACAAAGTTCCAATGAATGAATGTCCAAATGGACAAAGTTCCAATGAATGAATGTCCAAATGGACAAAATTCAATTGTATCAATGTCCAAAGGGACAAAGTTCAATTTTATCAATGTCCAAATGGACAAAGTTCATTTGTATCAATGTCCAAATGGACAAAGTTCAATTGTATCAATGTCCAAATGGACAAAATTCAATTGTATCAATGTCCAAATGGACAAAGTTCAATTGTATCAATGTCCAAATGGACAAAGTTCCAATGGATGAATGTCCAAATGGACAAAGTTCCAATGGATGAATGTCCAAATGGACAAAGTTCAATTGTATCAATGTCCAAATGGACATAGTTCAATTGTATCAATGTCCAAATGGACAAATTTCAATTGTATCAATGTCCAAATGGACAAAGTTCCAATGGATGAATGTCCAAATGGACAAAATTCAATTGTATCAATGTCCAAATGGACAAAGTTCAATTATATCAATGTCCAAATGGACAAAATTCAATTGAATCAATGTCCAAATGGACAAAGTTCAATTGTATCAATGTCCAAATGGACAAAGTTCAATTGTATCAATGTCCAAATGGACAAAGTTCAATTGTATCAATGTCCAAATGGACAAAGTTTAATTGTATCAATGTCTAAATGGACAAAGTTCAATTGTATCAATGTCTAAATGGACAAAGTTCAATTGAATCAATGTCCAAATGGACAAAGTTCAATTGTATCAATGTCCAAATGGACAAAGTTCCAATGAATGAAGGTCTAAATGGACAAAGTTCAATTGTATCAATGTCCAAATGGAAAAAGTTCAATTGTATCAATGTCCAAATGGACAAAGTTCCAATGAATGAAGGTCTAAATGGACAAAGTTCAATTGTATCAATGTCCAAATGGACAAAATTCAATTGTATCAATGTCCAAATGGACAAAGTTCAATTGTATCAATGTCCAAATGGACAAAGTTCAATTAAATCAATGTCCAAATGGACAAAGTTCAATTGTATCAATGTCCAAATGGACAAAATTCAATTGTATCAATGTCCAAATGGACAAAGTTCAATTGTATCAATGTCCAAATGGACAAAGTTCAATTGGATCAATGTCCAAATGGACAAAGTTTCAATGGATGAATGTCCAAATGGACAAAGTTCCAATGAATGAATGTCCAAATGGTCAAAGTTCCAATGAATGAATGTCCAAATGGACGAAATTCAATTGTATCAATGTCCAAATGGACAAAGTTCAATTGTATCAATGTCCAAATGGAAAAAGTTCAATTAAATCAATGTCCAAATGGACAAAGTTCAATTATATCAATGTCCAAAATGGACAAAATTCAATTATATCAATGTCCAAATGGACAAAGTTCAATCGGATCAATGTCCAAATGGACAAAGTTTCAATGGATGAATGTCCAAATGGACAAAGTTCCAATGAATGCATGTCCAAATGGACAAAGTTCCAATGAATGAATGTCCAAATGGACAAAATTCAATTGTATCAATGTCCAAAGGGACAAAGTTCAATTTTATCAATGTCCAAATGGACAAAGTTCATTTGTATCAATGTCCAAATGGACAAAGTTCAATTGTATCAATGTCCAAATGGACAAAATTCAATTGTATCAATGTCCAAATGGACAAAGTTCAATTGTATCAATGTCCAAATGGACAAAGTTCCAATGGATCAATGTCCAAATGGACAAAATTCAATTGTATCAATGTCCAAATGGACAAAGTTCAATTGGATCAATGTCCAAATGGACAAAGTTTCAATGGATGAATGTCCAAATGGACAAAGTTCCAATGAATGAATGTCCAAATGGACAAAGTTCCAATGAATGAATGTCCAAATGGACAAAATTCAATTGTATCAATGTCCAAAGGGACAAAGTTCAATTTTATCAATGTCCAAATGGACAAAGTTCATTTGTATCAATGTCCAAATGGACAAAGTTCAATTGTATCAATGTCCAAATGGACAAAATTCAATTGTATCAATGTCCAAATGGACAAAGTTCAATTGTATCAATGTCCAAATGGACAAAGTTCCAATGGATGAATGTCCAAATGGACAAAGTTCCAATGGATGAATGTCCAAATGGACAAAGTTCAATTGTATCAATGTCCAAATGGACATAGTTCAATTGTATCAATGTCCAAATGGACAAATTTCAATTGTATCAATGTCCAAATGGACAAAGTTCCAATGGATGAATGTCCAAATGGACAAAATTCAATTGTATCAATGTCCAAATGGACAAAGTTCAATTATATCAATGTCCAAATGGACAAAATTCAATTGAATCAATGTCCAAATGGACAAAGTTCAATTGTATCAATGTCCAAATGGACAAAGTTCAATTGTATCAATGTCCAAATGGACAAAGTTCAATTGTATCAATGTCCAAATGGACAAAGTTTAATTGTATCAATGTCTAAATGGACAAAGTTCAATTGTATCAATGTCTAAATGGACAAAGTTCAATTGAATCAATGTCCAAATGGACAAAGTTCAATTGTATCAATGTCCAAATGGACAAAGTTCCAATGAATGAAGGTCTAAATGGACAAAGTTCAATTGTATCAATGTCCAAATGGAAAAAGTTCAATTGTATCAATGTCCAAATGGACAAAGTTCCAATGAATGAAGGTCTAAATGGACAAAGTTCAATTGTATCAATGTCCAAATGGACAAAATTCAATTGTATCAATGTCCAAATGGACAAAGTTCAATTGTATCAATGTCCAAATGGACAAAGTTCAATTAAATCAATGTCCAAATGGACAAAGTTCAATTGTATCAATGTCCAAATGGACAAAATTCAATTGTATCAATGTCCAAATGGACAAAGTTCAATTGTATCAATGTCCAAATGGACAAAGTTCAATTGGATCAATGTCCAAATGGACAAAGTTTCAATGGATGAATGTCCAAATGGACAAAGTTCCAATGAATGAATGTCCAAATGGTCAAAGTTCCAATGAATGAATGTCCAAATGGACGAAATTCAATTGTATCAATGTCCAAATGGACAAAGTTCAATTGTATCAATGTCCAAATGGAAAAAGTTCAATTAAATCAATGTCCAAATGGACAAAGTTCAATTATATCAATGTCCAAAATGGACAAAATTCAATTATATCAATGTCCAAATGGACAAAGTTCAATCGGATCAATGTCCAAATGGACAAAGTTTCAATGGATGAATGTCCAAATGGACAAAGTTCCAATGAATGCATGTCCAAATGGACAAAGTTCCAATGAATGAATGTCCAAATGGACAAAATTCAATTGTATCAATGTCCAAAGGGACAAAGTTCAATTTTATCAATGTCCAAATGGACAAAGTTCATTTGTATCAATGTCCAAATGGACAAAGTTCAATTGTATCAATGTCCAAATGGACAAAATTCAATTGTATCAATGTCCAAATGGACAAAGTTCAATTGTATCAATGTCCAAATGGACAAAGTTCCAATGGATGAATGTCCAAATGGACAAAGTTCAATTGTATCAATGTCCAAATGGACAAAGTTCAATTGTATCAATGTCCAAATGGACAAATTTCAATTGTATCAATGTCCAAATGGACAAAGTTCATTTGTATCAATGTCCAAATGGACAAAGTTCCAATGAATGAATGTCCAAATGGACAAAATTCAATTGTATCAATGTCCAAATGGACAAAGTTCAATTATATCAATGTCCAAATGGACAAAATTCAATTGAATCAATGTCCAAATGGACAAAGTTCAATTGTATCAATGTCCAAATAGACAAAGTTCAATTGTATCAATGTCCAAATGGACAAAGTTCAATTGTATCAATGTCCAAATGGACAAAGTTCCAATGAATGAAGGTCTAAATGGACAAAGTTCAATTGTATCAATGTCCAAATGGACAAAGTTCAATTATATCAATGTCCAAATGGACAAAATTTAATTATATCAATGTCCAAATGGACAAAATTCAATTGTATCAATGTCCAAATGGACAAAGTTCAATTATATCAATGTCCAAATGGACAAAATTCAATTGTATCAATGTTTAAATGGACAAAGTTCAATTATATCAATGTCCAAATGGACAAAATTCAATTGTATCAATGTCCAAATGGACAAAGTTCCAATGAATGAATGTCCAAATGGACAAAGTTCAATTGTATCAATGTCCAAATGGACAAAGTTCCAATGAATGAATGTCCAAATGGACAAAATTCAATTGTATCAATGTCCAAATGGACAAAGTTCAATTGTATCAATGTCCAAATGGACAAAGTTCAATTGTATCAATGTCCAAATGTACAAAGTTCAATTGTATCAATGTCCAAATGGACAAAGTTCAATTAAATCAATGTCCAAATGGACAAAGTTCAATTGTTTCAATGTCCAAATGGACAAAATTCAATTGTATCAATGTCCAAATGGACAAAGTTCAAATGTTTCAATGTCCAAATGGACAAAGTTCAATTGGATCAATGTCCAAATGGACAAAGTTTCAATGGATGAATGTCCAAATGGACATAGTTCCAATGAATGAATGTCCAAATGGTCAAAGTTCCAATGAATGAATGTCCAAATGGACAAAATTCAATTGTATCAATGTCCAAATGGACAAAGTTCAATTGTATCAATGTCCAAATGGACAAAGTTCAATTAAATCAATGTCCAAATGGACAAAGTTCAATTGGATCAATGTCCAAATGGACAAAGTTTCAATGGATGAATGTCCAAATGGACAAAGTTCCAATGAATGAATGTCCAAATGGACAAAGTTCCAATGAATGAATGTCCAAATGGACAGAATTCAATTGTATCAATGTCCAAAGGGACAAAGTTCAATTTGATCAATGTCTAAATGGACAAAGTTCATTTGTATCAATGTCCAAATGGACAAAGTTCAATTGTATCAATGTCCAAATGGACAAAATTCAATTGTATCAATGTCCAAATGGACAAAGTTCAATTGTATCAATGTCCAAATGGACAAAGTTCCAATGGATGAATGTCCAAATGGACAAAGTTCAATTGGATCAATGTCCAAATGGACAAAGTTCAATTGTATCAATCATTGTACCAGGGTCTTGTTTCCACTGCTTGTGAATCTGGTTTCGTTCTTTGATTAATTTTTTTTAATTTGGAATCAAACCACGGAGTATTCAGTTGTACCCGACTTCTTAATCCTGTTTTTGGTGTAGTTGTACCTGATTCTATTGCCTTTTTAATGTGATAATTGAAACTTTTAAAAGGGTCTTCTGAGTTGCTTAAGTTGATCGTGAAATTGTTATCAAGAAGATAGGATTTTACTGACATACTGTTGATGATAGGTCTCGTAATCCGGGATTTGGTTCTATTATTAAAACATTTTTTTAAGTTGTTCTTATAATCAACAATAAGTATATTATGGTCACTAAGTGGATCATCAATATTCGATATAGTAGTCTGAATGTTTTGCCTATTTGATAAGATGTGATCTATTAAGGTGCAGCTTGTATCAGTGACTCTCGTGGGAAATGTTTTGTTATGTATTGAAAAATTGTAAGATTGTAAGATGTTGCAAAAATTTAATGAAGAGTGTGGGGATATGGATACGTCAATGTTAAAGTCTCCGAATATTAATGTATCTTGTCTACTTTCGTTCAGTATTTTTTCTAGATGTATTAGAAAATCCTGCATATTTGTGTTGGGTTTTCGATAGATAGCATAGATGTTAACTGGTTTCCTATCACTGCTACTAAGCGTTATACCTAAAAAGGAATTTTCATTTGAGAAATTTTCAATAATTGCACACTTCATAGTATCAATCACATATATTGCTACGTCGCCTCCTCCTTCGTTGGGGCGAGAAGCAAAAACACTTTTGTAACCATTCAGGGAGTAAAACTTTTCCTCTCCAATCTTAAGCCACGTTTCCGTAATGACGAGCACGTGTACAATGTACCGCGAACTTCTTACTTTTTCTTCGATCTCATCAAACTTATTACGGATGCTTCTCGCGTTCATATACATTATTCGTAGACAGTTCGTCACGGGATTATAATTCTCGATGGTGAGGCACTTATGCTCATGTATGTTACACTCCATAATCTATAGTTGCAAGGTCGTTCTTGAGTGCAGCAATGTAGGCCGGGCAGTTGTCCCTATCTCCAGTTGAGTGATCAGCAGGATTACCAAATCTGGTGCATGTCGCGCAAACTGGTTTGATGGTGGAATTTGGGCAGGACTCACCAGTATGATTCTGTTGAGCACAATGTCCACAT
Source organism: Hesperophylax consimilis (assembly GCF_061612785.1). Taxonomy (NCBI): domain Eukaryota; kingdom Metazoa; phylum Arthropoda; class Insecta; order Trichoptera; family Limnephilidae; genus Hesperophylax; species Hesperophylax consimilis. Next base: position 17,936,797 of record NC_142846.1, read on the forward strand.
GTGGGTTTGGTATCTCTGCAATACTTGTATGAGTGACCAATCATGTGGCATTTGGTGCAGACAGTAAGGCCAATAAAATCTCGGACGCGGCAAATAGTCCAGCTTATAAATACTTTCACTTGCTCGACTAGAAATTTACGTACGGTAGCGGGTACTGCGTAGATACGGTGACAAGCGTTACCTGTGCGAGCACCAGCCAGGTGACTTAGTTTACAGCCTGCAATAGTTTCTTCAATGTCTTCAACGTTGGGAATACTAGTGAGAGCCATCCTTAAAAAATCTTTGTCGGTCAGGTCCCGGGGAACATTAAAGAATATCAGTCTCGGTAGACGCTTTGACGGTAGTCGGGCCTTCAGTTTGCTCGAGTTGTCGAAGCAAGGTGCATTTAATAGCTTTTGTTGTTCGCCCGTGGTTGCCGTATTGATCAAGATACCTTTATTTCTTATTTTTTTTATTCCCGTGACCCGAACGCCTAGTTCAGATGGCCGAATTGTATCTTCAATCATTTTTTTCGTACCGTCACTGTCCTTTGTGGCGTCCGAATCCGTTGGAAAGATGCAAACGGCAGGTCTTGGTGGTCCGACGCGATGTCCTTGTTGAGTGATTGGTGGGGGTTGGTGAGCATCATATGGCTGTTTTTGGGCGATGTCAGCAAAGGAGAGGGTAGCTTCCGTTGCCACTGCCACTCTCCGCATTACAGGCCCGAGATCAGACTCTAATTGTATGATTTTTTGCTCAAGGTGCCTTTTTTCCCTCTTCTCGTGGCGTATTTTTATTTCTGCCATTCTAAGTTGTGCTGTAACTGTAGCTAAATCCGCCACGCATCGTCTCGCGCTCCAACAACAGCTGAGATACGGATCTGAAAACTTCCGATACGTTTCTAGCGATCCTCAGCTGCTGGTCTTTTGAGACCTTAGATTGCTTCTCTGCTAACACAAGTTGAAGAGCTGTCAAATGTGCTTGGGTTTCATTGAGCACATCTACTCCTGAAGCGCAAGGATATTCCGCTTCGGTGACGTCCGAGCCTTTGGATGACGTAACCGAGCTGTTTTCATCCGCATCCTCAATCGTGACGCACTTTCCTCCTATATCCTCTGGACTAGGAGACATCATGGTGCTTATGTGTCGTTTTTTAGGACGATTCATTATTAAACACTAATTTATAAGGACACATAAAAAAAAACAATGTTTGAAACAAAGTATTAGGTTCTGTTCAGCTTTGCGCCTGAAATGTATCTACGAAATCCACTATCGGTTCTACCGAAAAGTTTCTGTTTTATTCACGAAATTATCGGATATGTTTTTTTGTAGGTATTGGATAATTTTATTTAAAAGAAAAAATACACAAAAATATACTAAAAAGTATTTTGCGAGATGAGAGTAATCTCTTTCGACGCACAATTGTCACTTTAAAAGGATTTAATACAGATGATTTAGATAGTTTCGATTGTAAACATGGGGTATCACAAATTCACAACACAAACGCAACCAATAGGAGCCCTGAAAGGTGAGCTCATAATTAAAGCGGCCAATCCGCGCACTTTATCCGTTGTACACAACACTTTGGTTTGGGATGCAGTGAATTTTATAGTTTATATTATTAAAAAAAACAATGGTAAAATGTTAAAAAGTCACTGCACCAGCGGTGGTTGGTGGTTGTGAATTTAAGTGGAAAAATATAAACACAAAAATGAGTGTGAACAGCCGTTTATGGGGTATATTTGCACATATCCCGTCTCCAGAGGGCCATCAGAGGGGACTCCATCCAGGCAACCATGGCAGTGATGATTCTGTTACTTGATTGGCGTAGTCTGTGCCATAAGTAGAGATGGCAAAATTTCGTTTTAACTAAAAACGCGAAAAAATATTTATGGTTCGAAAATAGGGCATTTGTAAGTTTTCTTTGCGTTTCAAGGCATTTGAAAGTTTTTCCAGTGATTTCCATTTCGCGAATTAACGCGAAAAACGTGATTTTGGCCGTATTTCAGCTAAATTATTCTATTTAGCGAAATAGGCGCGAATTTCCCGAAAATACCGGGTATTAAAATAATATGTGAGAATTTCAAAAAATCTATATTTACATTACGATTTTTTATAATTTTGTTACTATTTTATGTGTAAATATTTAATATTTTTGTACTGTAGGCTAAAATTGCTTTTTGACATTGCACAAATTGTGCGAAATAAATTACGCCTATTGATGTTAATAGCAATCTGCATTTGTTGTGTTTGTGTTTGACCCGTACTTAGAGTTTCCTTCCTTATTAATTAAATATAAAAATTAATTATTTATTATCTTTCACATGGAAATACTTGCAAATGAAGGTTAAACATATATTTTACCAAAAATACTTAAAATATGCGCTAAAAACATTCAGGAAATACATTTTTTTCTATTTTGCTACAAAACGCTAAATTATGCCTACAAATGCTATAAAACGCTAAATTTCCAATTGTTAATGCTAAAAAATCTGAAAATTAATGCTAAATTTTGCCATCTCTAGCCATAAGCTTCCAATTTGGTATAGCGACATCAATGATATAAGTTATTTTTTTTAATTTTGTCATGTAAAACTATATCGGGTCTATTATGACTAATCGCTCGGTCTGTTAGTATAGTTTTATCATAATATATTTTATAAAATTCGTTTTCTAAAAATTTTATCATAATATATTTTATAAAATTCGTTTTCCAAAAATAAATAATAAAAATAATAATAATTCGTTTTCTAAATTTTATTATTATAATTACATATATTTAATATTATTATACCTATATACCTACACACCTTGAGTGATATAAAGTCAAGCGATGAAAAAAACTAACATAAACCTTAACTAATTTTTTTTCACTTTTCAATAAAGGTCTGTTAGCAGTGTTGGATTCGGTCAACCACTTCAGGCCCTACATAGAAGGCGCCCATTTCACTGTGGTAACTGACCATTCTAGTTTACAATGGTTAGTATCACTATCTAATCCAACAGGTAGACTTGCTCGCTGGTCTACTCGTTTGTCACAGTATTCTTTTGACGTTATACACAGGAAGGGTAAATTAAATACGGTTCCGGACGTTCTTTCACGTAAAGACGTTTCCTTGATCTCTACTATTGACTCCGTTCCCATGAGTACAGATACTTGGTATACTTCCTTATTTTCTAATTGTAAATCAAATCCACAACGTTTTAACAATTTTCACATTAAAGAAAATAAACTGTTTCGTCACAGTGTCTCGTTTCGATCTGCAGGAGGACACAGCTTGGAAGCTTGTTGTTCCTTTCGAGGACCGTAGCGCTGTTCGCTCTAAAGAACATGAGTCGGATATTTCCTGTCATCCAGGAGTTTTTAGAACTTACAAAAAGGTTCAACTTCATTATTTTTGGCCAGGGTTGTATAATGACGTCAAAATTTTTGTTAATAGATGTAAAACGTGTAAGGCACATAAAATTAATACTGCTCCGCCGGCAGGCATTTCTACCAACCCGAAAATAGTCACAAGACCTATGCAAATGCTGTCTATTGACCTTGTCGGTCCTCTTTCGCGTAGCTATGCAGGATTCATGTACATTTTGACGGTTGTTGATGTTTTTTCTAAATATACCTGGATTTTTCCACTTAGAAATGCAACTACTAAAAGCATTGTTAAAAACATTGAACAATACATATTCCTTATGCACGGAGTGCCGCAAACATGCGTCTGCGACAACGGGAAACAATTTATTTCAAAAGACTTTAAACAATTGTTAGCAGAGTATAATGTACCTCCGCCTTTTTATAATGCCTATTACACCCCCCAAAATAATGTTGTGGAACGCTTTAACCAAACTATTGGAACTGCTTTGTCTATTTTAACCGAATCTGACCAGCGTAATTGGTCCAGATATCTGCCTCAAATTCAATCAGCTCTCAATAATATGATTAATTTTGCAACAGGTTTCACGCCCTTCTTCCTTATGCATGGTAGGGAACAGATCATTGATGGTAACTTTCATAAAAATAACTTATCTTCTGGTGTCGTAGACACTACGTTGCAGCAATCTAGGAACGAATTTGCTAAAAAGTTGGAAGATTTGGTTCCTATTTATGAACAAGTTTCTAACGCTTTGCTACAAGCTTTTAAGAAAAATGCCCAACACTACAATTTGCGCCGTAAGACGGTTAATTATGAAGTAGGCGACGTAGTTTGGAGGAAGAATTTCGTTCAATCCAGTGGACCGAATTATTTCTCTCACAAATTGGCCCCTAGATTCGTTCGCAATGTTGTTAAAGCTAAAGTCTCTAATTTGGTTCTACACTAGCTGATATGAACGGTAAAATTGTAGAAAATTTTCATGTAAAGGATATTGTTCGGATTGATTAAATATATATTTTTTTTACACTTTATAAGTAGATGAAATCAACGTGATGGTGTGCGGGACTACCAACCCTGCATACTATTCCGTTTGTTTCGTCAGTGTTTTTCTAGTGACTTGCTTTTGAGGCTTGGTACCCTCAAGAGGTTGTGACTAGAATTTCACAAAATTTCCTCATTCTTACTATCTCATATATATATATATATATATATATGTAGAATAATGTTCTCGGTTTACCCGCGTAAAGTAGTCCTTAAAAGGACTTTTTAATTTCTATAAATATATATTTATATATATATATATTTTTTTTTTTCCCAAATTCTAATGAATTTTTTTTAGGAGACGTCGTTTGTAATGAATGTCGTTTCCTCTGATCCGTGTGATCAGTGGCGCCCATTAATTTAGTTTAGATCTTAATTCTTTATTATCACTTAAACTTTACTGAGATTTATTCTTATTTACGTTTTGAGTAATTTTCATTTTAAATGAGACGATTCGTCTTCTTACTGTTGTGAGCTTATTAGTGCGACGCACACGCGCACACACACGCGCACACACACGCGCACACACACACATTGGTACGTTCCGTCAACATAATGGTTATAAGTTTGGTTGTCATTATCCTTTGGTCTGAACCCTTCTTTCACAAGTTCATTGGAGTTTTCTTATACTTTTGTCAAGTATCGAAGTTTTATTAGTATCCAAAGAGTCTCCAGGGGACTTGGAAAGAAGGATTCTTATTTTTTTTTGTGTGTGAAAGAATTGAGCAATTTTTCATACACAAGATTATATAATTTCTATTTTAGTTGTTCAATGTACTAGTTTTATGGTTAAATATATTTAGTTTAATATATATATTTTTAAGTCTTAGTTTCTTAAGGAAATTCTCAATTGTGTTGTTTCAAACAAAGGGAAGTACATACTGCTTGGCGTGCTTACCTATTAAATAATTCCGTCTGGATATTATCACTTTACCTCTGCTACGTAAGAGTGTGTCTTTGTACAGTTTTGTTAGTCATAAGTACAATTTGGTTAGTTATAAGTAATATATGCATAAGTATCTCATTGCTAGTACCAGTGTTATGCTGTAAATTTTGTACTACAAGTGTCGATCTCTTGAATTGTGCTCGTACACCTCGTAACCTGTGTCAATTATCTAAAGCACATAGTTGAACACCAATTATATTTTGTTTGTCCAAGAAATTTCGACTCTTTGCTTACGTGGTAAGTGAATTTTTTGTTAGAATGCCATCTAGGTTACTTCCATAGTCATATTTCTTGAGCAAGCAATGTTCATTCGAAGAGAATATGCTAGGTATTTTGAAAAAGTAATCCTAATCTAACCAACTTTCGATAGACAAGTATTTATTTGTGTTTTCATAAAACCTGAGCTAAATTTTTGAGGAATAGGTATTTTTTAAAATATGTAAACCCTGATTCAACCACGATAGACAGGTTTATCTTCTGATTGTAAAACCTCATCTAAAATTCTTGGCATTACGTTATGTAAACCCTGCTCTGAACATTTTTTTTTTACATCAATTTTGTATTTGATTTTGTGAAGATCTCTTAGAGATTTAGTGGATTTTATTTTTTTATTTTGTTAAGTTCTATTGTTTCAAGTTTTTGTCTTAGAATGGTAAATTTATTTTATATAAACATAGGCAGAGAAAGAGAGTTTAGGTAGTTATTTTATTTATTTTCTGTTGAAAATATATATGTGTTTTTATTTTCTTCTTCAAAGAATAAAGTGGGAGCTTGAGTTCTCCATACTCACTGGTGTCTCAGAGAGATTGTCTCTCGATAAGTGAGTAAGTGTTTGCGAATCTCATATTAGAGATATAAAAGTGAAGGTACAATCCTCATGTAAATATTGATAATAATAACGGTTGTGCAACACCAATCTGCGAATTGGTTTTCTCTTTTCGTTTTCTTGGTTTATAACTTGTTTAGTTTTATGGTTTTCTGTAAAAACTTATTTATTTCTACTAGCTTTGTCTTTTATGTACATGTGCGGGAAAGAAAGGTATTCGCGTGGGTTTTTTTTTGTTTTGTGGACCTGTGGACCAATTCTACACCTGAGCTATCTATCTAGTACCTAAGATCACTCGATGCGACGATTCGGGTTCCTGGAAAACGGGATGGAGACTCCCCGGGCCTGAGGAGCCCTCCATCTCCCTCCTCATGACATCAGCGTCTGGTCTTGTAGCTCTTTCCTCCCTCTGGCTGGTGTGCGCGTGGACCCTCGACATGAGGTCGGTGGAATCCCCAAATTCTACAAATAAGCGGAAACAAAGATACGGTAATGCGATGTGACGTTTATTCCTCCGCTGTGTAGCTCGAACATGGTCGGATGACTTAAATATCCCGCGGATATGAATGTTACAAAGACGGTATCACCGCCCGCCATTATAACCGGAATTCTGAACCTGAATTTCCCGATAAAACAATTAAATCAGCGCGGTCGCTCCTCGACCGGCTGTAAACTTAACGATCACATGATACTTTAATTAGCACACCGATCCGTATCACTTTATTAATAAAAATCCACATTTTGGTGACCAGTCGGTAACGTGCCGTGCCCTGTCGGCGCGTTCCCAAAAAGTGACCCGAACGACCAATAACCCTCTGGAGTTCAAATCTTAAACTATTCCCGGAGAAAAAGTGCAACTGTTAATAGCCAGTCAATTACCATTAACTGACTGCAATCTACCCGGGGTAATATGAAACATTACTAACTTTACTTACGAAAATAATTATTTATAAAATCAAAGTAATTATTTTCATAACAGAATACCTCCCAAAATTGTTGTTTAATGGGTCAGTGTTATTTGCCTCGGAACTAAAAAATCTGTTAAAATATTTACAGGGAAACCATGGAAACCAGGGAAAAACTTTTCAGAACTGCTAGCAGAACCCTTTGGAGAATTCTGTTGAAACTTCTGTCGAATGTCATTCACTGATTTCGAATATTTATTAAACAAAATAGGACCTTCCATTTCAAAAGAAGACACAAACTGGAGAATGTCAATACCTGCCAAAGTGCGCCTGGCTGTGACTTTAAGATTTCTGGCAACTGGAGACAGCTACAGAAGACACAAACTGGAGAATGTCAATACCTGCCAAAGTGCGCCTGGCTGTGACTTTAAGATTTCAAGGGTTCTCGGGCGCTCTTCGAGGCTGCCGGCTGCTTTTTGGAAGCGCTCCGAGTTTATTTTTGAAATCCTGGGAAGTCCTCAATTTTCCAGGTGTAAATTTAGCATAAAATAACCGAATTAAGTTTTAGTTTACGTGTATAAAAGTAAAATACTTTTTCTGTAGCCCCTTCGGGCTTAATTCAAGTTTTAATATAAAGTTTTACATATTTTTAGTTCAAATCTGCCACGTTATCCAAAAAGTGCACAGTGAAAGGCAAAACATCGGTCGTCGGTTTTAAATGCTTACCACATGTGCACGGTGATAGACTAGTGAACAGTTTCAAGTGCGTGTAAGTGATTTATGAGGGTATCCTTTGGGCTATGATGTAAACAATGTCGGATATGACCGGGCCACACTACTCAGACTTAATAGTGAAAGTGTCTATTTGGACCCTGACTGCTTCGGATGCCGTCAATGGGTTAATTCCCCAACTCACGATGCTGGCGGAACTTTGGACATTTTTATCTCAAAGTCAAGCGGTCCGTTTCTGGTAGCGGATAGTGTGGATGTAGATCTATCAGACCATCGACTTATTCGCGCAGAAATCGATTTTAACCCACCGAAAATTCCTTACGTTACTATCACATCAAGAGCATGGCGCGGTTTTAACTTTGACGACTTCCTGTCAGCTTCTCCGCTCTGTACACATGGCGCATGGGAAACAGAGTCGCCAACCAAACTAGCAGCAGATTAATAACACCATCCTTTCAACCCTTTTAAATACATATGCTCCAATTTCTACAAAAACTCGGCGTCTACGAAAATCTGATGCCTGGTTTGACGAAGAATGTCGGAGCCAGAAGAGATTGATGCGTAAATTGGAGAGGTCCTACAGACACTCGGGGGTTACATCACGGAACGATTGGATACAGGCTCAAAAAGAGTACATGATCTTAATCCGTTCAAAAAGGTCTGAATATTGGACAAATAGGATCACTTCAGAGCGTCAAAATCCACGTAGTCTTTGGAACTCGGTTAAGACAGTCATTGCTGATGTCCATGCACCAAATACAATCGACATAGCTCCGGAAATCTTCTCCAAGTTTTTCCTTGACAAAATTGAGTCAATACGAGCCCTAACAACCTACGCTCCACCACCGTATTTTACTAAATGCAATAGAGAAAACCTTTCTGCCTTCAAACCTACATCCCTAGAAGAAGTAAGGAAATTAATTCTTACTTCACCGAACAAGCAGTGTTCGCTCGACCCTATTCCAACGTGGCTACTGAAAAAGTGTTGCAATGAAATTGCTCCCTTTTTAGTTCATCTTTTCAATAAGTCACTTAGCACGGGTGACTTTCCAAAATCCCTTAAATCAGCTAATCGTAACTCCATTATTAAAAAAACCACAACTGGACGCTGAAGATCTTTCAAATTACCGACCCGTTTCAAATCTGCCTTTTATATCAAAAATATTAGAAAAAATCGCTGCCTCACAGGTCATATGTCACTTAAATTCAAATGAATTATTAACTAAATACCAATCTGCATATAGACGGTTCCACTCCACAGAAACCGGGTTACTACGTGTTTTGTCGGACATAACTACTGCCATTGAGTCGGGTAAACTGGCACTTCTTTCAGTCTTGGACATGAGTGCTGCATTTGACACGATTGACCATGACTTTCTTATTAAACGATAAGATGAATCAAATGGACAAAGTTCAATTGTATCAATGTCCAAATGGACAAAGTTCAATTGTATCAATGTCCAAATGGACAAAGTTCCAATGAATGAAGGTCTAAATGGACAAAGTTCAATTGTATCAATGTCCAAATGGACAAAGTTCCAATGAATGAAGGTCTAAATGGACAAAATTCAATTGTATCAATGTCCAAATGGACAAAGTTCAATTATATCAATGTCAAAATGGACAAAATTCAATTGTATCAATGTCCAAATGGACAAAGTTCAATTGTATCAATGTCCAAATGGACAAAATTCAATTGTATCAATGTCCAAATGGACAAAGTTCAATTGTATCAATGTCCAAATGGACAAAGTTCCAATGAATGAAGGTCTAAATGGACAAAGTTCAATTGTATCAATGTCCAAATGGACAAAGTTCAATTGTATCAATGTCCAAATGGACAAAGTTCAATTGTATCAATGTCCAAATGGAAAAAGTTCAATTGTATCAATGTCCAAATGGACAAAGTTCCAATGAATGAAGGTCTAAATGGACAAAGTTCAATTGTATCAATGTCCAAACGGACAAAGTTCAATTGTATCAATGTCCAAATGGACAAAGTTCAATTGTATCAATGTCCAAATGGACAAAGTTCAATTAAATCAATCTCCAAATGGACAAAGTTCAATTGTATCAATGTCCAAATGGACAAAATTCAATTGTATCAATGTCCAAATGGACAAAATTCAATTGTATCAATGTCCAAATGGACAAAGTTCAATTGGATCAAAGTCCAAATGAACAAAGTTTCAATGGATGAATGTCCAAATGGACAAAGTTCTAATGAATGAATGTCCAAATGGTCAAAGTTCCAATGAATGAATGTCCAAATGGACAAAATTCAATTGTATCAATGTCCAAATGGACAAAGTTCAATTGTATCAATGTCCAAATGGACAAAGTTCCAATGAATGAAGGTTTAAATGGACAAAGTTCAATTGTATCAATGTCCAAATGGACAAAGTTCAATTGTATCAATGTCCAAATGGACAAAGTTCAATTGTATCAATGTCCAAATGGACAAAGTTCAATTGTATCAATGTCCAAATGGACAAAGTTCAATTGTATCAATGTCCAAATGGACAAAGTTCCAATGAATGAAGGTCTAAATGGACAAAGTTCAATTGTATCAATGTCCAAATGGACAAAGTTCAATTGTATCAATGTCCAAATGGACAAAGTTCAATTGTATTAATGTCCAAATGGACAAAGTTCAATTAAATCAATGTCCAAATGGACAAAGTTCAATTGTATCAATGTCCAAATGGACAAAATTCAATTGTATCAATGTCCAAATGGACAAAGTTCCAATGAATGAAGGTCTAAATGGACAAAGTTCAATTGTATCAATGTCCAAATGGACAAAGTTCCAATGAATGAAGGTCTAAATGGACAAAATTCAATTGTATCAATGTCCAAATGGACAAAGTTCAATTATATCAATGTCAAAATGGACAAAATTCAATTGTATCAATGTCCAAATGGACAAAGTTCAATTGTATCAATGTCCAAATGGACAAAATTCAATTGTATCAATGTCCAAATGGACAAAGTTCAATTGTATCAATGTCCAAATGGACAAAAGTCCAATGAATGAAGGTCTAAATGGACAAAGTTCAATTGTATCAATGTCCAAATGGACAAAGTTCAATTGTATCAATGTCCAAATGGACAAAGTTCAATTGTATCAATGTCCAAATGGAAAAAGTTCAATTGTATCAATGTCCAAATGGACAAAGTTCCAATGAATGAAGGTCTAAATGGACAAAGTTCAATTGTATCAATGTCCAAACGGACAAAGTTCAATTGTATCAATGTCCAAATGGACAAAGTTCAATTGTATCAATGTCCAAATGGACAAAGTTCAATTAAATCAATCTCCAAATGGACAAAGTTCAATTGTATCAATGTCCAAATGGACAAAATTCAATTGTATCAATGTCCAAATGGACAAAATTCAATTGTATCAATGTCCAAATGGACAAAGTTCAATTGGATCAAAGTCCAAATGGACAAAGTTTCAATGGATGAATGTCCAAATGGACAAAGTTCTAATGAATGAATGTCCAAATGGTCAAAGTTCCAATGAATGAATGTCCAAATGGACAAAATTCAATTGTATCAATGTCCAAATGGACAAAGTTCAATTGTATCAATGTCCAAATGGACAAAGTTCCAATGAATGAAGGTTTAAATGGACAAAGTTCAATTGTATCAATGTCCAAATGGACAAAATTCAATTGTATCAATGTCCAAATGGACAAAGTTCAATTATATCAATGTCCAAATGGACAAAATTCAATTGTATCAATGTCCAAATGGACAAAGTTCAATTGTATCAATGTCCAAATGGACAAAGTTCCAATGAATGAAGGTTTAAATGGACAAAGTTCAATTGTATCAATGTCCAAATGGACAAAGTTCAATTGTATCAATGTCCAAATGGACAAAGTTCAATTGTATCAATGTCCAAATGGACAAAGTTCCAATGAATGAAGGTCTTAATGGACAAAATTCAATTGTATCAATGTCCAAATGGACAAAGTTCAATTATATCAATGTCCAAATGGACAAAATTCAATTGTATCAATGTCCAACTGGACAAAGTTCAATTGTATCAATGTCCAAATGGACAAAATTCAATTGTATCAATGTCCAAATGGACAAAGTTCAATTATATCAATGTCCAAATGGACAAAATTCAATTGTATCAATGTCCAAATGGACAAAGTTCAATTGTATCAATGTCCAAATGGACAAAAATCAATTTAATCAATGTCCAAATGGACAAAGTTCAATTGTATCAATGTCCAAAGGACAAAATTCAATTGTATCAATGTCCAAATGGACAAAGTTCAATTATATCAATGTCCAAATGGACAAAATTCAATTGTATCAATGTCCAAATGGACAAAGTTCAATTGTATCAATGTCCAAATGGACAAAATTCAATTGTATCAATGTCCAAATAGACAAAATTCAATTGTATCAATGTCCAAATGGACAAAGTTCAATTGTATCAATGTCCAAATGGACAAAGTTCCAATGAATGAAGGTCTAAATGGACAAAGTTCAATTGTTTCAATGTCCAAATGGACAAAGTTCAATTATATCAATGTCCAAATGGACAAAATTCAATTATATCAATGTCCAAATGGACAAAATTCAATTGTATCAATGTCCAAATGGACAAAGTTCAATTATATCAATGACCAAATGGACAAAATTCAATTGTATCAATGTCCAAATGGACAAAGTTCAATTGTATCAATGTCCAAATGGACAAAGTTCCAATGAATGAAGGTCTTAATGGACAAAATTCAATTGTATCAATGTCCAAATGGACAAAGTTCAATTATATCAATGTCCAAATGGACAAAATTCAATTGTATCAATGTCCAACTGGACAAAGTTCAATTGTATCAATGTCCAAATGGACAAAATTCAATTGTATCAATGTCCAAATGGACAAAGTTCAATTGTATCAATGTCCAAATGGACAAAGTTCAATTGTATCAATGTCCAAATGGACAAAGTTCCAATGAATGAAGGTCTAAATGGACAAAGTTCAATTGTATCAATGTCCAAATGGACAAAGTTCAATTGTATCAATGTCCAAATGGACAAAGTTCAATTGTATCAATGTCCAAATGGACAAAAATCAATTTAATCAATGTCCAAATGGACAAAGTTCAATTATATCAATGTCCAAATGGACAAAATTCAATTGTATCAATGTCCAAATGGACAAATTTCAATTGTTTCAATGTCCAAATGGACAAAAATCAATTTAATCAATGTCCAAATGGACAAAGTTCAATTGTATCAATGTCCAAAGGACAAAATTCAATTGTATCAATGTCCAAATGGACAAAGTTCAATTATATCAATGTCCAAATGGACAAAGTTCAATTGTATCAATGTCCAAATGGACAAAATTCAATTGTATCAATGTCCAAATAGACAAAGTTCAATTGTATCAATGTCCAAATGGACAAAGTTCAATTGTATCAATGTCCAAATGGACAAAGTTCCAATGAATGAAGGTCTAAATGGACAAAGTTCAATTGTTTCAATGTCCAAATGGACAAAGTTCAATTATATCAATGTCCAAATGGACAAAATTCAATTATATCAATGTCCAAATGGACAAAATTCAATTGTATCAATGTCCAAATGGACAAAGTTCAATTATATCAATGTCCAAATGGACAAAATTCAATTGTATCAATGTCCAAATGGACAAAGTTCAATTGTATCAATGTCCAAATGGACAAAGTTCAATTGTATCAATGTCCAAATGGACAAAGTTCAATTGTATCAATGTCCAAATGGACAAAGTTCAATTAAATCAATGTCCAAATGGACAAAGTTCAATTGTATCAATGTCCAAATGGACAAAATTCAATTGTATCAATGTCCAAATGGACAAAGTTCAATTGTATCAATGTCCAAATGGACAAAGTTCAATTGGATCAATGTCCAAATGGACAAGGTTCAATTGTATCAATGTCCAAATGGACAAATTTCAATTGTATCAATGTCCAAATGGACAAAGTTCAATTGTATCAATGTCCAAATGGACAAAGTTCAAATGGATCAATGTCCGAATGGATAAAGTTCAAATGGATGAATGTCCAAATGGACAAAGTTCAATTGTATCAATGTCCAAATGGACAAAGTTCAATTGTATCAATGTCCAAATGGACAAAGTTCAATTGTATCAATGTCCAAATGGACAAAGTTCCAATGGATGAATGTCCAAATGGACAAAGTTCAATTGTATCAATGTCCAAATCGACAAAGTTTAATTGTATCAATGTCCAAATGGACAAAGTTCAATTGTATCAATGTCCAAATGGACAAAGTTCAATTGTATCAATGTCCAAATGGACAAAGTTCAATTGTATCAATGTCCAAATGGACAAAGTTCAATTGTATCAATGTCCAAATGGACAAAGTTCCAATTAATGAAGGTCTAAATGGACAAAGTTCAATTGCATCAATGTCCAAATGGACAAAGTTCAATTGTTTCAATGTCCAAATGGACAAAATTCAATTGTATTAATGTCCAAATGGACAAAGTTCCAATGAATGAATGTCCAAATGGACAAAATTCAATTGTATCAATGTCCAAATGGACAAAGTTCAATTGTATCAATGTCCAAATGGACAAAGTTCCAATGAATGAAGGTCTAAATGGACAAAGTTCAATTGTATCAATGTCCAAATGGACAAAGTTCAATTGTATCAATGTCCAAATGGACAAAGTTCAATTAAATCAATGTCCAAATGGACAAAATTCAATTGTATCAATGTCCAAATGGACAAAATTCAATTGTATCAATGTCCAAATGGACAAAGTTCAATTGTATCAATGTCCAAATGGACAAAGTTCAATTGGATCAATGTCCAAATGGACAAGGTTCAATTGTATCAATGTCCAAATGGACAAATTTCAATTGTATCAATGTCCAAATGGACAAAGTTCAATTGTATCAATGTCCAAATGGACAAAGTTCAAATGGATCAATGTCCGAATGGATAAAGTTCAAATGGATGAATGTCCAAATGGACAAAGTTCAATTGTATCAATGTCCAAATGGACAAAGTTCAATTGTATCAATGTCCAAATGGACAAAGTTCAATTGTATCAATGTCCAAATGGACAAAGTTCCAATTAATGAAGGTCTAAATGGACAAAGTTCAATTGCATCAATGTCCAAATGGACAAAGTTCAATTGTTTCAATGTCCAAATGGACAAAGTTCAATTGTATCAATGTCCAAATGGACAAAGTTCAATTGTATCAATGTCCAAATGGACAAAGTTCAATTGTATCAATGTCCAAATGGACAAAATTCAATTGTATCAATGTCCAAATGGACAAAGTTCCAATGAATGAATGTCCAAATGGACAAAATTCAATTGTATCAATGTCCAAATCGACAAAGTTCAATTGTATCAATGTCCAAATGGACAAAATTCAATTGTATTAATGTCCAAATGGACAAAGTTCCAATGAATGAATGTCCAAATGGACAAAATTCAATTGTATCAATGTCCAAATGGACAAAGTTCAATTGTATCAATGTCCAAATGGACAAAGTTCCAATGAATGAAGGTCTAAATGGACAAAGTTCAATTGTATCAATGTCCAAATGGACAAAGTTCAATTGTTTCAATGTCCAAATGGACAAAGTTCGAATGAATGAAGGTCTAAATGGACAAAGTTCAATTAAATCAATGTCCAAATGGACAAAGTTCAATTGTATCAATGTCCAAATGGACAAAGTTCAATTGTATCAATGTCCAAATGGACAAAGTTCAATTGTATCAATGTCCAAATGGACAAAGTTCCAATGGATGAATGTCCAAATGGACAAAGTTCAATTGTATCAGTGTCCAAATCGACAAAGTTTAATTGTATCAATGTCCAAATGGACAAAGTTCAATTGTATCAATGTCCAAATGGACAAAGTTCAATTGTATCAATGTCCAAATGGACAAAGTTCAATTGTATCAATGTCCAAATGGACAAAGTTCAATTGTATCAATGTCCAAATGGACAAAGTTCCAATTAATGAAGGTCTAAATGGACAAAGTTCAATTGCATCAATGTCCAAATGGACAAAGTTCAATTGTTTCAATGTCCAAATGGACAAATTTCAATTGTATCGTAATAATATAAAAAAGATGGTTTTTCTAAAAATACAACTTAATGGAGATTTTGTGACTGAGTTCGATTTGGATAACGATTCTTATCACTATTCCAATATTTCAGCCCGTTTGGTCCCATAAAACCTGAGAAAACTGCTTGCAAAGTTCGAACCCAAGTCTGAAATTTGCGTCACTAAAAATCATAATTTTTCTAAAAATACAACTTTATGGAGATTTTGTGAATGATTTCGATTTGTACCATGCTTCTTATCACTTTTCCTAAATTTCAGCCAATTTGGTCCATAGAACCTGAGAAAACTGCTTCAAAAGTTCGAACCCAAGTCTGAAATTAGCGTCCATCAAAATAATAATTTTTCTTAAAATAAAATTTTATGGAGATTTTGTGACTGAATTCAATTTGGTTAGCGATTCTTATGACTATTTCGAAATTTCAGCCAGTTTGGTCGCATAGAACCTGAGAAAACTGCTTCTAAATTTCGAACCCAAGTCTGAAATTAGCGTCCATAAAAATCATAATTTTTCTAAAAATACAACTTTATGGAGATTTGTAACTGATTTCGATTTGTACCATGCTTCTTATCACTTTTCCTTAATTTCAGCCAATTTAGTCCCATACAACCTGAGAAAACTGCTTACAAAGTTCGAACCCAAGGCTGAAATAAGGCTCCATAAAAAAGATGGTTTTTCTAAAAAGACAACTTTATGAGAATTTTTTGACTGAGTTCGATTTGGATAACGATTCTTATCACTATTCCAATATTTCAGCCCGTTTGGTCCCTTAAAACCTGAGAAAACTGCTTGCAAAGTTCGAACCCAAGTCTGAAATTTGCGTCACTAAAAATCATAATTTTTCTAAAAATACATTTTTATGGAGATTTTATGACTGATTTCGATTTGTACCATGCTTCTAATAACTTTTCCTAAATTTCAGCCAATTTGGTCCATAGAACCTGACAAAACTGCTTCAAAAGTTCGAACCCAAGTCTGAAATTAGCGTCCATCAAAATAATAATTTTTCTTAAAATAAAATTTTATGGAGATTTTCTGACTGAATTGTATTTGGTTAGCGATTCTTATGACTATTTCGAAATTTCAGCCAGTTTGGTCGCATAGAACCTGAGAAAACTGCTTCTAAAGTTCGAACCCAAGTCTGAAATTAGCGTCCATAAAAATCATAATTTTTCTAAAAATACGACTTTATGGAGATTTTGTGACTGAGTTCGATTTTGATTGCGATTCTTATCACTATTACAAAATTTCAGCCAGTTTGGTCCCATAGAACCTGAGAAAACTGCTTCCAAATTTCGAACCCAAGTCTGAAATAAGCGTCCATAAAAATAATAATTTTTCTAAAAATACAATTTTATGGAGATTTTGTGACTGATTTCGATTTGTACCATGCTTCTTATCACTTTTCCTAAATTTCAGCCAATTTGGTCCCATAGAACCTGAGAAAACTGCTTCCAAAGTTCGAACCCAAGTCTGAAATTAGCTATTATTGTAGAAAGCAATCACTTTGTGGTTTGACATATTTAATAAAATAAAATACTTTTTTGTTTTAAAACCACGATATTTATTAATTTAAGAACCGACCGGTTTCGCTTTACTTAAGCATCATCAGGGTACAAATTAATACTAGTATTAATTTGTACCCTGATGATGCTTAAGTAAAGCGAAACCGGTCGGTTCTTAAATTAATAAATATCGTGGTTTTAAAACAAAAAAGTATTTTATTTTATTTTATCTGAAATTAGCGTCCAAAAAAATTAAAAATTTTCTAAAAATACAACTTTATGGAGATTTTGTGACTGAATTCAATTTGGTTAGCGATTCTTATCAATATTAGAAAATTTCAGCCAGTTTGGTCCCATAGAACCTGAGAAAACTGCTTCCCAAGTTTGAACCCAAGGCTGAAATTAGGCTCCATAAAAAAGATGGTTTTTCTTAAAATTAAACTTTATGAAGATTTTGTGACTGAGTTCGATTTGGTTAACGATTCTTATCACTATTCCAATATTTCAGCCCTCTTGGTCCCATAAAGAAAACTGCTTTCAAAGTTCGAACCCAAGTCTGAAACGTGCGTCCATAAAAATCATAATTTTTCTAAAAATACAACTTTATGGAGATTTGTAACTGATTTCGATTTGTCCCATGCTTCTTATCACTTTTCCTTAATTTCAGCCAATTTAGTCCCATACGACCTGAGAAAACTGCTTCCAAAGTCGGATCCCATGGCTGGAAAAGCTCCATAAAAATGATGGTTTTTCTAAAAAGAGAACTTTATGGAGATTTTGTGACTGAATTCGATTTGGATAGCGATTCTTATCACTATTCCAATATTTCAGCCCGTTTGGTCCCTTAAAACCTGAGAAAACTGCTTGCAAAGTTCGAACCCAAGTCTGAAATTTGCGTCACTAAAAATCATAATTTTTCTAAAAATACATTTTTATGGAGATTTTATGACTGATTTCGATTTGTACCATGCTTCTAATAACTTTTCCTAAATTTCAGCCAATTTGGTCCATAGAACCTGACAAAACTGCTTCAAAAGTTCGAACCCAAGTCTGAAATTAGCGTTCATCAAAATAATAATTTTTCTTAAAATAAAATTTTATGGAGATTTTGTGACTGAATTCAATTTGGTTAGCGATTCTTATGACTATTTCGAAATTTCAGCCAGTTTGGTCGCATAGAACCTGAGAAAACTGCTTCTAAAGTTCGAACCCAAGTCTGAAATTAGCGTCCATAAAAATCATAATTTTTCTAAAAATACGACTTTATGGAGATTTTGTGACTGAGTTCGATTTTGATTGCGATTCTTATCACTATTACAAAATTTCAGCCAGTTTGGTCCCATAGAACCTGAGAAAACTGCTTCCAAATTTCGACCCCAAGTCTGAAATAAGCGTCCATAAAAATAATAATTTTTCTAAAAATACAATTTTATGGAGATTTTGTGACTGATTTCGATTTGTACCATGCTTCTTATCACTTTTCCTAAATTTCAGCCAATTTGGTCCCATAGAACCTGAGAAAACTGCTTCCAAAGTTCGAACCCAAGTCTGAAATTAGCTATTATTGTAGAAAGCAATCACTTTGTGGTTTGACATATTTAATAAAATAAAATACTTTTTTGTTTTAAAACCACGATATTTATTAATTTAAGAACCGACCGATGATGCTTAAGTAAAGCGAAACCGGTCGGTTCTTAAATTAATAAATATCGTGGTTTTAAAACAAAAAAGTATTTTATTTTATTTTATCTGAAATTAGCGTCCAAAAAAATTAAAAATTTTCTATAAATACAACTTTATGGAGATTTTGTGACTGAATTCAATTTGGTTAGCGATTCTTATCAATATTAGAAAATTTCAGCCAGTTTGGTCCCATAGAACCTGAGAAAACTGCTTCCCAAGTTTGAACCCAAGGCTGAAATTAGGCTCCATAAAAAAGATGGTTTTTCTTAAAATTAAACTTTATGAAGATTGTGTGACTGAGTTCGATTTGGTTAACGATTCTTATCACTATTCCAATATTTCAGCCCGTTTGGTCCCATAAAACCTGAGAAAACTGCTTTCAAAGTTCGAACCCAAGTCTGAAATGTGCGTCCATAAAAATCATAATTTTTCTAAAAATACAACTTTATGGAGATTTGTAACTGATTTCGATTTGTCCCATGCTTCTTATCACTTTTCCTTAATTTCAGCCAATTTAGTCCCATACGACCTGAGAAAACTGCTTCCAAAGTCGGATCCCATGGCTGGAAAAGCTCCATAAAAATGATGGTTTTTCTAAAAAGAGAACTTTATGGAGATTTTGTGACTGAATTCGATTTGGATAGCGATTCTTATCACTATTTCAAAATTTCAGCCAGTTTGGTTGCATAGAACCTGAGTAAACTGCTTCTAAAGTTCGTACCTAAGTCTCAAATTAGCCTCCATAAAAAAGATGGTTTTTCTAAAAATACAACTTTATGGAGATTTTGTGACTGAGTTCGATTTGGATAACGATTCTTATCTTTATTCCAATATTTCAGCCAGTTTGGTCCCATAGAACCTGAAAAAACTGCTTCTAAAGTTCGAACCCAAGTCTGAAATTAGCGTCCATAAAAATCATGATTTTTCTAAAAATACAACTTTATGGAGATTTTGTGACTGAGTTCAATTTGGATATCGATTCTTATCACTATTCCAATATTTCAGCCAGTTTGGTCCCATAGAACCTAAGAAAACTGCTTCTAAAGTTCGAACCCAAGTCTGAAATTAGCGTCCATAAAAATCATAATTTTTCTAAAAATACAACTTTATGGAGATTTGTAACTGATTTCGATTTGTACCATGCTTCTTATCACTTTTCCTTAATTTCAGCCAATTTAGTCCCATACAACCTGAGAAAACTGCTTACAAAGTTGGAACCCAAGGCTGGAATTAGGCTCCATAAAAAAGATGGTTTTTCTAAAAAGACAACTTTATGAAGATTTTGTGACTGAGTTCGATTTGGATAACGATTCTTATCACTATTCCAATATTTCAGCCCGTTTGGTCCCTTAAAACCTGAGAAAACTGCTTGCAAAGTTCGAACCCAAGTCTGAAATTTGGGTCACTAAAAATCATAATTTTTCTAAAAATACAACTTTACGGAGATTTTGTGAATGATTTCGATTTGTACCATGCTTCTTATCCTTTTTCCTAAATTTCAGCCTATTTGGTCCATAGAACCTGACAAAACTGCTTCAAAAGTTCGAACCCAAGTCTGAAATTAGCGTCCATAAAAATCATAATTTTTCTAAAAATACGACTTTATGGAGATTTTGTGACTGAGTTCGATTTTGATTGCGATTCTTATCACTATTACAAAATTTCAGCCAGTTTGGTCCCATAGAACCTGAGAAAACTGCTTCCAAATTTCGACCCCAAGTCTGAAATAAGCGTCCATAAAAATAATAATTTTTCTAAAAATACAATTTTATGGAGATTTTGTGACTGATTTCGATTTGTACCATCAAAATCATAATTTTTCTAAAAATACATTTTTATGGAGATTTTATGACTGATTTCGATTTGTACCATGCTTCTAATAACTTTTCCTAAATTTCAGCCAATTTGGTCCATAGAACCTAACAAAACTGCTTCAAAAGTTCGAACCCAAGTCTGAAATTAGCGTCCATCAAAATAATAATTTTTCTTAAAATAAAATTTTATGGAGATTTTGTGACTGAATTCAATTTGGTTAGCGATTCTTATGACTATTTCGAAATTTCAGCCAGTTTGGTCGCATAGAACCTGAGAAAACTGCTTCTAAAGTTCGAACCCAAGTCTGAAATTAGCGTCCATAAAAATCATAATTTTTCTAAAAATACGACTTTATGGAGATTTTGTGACTGAGTTCGATTTTGATTGCGATTCTTATCACTATTACAAAATTTCAGCCAGTTTGGTCCCATAGAACCTGAGAAAACTGCTTCCAAATTTCGACCCCAAGTCTGAAATAAGCGTCCATAAAAATAATAATTTTTCTAAAAATACAATTTTATGGAGATTTTGTGACTGATTTCGATTTGTACCATGCTTCTTATCACTTTTCCTAAATTTCAGCCAATTTGGTCCCATAGAACCTGAGAAAACTGCTTCCAAAGTTCGAACCCAAGTCTGAAATTAGCTATTATTGTAGAAAGCAATCACTTTGTGGTTTGACATATTTAATAAAATAAAATACTTTTTTGTTTTAAAACCACGATATTTATTAATTTAAGAACCGACCGATGATGCTTAAGTAAAGCGAAACCGGTCGGTTCTTAAATTAATAAATATCGTGGTTTTAAAACAAAAAAGTATTTTATTTTATTTTATCTGAAATTAGCGTCCAAAAAAATTAAAAATTTTCTAAAAATACAACTTTATGGAGATTTTGTGACTGAATTCAATTTGGTTAGCGATTCTTATCAATATTAGAAAATTTCAGCCAGTTTGGTCCCATAGAACCTGAGAAAACTGCTTCCCAAGTTTGAACCCAAGGCTGAAATTAGGCTCCATAAAAAAGATGGTTTTTCTTAAAATTAAACTTTATGAAGATTGTGTGACTGAGTTCGATTTGGTTAACGATTCTTATCACTATTCCAATATTTCAGCCCGTTTGGTCCCATAAAACCTGAGAAAACTGCTTTCAAAGTTCGAACCCAAGTCTGAAATGTGCGTCCATAAAAATCATAATTTTTCTAAAAATACAACTTTATGGAGATTTGTAACTGATTTCGATTTGTCCCATGCTTCTTATCACTTTTCCTTAATTTCAGCCAATTTAGTCCCATACGACCTGAGAAAACTGCTTCCAAAGTCGGATCCCATGGCTGGAAAAGCTCCATAAAAATGATGGTTTTTCTAAAAAGAGAACTTTATGGAGATTTTGTGACTGAATTCGATTTGGATAGCGATTCTTATCACTATTTCAAAATTTCAGCCAGTTTGGTTGCATAGAACCTGAGTAAACTGCTTCTAAAGTTCGTACCTAAGTCTCAAATTAGCCTCCATAAAAAAGATGGTTTTTCTAAAAATACAACTTTATGGAGATTTTGTGACTGAGTTCGATTTGGATAACGATTCTTATCTTTATTCCAATATTTCAGCCAGTTTGGTCCCATAGAACCTGAAAAAACTGCTTCTAAAGTTCGAACCCAAGTCTGAAATTAGCGTCCATAAAAATCATGATTTTTCTAAAAATACAACTTTATGGAGATTTTGTGACTGAGTTCAATTTGGATATCGATTCTTATCACTATTCCAATATTTCAGCCAGTTTGGTCCCATAGAACCTAAGAAAACTGCTTCTAAAGTTCGAACCCAAGTCTGAAATTAGCGTCCATAAAAATCATAATTTTTCTAAAAATACAACTTTATGGAGATTTGTAACTGATTTCGATTTGTACCATGCTTCTTATCACTTTTCCTTAATTTCAGCCAATTTAGTCCCATACAACCTGAGAAAACTGCTTACAAAGTTGGAACCCAAGGCTGGAATTAGGCTCCATAAAAAAGATGGTTTTTCTAAAAAGACAACTTTATGAAGATTTTGTGACTGAGTTCGATTTGGATAACGATTCTTATCACTATTCCAATATTTCAGCCCGTTTGGTCCCTTAAAACCTGAGAAAACTGCTTGCAAAGTTCGAACCCAAGTCTGAAATTTGGGTCACTAAAAATCATAATTTTTCTAAAAATACAACTTTATGGAGATTTTGTGAATGATTTCGATTTGTACCATGCTTCTTATCCTTTTTCCTAAATTTCAGCCTATTTGGTCAATAGAAACTGACAAAACTGCTTCAAAAGTTCGAACCCAAGTCTGAAATTAGCGTCCATCAAAATAATAATTTTTCTTAAAATAAAATTTTATGGAGATTTTGTGACTGAATTCAATTTGGTTAGCGATTCTTATGACTATTTCGAAATTTCAGCCAGTTTGGTCGCATAGAACCTGAGAAAACTGCTTCTAAATTTCGAACCCAAGTCTGAAATTAGCGTCCATAAAAATCATAATTTTTCTAAAAATACAACTTTATGGAGATTTGTAACTGATTTCGATTTGTACCATGCTTCTTATCACTTTTCCTTAATTTCAGCCAATTTAGTCCCATACAACCTGAGAAAACTGCTTACAAAGTTCGAACCCAAGGCTGAAATAAGGCTCCATAAAAAAGATGGTTTTTCTAAAAAGACAACTTTATGAGAATTTTTTGACTGAGTTCGATTTGGATAACGATTCTTATCACTATTCCAATATTTCAGCCCGTTTGGTCCCTTAAAACCTGAGAAAACTGCTTGCAAAGTTCGAACCCAAGTCTGAAATTTGCGTCACTAAAAATCATAATTTTTCTAAAAATACATTTTTATGGAGATTTTATGACTGATTTCGATTTGTACCATGCTTCTAATAACTTTTCCTAAATTTCAGCCAATTTGGTCCATAGAACCTGACAAAACTGCTTCAAAAGTTTGAACCCAAGTCTGAAATTAGCGTCCATCAAAATAATAATTTTTCTTAAAATAAAATTTTATGGAGATTTTGTGACTGAATTCAATTTGGTTAGCGATTCTTATGACTATTTCGAAATTTCAGCCAGTTTGGTCGCATAGAACCTGAGAAAACTGCTTCTAAAGTTCGAACCCAAGTCTGAAATTAGCGTCCATAAAAATCATAATTTTTCTAAAAATACGACTTTATGGAGATTTTGTGACTGAGTTCGATTTTGATTGCGATTCTTATCACTATTACAAAATTTCAGCCAGTTTGGTCCCATAGAACCTGAGAAAACTGCTTCCAAATTTCGACCCCAAGTCTGAAATAAGCGTCCATAAAAATAATAATTTTTCTAAAAATACAATTTTATGGAGATTTTGTGACTGATTTCGATTTGTACCATGCTTCTTATCACTTTTCCTAAATTTCAGCCAATTTGGTCCCAAAGAACCTGAGAAAACTGCTTCCAAAGTTCGAACCCAAGTCTGAAATTAGCTATTATTGTAGAAAGCAATCACTTTGTGGTTTGACATATTTAATAAAATAAAATACTTTTTTGTTTTAAAACCACGATATTTATTAATTTAAGAACCGACCGGTTTCGCTTTACTTAAGCATCATCAGGGTACAAATTAATACTAGTATTAATTTGTACCCTGATGATGCTTAAGTAAAGCGAAACCAGTCGGTTCTTAAATTAATAAATATCGTGGTTTTAAAACAAAAAAGTATTTTATTTTATTTTATCTGAAATTAGCGTCCAAAAAAATTAAAAATTTTCTAAAAATACAACTTTATGGAGATTTTGTGACTGAATTCAATTTGGTTAGCGATTCTTATCAATATTAGAAAATTTCAGCCAGTTTGGTCCCATAGAACCTGAGAAAACTGCTTCCCAAGTTTAAACCCAAGGCTGAAATTAGGCTCCATAAAAAAGATGGTTTTTCTTAAAATTAAACTTTATGAAGATTTTGTGACTGAGTTCGATTTGGTTAACGATTCTCATCACTATTCCAATATTTCAGCCCGTTTGGTCCCATAAAACCTGAGAAAACTGCTTTCAAAGTTCGAACCCAAGTCTGAAATGTGCGTCCATAAAAATCATAATTTTTCTAAAAATACAACTTTATGGAGATTTGTAACTGATTTCGATTTGTCCCATGCTTCTTATCACTTTTCCTTAATTTCAGCCAATTTAGTCCCATACGACCTGAGAAAACTGCTTCCAAAGTCGGATCCCATGGCTGGAAAAGCTCCATAAAAATGATGGTTTTTCTAAAAAGAGAACTTTATGGAGATTTTGTGACTGAATTCGATTTGGATAGCGATTCTTATCACTATTTCAAAATTTCAGCCAGTTTGGTTGCATAGAACCTGAGAAAACTGCTTCTAAAGTTCGTACCCAAGTCTCAAATTAGCCTCCATAAAAAAGATGGTTTTTCTAAAAATACAACTTTATGGAGATTTTGTGACTGAGTTCGATTTGGATAACGATTCTTATCTTTATTCCAATATTTCAGCCAGTTTGGTCCCATAGAACCTGAAAAAACTGCTTCTAAAGTTCGAACCCAAGTCTGAAATTAGCGTCCATAAAAATCATAATTTTTCTAAAAATACAACTTTATGGAGATTTGTAACTGATTTCGATTTGTACCATGCTTCTTATCACTTTTCCCTAATTTCAGCCAATTTAGTCCCATACAACCTGAGAAAACTGCTTACAAAGTTGGAACCCAAGGCTGGAATTAGGCTCCATAAAAAATATGGTTTTTCTAAAAAGACAAATTTATGAAGATTTTCTGACTGAGTTCGATTTGGATAACGATTCTTATCACTATTCCAATATTTCAGCCCGTTTGGTCCCTTAAAACCTGAGAAAACTGCTTGCAAAGTTCGAACCCAAGTCTGAAATTTGGGTCACTAAAAATCATAATTTTTCTAAAAATACAACTTTATGGAGATTTTGTGAATGATTTCGATTTGTACCATGCTTCTTATCCTTTTTCCTAAATTTCAGCCTATTTGGTCCATAGAACCTGACAAAACTGCTTCAAAAGTTCGAACCCAAGTCTGAAATTAGCGTCCATCAAAATAATAATTTTTCTTAAAATAAAATTTTATGGAGATTTTGTGACTGAATTCAATTTGGTTAGCGATTCTTATGACTATTTCGAAATTTCAGCCAGTTTGGTCGCATAGAACCTGAGAAAACTGCTTCTAAATTTCGAACCCAAGTCTGAAATTAGCGTCCATAAAAATCATAATTTTTCTAAAAATACAACTTTATGGAGATTTGTAACTGATTTCGATTTGTACCATGCTTCTTATCACTTTTCCTTAATTTCAGCCAATTTAGTCCCATACAACCTGAGAAAACTGCTTACAAAGTTCGAACCCAAGGCTGAAATAAGGCTCCATAAAAAAGATGGTTTTTCTAAAAAGACAACTTTATGAGAATTTTTTGACTGAGTTCGATTTGGATAACGATTCTTATCACTATTCCAATATTTCAGCCCGTTTGGTCCCTTAAAACCTGAGAAAACTGCTTCCAAATTTCGACCCCAAGTCTGAAATAAGCGTCCATTAAAATAATAATTTTTCTAAAAATACAATTTTATGGAGATTTTGTGACTGATTTCGATTTGTACCATGCTTCTTATCACTTTTCCTAAATTTCAGCCAATTTGGTCCCATAGAACCTGAGAAAACTGCTTCTAAATTTCGAACCCAAGTCTGAAATTAGCGTCCATAAAAATCATAATTTTTCTAAAAATACAACTTTATGGAGATTTGTAACTGATTTCGATTTGTACCATGCTTCTTATCACTTTTCCTTAATTTCAGCCAATTTAGTCCCATACAACCTGAGAAAACTGCTTACAAAGTTCGAACCCAAGGCTGAAATAAGGCTCCATAAAAAAGATGGTTTTTCTAAAAAGACAACTTTATGAGAATTTTTTGACTGAGTTCGATTTGGATAACGATTCTTATCACTATTCCAATATTTCAGCCCGTTTGGTCCCTTAAAACCTGAGAAAACTGCTTGCAAAGTTCGAACCCAAGTCTGAAATTTGCGTCACTAAAAATCATAATTTTTCTAAAAATACATTTTTATGGAGATTTTATGACTGATTTCGATTTGTACCATGCTTCTAATAACTTTTCCTAAATTTCAGCCAATTTGGTCCATAGAACCTGACAAAACTGCTTCAAAAGTTCGAACCCAAGTCTGAAATTAGCGTTCATCAAAATAATAATTTTTCTTAAAATAAAATTTTATGGAGATTTTGTGACTGAATTCAATTTGGTTAGCGATTCTTATGACTATTTCGAAATTTCAGCCAGTTTGGTCGCATAGAACCTGAGAAAACTGCTTCTAAAGTTCGAACCCAAGTCTGAAATTAGCGTCCATAAAAATCATAATTTTTCTAAAAATACGACTTTATGGAGATTTTGTGACTGAGTTCGATTTTGATTGCGATTCTTATCACTATTACAAAATTTCAGCCAGTTTGGTCCCATAGAACCTGAGAAAACTGCTTCCAAATTTCGACCCCAAGTCTGAAATAAGCGTCCATTAAAATAATAATTTTTCTAAAAATACAATTTTATGGAGATTTTGTGACTGATTTCGATTTGTACCATGCTTCTTATCACTTTTCCTAAATTTCAGCCAATTTGGTCCCATAGAACCTGAGAAAACTGCTTCCAAAGTTCGAACCCAAGTCTGAAATTAGCTATTATTGTAGAAAGCAATCACTTTGTGGTTTGACATATTTAATAAAATAAAATACTTTTTTGTAGTATACTAGTATTAATTTGTACCCTGATGATGCTTAAGTAAAGCGAAACCGGTCGGTTCTTAAATTAATAAATATCGTGGTTTTAAAACAAAAAAGTATTTTATTTTATTTTATCTGAAATTAGCGTCCAAAAAAATTAAAAATTTTCTAAAAATACAACTTTATGGAGATTTTGTGACTGAATTCAATTTGGTTAGCGATTCTTATCAATATTAGAAAATTTCAGCCAGTTTGGTCCCATAGAACCTGAGAAAACTGCTTCCCAAGTTTGAACCCAAGGCTGAAATTAGGCTCCATAAAAAAGATGGTTTTTCTTAAAATTAAACTTTATGAAGATTTTGTGACTGAGTTCGATTTGGTTAACGATTCTCATCACTATTCCAATATTTCAGCCCGTTTGGTCCCATAAAACCTGAGAAAACTGCTTTCAAAGTTCGAACCCAAGTCTGAAATGTGCGTCCATAAAAATCATAATTTTTCTAAAAATACAACTTTATGGAGATTTGTAACTGATTTCGATTTGTCCCATGCTTCTTATCACTTTTCCTTAATTTCAGCCAATTTAGTCCCATACGACCTGAGAAAACTGCTTCCAAAGTCGGATCCCATGGCTGGAAAAGCTCCATAAAAATGATGGTTTTTCTAAAAAGAGAACTTTATGGAGATTTTGTGACTGAATTCGATTTGGATAGCGATTCTTATCACTATTTCAAAATTTCAGCCAGTTTGGTTGCATAGAACCTGAGAAAACTGCTTCTAAAGTTCGTACCCAAGTCTCAAATTAGCCTCCATAAAAAAGATGGTTTTTCTAAAAATACAACTTTATGGAGATTTTGTGACTGAGTTCGATTTGGATAACGATTCTTATCTTTATTCCAATATTTCAGCCAGTTTGGTCCCATAGAACCTGAAAAAACTGCTTCTAAAGTTCGAACCCAAGTCTGAAATTAGCGTCCATAAAAATCATAATTTTTCTAAAAATACAACTTTATGGAGATTTGTAACTGATTTCGATTTGTACCATGCTTCTTATCACTTTTCCTTAATTTCAGCCAATTTAGTCCCATACAACCTGAGAAAACTGCTTACAAAGTTGGAACCCAAGGCTGGAATTAGGCTCCATAAAAAATATGGTTTTTCTAAAAAGACAAATTTATGAAAATTTTCTGACTGAGTTCGATTTGGATAACGATTCTTATCACTATTCCAATATTTCAGCCCGTTTGGTCCCTTAAAACCTGAGAAAACTGCTTGCAAAGTTCGAACCCAAGTCTGAAATTTGGGTCACTAAAAATCATAATTTTTCTAAAAATACAACTTTATGGAGATTTTGTGAATGATTTCGATTTGTACCATGCTTCTTATCCTTTTTCCTAAATTTCAGCCTATTTGGTCCATAGAACCTGACAAAACTGCTTCAAAAGTTCGAACCCAAGTCTGAAATTAGCCTCCATCAAAATAATAATTTTTCTTAAAATAAAATTTTATGGAGATTTTGTGACTGAATTCAATTTGGTTAGCGATTCTTATGACTATTTCGAAATTTCAGCCAGTTTGGTCGCATAGAACCTGAGAAAACTGCTTCTAAATTTCGAACCCAAGTCTGAAATTAGCGTCCATAAAAATCATAATTTTTCTAAAAATACAACTTTATGGAGATTTGTAACTGATTTCGATTTGTACCATGCTTCTTATCACTTTTCCTTAATTTCAGCCAATTTAGTCCCATACAACCTGAGAAAACTGCTTACAAAGTTCGAACCCAAGGCTGAAATAAGGCTCCATAAAAAAGATGGTTTTTCTAAAAAGACAACTTTATGAAGATTTTTTGACTGAGTTCGATTTGGATAACGATTCTTATCACTATTCCAATATTTCAGCCCGTTTGGTCCCTTAAAACCTGAGAAAACTGCTTGCAAAGTTCGAACCCAAGTCTGAAATTTGCGTCACTAAAAATCATAATTTTTCTAAAAATACATTTTTATGGAGATTTTATGACTGATTTCGATTTGTACCATGCTTCTAATAACTTTTCCTAAATTTCAGCCAATTTGGTCCATAGAACTTGACAAAACTGCTTCAAAAGTTCGAACCCAAGTCTGAAATTAGCGTCCATCAAAATAATAATTTTTCTTAAAATAAAATTTTATGGAGATTTTGTGACTGAATTCAATTTGGTTAGCGATTCTTATGACTATTTCGAAATTTCAGCCAGTTTGGTCGCATAGAACCTGAGAAAACTGCTTCTAAAGTTCGAACCCAAGTCTGAAATTAGCGTCCATAAAAATCATAATTTTTCTAAAAATACGACTTTATGGAGATTTTGTGACTGAGTTCGATTTTGATTGCGATTCTTATCACTATTACAAAATTTCAGCCAGTTTGGTCCCATAGAACCTGAGAAAACTGCTTCCAAATTTCGAACCCAAGTCTGAAATAAGCGTCCATAAAAATAATAATTTTTCTAAAAATACAATTTTATGGAGATTTTGTGACTGATTTCGATTTGTACCATGCTTCTTATCACTTTTCCTAAATTTCAGCCAATTTGGTCCCATAGAACCTGAGAAAACTGCTTCCAAAGTTCGAACCCAAGTCTGAAATTAGCTATTATTGTAGAAAGCAATCACTTTGTGGTTTGACATATTTAATAAAATAAAATACTTTTTTGTTTTAAAACCACGATATTTATTAATTTAAGAACCGACCGGTTTCGCTTTACTTAAGCATCATCAGGGTACAAATTAATACTAGTATTAATTTGTACCCTGATGATGCTTAAGTAAAGCGAAACCGGTCGGTTCTTAAATTAATAAATATCGTGGTTTTAAAACAAAAAAGTATTTTATTTTATTTTATCTGAAATTACGTCCAAAAAAATTAAAAATTTTCTAAAAATACAACTTTATGGAGATTTTGTGACTGAATTCAATTTGGTTAGCGATTCTTATCAATATTAGAAAATTTCAGCCAGTTTGGTCCCATAGAACCTGAGAAAACTGCTTCCCAAAATTGAACCCAAGGCTGAAATTAGGCTCCATAAAAAAGATGGTTTTTCTTAAAATTAAACTTTATGAAGATTTTGTGACTGAGTTCGATTTGGTTAACGATTCTTATCACTATTCCAATATTTCAGCCCGTTTGGTCCCATAAAACCTGAGAAAACTGCTTTCAAAGTTCGAACCCAAGTCTGAAATGTGCGTCCATAAAAATCATAATTTTTCTAAAAATACAACTTTATGGAGATTTGTAACTGATTTCGATTTGTCCCATGCTTCTTATCACTTTTCCTTAATTTCAGCCAATTTAGTCCCATACGACCTGAGAAAACTGCTTCCAAAGTCGGATCCCATGGCTGGAAAAGCTCCATAAAAATGATGGTTTTTCTAAAAAGAGAACTTTATGGAGATTTTGTGACTGAGTTCGATTTGGATAGCGATTTTTATCACTATTTCAAAATTTCAGCCAGTTTGGTTGCATAGAACCTGAGAAAACTGCTTCTAAAGTTCGTACCCAAGTCTCAAATTAGCCTCCATAAAAAAGATGGTTTTTCTAAAAGTACAACTTTATGGAGATTTTGTGACTGAGTTCGATTTGGATAACGATTCTTATCTTTATTCCAAAATTTCAGCCAGTTTGGTCCCATAGAACCTGAAAAAACTGCTTCTAAAGTTCGAACCCATGTCTGAAATTAGCGTCCATAAAAATCATGATTTTCCTAAAAATACAACTTTATGGAGATTTTGTAACTGAGTTCGATTTGGATATCGATTCTTATCACTATTCAAAAATTTCAGCCATTTTGGTCGCATAGAACCTGAGAAAACTGCTTCTAAAGTTCGAACCCAAGTCTCCAATTAGCCTCCATAAAAAAGATGGTTTTTCTAAAAATACAACTTTATGGAGATTTTGTGACTGAGTTCGATTTGGATAACGATTCTTATCACTATTCCAATATTTCAGCCAGTTTGGTCCCATAGAACCTGAAAAAACTGCTTCTAAAGTTCGAACCCAAGTCTGAAATTAGCGTCCATAAAAATCATGATTTTTCTAAAAATACAACTTTATGGAGATTTTGTTACTGAGTTCGATTTAACTTTATGACTCATTTCGATTTGTACCATGCTTCTAAATCACTTTTCCTAAATTTCAGCCAATTTGGTCCCATAGAACTTGAGAAAACTGCTTCCAAAGTTCGAGAACCCAAGTCTGAAATTAGCGTCCATAAAAAAGAAGGTTTTTCTAAAAATACAACTTTATGGAGATTTTTTGACTGAGTTCGATTTGGATAACGATTCTTATCACTATTCCAATATTTCAGCCCGTTTGGTCCCTTAAAACCTGATAAAACTGCTTCCAAAGTTCGAACCCAAGGCTGGAATTAGGCTCCATAAAAAAGATGGTTTTTCTAAAAAGACAAGTTTATGGAGATTTTGTGACTGAATTCGATTTGGATAGCGATTCTTATCACTATTTCAAAATTTCAGCCAGTTTGGTTGCATTGAACCTGAGAAAACTGCTTCTAAAGTTCGAACCCAAGTCTCAAATTAGCCTCCATAAAAAGAAGGTTTTTCTAAAAATACAACTTTATGGAGATTTTGTGACTGAGTTCGATTTGGATAACGATTCTTATCACTATTCCAATATTTCAGCCAGTTTGGTCCCATAGAACCTGAGAAAACTGCTTCTAAAGTTCGAACCCAAGTATGAAATTAGCGTCCATAAAAATCATGATTTTTCTAAAAATACAACTTTATGGAGATTTTGTAACTGAGTTCGATTTGGATATCGATTCTTATTACTATTCAAAAATTTCAGCCATTTTGGTCGCATAGAACCAGAGAAAACTGCTTCTAAAGTTCGAACCCAAGTCTGAAATTAGCGTCAGTAAAAATCATGATTTTTCTAAAAATACAACTTTATGACTGATTTCGATTTGTAACATGCTTCTAATCACTTTTCCTAAATTTCAGCCAATTTGGTCCCATAGAACCTGAGAAAACTGCTTCCAAAGTTCGAGAACCCAAGTCTGAAATAAGCGTCCATAAAAATCATAATTTATTTAAAAATACAACATTATGGAGATTTTGTGACTGAATTTGATTTGGATAGCGATTCTTATCACTATTTCAAAATTTCAGCCAGTTTGGTCGCATAGAACCTGAAAAAACTGCTTCTAAAGTTCGAACCCAAGTCTGAAATTAGCGTCAGTAAAAATCATGATTTTTCTAAAAATACAACTTTATGACTGATTTCGATTTGTACCATGCTTCTTATCACTTTTCCTAAATTTCAGCCAATTTGGTCCCATAGAACCTGAGAAAACTGCTTCCAAAGTTCGAACCCAAGTCTGAAATTAGCGTCCAAAACAATTAAAAATTTTCTAAAAATACCTTTTTATGGAGATTTTGTGACTGAATTCGATTTGGATAGCGATTCTTATCACTATTTCAAAATTTCAGCCAGTTTGGTTGCATAGAACCTGAGAAAACTGCTTCTAAAGTTCGTACCCAAGTCTCAAATTAGCCTCCATAAAAAAGATGTTTTTTCTAAAAATACAACTTTATGGAGATTTTGTGACTGAGTTCGATTTGGATAACGATTCTTATCTTTATTGCAATATTTCAGCCAGTTTGGTCCCATAGAACCTGAAAAAACTGCTTCTAAAGTTCGAACCCAAGTCTGAAATTAGCGTCCATAAAAATCATGATTTTTCTAAAAATACAACTTTATGGAGATTTTGTGACTGAGTTCAATTTGGATATCGATTCTTATCACTATTCCAATATTTTAGCCAGTTTGGTCCCATAGAACCTAAGAAAACTGCTTCTAAAGTTCGAACCCAAGTCTGAAATTAGCGTCCATAAAAATCATAATTTTTCTAAAAATACAACTTTATGGAGATTTGTAACTGATTTCGATTTGTACCATGCTTCTTATCACTTTTCCTTAATTTCAGCCAATTTAGTCCCATACAACCTGAGAAAACTGCTTACAAAGTTGGAACCCAAGGCTGGAATTAGGCTCCATAAAAAAGATGGTTTTTCTAAAAAGACAACTTTATGAAGATTTTGTGACTGAGTTCGATTTGGATAACGATTCTTATCACTATTCCAATATTTCAGCCCGTTTGGTCCCTTAAAACCTGAGAAAACTGCTTGCAAAGTTCGAACCCAAGTCTGAAATTTGGGTCACTAAAAATCATAATTTTTCTAAAAATACAACTTTATGGAGATTTTGTGAATGATTTCGATTTGTACCATGCTTCTTATCCTTTTTCCTAAATTTCAGCCTATTTGGTCCATAGAACCTGACAAAACTGCTTCAAAAGTTCGAACCCAAGTTTGAAATTAGCGTCCATCAAAATAATAATTTTTCTTAAAATAAAATTTTATGGAGATTTTGTGACTGAATTCAATTTGGTTAGCGATTCTTATGACTATTTCGAAATTTCAGCCAGTTTGGTCGCATAGAACCTGAGAAAACTGCTTCTAAAGTTCGAACCCAAGTCTGAAATTAGCGTCCATAAAAATCATAATTTTTCTAAAAATACGACTTTATGGAGATTTTGTGACTGAGTTCGATTTTGATTGCGATTCTTATCACTATTACAAAATTTCAGCCAGTTTGGTCCCATAGAACCTGAGAAAACTGCTTCCAAATTTCGAACCCAAGTCTGAAATAAGCGTCCATAAAAATAATAATTTTTCTAAAAATACAATTTTATGGAGATTTTGTGACTGATTTCGATTTGTACCATGCTTCTTATCACTTTTCCTAAATTTCAGCCAATTTGGTCCCATAGAACCTGAGAAAACTGCTTCCAAAGTTCGAACCCAAGTCTGAAATTAGCTATTATTGTAGAAAGCAATCACTTTGTGGTTTGACATATTTAATAAAATAAAATACTTTTTTGTTTTAAAACCACGATATTTATTAATTTAAGAACCGACCGGTTTCGCTTTACTTAAGCATCATCAGGGTACAAATTAATACTAGTATTAATTTGTACCCTGATGATGCTTAAGTAAAGCGAAACCGGTCGGTTCTTAAATTAATAAATATCGTGGTTTTAAAACAAAAAAGTATTTTATTTTATTTTATCTGAAATTAGCGTCCAAAAAAATTAAAAATTTTCTAAAAATACAACTTTATGGAGATTTTGTGACTGAATTCAATTTGGTTAGCGATTCTTATCAATATTAGAAAATTTCAGCCAGTTTGGTCCCATAGAACCTGAGAAAACTGCTTCCCAAGTTTGAACCCAAGGCTGAAATTAGGCTCCATAAAAAAGATGGTTTTTCTTAAAATTAAACTTTATGAAGATTTTGTGACTGAGTTCGATTTGGTTAACGATTCTTATCACTATTCCAATATTTCAGCCCTCTTGGTCCCATAAAGAAAACTGCTTTCAAAGTTCGAACCCAAGTCTGAAACGTGCGTCCATAAAAATCATAATTTTTCTAAAAATACAACTTTATGGAGATTTGTAACTGATTTCGATTTGTCCCATGCTTCTTATCACTTTTCCTTAATTTCAGCCAATTTAGTCCCATACGACCTGAGAAAACTGCTTCCAAAGTCGGATCCCATGGCTGGAAAAGCTCCATAAAAATGATGGTTTTTCTAAAAAGAGAACTTTATGGAGATTTTGTGACTGAATTCGATTTGGATAGCGATTCTTATCACTATTTCAAAATTTCAGCCAGTTTGGTTGCATAGAACCTGAGAAAACTGCTTCTAAAGTTCGTACCCAAGTCTCAAATTAGCCTCCATAAAAAAGATGGTTTTTCTAAAAATACAACTTTATGGAGATTTTGTGACTGAGTTCGATTTGGATAACGATTCTTATCTTTATTCCAATATTTCAGCCAGTTTGGTCCCATAGAACCTGAAAAAACTGCTTCTAAAGTTCGAACCCAAGTCTGAAATTAGCGTCCATAAAAATCATAATTTTTCTAAAAACACAACTTTATGGAGATTTGTAACTGATTTCGATTTGTACCATGCTTCTTATCACTTTTCCTTAATTTCAGCCAATTTAGTCCCATACAACCTGAGAAAACTGCTTACAAAGTTGGAACCCAAGGCTGGAATTAGGCTCCATAAAAAATATGGTTTTTCTAAAAAGACAAATTTATGAAAATTTTCTGACTGAGTTCGATTTGGATAACGATTCTTATCACTATTCCAATATTTCAGCCCGTTTGGTCCCTTAAAACCTGAGAAAACTGCTTGCAAAGTTCGAACCCAAGTCTGAAATTTGGGTCACTAAAAATCATAATTTTTCTAAAAATACAACTTTATGGAGATTTTGTGAATGATTTCGATTTGTACCATGCTTCTTATCCTTTTTCCTAAATTTCAGCCTATTTGGTCCATAGAACCTGACAAAACTGCTTCAAAAGTTCGAACCCAAGTCTGAAATTAGCCTCCATCAAAATAATAATTTTTCTTAAAATAAAATTTTATGGAGATTTTGTGACTGAATTCAATTTGGTTAGCGATTCTTATGACTATTTCGAAATTTCAGCCAGTTTGGTCGCATAGAACCTGAGAAAACTGCTTCTAAATTTCGAACCCAAGTCTGAAATTAGCGTCCATAAAAATCATAATTTTTCTAAAAATACAACTTTATGGAGATTTGTAACTGATTTCGATTTGTACCATGCTTCTTATCACTTTTCCTTAATTTCAGCCAATTTAGTCCCATACAACCTGAGAAAACTGCTTACAAAGTTCGAACCCAAGGCTGAAATAAGGCTCCATAAAAAAGATGGTTTTTCTAAAAAGACAACTTTATGAAGATTTTTTGACTGAGTTCGATTTGGATAACGATTCTTATCACTATTCCAATATTTCAGCCCGTTTGGTCCCTTAAAACCTGAGAAAACTGCTTGCAAAGTTCGAACCCAAGTCTGAAATTTGCGTCACTAAAAATCATAATTTTTCTAAAAATACATTTTTATGGAGATTTTATGACTGATTTCGATTTGTACCATGCTTCTAATAACTTTTCCTAAATTTCAGCCAATTTGGTCCATAGAACTTGACAAAACTGCTTCAAAAGTTCGAACCCAAGTCTGAAATTAGCGTCCATCAAAATAATAATTTTTCTTAAAATAAAATTTTATGGAGATTTTGTGACTGAATTCAATTTGGTTAGCGATTCTTATGACTATTTCGAAATTTCAGCCAGTTTGGTCGCATAGAACCTGAGAAAACTGCTTCTAAAGTTCGAACCCAAGTCTGAAATTAGCGTCCATAAAAATCATAATTTTTCTAAAAATACGACTTTATGGAGATTTTGTGACTGAGTTCGATTTTGATTGCGATTCTTATCACTATTACAAAATTTCAGCCAGTTTGGTCCCATAGAACCTGAGAAAACTGCTTCCAAATTTCGAACCCAAGTCTGAAATAAGCGTCCATAAAAATAATAATTTTTCTAAAAATACAATTTTATGGAGATTTTGTGACTGATTTCGATTTGTACCATGCTTCTTATCACTTTTCCTAAATTTCAGCCAATTTGGTCCCATAGAACCTGAGAAAACTGCTTCCAAAGTTCGAACCCAAGTCTGAAATTAGCTATTATTGTAGAAAGCAATCACTTTGTGGTTTGACATATTTAATAAAATAAAATACTTTTTTGTTTTAAAACCACGATATTTATTAATTTAAGAACCGACCGGTTTCGCTTTACTTAAGCATCATTTACCGGTCGGTTCTTAAATTAATAAATATCGTGGTTTTAAAACAAAAAAGTATTTTATTTTATTTTATCTGAAATTACGTCCAAAAAAATTAAAAATTTTCTAAAAATACAACTTTATGGAGATTTTGTGACTGAATTCAATTTGGTTAGCGATTCTTATCAATATTAGAAAATTTCAGCCAGTTTGGTCCCATAGAACCTGAGAAAACTGCTTCCCAAAATTGAACCCAAGGCTGAAATTAGGCTCCATAAAAAAGATGGTTTTTCTTAAAATTAAACTTTATGAAGATTTTGTGACTGAGTTCGATTTGGTTAACGATTCTTATCACTATTCCAATATTTCAGCCCGTTTGGTCCCATAAAACCTGAGAAAACTGCTTTCAAAGTTCGAACCCAAGTCTGAAATGTGCGTCCATAAAAATCATAATTTTTCTAAAAATACAACTTTATGGAGATTTGTAACTGATTTCGATTTGTCCCATGCTTCTTATCACTTTTCCTTAATTTCAGCCAATTTAGTCCCATACGACCTGAGAAAACTGCTTCCAAAGTCGGATCCCATGGCTGGAAAAGCTCCATAAAAATGATGGTTTTTCTAAAAAGAGAACTTTATGGAGATTTTGTGACTGAGTTCGATTTGGATAGCGATTTTTATCACTATTTCAAAATTTCAGCCAGTTTGGTTGCATAGAACCTGAGAAAACTGCTTCTAAAGTTCGTACCCAAGTCTCAAATTAGCCTCCATAAAAAAGATGGTTTTTCTAAAAGTACAACTTTATGGAGATTTTGTGACTGAGTTCGATTTGGATAACGATTCTTATCTTTATTCCAAAATTTCAGCCAGTTTGGTCCCATAGAACCTGAAAAAACTGCTTCTAAAGTTCGAACCCATGTCTGAAATTAGCGTCCATAAAAATCATGATTTTCCTAAAAATACAACTTTATGGAGATTTTGTAACTGAGTTCGATTTGGATATCGATTCTTATCACTATTCAAAAATTTCAGCCATTTTGGTCGCATAGAACCTGAGAAAACTGCTTCTAAAGTTCGAACCCAAGTCTCCAATTAGCCTCCATAAAAAAGATGGTTTTTCTAAAAATACAACTTTATGGAGATTTTGTGACTGAGTTCGATTTGGATAACGATTCTTATCACTATTCCAATATTTCAGCCAGTTTGGTCCCATAGAACCTGAAAAAACTGCTTCTAAAGTTCGAACCCAAGTCTGAAATTAGCGTCCATAAAAATCATGATTTTTCTAAAAATACAACTTTATGGAGATTTTGTTACTGAGTTCGATTTAACTTTATGACTCATTTCGATTTGTACCATGCTTCTAAATCACTTTTCCTAAATTTCAGCCAATTTGGTCCCATAGAACTTGAGAAAACTGCTTCCAAAGTTCGAGAACCCAAGTCTGAAATTAGCGTCCATAAAAAAGAAGGTTTTTCTAAAAATACAACTTTATGGAGATTTTTTGACTGAGTTCGATTTGGATAACGATTCTTATCACTATTCCAATATTTCAGCCCGTTTGGTCCCTTAAAACCTGATAAAACTGCTTCCAAAGTTCGAACCCAAGGCTGGAATTAGGCTCCATAAAAAAGATGGTTTTTCTAAAAAGACAAGTTTATGGAGATTTTGTGACTGAATTCGATTTGGATAGCGATTCTTATCACTATTTCAAAATTTCAGCCAGTTTGGTTGCATTGAACCTGAGAAAACTGCTTCTAAAGTTCGAACCCAAGTCTCAAATTAGCCTCCATAAAAAGAAGGTTTTTCTAAAAATACAACTTTATGGAGATTTTGTGACTGAGTTCGATTTGGATAACGATTCTTATCACTATTCCAATATTTCAGCCAGTTTGGTCCCATAGAACCTGAGAAAACTGCTTCTAAAGTTCGAACCCAAGTATGAAATTAGCGTCCATAAAAATCATGATTTTTCTAAAAATACAACTTTATGGAGATTTTGTAACTGAGTTCGATTTGGATATCGATTCTTATTACTATTCAAAAATTTCAGCCATTTTGGTCGCATAGAACCAGAGAAAACTGCTTCTAAAGTTCGAACCCAAGTCTGAAATTAGCGTCAGTAAAAATCATGATTTTTCTAAAAATACAACTTTATGACTGATTTCGATTTGTAACATGCTTCTAATCACTTTTCCTAAATTTCAGCCAATTTGGTCCCATAGAACCTGAGAAAACTGCTTCCAAAGTTCGAGAACCCAAGTCTGAAATAAGCGTCCATAAAAATCATAATTTATTTAAAAATACAACATTATGGAGATTTTGTGACTGAATTTGATTTGGATAGCGATTCTTATCACTATTTCAAAATTTCAGCCAGTTTGGTCGCATAGAACCTGAAAAAACTGCTTCTAAAGTTCGAACCCAAGTCTGAAATTAGCGTCAGTAAAAATCATGATTTTTCTAAAAATACAACTTTATGACTGATTTCGATTTGTACCATGCTTCTTATCACTTTTCCTAAATTTCAGCCAATTTGGTCCCATAGAACCTGAGAAAACTGCTTCCAAAGTTCGAACCCAAGTCTGAAATTAGCG
This sequence comes from Hesperophylax consimilis, assembly GCF_061612785.1. Classification (NCBI taxonomy): domain Eukaryota; kingdom Metazoa; phylum Arthropoda; class Insecta; order Trichoptera; family Limnephilidae; genus Hesperophylax; species Hesperophylax consimilis. The sequence goes on from NC_142846.1 coordinate 17,976,822, forward strand.
TCCAAAACAATTAAAAATTTTCTAAAAATACCTTTTTATGGAGATTTTGTGACTGAATTCGATTTGGATAGCGATTCTTATCACTATTTCAAAATTTCAGCCAGTTTGGTTGCATAGAACCTGAGAAAACTGCTTCTAAAGTTCGTACCCAAGTCTCAAATTAGCCTCCATAAAAAAGATGTTTTTTCTAAAAATACAACTTTATGGAGATTTTGTGACTGAGTTCGATTTGGATAACGATTCTTATCTTTATTGCAATATTTCAGCCAGTTTGGTCCCATAGAACCTGAAAAAACTGCTTCTAAAGTTCGAACCCAAGTCTGAAATTAGCGTCCATAAAAATCATGATTTTTCTAAAAATACAACTTTATGGAGATTTTGTGACTGAGTTCAATTTGGATATCGATTCTTATCACTATTCCAATATTTTAGCCAGTTTGGTCCCATAGAACCTAAGAAAACTGCTTCTAAAGTTCGAACCCAAGTCTGAAATTAGCGTCCATAAAAATCATAATTTTTCTAAAAATACAACTTTATGGAGATTTGTAACTGATTTCGATTTGTACCATGCTTCTTATCACTTTTCCTTAATTTCAGCCAATTTAGTCCCATACAACCTGAGAAAACTGCTTACAAAGTTGGAACCCAAGGCTGGAATTAGGCTCCATAAAAAAGATGGTTTTTCTAAAAAGACAACTTTATGAAGATTTTGTGACTGAGTTCGATTTGGATAACGATTCTTATCACTATTCCAATATTTCAGCCCGTTTGGTCCCTTAAAACCTGAGAAAACTGCTTGCAAAGTTCGAACCCAAGTCTGAAATTTGGGTCACTAAAAATCATAATTTTTCTAAAAATACAACTTTATGGAGATTTTGTGAATGATTTCGATTTGTACCATGCTTCTTATCCTTTTTCCTAAATTTCAGCCTATTTGGTCCATAGAACCTGACAAAACTGCTTCAAAAGTTCGAACCCAAGTTTGAAATTAGCGTCCATCAAAATAATAATTTTTCTTAAAATAAAATTTTATGGAGATTTTGTGACTGAATTCAATTTGGTTAGCGATTCTTATGACTATTTCGAAATTTCAGCCAGTTTGGTCGCAAAGAACCTGAGAAAACTGCTTCTAAATTTCGAACCCAAGTCTGAAATTAGCGTCCATAAAAATCATAATTTTTCTAAAAATACAACTTTATGGAGATTTGTAACTGATTTCGATTTGTACCATGCTTCTTATCACTTTTCCTTAATTTCTGCCAATTTAGTCCCATACAACCTGAGAAAACTGCTTACAAAGTTCGAACCCAAGGCTGAAATAAGGCTCCATAAAAAAGATGGTTTTTCTAAAAAGACAACTTTATGAGAATTTTTGACTGAGTTCGATTTGGATAACGATTCTTATCACTATTCCAATATTTCAGCCCGTTTGGTCCCTTAAAACCTGAGAAAACTGCTTGCAAAGTTCGAACCCAAGTCTGAAATTTGCGTCACTAAAAATCATAATTTTTCTAAAAATACATTTTTATGGAGATTTTATGACTGATTTCAATTTGTACCATGCTTCTAATAACATTTCCTAAATTTCAGCCAATTTGGTCCATAGAACCTGACAAAACTGCTTCAAAAGTTCGAACCCAAGTCTGAAATTAGCGTCCATCAAAATAATAATTTTTCTTAAAATAAAATTTTATGGAGATTTTGTGACTGAATTCAATTTGGTTAGCGATTCTTATGACTATTTCGAAATTTCAGCCAGTTTGGTCGCATAGAACCTGAGAAAACTGCTTTTAAAGTTCGAACCCAAGTCTGAAATTAGCGTCCATAAAAATCATAATTTTTCTAAAAATACGACTTTATGGAGATTTTGTGACTGAGTTCGATTTTGATTGCGATTCTTATCACTATTACAAAATTTCAGCCAGTTTGGTCCCATAGAACCTGAGAAAACTGCTTCCAAATTTCGAACCCAAGTCTGATATAAGCGTCCATAAAAATAATAATTTTTCTAAAAATACAATTTTATGGAGATTTTGTGACTGATTTCGATTTGTACCATGCTTCTTATCACTTTTCCTAAATTTCAGCCAATTTGGTCCCATAGAACCTGAGAAAACTGCTTCCAAAGTTCGAACCCAAGTCTGAAATTAGCGTCCAAAAAAATTAAAAATTTTCTAAAAATACATATTTATGAGATTTTGTGACTGAATTCAATTTGGTTAGCGATTCTTATCAATATTAGAAAATTTCAGCCAGTTTGGTCCCATAGAACCTGAGAAAACTGCTTCCCAAATTTGAACCCAAGGCTGAAATTAGGCTCCATAAAAAAGATGGTTTTTCTTAAAATAAAACTTTATGAAGATTTTGTGACTGAGTTCGATTTGGTTAACGATTCTTATCACTATTCCAATATTTCAGCCCGTTTGGTCCCATAAAACCTGAGAAAACTGCTTTCAAAGTTCGAACCCAAGTCTGAAATTTGCGTCCATAAAAATCATAATTTTTCTAAAAATACAACTTTATGGAGATTTGTAACTGATTTCGATTTGTCCCATGCTTCTTATCACTTTTCCTTAATTTCAGCCAATTTAGTCCCATACAACCTGAGAAAACTGCTTACAAAGTTCGAACCCAAGGCTGAAATAAGGCTCCATAAAAAAGATGGTTATTCTAAAAAGACATTTTTATGAAGATTTTTTGACTGAGTTCGATTTGGATAACGATTCTTATCACTATTCCAATATTTCAGCCCGTTTGGTCCCTTAAAACCTGATAAAACTGCTTCCAAAGTTCGAACCCAAGGCTGGAATTAGGCTCCATAAAAAATATGGTTTTTCTAAAAAGACAAGTTTATGGAGATTTTGTGACTGAATTCGATTTGGATAGCGATTCTTATCACTATTTCAAAATTAAGCCAGTTTGGTTGCATTGAACCTGAGAAAACTGCTTCTAAAGTTCGAACCCAAGTCTCAAATTAGCCTCCATAAAAAAGATGGTTTTTCTAAAAATACAACTTTATGGAGATTTTGTGACTGAGTTCGATTTGGATAACGATTCTTATCACTATTCCAATATTTCAGCCAGTTTGGTCCCATAGAACCTGAGAAAACTGCTTCTAAAGTTCGAACCCAAGTCTGAAATTAGCGTCCATAAAAATCATGATTTTTCTAAAAATACAACTTTATGGAGATTTTGTAACTGAGTTCGATTTGGATATCGATTCTTATCACTATTCAAAAATTTCAGCCATTTTGGTCGCATAGAACCAGAGAAAACTGCTTCTAAAGTTCGAACCCAAGTCTGAAATTAGCGTCAGTAAAAATCATGATTTTTCTAAAAATACAACTTTATGACTGATTTCGATTTGTACCATGCTTCTAATCACTTTTCCTAAATTTCAGCCAACTTGGTCCCATAGAACCTGAGAAAACTGCTTCCAAAGTTCGAGAACCCAAGTCTGAAATTAGCGTCCATAAAAATCATAATTTATTTAAAAATACAACATTATGGAGATTTTGTGACTGAATTTGATTTGGATAGCGATTCTTATCACTATTTCAAAATTTCAGCCAGTTTGGTCGCATAGAACCTGAAAAAACTGCTTCTAAAGTTCGAACCCAAGTCTGAAATTAGCGTCAGTAAAAATCATGATTTTTCTAAAAATACAACTTTATGACTGATTTCGATTTGTACCATGCTTCTTATCACTTTTCCTAAATTTCAGCCAATTTGGTCCCATAGAACCTGAGAAAACTGCTTCCAAAGTTCGAACCCAAGTCTGAAATTAGCGTCCAAAAAAATTAAAAATTTTCTAAAAATACCTTTTTATGGAGATATTGTGACTGAATTCAATTTGGTTAGCGATTCTTATCAATATTAGAAAATTTCAGCCAGTTTGGTCCCATAGAACCTGAGAAAACTGCTTCCCAAGTTCGAACCCAAGGCTGAAATTAGGCTCCATAAAAAAGATGGTTTTTCTTAAAATACAACTTTATGAAGATTTTTAGACTGAGTTCGATTTAGATAACGATTCTTATCACTATTCCAATATTTCAGCCCGTTTGGTCCCTTAAAACCTGAAAAAACTGCTTCCAAAGTTCGAACCCAAGGCTGAAATTAGGCTCAATAAAAAAGATGGTTTTTTTAAAATACAACTTAATGGAGATGTTTTGACTGAGTTCGATTTGGATAACGATTCTTATCACTATTCCAATATTTCAGCCCGTTTGGTCCCATAAAACCTGAGAAAACTGCTTGCAAAGTTCGAACCCAAGTCGGAAATTTGCGTCACTAAACATCATAATTTTTCTAAAAATACAACTTTATGGAGATTTTGTGAATGATTTCGATTTGTACCATGCTTCTTATCACTTTTCCTAAATTTCAGCCAATTTGGTCCATAGAACCTGAGAAAACTGCTTCAAAAGTTCGAACCCAAGTCTGAAATTAGCGTCCATAAAAATAATAATTTTTCTAAAAATACAATTTTATGGAGATTTTGTGACTGAATTCAATTTGGTTAGCGATTCTTATAACTATTTCGAAATTTCAGCCAGTTTGGTCGCATAGAACCTGAAAAAACTGCTTCTTAAGTTCGAACCCAAGTCTGAAATTAGCGTCAGTAAAAATCATGATTTTTCTTAAAATACAACTTTATGACTGATTTTGATTTGTACCATGCTTCTAATCACTTTTCCCAAATTTCAGCCAATTTAGTCCCATACAACCTGAGAAAATTGCTTACAAAATGCGAACCCAAGGCTGAAATTAGGCTCCATAAAAAAGATGGTTTTTCTAAAAAGACAACTTTATGAAGATTTTGTGACTGAGTTCGATTTGGATAAAGATTCTTATCACTATTCCAATATTTCAGCCCGTTTGGTTCCATAGAACCTGAGAAAATGGCTTCTAAAGTTTGAACCCAAGTCTGAAATTTGCGTCCATAAAAATCATAATTTTTCTACAACTTTATGGAGATTTTGTGACTGAGTTCGATTTGGATAGCGATTCTTATCACTATTACAAAATTTCAGCCAGTTTGGTCCCATAGAACCTGAGAAAACTGCTTCCAAATTTCGAACCCAAGTCTGAAATAAGCGTCCATAAGAATAATAATTTTTCTAAAAAGACAACTTTATGGAGATTTTGTGACTGAATTCGATTTGGATAGCGATTCTTATCACTATTTTAAAATTTCAGCCAGTTTGGTTGCATAGAACCTGAGAAAACTGCTTCTAAAGTTCGAACCCAAGTCTCCAATTAGCCTCCATAAAAAAGATGGTTTTTCTAAAAATACAACTTTATGGAGATTTTGTGACTGAGTTCGATTAGGATAACGATTCTTATCACTATTCCAATATTTCAGCCAGTTTGGTCCCATAGAACCTGAGAAAACTGCTTCCCAAGTTCGAACCCAAGGCTGAAATTAGGCTCCATAAAAAAGATGGTTTTTCTTAAAATACAACTTTATGAAGATTTTTTGACTGAGTTCGATTTGGATAACGATTCTTATCACTATTCCAATATTTCAGCCCGTTTGGTCCCTTAAAACCTGAAAAAACTGCTTCCAAAGTTCGAACCCAAGGCTGAAATTAGGCTCAATAAAAAAGATGGTTTTTCTTAAAATACAACTTAATGGAGATTTTGTTACTGAGTTCGATTTGGATAACGATTCTTATCACTACTCCAATATTTCAGCCAGTTTGGTCCCATAGAACCTGAGAAAACTGCTTCTAAAGTTCGAACCCAAGTCTGAAATTATCGTCCATAAAAATCATGATTTTTCTAAAAATACAACTTTATGGAGATTTCGATTTGTACCATGCTTCTAATCACTTTTCCCAAATTTCAGCCAATTTGGTCCCATAGAACCTGAGAAAACTGCTTCCAAAGTTCGAGAACCCAAGTCTGAAATTAGCGTCAATAAAAATCATAATTTATTTAAAAATACAACATTATGGAGATTTTGTGACTGAATTTGATTTGGATAGCGATTCTTATCACTATTTCAAAATTTCAGCCAGTTTGGTCGCATAGAACCTGAAAAAACTGCTTCTAAAGTTCGAACCCAAGTCTGAAATTAGCGTCAGTAAAAATCATGATTTTTCTAAAAATACAACTTTATGACTGATTTCGATTTGTACCATGCTTCTTATCACTTTTCCTAAATTTCAGCCAATTTGGTCCCATAGAACCTGAGAAAACTGCTTCCAAAGTTCGAACCCAAGTCTGAAATTTGCGTCCATAAAAATCATAATTTTTCTACAACTTTATGGAGATTTTGTGACTGAGTTCGATTTGGATAGCGATTCTTATCACTATTACAAAATTTCAGCCAGTTTGGTCCCATAGAACCTGAGAAAACTGCTTCCAAATTTCGAACCCAAGTCTGAAATAAGCGTCCATAAGAATAATAATTTTTCTAAAAAGACAACTTTATGGAGATTTTGTGACTGAATTCGATTTGGATAGCGATTCTTATCACTATTTTAAAATTTCAGCCAGTTTGGTTGCATAGAACCTGAGAAAACTGCTTCTAAAGTTCGAACCCAAGTCTCCAATTAGGCTCCATAAAAAATATGGTTTTTCTAAAAAGACAACTTTATGAAGATTTTGTGACTGAGTTCGATTTGGATAAAGATTCTTATCACTATTCCAATATTTCAGCCTGTTTGGTCCCTTAAAACCTGAGAAAACTGCTTGCAAAGTTCGAACCCAAGTCTGAAATTTGCGTCACTAAAAATCATAATTTTTCTAAAAATACTTTTTTATGGAGATTTTATGACTGATTTCGATTTGTACCATGCTTCTTATAACTTTTCCAATATTTCAGCCCGTTTGGTTCCATAGAACCTGAGAAAATGGCTTCTAAAGTTTGAACCCAAGTCTGAAATTTGCGTCCATAAAAATCATAATTTTTCTACAACTTTATGGAGATTTTATGACTGAGTTCGATTTGGATAGCGATTCTTATCACTATTACAAAATTTCAGCCAGTTTGGTTGCATAGAACCTGAGAAAACTGCTTCTAAAGTTCGAACCCAAGTCTCCAATTAGCCTCCATAAAAAAGATGGTTTTTCTAAAAATACAACTTTATGGAGATTTTGTGACTGAGTTCGATTAGGATAACGATTCTTATCACTATTCCAATATTTCAGCCAGTTTGGTCCCATAGAACCTGAGAAAACTGCTTCTAAAGTTCGAACCCAAATCTGAAATTAGCGTCCATAAAAATCATGATTTTTCGAAAAATACAACTTTATGGAGATTTTGTAACTGAGTTCGATTTGGATATCGATTCTTATCACTATTCAAAAATTTCAGCCATTTTGGTCGCATAGAACCTGAGAAAACTGCTTCTAAAGTTCGAACCCAAGTCTGAAATTAGCGTCAGTAAAAATCATGATTTTTCTAAAAATACAATTTAATGGAGATTTTGTGACTGATTTCGATTTGTACCATCCTTCTTATCACTTTTCCTAAATTTCAGCCAATTTCGTCCCATAGAATCTGAGAAAACTGCTTCCAAAGTTCGAACCCAAGTCTGAAATTAGCGTCCAAAAAAATTAAAATTTTTCTAAGAATACAACTTTATGGAGATTTTGTGACTAAATTCAATTTGGTTAGCGATTCTTATGACTTTTTCGAAATTTCAGCCAGTTTGGTCGCATAGAACCTGAGAAAACTGCTTCTAAAGTTCGAACCCAAGTCTGAAATTAGCGTCAGTAAAAATCATAATTTTTCTAAAAATACAACTTAATGGAGATTTGTAACTGATTTCGATTTGTACCATGCTTCTTATCACTTTTCCTTAATTTCAGCCAATTTAGTCCCATACAACCTGAGGAAACTGCTTACAAAGTTCGAACCCAAGGCTGAAATAAGGCTCCATAAAAAGATGGTTTTTCTAAAAAGACAACTTTATGAAGATTTTTTGAATGAGTTCGATTTGGATAACGATTCTTATCACTATTCCAATATTTCAGCCCGTTTGGTTCCTTAAAACCAGAAAAAACTGCTTCCAAAGTTCGAACCCAAGGCTGAAATTAGGCTCAATAAAAAAGATGGTTTTTCTAAAAATACAACTTAATGGAGATTTTGTGACTGAGTTCGATTTGGATAACGATTCTTATCACTATTCCAATATTTCAGCCCGTTTGGTCCCATAAAACCTGAGAAAACTGCTTGCAAAGTTCGAACCCAAGTCTGAAATTTGCGTCACTAAAAATCCTAATTTTTCTAAAAATACAACTTTATGGAGATTTTGTGAATGATTTCGATTTGTACCATGCTTCTTATCACTTTTCCTAAATTTCAGCCAATTTGGTCCATAGAACCTGAGAAAACTGCTTCAAAAGTTCGAACCCAAGTCTGAAATTAGCGTCCATCAAAATAATAATTTTTCTTAAAATAAAATTTTATGGAGATTTTGTGACTGAATTCAATTTGGTTAGCGATTCTTATGACTATTTCGAAATTTCAGCCAGTTTGGTCACATAGAACCTGGGAAAACTGCTTCTAAAGTTCAAACCCAAGTCTGAAATTAGCGTCAGTAAAAATCATAATTTTTCTAAAAATACAACTTTATGGAGATTTGTAACTGATTTCGATTTGTACCATGCTTCTTATCACTTTTCCTTAATTTCAGCCAATTTAGTCCCATACAACCTGAGAAAACTGCTTACAAAGTTCGAACCCAAGGCTGAAATAAGGCTCCATAAAAAAGATGGTTTTTCTAAAAAGACAACTTTATGAAGATTTTTTGACTGAGTTCGATTTGGATAACGATTCTTATCACTATTCCAATATTTCAGCCCGTTTGGTCCCTTAAAACCTGAGAAAACTGCTTGCAAAGTTCGAACCCAAGTCTGAAATTTGCGTCACTAAAAATCATAATTTTTCTAAAAATACTTTTTTATGGAGATTTTATGACTGATTTCGATTTGTACCATGCTTCTTATAACTTTTCCTAAATTTCAGCCAATTTGGTCCCTTAGAACCTGAGAAAACTGCTTTTAGAGTTCGAGAACCCAAGTCTGAAATAAGCGCCCATATAAATCATAATTTTTTAAAAAATTCACTTTTATGGAGATTTTGTGACTGAATTCGATTTGGATAGCGATTCTTATCACTATTTCAAAATTTCAGCCAGTTTGGTCGCATAGAACCTGAGAAAACTGCTTCTAAAGTTCGAACCCAAGTCTCAAATTAGCCTCCATAAAAAAGATGGTTTTTCTAAAAATACAACTTTATGGAGATTTGTGACAGAGTTCGATTTGGATAACGATTCTTATCACTATTCGTATATTTCAGCCAGTTTGGTCCCATAGAACCTGAGAAAACTGCTTCTAAAGTTCGAACCCAAATCTGAAATTAGCGTCCATAAAAATCATGATTTTTCGAAAAATACAACTTTATGGAGATTTTGTAACTGAGTTCGATTTGGATATCGATTCTTATCACTATTCAAAAATTTCAGCCATTTTGGTCGCATAGAACCTGAGAAAACTGCTTCTAAAGTTCGAACCCAAGTCTGAAATTAGCGTCAGTAAAAATCATGATTTTTCTAAAAATACAATTTAATGGAGATTTTGTGACTGATTTCGATTTGTACCATCCTTCTTATCACTTTTCCTAAATTTCAGCCAATTTCGTCCCATAGAATCTGAGAAAACTGCTTCCAAAGTTCGAACCCAAGTCTGAAATTAGCGTCCAAAAAAATTAAAATTTTTCTAAGAATACAACTTTATGGAGATTTTGTGACTGAATTCAATTTGGTTAGCGATTCTTATGACTTTTTCGAAATTTCAGCCAGTTTGGTCACATAGAACCTGAGAAAACTGCTTCTAAAGTTCGAACCCAAGTCTGAAATTAGCGTCAGTAAAAATCATAATTTTTCTAAAAATACAACTTAATGGAGATTTGTAACTGATTTCGATTTGTACCATGCTTCTTATCACTTTTCCTTAATTTCAGCCAATTTAGTCCCATACAACCTGAGGAAACTGCTTACAAAGTTCGAACCCAAGGCTGAAATAAGGCTCCATAAAAAGATGGTTTTTCTAAAAAGACAACTTTATGAAGATTTTTTGAATGAGTTCGATTTGGATAACGATTCTTATCACTATTCCAATATTTCAGCCCGTTTGGTTCCTTAAAACCAGAAAAAACTGCTTCCAAAGTTCGAACCCAAGGCTGAAATTAGGCTCAATAAAAAAGATGGTTTTTCTAAAAATACAATTTAATGGAGATTTTGTGACTGAGTTCGATTTGGATAACGATTCTTATCACTATTCCAATATTTCAGCCCGTTTGGTCCCATAAAACCTGAGAAAACTGCTTGCAAAGTTCGAACCCAAGTCTGAAATTTGCGTCACTAAAAATCCTAATTTTTCTAAAAATACAACTTTATGGAGATTTTGTGAATGATTTCGATTTGTACCATGCTTCTTATCACTTTTCCTAAATTTCAGCCAATTTGGTCCATAGAACCTGAGAAAACTGCTTCAAAAGTTCGAACCCAAGTCTGAAATTAGCGTCCATCAAAATAATAATTTTTCTTAAAATAAAATTTTATGGAGATTTTGTGACTGAATTCAATTTGGTTAGCGATTCTTATGACTATTTCGAAATTTCAGCCAGTTTGGTCACATAGAACCTGGGAAAACTGCTTCTAAAGTTCAAACCCAAGTCTGAAATTAGCGTCAGTAAAAATCATAATTTTTCTAAAAATACAACTTTATGGAGATTTGTAACTGATTTCGATTTGTACCATGCTTCTTATCACTTTTCCTTAATTTCAGCCAATTTAGTCCCATACAACCTGAGAAAACTGCTTACAAAGTTCGAACCCAAGGCTGAAATAAGGCTCCATAAAAAAGATGGTTTTTCTAAAAAGACAACTTTATGAAGATTTTTTGACTGAGTTCGATTTGGATAACGATTCTTATCACTATTCCAATATTTCAGCCCGTTTGGTCCCTTAAAACCTGAGAAAACTGCTTGCAAAGTTCGAACCCAAGTCTGAAATTTGCGTCACTAAAAATCATAATTTTTCTAAAAATACTTTTTTATGGAGATTTATGACTGATTTCGATTTGTACCATGCTTCTTATAACTTTTCCAATATTTCAGCCCGTTTGGTTCCATAGAACCTGAGAAAATGGCTTCTAAAGTTTGAACCCAAGTCTGAAATTTGCGTCCATAAAAATCATAATTTTTCTACAACTTTATGGAGATTTTATGACTGAGTTCGATTTGGATAGCGATTCTTATCACTATTACAAAATTTCAGCCAGTTTGGTTGCATAGAACCTGAGAAAACTGCTTCTAAAGTTCGAACCCAAGTCTCCAATTAGCCTCCATAAAAAAGATGGTTTTTCTAAAAATACAACTTTATGGAGATTTTGTGACTGAGTTCGATTAGGATAACGATTCTTATCACTATTCCAATATTTCAGCCAGTTTGGTCCCATAGAACCTGAGAAAACTGCTTCTAAAGTTCGAACCCAAATCTGAAATTAGCGTCCATAAAAATCATGATTTTTCGAAAAATACAACTTTATGGAGATTTTGTAACTGAGTTCGATTTGGATATCGATTCTTATCACTATTCAAAAATTTCAGCCATTTTGGTCGCATAGAACCTGAGAAAACTGCTTCTAAAGTTCGAACCCAAGTCTGAAATTAGCGTCAGTAAAAATCATGATTTTTCTAAAAATACAATTTAATGGAGATTTTGTGACTGATTTCGATTTGTACCATCCTTCTTATCACTTTTCCTAAATTTCAGCCAATTTCGTCCCATAGAATCTGAGAAAACTGCTTCCAAAGTTCGAACCCAAGTCTGAAATTAGCGTCCAAAAAAATTAAAATTTTTCTAAGAATACAACTTTATGGAGATTTTGTGACTGAATTCAATTTGGTTAGCGATTCTTATGACTTTTTCGAAATTTCAGCCAGTTTGGTCGCATAGAACCTGAGAAAACTGCTTCTAAAGTTCGAACCCAAGTCTGAAATTAGCGTCAGTAAAAATCATAATTTTTCTAAAAATACAACTTAATGGAGATTTGTAACTGATTTCGATTTGTACCATGCATCTTATCACTTTTCCTTAATTTCAGCCAATTTAGTCCCATACAACCTGAGGAAACTGCTTACAAAGTTCGAACCCAAGGCTGAAATAAGGCTCCATAAAAAGATGGTTTTTCTAAAAAGACAACTTTATGAAGATTTTTTGAATGAGTTCGATTTGGATAACGATTCTTATCACTATTCCAATATTTCAGCCCGTTTGGTTCCTTAAAACCAGAAAAAACTGCTTCCAAAGTTCGAACCCAAGGCTGAAATTAGGCTCAATAAAAAAGATGGTTTTTCTAAAAATACAACTTAATGGAGATTTTGTGACTGAGTTCGATTTGGATAACGATTCTTATCACTATTCCAATATTTCAGCCCGTTTGGTCCCATAAAACCTGAGAAAACTGCTTGCAAAGTTCGAACCCAAGTCTGAAATTTGCGTCACTAAAAATCCTAATTTTTCTAAAAATACAACTTTATGGAGATTTTGTGAATGATTTCGATTTGTACCATGCTTCTTATCACTTTTCCTAAATTTCAGCCAATTTGGTCCATAGAACCTGAGAAAACTGCTTCAAAAGTTCGAACCCAAGTCTGAAATTAGCGTCCATCAAAATAATAATTTTTCTTAAAATAAAATTTTATGGAGATTTTGTGACTGAATTCAATTTGGTTAGCGATTCTTATGACTATTTCGAAATTTCAGCCAGTTTGGTCACATAGAACCTGGGAAAACTGCTTCTAAAGTTCGAACCCAAGTCTGAAATTAGCGTCAGTAAAAACCATAATTTTTCTAAAAATACAACTTTATGGAGATTTGTAACTGATTTCGATTTGTACCATGCTTCTTATCACTTTTCCTTAATTTCAGCCAATTTAGTCCCATACAACCTGAGAAAACTGCTTACAAAGTTCGAACCCAAGGCTGAAATAAGGCTCCATAAAAAAGATGGTTTTTCTAAAAAGACAACTTTATGAAGATTTTTTGACTGAGTTCGATTTGGATAACGATTCTTATCACTATTCCAATATTTCAGCCCGTTTGGTCCCTTAAAACCTGAGAAAACTGCTTGCAAAGTTCGAACCCAAGTCTGAAATTTGCGTCACTAAAAATCATAATTTTTCTAAAAATACTTTTTTATGGAGATTTTATGACTGATTTCGATTTGTACCATGCTTCTTATAACTATTCCTAAATTTCAGCCAATTTGGTCCCTTAGAACCTGAGAAAACTGCTTTTAGAGTTCGAGAACCCAAGTCTGAAATAAGCGCCCATATAAATCATAATTTTTTAAAAAATTCACTTTTATGGAGATTTTGTGACTGAATTCGATTTGGATAGCGATTCTTATCACTATTTCAAAATTTCAGCCAGTTTGGTCGCATAGAACCTGAGAAAACTGCTTCTAAAGTTCGAACCCAAGTCTCAAATTAGCCTCCATAAAAAAGATGGTTTTTCTAAAAATACAACTTTATGGAGATTTTGTGACAGAGTTCGATTTGGATAACGATTCTTATCACTATTCGTATATTTCAGCCAGTTTGGTCCCATAGAACCTGAGAAAACTGTTTCTAAAGTTCGAACCCAAGTCTGAAATTAGCGTCCATAAAAATCATGATTTTTCTAAAAATACAACTTTATGGAGATTTTGTGACTGAGTTCAATTTGGATATCGATTCTTATCACTATTCCAATATTTCAGCCAGTTTGGTCCCATAGAAACTGAGAAAACTGCTTCTAAAGTTCGAACCCAAGTCTGAAATTAGCGTCCATAAAAATCATAATTTTTCTAAAAATACAACTTTATGGAGATTTGTAACTGATTTCGATTTGTACCATGCTTCTTATCACCTTTCCTTAATTTCAGCCAATTTAGTCCCATACAACCTGAGAAAACTGCTTACAAAGTTGGAACCCAAGGCTGGAATTAGGCTCCATAAAAAAGATGGTTTTTCTAAAAAGAGAACTTTATGGAGATTTTGTGACTGAATTCGATTTGGATAGCGATTCTTATCACTATTTCAAAATTTCAGCCAGTTTGGTTGCATAGAACCTGAGAAAACTGCTTCTAAAGTTCGTACCCAAGTCTCAAATTAGCCTCCATAAAAAAGATGGTTTTTCTTAAAATTAAACTTTATGAAGATTTTGTGACTGAGTTCGATTTGGTTAACGATTCTTATCACTATTCCATTATTTCAGCCAGTTTGGTCGCATAGAACCTGAGAAAACTGCTTCTAAATTTCGAACCCAAGTCTGAAATTAGCGTCCATAAAAATCATAATTTTTCTAAAAATACGACTTTATGGAGATTTTGTGACTGAGTTCGATTTTGATTGCGATTCTTATCACTATTACAAAATTTCAGCCAGTTTGGTCCCATAGAACCTGAGAAAACTGCTTCCAAATTTCGAACCCAAGTCTGAAATAAGCGTCCATAAAAATCATAATTTTTCTAAAAATACAACTTTATGGAGATTTTGTGACTGAGTTCGATTTGGATAACGATTCTTATCACTACTCCAATATTTCAGCCAGTTTGGTCCCATAGAACCTGAAAAAACTGCTTCTAAAGTTCGAACCCAAGTCTGAAATTAGCGTCCATAAAAATCATGATTTTTCTAAAAATACAACTTTATGGAGATTTTGTAACTGAGTTCGATTTGGATATCGATTATTATTATTATTATTAATTAATTGCCGGAAACCCGGGCGTTTATTGCTATTACGATTCTTATCACTATTCAAAAATTTCAGCCATTTTGGTCGCATAGAACCTGAGAAAACTGCTTCTAAAGTTCGAACCCAAGTCTGAAATTATCGTCAGTAAAAATCTTGGGTACGAACTTTAGAAGCAGTTTTGTCAGGTTCTATGGACCAAATTGGCTGAAATTTAGGAAAAAGGATAAGAAGCATGGTACAAATCGAAATCATTCACAAAATCTCCATAAAGTTGTATTTTTAGAAAAATTATGATTTTTACTGACGCTAATTTCAAACTTGGGTTCGAACTTTAGAAGCAGTTTTCCCAGGTTCTATGTGACCAAACTGGCTGAAATTTCGAAATAGTCATAAGAATCGCTAACCAAATTGAATTCAGTCACAAAATCTCCATAAAATTTTATTTTAAGAAAAATTATTATTTTGATGGACGCTAATTTCAGACTTGGGTTCGAACTTTTGAAGCAGTTTTGTCAGGTTCTATGGACCAAATTGGCTGAAATTTAGGAAAAGTTATTAGAAGCATGGTACAAATCGAAATCAGTCATAAAATCTCCATAAAAATGTATTTTTAGAAAAATTATGATTTTTAGTGACGCAAATTTCAGACTTGGGTTCGAACTTTGCAAGCAGTTTTCTCAGGTTTTAAGGGACCAAACGGGCTGAAATATTGGAATAGTGATAAGAATCGTTATCCAAATCGAACTCAGTCAAAAATTCTCATAAAGTTGTCTTTTTAGAAAAACCATCCTTTTTATGGAGCCTTATTTCAGCCTTGGGTTCGAACTTTGTAAGCAGTTTTCTCAGGTTGTATGGGACTAAATTGGCTGAAATTAAGGAAAAGTGATAAGAAGCATGGTACAAATCGAAATCAGTTACAAATCTCCATAAAGTTGTATTTTTAGAAAAATTATGATTTTTATGGACGCTAATTTCAGACTTGGGTTCGAAATTTAGAAGCAGTTTTCTCAGGTTCTATGCGACCAAACTGGCTGAAATAATGGAATAGTGATAAGAATCGTTAACCAAATCGAACTCAGTCACAAAATCTTCATAAAGTTTAATTTTAAGAAAAACCATCTTTTTTATGGAGCCTAATTTCAGCCTTGGGTTCAAACTTGGGAAGCAGTTTTCTCAGGTTCTATGGGACCAAACTGGCTGAAATTTTCTAATATTGATAAGAATCGCTAACCAAATTGAATTCAGTCACAAAATCTCCATAAAATTTTATTTTAAGAAAAATTATTATTTTGATGGACGCTAATTTCAGACTTGGGTTCGAACTTTTGAAGCAGTTTTGTCAGGTTCTATGGACCAAATTGGCTGAAATTTAGGAAAAAGGATAAGAAGCATGGTACAAATCGAAATCATTCACAAAATCTCCATAAAGTTGTATTTTTAGAAAAATTATGATTTTCAGTGACGCAAATTTCAGACTTGGGTTCGAACTTTGCAAGCAGTTTTCTCAGGTTTTAAGGGACCAAACGGGCTGAAATATTGGAATAGTGATAAGAATCGTTATCCAAATCGAACTCAGTCACAAAATCTTCATAAAGTTAACTTTTTAGAAAAACCATCTTTTTTATGGAGCCTAATTCCAGCCTTGGGTTCCAACTTTGTAAGCAGTTTTCTCAGGTTCTATGGGACCAAATTGGCTGAAATTAAGGAAAAGTTATTAGAAGCATGGTACAAATCGAAATCAGTCATAAAATCTCCATAAAAATGTATTTTTAGAAAAATTATGATTTTTAGTGACGCAAATTTCAGACTTGGGTTCGAACTTTGCAAGCAGTTTTCTCAGGTTTTAAGGGACCAAACGGGCTGAAATATTGGAATAGTGATAAGAATCGCCATCCAAATCGAACTCAGTCAAAAAATCTTCATAAAGTTGTCTTTTTAGAAAAACCATCTTTTTTATGGAGCCTTATTTCAGCCTTGGGTTCGAACTTTGTAAGCAGTTTTCTCAGGTTGTATGGGACTAAATTGGCTGAAATTAAGGAAAAGTGATAAGAAGCATGGTACAAATCGAAATCAGTTACAAATCTCCATAAAGTTGTATTTTTAGAAAAATTATGATTTTTACTGACGCTAATTTCAAACTTGGGTTCGAACTTTAGAAGCAGTTTTCCCAGGTTCTATGTGACCAAACTGGCTGAAATTTCGAAATAGTCATAAGAATCGCTAACCAAATTGAATTCAGTCACAAAATCTCCATAAAATTTTATTTTAAGAAAAATTATTATTTTGATGGACGCTAATTTCAGACTTGGGTTCGAACTTTTGAAGCAGTTTTCTCAGGTTCTATGGACCAAATTGGCTGAAATTTAGGAAAAGTGATAAGAAGCATGGTACAAATCGAAATCATTCACAAAATCTCCATAAAGTTGTATTTTTAGAAAAATTATGATTTTTACTGACGCTAATTTCAAACTTGGGTTCGAACTTTAGAAGCAGTTTTCCCAGGTTCTATGTGACCAAACTGGCTGAAATTTCGAAATACTCATAAGAATCGCTAACCAAATTGAATTCAGTCACAAAATCTCCATAAAATTTTATTTTAAGAAAAATTATTATTTTGATGGACGCTAATTTCAGACTTGGGTTCGAACTTTTGAAGCAGTTTTGTCAGGTTCTATGGACCAAATTGGCTGAAATTTAGGAAAAGTTATTAGAAGCATGGTACAAATCGAAATCAGTCATAAAATCTCCATAAAAATGTATTTTTAGAAAAATTATGATTTTTAGTGACGCAAATTTCAGACTTGGGTTCGAACTTTGCAAGCAGTTTTCTCAGGTTTTAAGGGACCAAACGGGCTGAAATATTGGAATAGTGATAAGAATCGTTATCCAAATCGAACTCAGTCAAAAATTCTCATAAAGTTGTCTTTTTAGAAAAACCATCCTTTTTATGGAGCCTTATTTCAGCCTTGGGTTCGAACTTTGTAAGCAGTTTTCTCAGGTTGTATGGGACTAAATTGGCTGAAATTAAGGAAAAGTGATAAGAAGCATGGTACAAATCGAAATCAGTTACAAATCTCCATAAAGTTGTATTTTTAGAAAAATTATGATTTTTATGGACGCTAATTTCAGACTTGGGTTCGAAATTTAGAAGCAGTTTTCTCAGGTTCTATGCGACCAAACTGGCTGAAATAATGGAATAGTGATAAGAATCGTTAACCAAATCGAACTCAGTCACAAAATCTTCATAAAGTTTAATTTTAAGAAAAACCATCTTTTTTATGGAGCCTAATTTCAGCCTTGGGTTCAAACTTGGGAAGCAGTTTTCTCAGGTTCTATGGGACCAAACTGGCTGAAATTTTCTAATATTGATAAGAATCGCTAACCAAATTGAATTCAGTCACAAAATCTCCATAAAATTTTATTTTAAGAAAAATTATTATTTTGATGGACGCTAATTTCAGACTTGGGTTCGAACTTTTGAAGCAGTTTTGTCAGGTTCTATGGACCAAATTGGCTGAAATTTAGGAAAAAGGATAAGAAGCATGGTACAAATCGAAATCATTCACAAAATCTCCATAAAGTTGTATTTTTAGAAAAATTATGATTTTCAGTGACGCAAATTTCAGACTTGGGTTCGAACGTTGCAAGCAGTTTTCTCAGGTTTTAAGGGACCAAACGGGCTGAAATATTGGAATAGTGATAAGAATCGCCATCCAAATCGAACTCAGTCAAAAAATCTTCATAAAGTTGTCTTTTTAGAAAAACCATCTTTTTTATGGAGCCTTATTTCAGCCTTGGGTTCGAACTTTGTAAGCAGTTTTCTCAGGTTGTATGGGACTAAATTGGCTGAAATTAAGGAAAAGTTATTAGAAGCATGGTACAAATCGAAATCATTCACAAAATCTCCATAAAGTTGTATTTTTAGAAAAATTATGATTTTTACTGACGCTAATTTCAAACTTGGGTTCGAACTTTAGAAGCAGTTTTCCCAGGTTCTATGTGACCAAACTGGCTGAAATTTCGAAATAGTCATAAGAATCGCTAACCAAATTGAATTCAGTCACAAAATCTCCATAAAATTTTATTTTAAGAAAAATTATTATTTTGATGGACGCTAATTTCAGACTTGGGTTCGAACTTTTGAAGCAGTTTTCTCAGGTTCTATGGACCAAATTGGCTGAAATTTAGGAAAAGTTATTAGAAGCATGGTACAAATCGAAATCAGTCATAAAATCTCCATAAAAATGTATTTTTAGAAAAATTATGATTTTTAGTGACGCAAATTTCAGACTTGGGTTCGAACTTTGCAAGCAGTTTTCTCAGGTTTTAAGGGACCAAACGGGCTGAAATATTGGAATAGTGATAAGAATCGTTATCCAAATCGAACTCAGTCAAAAATTCTCATAAAGTTGTCTTTTTAGAAAAACCATCCTTTTTATGGAGCCTTATTTCAGCCTTGGGTTCGAACTTTGTAAGCAGTTTTCTCAGGTTGTATGGGACTAAATTGGCTGAAATTAAGGAAAAGTGATAAGAAGCATGGTACAAATCGAAATCAGTTACAAATCTCCATAAAGTTGTATTTTTAGAAAAATTATGATTTTTATGGACGCTAATTTCAGACTTGGGTTCGAAATTTAGAAGCAGTTTTCTCAGGTTCTATGCGACCAAACTGGCTGAAATAATGGAATAGTGATAAGAATCGTTAACCAAATCGAACTCAGTCACAAAATCTTCATAAAGTTTAATTTTAAGAAAAACCATCTTTTTTATGGAGCCTAATTTCAGCCTTGGGTTCAAACTTGGGAAGCAGTTTTCTCAGGTTCTATGGGACCAAACTGGCTGAAATTTTCTAATATTGATAAGAATCGCTAACCAAATTGAATTCAGTCACAAAATCTCCATAAAATTTTATTTTAAGAAAAATTATTATTTTGATGGACGCTAATTTCAGACTTGGGTTCGAACTTTTGAAGCAGTTTTGTCAGGTTCTATGGACCAAATTGGCTGAAATTTAGGAAAAGTTATTAGAAGCATGGTACAAATCGAAATCAGTCATAAAATCTCCATAAAAATGTATTTTTAGAAAAATTATGATTTTTAGTGACGCAAATTTCAGACTTGGGTTCGAACTTTGCAAGCAGTTTTCTCAGGTTTTAAGGGACCAAACGGGCTGAAATATTGGAATAGTGATAAGAATCGTTATCCAAATCGAACTCAGTCAAAAATTCTCATAAAGTTGTCTTTTTAGAAAAACCATCCTTTTTATGGAGCCTTATTTCAGCCTTGGGTTCGATTTTTGTAAGCAGTTTTCTCAGGTTGTATGGGACTAAATTGGCTGAAATTAAGGAAAAGTGATAAGAAGCATGGTACAAATCGAAATCAGTTACAAATCTCCATAAAGTTGTATTTTTAGAAAAATTATGATTTTTATGGACGCTAATTTCAGACTTGGGTTCGAAATTTAGAAGCAGTTTTCTCAGGTTCTATGCGACCAAACTGGCTGAAATAATGGAATAGTGATAAGAATCGTTAACCAAATCGAACTCAGTCACAAAATCTTCATAAAGTTTAATTTTAAGAAAAACCATCTTTTTTATGGAGCCTAATTTCAGCCTTGGGTTCAAACTTGGGAAGCAGTTTTCTCAGGTTCTATGGGACCAAACTGGCTGAAATTTTCTAATATTGATAAGAATCGCTAACCAAATTGAATTCAGTCACAAAATCTCCATAAAATTTTATTTTAAGAAAAATTATTATTTTGATGGACGCTAATTTCAGACTTGGGTTCGAACTTTTGAAGCAGTTTTGTCAGGTTCTATGGACCAAATTGGCTGAAATTTAGGAAAAAGGATAAGAAGCATGGTACAAATCGAAATCATTCACAAAATCTCCATAAAGTTGTATTTTTAGAAAAATTATGATTTTCAGTGACGCAAATTTCAGACTTGGGTTCGAACTTTGCAAGCAGTTTTCTCAGGTTTTAAGGGACCAAACGGGCTGAAATATTGGAATAGTGATAAGAATCGTTATCCAAATCGAAATCAGTCACAAAATCTTCATAAAGTTAACTTTTTAGAAAAACCATCTTTTTTATGGAGCCTAATTCCAGCCTTGGGTTCCAACTTTGTAAGCAGTTTTCTCAGGTTCTATGGGACCAAATTGGCAGAAATTAAGGAAAAGTTATTAGAAGCATGGTACAAATCGAAATCAGTCATAAAATCTCCATAAAAATGTATTTTTAGAAAAATTATGATTTTTAGTGACGCAAATTTCAGACTTGGGTTCGAACTTTGCAAGCAGTTTTCTCAGGTTTTAAGGGACCAAACGGGCTGAAATATTGGAATAGTGATAAGAATCGCCATCCAAATCGAACTCAGTCAAAAAATCTTCATAAAGTTGTCTTTTTAGAAAAACCATCTTTTTTATGGAGCCTTATTTCAGCCTTGGGTTCGAACTTTGTAAGCAGTTTTCTCAGGTTGTATGGGACTAAATTGGCTGAAATTAAGGAAAAGTGATAAGAAGCATGGTACAAATCGAAATCAGTTACAAATCTCCATAAAGTTGTATTTTTAGAAAAATTATGATTTTTACTGACGCTAATTTCAAACTTGGGTTCGAACTTTAGAAGCAGTTTTCCCAGGTTCTATGTGACCAAACTGGCTGAAATTTCGAAATAGTCATAAGAATCGCTAACCAAATTGAATTCAGTCACAAAATCTCCATAAAATTTTATTTTAAGAAAAATTATTATTTTGATGGACGCTAATTTCAGACTTGGGTTCGAACTTTTGAAGCAGTTTTCTCAGGTTCTATGGACCAAATTGGCTGAAATTTAGGAAAAGTGATAAGAAGCATGGTACAAATCGAAATCATTCACAAAATCTCCATAAAGTTGTATTTTTAGAAAAATTATGATTTTTACTGACGCTAATTTCAAACTTGGGTTCGAACTTTAGAAGCAGTTTTCCCAGGTTCTATGTGACCAAACTGGCTGAAATTTCGAAATAGTCATAAGAATCGCTAACCAAATTGAATTCAGTCACAAAATCTCCATAAAATTTTATTTTAAGAAAAATTATTATTTTGATGGACGCTAATTTCAGACTTGGGTTCGAACTTTTGAAGCAGTTTTGTCAGGTTCTATGGACCAAATTGGCTGAAATTTAGGAAAAGTTATTAGAAGCATGGTACAAATCGAAATCAGTCATAAAATCTCCATAAAAATGTATTTTTAGAAAAATTATGATTTTTAGTGACGCAAATTTCAGACTTGGGTTCGAACTTTGCAAGCAGTTTTCTCAGGTTTTAAGGGACCAAACGGGCTGAAATATTGGAATAGTGATAAGAATCGTTATCCAAATCGAACTCAGTCAAAAATTCTCATAAAGTTGTCTTTTTAGAAAAACCATCCTTTTTATGGAGCCTTATTTCAGCCTTGGGTTCGAACTTTGTAAGCAGTTTTCTCAGGTTGTATGGGACTAAATTGGCTGAAATTAAGGAAAAGCGATAAGAAGCATGGTACAAATCGAAATCAGTTACAAATCTCCATAAAGTTGTATTTTTAGAAAAATTATGATTTTTATGGACGCTAATTTCAGACTTGGGTTCGAAATTTAGAAGCAGTTTTCTCAGGTTCTATGCGACCAAACTGGCTGAAATAATGGAATAGTGATAAGAATCGTTAACCAAATCGAACTCAGTCACAAAATCTTCATAAAGTTTAATTTTAAGAAAAACCATCTTTTTTATGGAGCCTAATTTCAGCCTTGGGTTCAAACTTGGGAAGCAGTTTTCTCAGGTTCTATGGGACCAAACTGGCTGAAATTTTCTAATATTGATAAGAATCGCTAACCAAATTGAATTCAGTCACAAAATCTCCATAAAATTTTATTTTAAGAAAAATTATTATTTTGATGGACGCTAATTTCAGACTTGGGTTCGAACTTTTGAAGCAGTTTTGTCAGGTTCTATGGACCAAATTGGCTGAAATTTAGGAAAAAGGATAAGAAGCATGGTACAAATCGAAATCATTCACAAAATCTCCATAAAGTTGTATTTTTAGAAAAATTATGATTTTCAGTGACGCAAATTTCAGACTTGGGTTCGAACTTTGCAAGCAGTTTTCTCAGGTTTTAAGGGACCAAACGGGCTGAAATATTGGAATAGTGATAAGAATCGTTATCCAAATCGAACTCAGTCACAAAATCTTCATAAAGTTAACTTTTTAGAAAAACCATCTTTTTTATGGAGCCTAATTCCAGCCTTGGGTTCCAACTTTGTAAGCAGTTTTCTCAGGTTCTATGGGACCAAATTGGCTGAAATTAAGGAAAAGTTATTAGAAGCATGGTACAAATCGAAATCAGTCATAAAATCTCCATAAAAATGTATTTTTAGAAAAATTATGATTTTTAGTGACGCAAATTTCAGACTTGGGTTCGAACTTTGCAAGCAGTTTTCTCAGGTTTTAAGGGACCAAACGGGCTGAAATATTGGAATAGTGATAAGAATCGTTAACCAAATCGAACTCAGTCACAAAATCTTCGAACTTGGGAAGCAGTTTTCTCAGGTTCTATGGGACCAAACTGGCTGAAATTTTCTAATATTGATAAGAATCGCTAACCAAATTGAATTCAGTCACAAAATCTCCATAAAGTTGTATTTTAAGAAATTTTTTAATTTTTTTGGACGCTAATTTCAGACTTGGGTTCGAACTTTGGAAGCAGTTTTCTCAGGTTCTATGGGACCAAATTGGCTGAAATTTAGGAAAAGTGATAAGAAGCATGGTACAAATCGAAATCAGTCACAAAATCTCCATAAAATTGTATTTTTAGAAAAATCATGATTTTTACTGACTCTAATTTCAGACTTGGGTTCGAACTTTAGAAGCAGTTTTCTCAGGTTCTATGCGACCAAAATGGCTGAATTTTTTGAATAGTGATAAGAATCGATATCCAAATCGAACTCAGTTACAAAATCTCCATAAAGTTGTATTTTTAGAAAAATCATGATTTTTATGGACGCTAATTTCAGACTTGGGTTCGAACTTTAGAAGCAGTTTTTTCAGGTTCTATGGGACCAAACTGGCTGAAATATTGGAATAGTGATAAGAATCGTTATCCAAATCGAACTCAGTCACAAAATCTCCATAAAGTTGTATTTTTAGAAAAACCATCTTTTTTATGGAGGCTAATTGGAGACTTTCCATTTTGGCAGTGAGTATTAATTAAAACCGCACATAAGGTTCCCATGGAAGAAGTGCTCACTTCTAAAAGATTTAAGGCGGGTTGTTTCAGAGAAATTCAAATGTAACTTTGTCATCAAATGCCATTTTGTTTTTTTGACAGTTGAAAGATCATGTCCAAATGGACAAAGTTAAATTGAATCAATTGCCAAATGGACAAAGTTCAATTGTATCAATGTCCAAATGGACAAAGTTCAATTGCATCAATGTCCAAATGGACAAAGTTCCAATGAATGAATGTCCAAATGGACAAAATTCAATTGAATCAATGTCCAAATGGACAAAGTTCAATTGTATCAATGTCCAAATCGACAAAGTTCCAATGAATGAAGGTCTAAATAGACAAAGTTCAATTGTATCAATGTCCAAATGGACAAAGTAAAATTGTATCAATGTCCGAATGGACAATGTTCCAATGAATCAATGTCCAAATGGACAAAGTTCAATTGTATCAATGTCCAAATGGACAAAGTTCCAATGAATGAATATCCAAATGGACAAAATTCAATTGTATCAATGTCCAAATGGACAAAGTTCAATTGTATCAATGTCCAAATCGACAAAATTCCAATGAATAAAGGTCTAAATAGACAAAGTTCAATTGTATCAATGTCCAAATGGACAAAGTTAAATTGTATCAAAATGGACAATGTTCCAATGAATCAATGTCCAAATGGAATCAATGTCCAAATGGACAAAGTTATAATTAATGAATGTCCAAATGGACAAAGTTCAATTGTATCAATGTCCAAATGGACAAAGTTCAATTGTATCATTGTCCAAATGGACAAAGTTCCAATGAATGAAGGTCTAAATGGACAAAGTTCAATTGTATCAATGTCCAAATGGACAAAATTCAATTGTATCAATATGTCCATTTGGACATTGATACAATTGAACTTTGTCCATTTGGACATTGATACAATTGAACTTTGTCCATTTGGACATTGATTTAATTGAACTTTGTCCATTTAGACCTTCATTCATTGGAACTTTGTCCATTTGGACATTGAAACAATTGAACTTTGTCCATTTGGACATTGATACAATTGAACTTTGTCCATTTAGACCTTCATTCATTGGAACTTTGTCCATTTGGACATTAATACAATTGAACTTTGTCCATTTGGACATTGATACAATTGAACTTTGTCGATTTGGACATTGATACAATTGAATTTTGTCCATTTGGACATACATTCATTGGAACTTTGTCCATTTGGACATTGATACAATTGAATTTTGTCCAAAATTTGACAAAACTTTGACAAAATTCAATTGTATCAATTTGGACATTGATACAATTGAAATTTGCTCATTTGGACATTGAAACAATTGAACTTTGTCCATTTGGACATTGATGCAATTGAACTTTGTCCATTTAGACCTTCATTAATTGGAACTTTGTCCATTTGGACATTAATACAATTGAACTTTGTCCATTTGGACATTGATACAATTGAACTTTGTCCATTTGGACATTGATACAATTGAACTTTGTCCATTTGGACATTGATACAATTGAACTTTGTCCATTTGGACATTGATACAATTAAACTTTGTCGATTTGGACACTGATACAATTGAACTTTGTCCATTTGGACATTCATCCATTGGAACTTTGTCCATTTGGACATTGATACAATTGAACTTTGTCCATTTGGACATTGATACAATTGAACTTTGTCCATTTGGACATTGATTTAATTGAACTTTTTCCATTTGGACATTGATACAATTGAACTTTGTCCATTTGGACATTGATACAATTGAATTTCGTCCATTTGGACATTCATTCATTGGAACTTTGACCATTTGGACATTCATTCATTGGAACTTTGTCCATTTGGACATTCATCCATTGAAACTTTGTCCATTTGGACATTGATCCAATTGAACTTTGTCCATTTGGACATTGATACAATTGAACTTTGTCCATTTGGACATTGATTTAATTGAACTTTGTCCATTTAGACCTTCATTCATTGGAACTTTGTCCATTTGGACATTGAAACAATTGAACTTTGTCCATTTGGACATTGATACAATTGAACTTTGTCCATTTAGACCTTCATTCATTGGAACTTTGTCCATTTGGACATTGATACAATTGAACTTTGTCCATTTGGACATTGATACAATTGAATTTCGTCCATTTGGACATTCATTCATTGGAACTTTGTCCATTTGGACATTAATACAATTGAACTTTGTCCATTTGGACATTGATACAATTGAACTTTGTCGATTTGGACATTGATACAATTGAATTTTGTCCATTTGGACATTCATTCATTGGAACTTTGTCCATTTGGACATTGATACAATTGAATTTTGTCCAAAATTTGACAATGGACAAAGTTTCAATGGATGAATGTCCAAATGGACAAAGTTCCAATGAATGAATGTCCAAATGGTCAAAGTTCCAATGAATGAATGTCCAAATGGACAAAATTCAATTGTATCAATGTCCAAATGGACAAAGTTCAATTGTATCAATGTCCAAATGGACAAAGTTCAATTGTATCAATGTCCAAATGGACAAAGTTCAATTGTATCAATGTCCAAATGGACAAAGTTCAATTGTATCAATGTCCAAATGGACAAAGTTCCAATTAATGAAGGTCTAAATGGACAAAGTTCAATTGCATCAATGTCCAAACGGACAAAGTTCAATTGTTTCAATGTCCAAATGAGCAAATTTCAATTGTATCAATGTCCAAATTGATACAATTGAATTTTGTCAAAGTTTTGTCAAAGTTCCAATGAATGAATGTCCAAATGGACAAAATTCAATTGTATCAATGTCCAAAGGGACAAAGTTCAATTGTATCAATGTCCAAATGGACAAAATTCAATTGTATCAATGTCCAAATGGACAAAGTTCAATTGTATCAATGTCCAAATGGACAAAGTTCCAATGGATGAATGTCCAAATGGACAAAGTTCAATTGTATCAATGTCCAAATGGACAAAGTTCAATTGTATCAATGTCCAAATGGACAAATTTCAATTGTATCAATGTCCAAATGGACAAAGTTCATTTGTATCAATGTCCAAATGGACAAAGTTCCAATGGATGAATGTCCAAATGGACAAAATTCAATTGTATCAATGTCCAAATGGACAAAGTTCAATTATATCAATGTCAAATGGACAAAATTCAATTGAATCAATGTCCAAATGGACAAAGTTCAATTGTATCAATGTCCAAATGGACAAAGTTCAATTGTATCAATGTCCAAATGGACAAAGTTCAATTGTATCAATGTCCAAATGGACAAAGTTCCAATGAATGAAGGTCTCAATGGACAAAGTTCAATTGTATCAATGTCCAAATGGACAAAGTTCAATTATATCAATGTCCAAATGGACAAAATTCAATTATATCAATGTCCAAATGGACAAATTTCAATTGTATCAATGTCCAAATGGACAAAGTTCAATTGTATCAATGTCCAAATGGACAAAGTTCAAATGGATCAATAACCGAATGGATAAAGTTCAAATGGATGAATGTCCAAATGGACAAAGTTCAATTGTATCAATGTCCAAATGGACAAAGTTCAATTGTATCAATGTCCAAATGGACAAAGTTCAATTGTATCAATGTCCAAATGGACAAAGTTCCAATGGATCAATAACCGAATGGATAAAGTTCAAATGGATGAATGTCCAAATGGACAAAGTTCAATTGTATCAATGTCCAAATGGACAAAGTTCAATTGTATCAATGTCCAAATGGACAAAGTTCCAATGAATGAAGGTCTAAATGGACAAAGTTCAATTGTATCAATGTCCAAATGGAAAAAGTTCAATTGTATCAATGTCCAAATGGACAAAGTTCCAATGAATGAAAGTCTAAATGGACAAAGTTCAATTGTATCAATGTCCAAATGGACAAAATTCAATTGTATCAATGTCCAAATGGACAAAGTTGAATTGTATCAATGTCCAAATGGACAAAGTTCAATTGTATCAATGTCCAAATGGACAAAGTTCAATTAAATCAATGTCCAAATGGACAAAGTTCAATTGTATCAATGTCCAAATGGACAAAATTCAATTGTATCAATGTCCAAATGGACAAAGTTCAATTGTATCAATGTCCAAATGGACAAAGTTCAATTGGATCAATGTCCAAATGGACAAAGTTTCAATGGATGAATGTCCAAATGGACAAAGTTCCAATGAATGAATGTCCAAATGGTCAAAGTTCCAATGAATGAATGTCCAAATGGACAAAATTCAATTGTATCAATGTCCAAATGGACAAAGTTCAATTGTATCAATGTCCAAATGGACAAAGTTCAATTGTATCAATGTCCAAATGGACAAAGTTCAATTGTATCAATGTCCAAATGGACAAAAATACAATTGAACTTTGTCCATTTGGACATTGATACAATTGAATTTTGTCCATTTGGACATTCATTCATTGGAACTTTGACCATTTGGACATTCATTCATTGGAACTTTGTCCATTTGGACATTCATCCATTGAAACTTTGTCCATTTGGACATTGATCCAATTGAACTTTGTCCATTTGGACATTGATACAATTGAACTTTGTCCATTTGGACATTGATATAATTGAACTTTGTCCATTTGGACATTGATACAATTGAACTTTGTCCATTTAGACCTTCATTCATTGGAACTTTGTCCATTTGGACATTGATACAATTGAACTTTGTCCATTTGGACATTGATACAATTGAACTTTGTCCATTTGGACATTGATACAATTGAACTTTGTCCATTTGGACATTGATTCAATTGAATTTTGTCCATTTGGACATTGATATAATTGAACTTTGTCCATTTGGACATTGATACAATTGAACTTTGTCCATTTGGACATTTATACAATTGAACTTTGTCCATTTGGACATTGATTCAATTGAATTTTGTCCATTTGGACATTGATATAATTGAACTTTGTCCATTTGGACATTGATACAATTGAATTTTGTCCATTTGGACATTCATCCATTGGAACTTTGTCCATTTGGACATTGATACAAATGAACTTTGTCCATTTGGACATTGATACAATTGAAATTTGTCCATTTGGACATTGATACAATTGAACTTTGTCCATTTGGACATTGATACAATTGAACTTTGTCCATTTGGACATTCATCCATTGGAACTTTGTCCATTTGGACATTGATACAATTGAACTTTGTCCATTTGGACATTGATACAATTGAATTTTGTCCATTTGGACATTGATACAATTGAACTTTGTCCATTTGGACATTGATACAAATGAACTTTGTCCATTTGGACATTGATAAAATTGAACTTTGTCCCTTTGGACATTGATACAATTGAATTTTGTCCATTTGGACATTCATTCATTGGAACTTTGACAAAACTTTGACAAAATTCAATTCAATTGTAAATCCAAATTGATACAATTCAATTGTATCAATTTGGACATTGATACAATTGAAATTTGCTCATTTGGACATTGAAACAATTGATCTTTGTCCATTTGGACATTGATACAATTGAACTTTGTCCATTTGGACATTGATACAATTGAACTTTGTCCATTTGGACATTGATACAATTGAACTTTGTCCATTTGGACATTGATACAATTGAATTTTGTCCATTTGGACATTCATTCATTGGAACTTTGACCATTTGGACATTCATTCATTGGAACTTTGTCCATTTGGACATTCATCCATTGAAACTTTGTCCATTTGGACATTGATCCAATTGAACTTTGTCCATTTGGACATTGATACAATTGAACTTTGTCCATTTGGACATTGATACAATTGAATTTTGTCCATTTGGACATTGATACAATTGAACTTTGTCCATTTGGACATTGATTTAATTGAACTTTGTCCATTTGGACATTGATACAATTGAACTTTGTCCATTTGGACATTGATACAATTCAACTTTGTCCATTTGGACATTGATACAATTGAATTTTGTCCATTTGGACATTGATACAATTGAACTTTGTCCATTTAGACTTTCATTCATTGGAACTTTGTCCATTTGGACATTGATACAATTGAACTTTTTCCATTTGGACATTGATACAATTGAACTTTGTCCATTTAGACCTTCATTCATTGGAACTTTGTCCATTTGGACATTGATACAATTGAACTTTGTCCATTTGGACATTGATACAATTGAACTTTGTCCATTTAGACCAATGTCTAAATGGACAAAATTCAATTGTATCAATGTCCAAATGGACAAAGTTCAATTGTGTCAATGTCCAAATGGACAAAGTTCAATTGTATCAATGTACAAATGGACAAAGTTCCAATGAATGAATGTCCAAATGGACAAAATTCAATTGCATCAATGTCCAAATGGACAAAGTAAAGTTCAATTGTTTCAATGTCCAAATGGACAAATTTCAATTGTATCAATGTCCAAATTGATACAATTGAATTTTGTCAAAGTTGTCCATTGTCAAGTGACAAATGTCAAGTGACAAATTTGACAAGTTTTGTCAAATTTTGGACAAAATTCAATTGTATCAATGTCCAAATGGACAAAGTTCCAATGAATGAATGTCCAAATGGACAAAAATCAATTGTATCAATGTCCAAATCGACAAAGTTCAATTGTATCAATGTCCAAATGGACAAAGTTCAATTGTATTAATGTCCAAATGGACAAAGTTCCAATGAATGAATGTCCAAATGGACAAAATTCAATTGTATCAATGTCCAAATGGACAAAGTTCAATTGTATCAATGTCCAAATGGACAAAGTTCCAATGAATGAAGGTCTAAATGGACAAAATTCAATTGTATCAATGTCCAAATGGACAAAGTTCAATTGTTTCAATGTCCAAATGGACAAAGTTCCAATGAATGAAGGTCTAAATGGACAAAGTTCAATTAAATCAATGTCCAAATGGACAAAGTTCAATTGTATCAATGTCCAAATGGACAAAGTTCAATTGTATCAATGTCCAAATGGACATATTGATACAATTGAATTTTGTCCATTTGGACATTGATACAATTGAACTTTGTCCATTTAGACATTGATACAATTGAATTTTGTCCATTTGGACATTCATTCATTGGAACTTTGTCCATTTGGACATTAATACAATTGAACTTTGTCCATTTGGACATTGATACAATTGAACTTTGTCGATTTGGACATTGATACAATTGAATTTTGTCCATTTGGACATTCATTCATTGGAACTTTGTCCATTTGGACATTGATACAATTGAATTTTGTCCAAAATTTGACAAAACTTTGACAAAATTCAATTGTATCAATTTGGACATTGATACAATTGAAATTTGCTCATTTGGACATTGAAACAATTGAACTTTGTCCATTTGGACATTGATGCAATTGAACTTTGTCCATTTAGACCTTCATTAATTGGAACTTTGTCCATTTGGACATTGATACAATTGAACTTTGTCCATTTGGACATTGATACAATTGAACTTTGTCCATTTGGACATTGATACAATTGAACTTTGTCCATTTGGACATTGATACAATTGAACTTTGTCCATTTGGACATTGATACAATTAAACTTTGTCGATTTGGACACTGATACAATTGAACTTTGTCCATTTGGACATTCATCCATTGGAACTTTGTCCATTTGGACATTGATACAATTGAACTTTGTCCATTTGGACATTGATACAATTGAACTTTGTCCATTTGGACATTGATACAATTGAACTTTGTCCATTTGGACATTGATTTAATTGAACTTTGTCCATTTAGACCTTCATTCATTGGAACTTTGTCCATTTGGACATTGAAACAATTGAACTTTGTCCATTTGGACATTGATACAATTGAACTTTGTCCATTTAGACCTTCATTCATTGGAACTTTGTCCATTTGGACATTGATACAATTGAACTTTGTCCATTTGGACATTGATACAATTGAATTTTGTCCATTTGGACATTCATTCATTGGAACTTTGTCCATTTGGACATTAATACAATTGAACTTTGTCCATTTGGACATTGATACAATTGAACTTTGTCGATTTGGACATTGATACAATTGAATTTTGTCCATTTGGACATTCATTCATTGGAACTTTGTCCATTTGGACATTGATACAATTGAATTTTGTCCAAAATTTGACAAAATTTGTCGAAAACTTGTGACAACTTTGACAAAATTCAATTGTATCAATTTGGACATTGATACAATTGAAATTTGTCCATTTGGACATTGAAACAATTGAACTTTGTCCATTTGGACATTGATGCAATTGAACTTTGTCCATTTAGACCTTCATTAATTGGAACTTTGTCCATTTGGACATTGATACAATTGAACTTTGTCCATTTGGACATTGATACAATTGAACTTTGTCCATTTGGACATTGATACAATTGAACTTTGTCCATTTGGACATTGATACAATTGAACTTTGTCCATTTGGACATTGATACAATTGAACTTTGTCCATTTGGACATTGATTCAATTGAACTTTGTCCATTTGGACATTCATCCATTTGAACTTTATCCATTCGGTTATTGATCCATTTGAACTTTGTCCATTTGGACATTGATACAATTGAACTTTTTCCATTTGGACATTGATACAATTGAAATTTGTCCATTTGGACATTGATATAATTGAATTTTGTCCATTTGGACATTGATATAATTGAACTTTGTCCATTTGGACATTGATACAATTGAACTTTGTCCATTTAGACCTTCATTCATTGGAACTTTGTCCATTTGGACATTGATACAATTGAACTTTGTCCATTTGGACATTGATACAATTGAACTTTGTCCATTTGGACATTGATACAATTGAACTTTGTCCATTTGGACATTGATTCAATTGAATTTTGTCCATTTGGACATTGATATAATTGAACTTTGTCCATTTGGACATTGATACAATTGAACTTTGTCCATTTGGACATTTATACAATTGAACTTTGTCCATTTGGACATTGATTCAATTGAATTTTGTCCATTTGGACATTGATATAATTGAACTTTGTCCATTTGGACATTGATACAATTGAATTTTGTCCATTTGGACATTCATCCATTGGAACTTTGTCCATTTGGACATTGATACAAATGAACTTTGTCCATTTGGACATTGATACAATTGAAATTTGTCCATTTGGACATTGATACAATTGAACTTTGTCCATTTGGACATTGATACAATTGAACTTTGTCCATTTGGACATTCATCCATTGGAACTTTGTCCATTTGGACATTGATACAATTGAACTTTGTCCATTTGGACATTGATACAATTGAATTTTGTCCATTTGGACATTGATACAATTGAACTTTGTCCATTTGGACATTGATACAAATGAACTTTGTCCATTTGGACATTGATAAAATTGAACTTTGTCCCTTTGGACATTGATACAATTGAATTTTGTCCATTTGGACATTCATTCATTGGAACTTTGACAAAACTTTGACAAAATTCAATTCAATTGTAAATCCAAATTGATACAATTCAATTGTATCAATTTGGACATTGATACAATTGAAATTTGCTCATTTGGACATTGAAACAATTGAACTTTGTCCATTTGGACATTGATGCAATTGAACTTTGTCCATTTAGACCTTCATTAATTGGAACTTTGTCCATTTGGACATTGATACAATTGAACTTTGTCCATTTGGACATTGATACAATTGAATTTTGTCCATTTGGACATTCATTCATTGGAACTTTGTCCATTTGTACATTGATACAATTGAACTTTGTCCATTTGGACATTGATACAATTGAACTTTGTCCATTTGGACATTGATACAATTGAACTTTGTCCATTTGGACATTGATACAATTGAACTTTGTCCATTTGGACATTGATACAATTGAATTTTGTCCATTTGGACATTCATTCATTGGAACTTTGACCATTTGGACATTCATTCATTGGAACTTTGTCCATTTGGACATTCATCCATTGAAACTTTGTCCATTTGGACATTGATCCAATTGAACTTTGTCCATTTGGACATTGATACAATTGAACTTTGTCCATTTGGACATTGATACAATTGAAATTTGCTCATTTGGACATTGAAACAATTGAACTTTGTCCATTTGGACATTGATGCAATTGAACTTTGTCCATTTAGACCTTCATTAATTGGAACTTTGTCCATTTGGACATTGATACAATTGAACTTTGTCCATTTGGACATTGATACAATTGAATTTTGTCCATTTGGACATTCATTCATTGGAACTTTGTCCATTTGTACATTGATACAATTGAACTTTGTCCATTTGGACATTGATACAATTGAACTTTGTCCATTTGGACATTGATACAATTGAACTTTGTCCATTTGGACATTGATACAATTGAACTTTGTCCATTTGGACATTGATACAATTGAATTTTGTCCATTTGGACATTCATTCATTGGAACTTTGACCATTTGGACATTCATTCATTGGAACTTTGTCCATTTGGACATTCATCCATTGAAACTTTGTCCATTTGGACATTGATCCAATTGAACTTTGTCCATTTGGACATTGATACAATTGAACTTTGTCCATTTGGACATTGATACAATTGAATTTTGTCCATTTGGACATTGATACAATTGAACTTTGTCCATTTGGACATTGATTTAATTGAACTTTGTCCATTTGGACATTGATACAATTGAACTTTGTCCATTTGGACATTGATACAATTCAACTTTGTCCATTTGGACATTGATACAATTGAATTTTGTCCATTTGGACATTGATACAATTGAACTTTGTCCATTTAGACTTTCATTCATTGGAACTTTGTCCATTTGGACATTGATACAATTGAACTTTTTCCATTTGGACATTGATACAATTGAACTTTGTCCATTTAGACCTTCATTCATTGGAACTTTGTCCATTTGGACATTGATACAATTGAACTTTGTCCATTTGGACATTGATACAATTGAACTTTGTCCATTTAGACCAATGTCTAAATGGACAAAATTCAATTGTATCAATGTCCAAATGGACAAAGTTCAATTGTATCAATGTCCAAATGGACAAAGTTCAATTGTATCAATGTACAAATGGACAAAGTTCCAATGAATGAATGTCCAAATGGACAAAATTCAATTGCATCAATGTCCAAATGGACAAAGTTCAATTGTATCAATGTCCAAATGGACAAAGTTCAATTGTATCAATGTCCAAATGGACAAGGTTCAATTGTATCAATGTCCAAATGGACAAATTTCAATTGTATCAATGTCCAAATGGACAAAGTTCAATTGTATCAATGTCCAAATGGACAAAGTTCAAATGGATCAATGTCCGAATGGATAAAGTTCAAATGGATGAATGTCCAAATGGACAAAGTTCAATTGTATCAATGTCCAAATGGACAAAGTTCAATTGTATCAATGTCCAAATGGACAAAGTTCAATTGTATCAATGTCCAAATGGACAAAGTTCCAATGGATGAATGTCCAAATGGACAAAGTTCAATTGTATCAATGTCCAAATCGACAAAGTTTAATTGTATCAATGTCCAAATGGACAAAGTTCAATTGTATCAATGTCCAAATGGACAAAATTCAATTGTATCAATGTCCAAATGGACAAAGTTCAATTGTATCAATGTCCAAATGGACAAAGTTCAATTGTATCAATGTCCAAATGGACAAAGTTCCAATTAATGAAGGTCTAAATGGACAAAGTTCAATTGCATCAATGTCCAAATGGACAAAGTTCAATTGTTTCAATGTCCAAATGGACAAATTTCAATTGTATCAATGTCCAAATTGATACAATTGAATTTTGTCAAATTTTGGACAAAATTCAATTGTATCAATGTCCAAATGGACAAAGTTCCAATGAATGTATGTCCAAATGGACAAAATTCAATTGTATCAATGTCCAAATCGACAAAGTTCAATTGTATCAATGTCCAAATGGACAAAGTTCAATTGTATTAATGTCCAAATGGACAAAGTTCCAATGAATGAAGGTCTAAATGGACAAAGTTCAATTGTATCAATGTCCAAATGGACAAAGTTCAATTGTTTCAATGTCCAAATGGACAAAGTTCCAATGAATGAAGGTCTAAATGGACAAAGTTCAATTAAATCAATGTCCAAATGGACAAAGTTCAATTGTATCAATGTCCAAATGGACAAAGTTCAATTGTATCAATGTCCAAATGGACATATTGATACAATTGAATTTTGTCCATTTGGACATTGATACAATTGAACTTTGTCCATTTAGACCTTCATTCATTGGAACTTTGTCCATTTGGACAATGATACAATTGAACTTTGTCCATTTGGACATTGATACAATTGAACTTTGTCCATTTGGACATTCATTAATTATAACTTTGTCCATTTGGACATTGATTCCATTTGGACATTGATTCATTGGAACATTGTCCATTTTGATACAATTTAACTTTGTCCATTTGGACATTGATACAATTGAACTTTGTCTATTTAGACCTTTATTCATTGGAATTTTGTCGATTTGGACATTGATACAATTGAACTTTGTCCATTTGGACATTGATACAATTGAATTTTGTCCATTTGGATATTCATTCATTGGAACTTTGTCCATTTGGACATTGATACAATTGAACTTTGTCCATTTGGACATTGATTCATTGGAACATTGTCCATTCGGACATTGATACAATTTTACTTTGTCCATTTGGACATTGATACAATTGAACTTTGTCTATTTAGACCTTCATTCATTGGAACTTTGTCGATTTGGACATTGATACAATTGAACTTTGTCCATTTGGACATTGATTCAATTGAATTTTGTCCATTTGGACATTCATTCATTGGAACTTTGTCCATTTGGACATTGATGCAATTGAACTTTGTCCATTTGGACATTGATACAATTGAACTTTGTCCATTTGGCAATTGATTCAATTTAACTTTGTCCATTTGGACATGATCTTTCAACTGTCAAAAAAAC
This sequence comes from Hesperophylax consimilis, assembly GCF_061612785.1. Lineage (NCBI taxonomy): Eukaryota > Metazoa > Arthropoda > Insecta > Trichoptera > Limnephilidae > Hesperophylax > Hesperophylax consimilis. Next base: position 18,013,806 of record NC_142846.1, read on the forward strand.
AAAATGGCATTTGATGACAAAGTTACATTTGAATTTCTCTGAAACAACCCGCCTTAAATCTTTTAGAAGTGAGCACTTCTTCCATGGGAACCTTATGTGCGGTTTTAATTAATACTCACTGCCAAAATGGAAAGTCTCCAATTAGCCTCCATAAAAAAGATGGTTTTTCTAAAAATACAACTTTATGGAGATTTTGTGACTGAGTTCGATTTGGATAACGATTCTTATCACTATTCCAATATTTCAGCCAGTTTGGTCCCATAGAACCTGAAAAAACTGCTTCTAAAGTTCGAACCCAAGTCTGAAATTAGCGTCCATAAAAATCATGATTTTTCTAAAAATACAACTTTATGGAGATTTTGTAACTGAGTTCGATTTGGATATCGATTCTTATCACTATTCAAAAAATTCAGCCATTTTGGTCGCATAGAACCTGAGAAAACTGCTTCTAAAGTTCGAACCCAAGTCTGAAATTAGAGTCAGTAAAAATCATGATTTTTCTAAAAATACAATTTTATGGAGATTTTGTGACTGATTTCGATTTGTACCATGCTTCTTATCACTTTTCCTAAATTTCAGCCAATTTGGTCCCATAGAACCTGAGAAAACTGCTTCCAAAGTTCGAACCCAAGTCTGAAATTAGCGTCCAAAAAAATTAAAAAATTTTCTAAAAATACAACTTTATGGAGATTTTGTGACTGAATTCAATTTGGTTAGCGATTCTTATCAATATTAGAAAATTTCAGCCAGTTTGGTCCCATAGAACCTGAGAAAACTGCTTCCCAAGTTCGAAGATTTTGTGACTGAGTTCGATTTGGTTAACGATTCTTATCACTATTCCAATATTTCAGCCCGTTTGGTCCCTTAAAACCTGAGAAAACTGCTTGCAAAGTTCGAACCCAAGTCTGAAATTTGCGTCACTAAAAATCATAATTTTTCTAAAAATACATTTTTATGGAGATTTTATGACTGATTTCGATTTGTACCATGCTTCTAATAACTTTTCCTTAATTTCAGCCAATTTGGTCCCATAGAACCTGAGAAAACTGCTTACAAAGTTGGAACCCAAGGCTGGAATTAGGCTCCATAAAAAAGATGGTTTTTCTAAAAAGTTAACTTTATGAAGATTTTGTGACTGAGTTCGATTTGGATAACGATTCTTATCACTATTCCAATATTTCAGCCCGTTTGGTCCCTTAAAACCTGAGAAAACTGCTTGCAAAGTTCGAACCCAAGTCTGAAATTTGCGTCACTGAAAATCATAATTTTTCTAAAAATACAACTTTATGGAGATTTTGTGAATGATTTCGATTTGTACCATGCTTCTTATCCTTTTTCCTAAATTTCAGCCAATTTGGTCCATAGAACCTGACAAAACTGCTTCAAAAGTTCGAACCCAAGTCTGAAATTAGCGTCCATCAAAATAATAATTTTTCTTAAAATAAAATTTTATGGAGATTTTGTGACTGAATTCAATTTGGTTAGCGATTCTTATCAATATTAGAAAATTTCAGCCAGTTTGGTCCCATAGAACCTGAGAAAACTGCTTCCCAAGTTTGAACCCAAGGCTGAAATTAGGCTCCATAAAAAAGATGGTTTTTCTTAAAATTAAACTTTATGAAGATTTTGTGACTGAGTTCGATTTGGTTAACGATTCTTATCACTATTCCATTATTTCAGCCAGTTTGGTCGCATAGAACCTGAGAAAACTGCTTCTAAATTTCGAACCCAAGTCTGAAATTAGCGTCCATAAAAATCATAATTTTTCTAAAAATACAACTTTATGGAGATTTGTAACTGATTTCGATTTGTACCATGCTTCTTATCGCTTTTCCTTAATTTCAGCCAATTTAGTCCCATACAACCTGAGAAAACTGCTTACAAAGTTCGAACCCAAGGCTGAAATAAGGCTCCATAAAAAGGATGGTTTTTCTAAAAAGACAACTTTATGAGAATTTTTGACTGAGTTCGATTTGGATAACGATTCTTATCACTATTCCAATATTTCAGCCCGTTTGGTCCCTTAAAACCTGAGAAAACTGCTTGCAAAATTCGAACCCAAGTCTGAAATTTGCGTCACTAAAAATCATAATTTTTCTAAAAATACATTTTTATGGAGATTTTATGACTGATTTCGATTTGTACCATGCTTCTAATAACTTTTCCTAAATTTCAGCCAATTTGGTCCATAGAACCTGACAAAACTGCTTCAAAAGTTCGAACCCAAGTCTGAAATTAGCGTCCATCAAAATAATAATTTTTCTTAAAATAAAATTTTATGGAGATTTTGTGACTGAATTCAATTTGGTTAGCGATTCTTATGACTATTTCGAAATTTCAGCCAGTTTGGTCACATAGAACCTGGGAAAACTGCTTCTAAAGTTCGAACCCAAGTTTGAAATTAGCGTCAGTAAAAATCATAATTTTTCTAAAAATACAACTTTATGGAGATTTTGTGAATGATTTCGATTTGTACCATGCTTCTTATCACTTTTCCTAAATTTCAGCCAATTTGGTCCATAGAACCTGAGAAAACTGCTTCAAAAGTTCGAACCCAAGTCTGAAATTAGCGTCCATCAAAATAATAATTTTTCTTAAAATAAAATTTTATGGAGATTTTGTGACTGAATTCAATTTGGTTAGCGATTCTTATGACTATTTCGAAATTTCAGCCAGTTTGGTCACATAGAACCTGGGAAAACTGCTTCTAAAGTTCGAACCCAAGTTTGAAATTAGCGTCAGTAAGAATCATAATTTTTCTAAAAATACAACTTTATGGAGATTTGTAACTGATTTCGATTTGTACCATGCTTCTTATCACTTTTCCTTAATTTCAGCCAATTTAGTCCCATACAACCTGAGAAAACTGCTTACAAAGTTCGAACCCAAGGCTGAAATAAGGCTCCATAAAAAAGATGGTTTTTCTAAAAAGACAACTTTATGAAGATTTTTTGACTGAGTTCGATTTGGATGGCGATTCTTATCACTATTCCAATATTTCAGCCCGTATGGTCCCTTAAAACCTGAGAAAACTGCTTGCAAAGTTCGAACCCAAGTCTGAAATTTGCGTCACTAAAAATCATAATTTTTCTAAAAATACATTTTTATGGAGATTTTATGACTGATTTCGATTTGTACCATGCTTCTAATAACTTTTCCTTAATTTCTGCCAATTTGGTCCCATAGAACCTGAGAAAACTGCTTACAAAGTTGGAACCCAAGGCTGGAATTAGGCTCCATAAAAAAGATGGTTTTTCTAAAAAGTTAACTTTATGAAGATTTTGTGACTGATTTCGATTTGGATAACGATTCTTATCACTATTCCAATATTTCAGCCCGTTTGGTCCCTTAAAACCTGAGAAAACTGCTTGCAAAGTCTGAACCCAAGTCTGAAATTTGCGTCACTGAAAATCATAATTTTTCTAAAAATACAACTTTATGGAGATTTTGTGAATGATTTCGATTTGTACCATGCTTCTTATCCTTTTTCCTAAATTTCAGCCAATTTGGTCCATAGAACCTGACAAAACTGCTTCAAAAGTTCGAACGCAAGTCTGAAATTAGCGTCCATCAAAATAATAATTTTTCTTAAAATAAAATTTTATGGAGATTTTGTGACTGAATTCAATTTGGTTAGCGATTCTTATCAATATTAGAAAATTTCAGCCAGTTTGGTCCCATAGAACCTGAGAAAACTGCTTCCCAAGTTTGAACCCAAGGCTGAAATTAGGCTCCATAAAAAAGATGGTTTTTCTTAAAATTAAACTTTATGAAGATTTTGTGACTGAGTTCGATTTGGTTAACGATTCTTATCACTATTCCATTATTTCAGCCAGTTTGGTCGCATAGAACCTGAGAAAACTGCTTCTAAATTTCGAACCCAAGTCTGAAATTAGCGTCCATAAAAATCATAATTTTTCTAAAAATACAACTTTATGGAGATTTGTAACTGATTTCGATTTGTACCATGCTTCTTATCACTTTTCCTTAATTTCAGCCAATTTAGTCCCATACAACCTGAGAAAACTGCTTACAAAGTTCGAACCCAAGGCTGAAATAAGGCTCCATAAAAAGGATGGTTTTTCTAAAAAGACAACTTTATGAGAATTTTTGACTGAGTTCGATTTGGATAACGATTCTTATCACTATTCCAATATTTCAGCCCGTTTGGTCCCTTAAAACCTGAGAAAACTGCTTGCAAAGTTCGAACCCAAGTCTGAAATTTGCGTCACTAAAAATCATAATTTTTCTAAAAATACATTTTTATGGAGATTTTATGACTGATTTCGATTTGTACCATGCTTCTAATAACTTTTCCTAAATTTCAGCCAATTTGGTCCATAGAACCTGACAAAACTGCTTCAAAAGTTCGAACCCAAGTCTGAAATTAGCGTCCATCAAAATAATAATTTTTCTTAAAATAAAATTTTATGGAGATTTTGTGACTGAATTCAATTTGGTTAGCGATTCTTATGACTATTTCGAAATTTCAGCCAGTTTGGTCACATAGAACCTGGGAAAACTGCTTCTAAAGTTCGAACCCAAGTTTGAAATTAGCGTCAGTAAAAATCAAAATTTTTCTAAAAATACAACTTTATGGAGATTTTGTGAATGATTTCGATTTGTACCATGCTTCTTATCCTTTTTCCTAAATTTCAGCCAATTTGGTCCATAGAACCTGACAAAACTGCTTCTAAAGTTCGTACCCAAGATTTTTACTGACGATAATTTCAGACTTGGGTTCGAACTTTAGAAGCAGTTTTCTCAGGTTCTATGCGACCAAAATGGCTGAAATTTTTGAATAGTGATAAGAATCGTAATAGCAATAAACGCCCGGGTTTCCGGCAATTAATTAATAATAATAATAATAATCGATATCCAAATCGAACTCAGTTACAAAATCTCCATAAAGTTGTATTTTTAGAAAAATCATGATTTTTATGGACGCTAATTTCAGACTTGGGTTCGAACTTTAGAAGCAGTTTTTTCAGGTTCTATGGGACCAAACTGGCTGAAATATTGGAATAGTGATAAGAATCGTTATCCAAATCGAACTCAGTCACAAAATCTCCATAAAGTTGTATTTTTAGAAAAATTATGATTTTTATGGACGCTTATTTCAGACTTGGGTTCGAAATTTGGAAGCAGTTTTCTCAGGTTCTATGGGACCAAACTGGCTGAAATTTTGTAATAGTGATAAGAATCGCAATCAAAATCGAACTCAGTCACAAAATCTCCATAAAGTCGTATTTTTAGAAAAATTATGATTTTTATGGACGCTAATTTCAGACTTGGGTTCGAAATTTAGAAGCAGTTTTCTCAGGTTCTATGCGACCAAACTGGCTGAAATAATGGAATAGTGATAAGAATCGTTAACCAAATCGAACTCAGTCACAAAATCTTCATAAAGTTTAATTTTAAGAAAAACCATCTTTTTTATGGAGGCTAATTTGAGACTTGGGTACGAACTTTAGAAGCAGTCTTCTCAGGTTCTATGCAACCAAACTGGCAGAAATTTTGAAATAGTGATAAGAATCGCTATCCAAATCGAATTCAGTCACAAAATCTCCATAAAGTTCTCTTTTTAGAAAAACCATCATTTTTATGGAGCTTTTCCAGCCATGGGATCCGACTTTGGAAGCAGTTTTCTCAGGTCGTATGGGACTAAATTGGCTGAAATTAAGGAAAATTGATAAGAAGCATGGGACAAATCGAAATCAGTTACAAATCTCCATAAAGTTGTATTTTTAGAAAAATTATGATTTTTATGGACGCACATTTCAGACTTGGGTTCGAACTTTGAAAGCAGTTTTCTCAGGTTTTATGGGACCAAACGGGCTGAAATATTGGAATAGTGATAAGAATCGTTAACCAAATCGAACTCAGTCACAAAATCTGCATAAAGTTTAATTATAAGAAAAACCATCTTTTTTATGGAGCCTAATTTCAGCCTTGGGTTCAAACTTGGGAAGCAGTTTTCTCAGGTTCTATGGGACCAAACTGGCTGAAATTTTCTAATATTGATAAGAATCGCTAACCAAATTGAATTCAGTCACAAAATCTCCATAAAGTTGTATTTTTAGAAAATTTTTAATTTTTTTGGACGCTAATTTCAGACTTGGGTTCGAACTTTGGAAGCAGTTTTCTCAGGTTCTATGGGACCAAATTGGCTGAAATTTAGGAAAAGTGATAAGAAGCATGGTACAAATCGAAATCAGTCACAAAATCTCCATAAAATTGTATTTTTAGAAAAATTATTATTTTTATGGACGCTTATTTCAGACTTGGGTTCGAAATTTGGAAGCAGTTTTCTCAGGTTCTATGGGACCAAACTGGCTGAAATTTTGTAATAGTGATAAGAATCGCAATCAAAATCGAACTCAGTCACAAAATCTCCATAAAGTCGTATTTTTAGAAAAATTATGATTTTTATGGACGCTAATTTCAGACTTGGGTTCGAACTTTAGAAGCAGTTTTCTCAGGTTCTATGCGACCAAACTGGCTGAAATTTCGAAATAGTCATAAGAATCGCTAACCAAATTGAATTCAGTCACAAAATCTCCATAAAATTTTATTTTAAGAAAAATTATTATTTTGATGGACGCTAATTTCAGACTTGGGTTCGAACTTTTGAAGCAGTTTTGTCAGGTTCTATGGACCAAATTGGCTGAAATTTAGGAAAAGTTATTAGAAGCATGGTACAAATCGAAATCAGTCATAAAATCTCCATAAAAATGTATTTTTAGAAAAATTATGATTTTTAGTGACGCAAATTTCAGACTTGGGTTCGAACTTTGCAAGCAGTTTTCTCAGGTTTTAAGGGACCAAACGGGCTGAAATATTGGAATAGTGATAAGAATCGTTATCCAAATCGAACTCAGTCACAAAATCTCCATAAAGTCGTATTTTTAGAAAAATTATGATTTTTATGGACGCTAATTTCAGACTTGGGTTCGAACTTTAGAAGCAGTTTTCTCAGGTTCTATGCGACCAAACTGGCTGAAATTTCGAAATAGTCATAAGAATCGCTAACCAAATTGAATTCAGTCACAAAATCTCCATAAAATTTTATTTTAAGAAAAATTATTATTTTGATGGACGCTAATTTCAGACTTGGGTTCGAACTTTTGAAGCAGTTTTGTCAGGTTCTATGGACCAAATTGGCTGAAATTTAGGAAAAGTTATTAGAAGCATGGTACAAATCGAAATCAGTCATAAAATCTCCATAAAAATGTATTTTTAGAAAAATTATGATTTTTAGTGACGCAAATTTCAGACTTGGGTTCGAACTTTGCAAGCAGTTTTCTCAGGTTTTAAGGGACCAAACGGGCTGAAATATTGGAATAGTGATAAGAATCGTTATCCAAATCGAACTCAGTCAAAAAATTCTCATAAAGTTGTCTTTTTAGAAAAACCATCTTTTTTATGGAGCCTTATTTCAGCCTTGGGTTCGAACTTTGTAAGCAGTTTTCTCAGGTTGTATGGGACTAAATTGGCTGAAATTAAGGAAAAGTGATAAGAAGCATGGTACAAATCGAAATCAGTTACAAATCTCCATAAAGTTGTATTTTGAGAAAAATTATTATTTTGATGGACGCTAATTTCAGACTTGGGTTCGAACTTTTGAAGCAGTTTTGTCAGGTTCTATGGACCAAATAGGCTGAAATTTAGGAAAAAGGATAAGAAGCATGGTACAAATCGAAATCATTCACAAAATCTCCATAAAGTTGTATTTTTAGAAAAATTATGATTTTTAGTGACCCAAATTTCAGACTTGGGTTCGAACTTTGCAAGCAGTTTTCTCAGGTTTTAAGGGACCAAACGGGCTGAAATATTGGAATAGTGATAAGAATCGTTATCCAAATCGAACTCAGTCACAAAATCTCCATAAAGTTGTATTTTTAGAAAAACCATCTTTTTTATGGAGGCTAATTGGAGACTTGGGTTCGAACTTTAGAAGCAGTTTTCTCAGGTTCTATGCGACCAAAATGGCTGAAATTTTTGAATAGTGATAAGAATCGATATCCAAATCGAACTCAGTTACAAAATCTCCATAAAGTTGTATTTTTAGGAAAATCATGATTTTTATGGACGCTAATTTCAGACATGGGTTCGAACTTTAGAAGCAGTTTTTTCAGGTTCTATGGGACCAAACTGGCTGAAATATTGGAATAAAGATAAGAATCGTTATCCAAATCTAACTCAGTCACAAAATCTCCATTAAGTTGTATTTTTAGAAAAACCATCTTTTTTATGGAGGCTAATTTGAGACTTGGGTACGAACTTTAGAAGCAGTTTTCTCAGGTTCTATGCAACCAAACTGGCTGAAATTTTGAAATAGTGATAAGAATCGCTATCCAAATCGAATTCAGTCACAAAATCTCCATAAAGTTCTTTTTTTAGAAAAACCATCTTTTTTATGGAGCCTAATTCCAGCCTTGGGTTCCAACTTTGTAAGCAGTTTTCTCAGGTTGTATGGGACAAAATTGGCTGAAATTAAGGAAAGGTGATAAGAAGCATGGTACAAATCGAAATCAGTTACAAATCTCCATAAAGTTGTATTTTTAGAAAAATTATGATTTTTATGGACGCTAATTTCAGACTTGGGTTCGAACTTTAGAAGCAGTTTTCTCAGTTTCTATGGGACCAAACTGGCTGAAATATTGGAATAGTGATAAGAATCGATATCCAAATTGAACTCAGTCACAAAATCTCCATAAAGTTGTATTTTTAGAAAAATCATGATTTTTATGGACGCTAATTTCAGACTTGGGTTCGAACTTTAGAAACAGTTTTCTCAGGTTCTATGGGACCAAACTGGCTGAAATATACGAATAGTGATAAGAATCGTTATCCAAATCGAACTCTGTCACAAAATCTCCATAAAGTTGTATTTTTAGAAAAACCATCTTTTTTATGGAGGCTAATTTGAGACTTGGGTTCGAACTTTAGAAGCAGTTTTCTCAGGTTCTATGCGACCAAACTGGCTGAAATTTTGAAATAGTGATAAGAATCGCTATCCAAATCGAATTCAGTCACAAAATCTCCATAAAAGTGAATTTTTTAAAAAATTATGATTTATATGGGCGCTTATTTCAGACTTGGGTTCTCGAACTCTAAAAGCAGTTTTCTCAGGTTCTAAGGGACCAAATTGGCTGAAATTTAGGAAAAGTTATAAGAAGCATGGTACAAATCGAAATCAGTCATAAAATCTCCATAAAAAAGTATTTTTAGAAAAATTATGATTTTTAGTGACGCAAATTTCAGACTTGGGTTCGAACTTTGCAAGCAGTTTTCTCAGGTTTTAAGGGACCAAACGGGCTGAAATATTGGAATAGTGATAAGAATCGTTATCCAAATCGAACTCAGTCAAAAAATCTTCATAAAGTTGTCTTTTTAGAAAAACCATCTTTTTTATGGAGCCTTATTTCAGCCTTGGGTTCGAACTTTGTAAGCAGTTTTCTCAGGTTGTATGGGACTAAATTGGCTGAAATTAAGGAAAAGTGATAAGAAGCATGGTACAAATCGAAATCAGTTACAAATCTCCATAAAGTTGTATTTTTAGAAAAATTATGATTTTTACTGACGCTAATTTCAGACTTGGGTTCGAACTTTAGAAGCAGTTTTCCCAGGTTCTATGTGACCAAACTGGCTGAAATTTCGAAATAGTCATAAGAATCGCTAACCAAATTGAATTCAGTCACAAAATCTCCATAAAATTTTATTTTAAGAAAAATTATTATTTTGATTGACGCTAATTTCAGACTTGGGTTCGAACTTTTGAAGCAGTTTTCTCAGGTTCTATGGACCAAATTGGCTGAAATTTAGGAAAAGTGATAAGAAGCATGGTACAAATCGAAATCATTCACAAAATCTCCATAAAGTTGTATTTTTAGAAAAATTAGGATTTTTAGTGACGCAAATTTCAGACTTGGGTTCGAACTTTGCAAGCAGTTTTCTCAGGTTTTAAGGGACCAAACGGGCTGAAATATTGGAATAGTGATAAGAATCGTTATCCAAATCGAACTCAGTCACAAAATCTCCATTAAGTTGTATTTTTAGAAAAATTATGATTTTTACTGACGCTAATTTCAGACTTGGGTTCGAACTTTAGAAGCAGTTTTCTCAGGTTCTATGCGACCAAACTGGCTGAAATTTTGAAATAGTGATAAGAATCGCTATCCAAATCGAATTCAGTCACAAAATCTCCATAAAAGTGAATTTTTTAAAAAAATATGATTTATATGGGCGCTTATTTCAGACTTGGGTTCTCGAACTCTAAAAGCAGTTTTCTCAGGTTCTAAGGGACCAAATTGGCTGAAATTTAGGAAAAGTTATAAGAAGCATGGTACAAATCGAAATCAGTCATAAAATCTCCATAAAAAAGTATTTTTAGAAAAATTATGATTTTTAGTGACGCAAATTTCAGACTTGGGTTCGAACTTTGCAAGCAGTTTTCTCAGGTTTTAAGGGACCAAACGGGCTGAAATATTGGAATAGTGATAAGAATCGTTATCCAAATCGAACTCAGTCAAAAAATCTTCATAAAGTTGTCTTTTTAGAAAAACCATATTTTTTATGGAGCCTTATTTCAGCCTTGGGTTCGAACTTTGTAAGCAGTTTCCTCAGGTTGTATGGGACTAAATTGGCTGAAATTAAGGAAAAGTGATAAGAAGCATGGTACAAATCGAAATCAGTTACAAATCTCCATTAAGTTGTATTTTTAGAAAAATTATGATTTTTACTGACGCTAATTTCAGACTTGGGTTCGAACTTTAGAAGCAGTTTTCTCAGGTTCTATGCGACCAAACTGGCTGAAATTTCGAAAAAGTCATAAGAATCGCTAACCAAATTGAATTCAGTCACAAAATCTCCATAAAGTTGTATTCTTAGAAAAATTTTAATTTTTTTGGACGCTAATTTCAGACTTGGGTTCGAACTTTGGAAGCAGTTTTCTCAGATTCTATGGGACGAAATTGGCTGAAATTTAGGAAAAGTGATAAGAAGGATGGTACAAATCGAAATCAGTCACAAAATCTCCATTAAATTGTATTTTTAGAAAAATCATGATTTTTACTGACGCTAATTTCAGACTTGGGTTCGAACTTTAGAAGCAGTTTTCTCAGGTTCTATGCGACCAAAATGGTTGAAATTTTTGAATAGTGATAAGAATCGATATCCAAATCGAACTCAGTTACAAAATCTCCATAAAGTTGTATTTTTCGAAAAATCATGATTTTTATGGACGCTAATTTCAGATTTGGGTTCGAACTTTAGAAGCAGTTTTCTCAGGTTCTATGGGACCAAACTGGCTGAAATATTGGAATAGTGATAAGAATCGTTATCCTAATCGAACTCAGTCACAAAATCTCCATAAAGTTGTATTTTTAGAAAAACCATCTTTTTTATGGAGGCTAATTGGAGACTTGGGTTCGAACTTTAGAAGCAGTTTTCTCAGGTTCTATGCAACCAAACTGGCTGAAATTTTGTAATAGTGATAAGAATCGCTATCCAAATCGAACTCAGTCATAAAATCTCCATAAAGTTGTAGAAAAATTATGATTTTTATGGACGCAAATTTCAGACTTGGGTTCAAACTTTAGAAGCCATTTTCTCAGGTTCTATGGAACCAAACGGGCTGAAATATTGGAAAAGTTATAAGAAGCATGGTACAAATCGAAATCAGTTACAAATCTCCATTAAGTTGTATTTTTAGAAAAATTATGATTTTTACTGACGCTAATTTCAGACTTGGGTTCGAACTTTAGAAGCAGTTTTCTCAGGTTCTATGCGACCAAACTGGCTGAAATTTCGAAAAAGTCATAAGAATCGCTAACCAAATTGAATTCAGTCACAAAATCTCCATAAAGTTGTATTCTTAGAAAAATTTTAATTTTTTTGGACGCTAATTTCAGACTTGGGTTCGAACTTTGGAAGCAGTTTTCTCAGATTCTATGGGACGAAATTGGCTGAAATTTAGGAAAAGTGATAAGAAGGATGGTACAAATCGAAATCAGTCACAAAATCTCCATTAAATTGTATTTTTAGAAAAATCATGATTTTTACTGACGCTAATTTCAGACTTGGGTTCGAACTTTAGAAGCAGTTTTCTCAGGTTCTATGCGACCAAAATGGTTGAAATTTTTGAATAGTGATAAGAATCGATATCCAAATCGAACTCAGTTACAAAATCTCCATAAAGTTGTATTTTTCGAAAAATCATGATTTTTATGGACGCTAATTTCAGATTTGGGTTCGAACTTTAGAAGCAGTTTTCTCAGGTTCTATGGGACCAAACTGGCTGAAATATTGGAATAGTGATAAGAATCGTTATCCTAATCGAACTCAGTCACAAAATCTCCATAAAGTTGTATTTTTAGAAAAACCATCTTTTTTATGGAGGCTAATTGGAGACTTGGGTTCGAACTTTAGAAGCAGTTTTCTCAGGTTCTATGCAACCAAACTGGCTGAAATTTTGTAATAGTGATAAGAATCGCTATCCAAATCGAACTCAGTCATAAAATCTCCATAAAGTTGTAGAAAAATTATGATTTTTATGGACGCAAATTTCAGACTTGGGTTCAAACTTTAGAAGCCATTTTCTCAGGTTCTATGGAACCAAACGGGCTGAAATATTGGAAAAGTTATAAGAAGCATGGTACAAATCGAAATCAGTCATAAAATCTCCATAAAAAAGTATTTTTAGAAAAATTATGATTTTTAGTGACGCAAATTTCAGACTTGGGTTCGAACTTTGCAAGCAGTTTTCTCAGGTTTTAAGGGACCAAACGGGCTGAAATATTGGAATAGTGATAAGAATCGTTATCCAAATCGAACTCAGTCAAAAAATCTTCATAAAGTTGTCTTTTTAGAAAAACCATCTTTTTTATGGAGCCTTATTTCAGCCTTGGGTTCGAACTTTGTAAGCAGTTTTCTCAGGTTGTATGGGACTAAATTGGCTGAAATTAAGGAAAAGTGATAAGAAGCATGGTACAAATCGAAATCAGTTACAAATCTCCATAAAGTTGTATTTTTAGAAAAATTATGATTTTTACTGACGCTAATTTCAGACTTGGGTTCGAACTTTAGAAGCAGTTTTCCCAGGTTCTATGTGACCAAACTGGCTGAAATTTCGAAATAGTCATAAGAATCGCTAACCAAATTGAATTCAGTCACAAAATCTCCATAAAATTTTATTTTAAGAAAAATTATTATTTTGATGGACGCTAATTTCAGACTTGGGTTCGAACTTTTGAAGCAGTTTTCTCAGGTTCTATGGACCAAATTGGCTGAAATTTAGGAAAAGTGATAAGAAGCATGGTACAAATCGAAATCATTCACAAAATCTCCATAAAGTTGTATTTTTAGAAAAATTAGGATTTTTAGTGACGCAAATTTCAGACTTGGGTTCGAACTTTGCAAGCAGTTTTCTCAGGTTTTATGGGACCAAACGGGCTGAAATATTGGAATAGTGATAAGAATCGTTATCCAAATCGAACTCAGTCACAAAATCTCCATTAAGTTGTATTTTTAGAAAAACCATCTTTTTTATTGAGCCTAATTTCAGCCTTGGGTTCGAACTTTGGAAGCAGTTTTTTCAGGTTTTAAGGAACCAAACGGGCTGAAATATTGGAATAGTGATAAGAATCGTTATCCAAATCGAACTCAGTCAAAAAATCTTCATAAAGTTGTCTTTTTAGAAAAACTATCTTTTTATGGAGCCTTATTTCAGCCTTGGGTTCGAACTTTGTAAGCAGTTTCCTGAGGTTGTATGGGACTAAATTGGCTGAAATTAAGGAAAAGTGATAAGAAGCATGGTACAAATCGAAATCAGTTACAAATCTCCATTAAGTTGTATTTTTAGAAAAATTATGATTTTTACTGACGCTAATTTCAGACTTGGGTTCGAACTTTAGAAGCAGTTTTCTCAGGTTCTATGCGACCAAACTGGCTGAAATTTTGAAATAGTGATAAGAATCGCTATCCAAATCGAATTCAGTCACAAAATCTCCATAAAAGTGAATTTTTTAAAAAAATATGATTTATATGGGCGCTTATTTCAGACTTGGGTTCTCGAACTCTAAAAGCAGTTTTCTCAGGTTCTAAGGGACCAAATTGGCTGAAATTTAGGAAAAGTTATAAGAAGCATGGTACAAATCGAAATCAGTCATAAAATCTCCATAAAAAAGTATTTTTAGAAAAATTATGATTTTTAGTGACGCAAATTTCAGACTTGGGTTCGAACTTTGCAAGCAGTTTTCTCAGGTTTTAAGGGACCAAACGGGCTGAAATATTGGAATAGTGATAAGAATCGTTATCCAAATCGAACTCAGTCAAAAAATCTTCATAAAGTTGTCTTTTTAGAAAAACCATATTTTTTATGGAGCCTTATTTCAGCCTTGGGTTCGAACTTTGTAAGCAGTTTTCTCAGGTTGTATGGGACTAAATTGGCTGAAATTAAGGAAAAGTGATAAGAAGCATGGTACAAATCGAAATCAGTTACAAATCTCCATAAAGTTGTATTTTTAGAAAAATTATGATTTTTACTGACGCTAATTTCAGACTTGGGTTCGAACTTTAGAAGCAGTTTTCCCAGGTTCTATGTGACCAAACTGGCTGAAATTTCGAAATAGTCATAAGAATCGCTAACCAAATTGAATTCAGTCACAAAATCTCCATAAAATTTTATTTTAAGAAAAATTATTATTTTGATGGACGCTAATTTCAGACTTGGGTTCGAACTTTTGAAGCAGTTTTCTCAGGTTCTATGGACCAAATTGGCTGAAATTTAGGAAAAGTGATAAGAAGCATGGTACAAATCGAAAGCATTCACAAAATCTCCATAAAGTTGTATTTTTAGAAAAATTAGGATTTTTAGTGACGCAAATTTCAGACTTGGGTTCGAACTTTGCAAGCAGTTTTCTCAGGTTTTATGGGACCAAACGGGCTGAAATATTGGAATAGTGATAAGAATCGTTATCCAAATCGAACTCAGTCACAAAATCTCCATTAAGTTGTATTTTTAGAAAAACCATCTTTTTTATTGAGCCTAATTTCAGCCTTGGGTTCGAACTTTGGAAGCAGTTTTTTCTGGTTTTAAGGAACCAAACGGGCTGAAATATTGGAATAGTGATAAGAATCGTTATCCAAATCGAACTCATTCAAAAAATCTTCATAAAGTTGTCTTTTTAGAAAAACCATCTTTTTATGGAGCCTTATTTCAGCCTTGGGTTCGAACTTTGTAAGCAGTTTCCTCAGGTTGTATGGGACTAAATTGGCTGAAATTAAGGAAAAGTGATAAGAAGCATGGTACAAATCGAAATCAGTTACAAATCTCCATAAAGTTGTATTTTGAGAAAAATTATGATTTTTATGGACGCTAATTTCAGACTTGGGTTCGAAATTTAGAAGCAGTTTTCTCAGGTTCTATGCGACCAAACTGGCTGAAATTTCGAAATAGTCATAAGAATCGCTAACCAAATTGAATTCAGTCACAAAATCTCCATAAAATTTTATTTTAAGAAAAATTATTATTTTGATGGACGCTAATTTCAGACTTGGGTTCGAACTTTTGAAGCAGTTTTGTCAGGTTCTATGGACCAAATAGGCTGAAATTTAGGAAAAAGGATAAGAAGCATGGTACAAATCGAAATCATTCACAAAATCTCCATAAAGTTGTATTTTTAGAAAAATTATGATTTTTAGTGACCCAAATTTCAGACTTGGGTTCGAACTTTGCAAGCAGTTTTCTCAGGTTTTAAGGGACCAAACGGGCTGAAATATTGGAATAGTGATAAGAATCGTTATCCAAATCGAACTCAGTCACAAAATCTCCATAAAGTTGTATTTTTAGAAAAACCATCTTTTTTATGGAGGCTAATTGGAGACTTGGGTTCGAACTTTAGAAGCAGTTTTCTCAGGTTCTATGCGACCAAAATGGCTGAAATTTTTGAATAGTGATAAGAATCGATATCCAAATCGAACTCAGTTACAAAATCTCCATAAAGTTGTATTTTTAGGAAAATCATGATTTTTATGGACGCTAATTTCAGACATGGGTTCGAACTTTAGAAGCAGTTTTTTCAGGTTCTATGGGACCAAACTGGCTGAAATATTGGAATAAAGATAAGAATCGTTATCCAAATCTAACTCAGTCACAAAATCTCCATTAAGTTGTATTTTTAGAAAAACCATCTTTTTTATGGAGGCTAATTTGAGACTTGGGTACGAACTTTAGAAGCAGTTTTCTCAGGTTCTATGCAACCAAACTGGCTGAAATTTTGAAATAGTGATAAGAATCGCTATCCAAATCGAATTCAGTCACAAAATCTCCATAAAGTTCTTTTTTTAGAAAAACCATCTTTTTTATGGAGCCTAATTCCAGCCTTGGGTTCCAACTTTGTAAGCAGTTTTCTCAGGTTGTATGGGACTAAATTGGCTGAAATTAAGGAAAGGTGATAAGAAGCATGGTACAAATCGAAATCAGTTACAAATCTCCATAAAGTTGTATTTTTAGAAAAATTATGATTTTTATGGACGCTAATTTCAGACTTGGGTTCGAACTTTAGAAGCAGTTTTCTCAGTTTCTATGGGACCAAACTGGCTGAAATATTGGAATAGTGATAAGAATCGATATCCAAATTGAACTCAGTCACAAAATCTCCATAAAGTTGTATTTTTAGAAAAATCATGATTTTTATGGACGCTAATTTCAGACTTGGGTTCGAACTTTAGAAACAGTTTTCTCAGGTTCTATGGGACCAAACTGGCTGAAATATACGAATAGTGATAAGAATCGTTATCCAAATCGAACTCTGTCACAAAATCTCCATAAAGTTGTATTTTTAGAAAAACCATCTTTTTTATGGAGGCTAATTTGAGACTTGGGTTCGAACTTTAGAAGCAGTTTTCTCAGGTTCTATGCGACCAAACTGGCTGAAATTTTGAAATAGTGATAAGAATCGCTATCCAAATCGAATTCAGTCACAAAATCTCCATAAAAGTGAATTTTTTAAAAAATTATGATTTATATGGGCGCTTATTTCAGACTTGGGTTCTCGAACTCTAAAAGCAGTTTTCTCAGATTCTATGGGACCAAATTGGCTGAAATTTAGGAAAAGTTATAAGAAGCATGGTACAAATCGAAATCAGTCATAAAATCTCCATAAAAAAGTATTTTTAGAAAAATTATGATTTTTAGTGACGCAAATTTCAGACTTGGGTTCGAACTTTGCAAGCAGTTTTCTCAGGTTTTAAGGGACCAAACGGGCTGAAATATTGGAATAGTGATAAGAATCGTTATCCAAATCGAACTCAGTCAAAAAATCTTCATAAAGTTGTCTTTTTAGAAAAACCATCTTTTTTATGGAGCCTTATTTCAGCCTTGGGTTCGAACTTTGTAAGCAGTTTTCTCAGGTTGTATGGGACTAAATTGGCTGAAATTAAGGAAAAGTGATAAGAAGCATGGTACAAATCGAAATCAGTTACAAATCTCCATAAAGTTGTATTTTTAGAAAAATTATGATTTTTACTGACGCTAATTTCAGACTTGGGTTCGAACTTTAGAAGCAGTTTTCCCAGGTTCTATGTGACCAAACTGGCTGAAATTTCGAAATAGTCATAAGAATCGCTAACCAAATTGAATTCAGTCACAAAATCTCCATAAAATTTTATTTTAAGAAAAATTATTATTTTGATGGACGCTAATTTCAGACTTGGGTTCGAACTTTTGAAGCAGTTTTCTCAGGTTCTATGGACCAAATTGGCTGAAATTTAGGAAAAGTGATAAGAAGCATGGTACAAATCGAAATCATTCACAAAATCTCCATAAAGTTGTATTTTTAGAAAAATTAGGATTTTTAGTGACGCAAATTTCAGACTTGGGTTCGAACTTTGCAAGCAGTTTTCTCAGGTTTTATGGGACCAAACGGGCTGAAATATTGGAATAGTGATAAGAATCGTTATCCAAATCGAACTCAGTCACAAAATCTCCATTAAGTTGTATTTTTAGAAAAACCATCTTTTTTATTGAGCCTAATTTCAGCCTTGGGTTCGAACTTTGGAAGCAGTTTTTTCTGGTTTTAAGGAACCAAACGGGCTGAAATATTGGAATAGTGATAAGAATCGTTATCCAAATCGAACTCATTCAAAAAATCTTCATAAAGTTGTCTTTTTAGAAAAACCATCTTTTTATGGAGCCTTATTTCAGCCTTGGGTTCGAACTTTGTAAGCAGTTTCCTCAGGTTGTATGGGACTAAATTGGCTGAAATTAAGGAAAAGTGATAAGAAGCATGGTACAAATCGAAATCAGTTACAAATCTCCATTAAGTTGTATTTTTAGAAAAATTATGATTTTTACTGACGCTAATTTCAGACTTGGGTTCGAACTTTAGAAGCAGTTTTCTCAGGTTCTATGCGACCAAACTGGCTGAAATTTCGAAAAAGTCATAAGAATCGCTAACCAAATTGAATTCAGTCACAAAATCTCCATAAAGTTGTATTCTTAGAAAAATTTTAATTTTTTTGGACGCTAATTTCAGACTTGGGTTCGAACTTTGGAAGCAGTTTTCTCAGATTCTATGGGACGAAATTGGCTGAAATTTAGGAAAAGTGATAAGAAGGATGGTACAAATCGAAATCAGTCACAAAATCTCCATTAAATTGTATTCTTAGAAAAATTTTAATTTTTTTGGACGCTAATTTCAGACTTGGGTTCGAACTTTGGAGGCAGTTTTCTCAGATTCTATGGGACCAAATTGGCTGAAATTTAGGAAAAGTTATAAGAAGCATGGTACAAATCGAAATCAGTCATAAAATCTCCATAAAAAAGTATTTTTAGAAAAATTATGATTTTTAGTGACGCAAATTTCAGACTTGGGTTCGAACTTTGCAAGCAGTTTTCTCAGGTTTTAAGGGACCAAACGGGCTGAAATATTGGAATAGTGATAAGAATCGTTATCCAAATCGAACTCAGTCAAAAAATCTTCATAAAGTTGTCTTTTTAGAAAAACCATCTTTTTTATGGAGCCTTATTTCAGCCTTGGGTTCGAACTTTGTAAGCAGTTTTCTCAGGTTGTATGGGACTAAATTGGCTGAAATTAAGGAAAAGTGATAAGAAGCATGGTACAAATCGAAATCAGTTACAAATCTCCATAAAGTTGTATTTTTAGAAAAATTATGATTTTTACTGACGCTAATTTCAGACTTGGGTTCGAACTTTAGAAGCAGTTTTCCCAGGTTCTATGTGACCAAACTGGCTGAAATTTCGAAATAGTCATAAGAATCGCTAACCAAATTGAATTCAGTCACAAAATCTCCATAAAATTTTATTTTAAGAAAAATTATTATTTTGATGGACGCTAATTTCAGACTTGGGTTCGAACTTTTGAAGCAGTTTTCTCAGGTTCTATGGACCAAATTGGCTGAAATTTAGGAAAAGTGATAAGAAGCATGGTACAAATCGAAATCATTCACAAAATCTCCATAAAGTTGTATTTTTAGAAAAATTAGGATTTTTAGTGACGCAAATTTCAGACTTGGGTTCGAACTTTGCAAGCAGTTTTCTCAGGTTTTATGGGACCAAACGGGCTGAAATATTGGAATAGTGATAAGAATCGTTATCCAAATCGAACTCAGTCACAAAATCTCCATTAAGTTGTATTTTTAGAAAAACCATCTTTTTTATTGAGCCTAATTTCAGCCTTGGGTTCGAACTTTGGAAGCAGTTTTTTCTGGTTTTAAGGAACCAAACGGGCTGAAATATTGGAATAGTGATAAGAATCGTTATCCAAATCGAACTCATTCAAAAAATCTTCATAAAGTTGTCTTTTTAGAAAAACAATCTTTTTATGGAGCCTTATTTCAGCCTTGGGTTCGAACTTTGTAAGCAGTTTCCTCAGGTTGTATGGGACTAAATTGGCTGAAATTAAGGAAAAGTGATAAGAAGCATGGTACAAATCGAAATCAGTTACAAATCTCCATTAAGTTGTATTTTTAGAAAAATTATGATTCTTACTGACGCTAATTTCAGACTTGGGTTCGAACTTTAGAAGCAGTTTTCTCAGGTTCTATGCGACCAAACTGGCTGAAATTTCGAAAAAGTCATAAGAATCGCTAACCAAATTGAATTCAGTCACAAAATCTCCATAAAGTTGTATTCTTAGAAAAATTTTAATTTTTTTGGACGCTAATTTCAGACTTGGGTTCGAACTTTGGAGGCAGTTTTCTCAGATTCTATGGGACGAAATTGGCTGAAATTTAGGAAAAGTGATAAGAAGGATGGTACAAATCGAAATCAGTCATAAAATCTCCATTAAATTGTATTTTTAGAAAAATCATGATTTTTACTGACGCTAATTTCAGACTTGGGTTCGAACTTTAGAAGCAGTTTTCTCAGGTTCTATGCGACCAAAATGGCTGAAATTTTTGAATAGTGATAAGAATCGATATCCAAATCGAACTCAGTTACAAAATCTCCATAAAGTTGTATTTTTCGAAAAATCATGATTTTTATGGACGCTAATTTCAGATTTGGGTTCGAACTTTAGAAGCAGTTTTCTCAGGTTCTATGGGACCAAACTGGCTGAAATATTGGAATAGTGATAAGAATCGTTATCCTAATCGAACTCAGTCACAAAATCTCCATAAAGTTGTATTTTTAGAAAAACCATCTTTTTTATGGAGGCTAATTGGAGACTTGGGTTCGAACTTTAGAAGCAGTTTTCTCAGGTTCTATGCAACCAAACTGGCTGAAATTTTGTAATAGTGATAAGAATCGCTATCCAAATCGAACTCATAGTCATAGTCATAGTCATAAAATCTCCATAAAGTTGTAGAAAAATTATGATTTTTATGGACGCAAATTTCAGACTTGGGTTCAAACTTTAGAAGCCATTTTCTCAGGTTCTATGGAACCAAACGGGCTGAAATATTGGAAAAGTTATAAGAAGCATGGTACAAATCGAAATCAGTCATAAAATCTCCATAAAAAAGTATTTTTAGAAAAATTATGATTTTTAGTGACGCAAATTTCAGACTTGGGTTCGAACTTTGCAAGCAGTTTTCTCAGGTTTTAAGGGACCAAACGGGCTGAAATATTGGAATAGTGATAAGAATCGTTATCCAAATCGAACTCAGTCAAAAAATCTTCATAAAGTTGTCTTTTTAGAAAAACCATCTTTTTTATGGAGCCTTATTTCAGCCTTGGGTTCGAACTTTGTAAGCAGTTTTCTCAGGTTGTATGGGACTAAATTGGCTGAAATTAAGGAAAAGTGATAAGAAGCATGGTACAAATCGAAATCAGTTACAAATCTCCATAAAGTTGTATTTTTAGAAAAATTATGATTTTTACTGACGCTAATTTCAGACTTGGGTTCGAACTTTAGAAGCAGTTTTCCCAGGTTCTATGTGACCAAACTGGCTGAAATTTCGAAATAGTCATAAGAATCGCTAACCAAATTGAATTCAGTCACAAAATCTCCATAAAATTTTATTTTAAGAAAAATTATTATTTTGATGGACGCTAATTTCAGACTTGGGTTCGAACTTTTGAAGCAGTTTTCTCAGGTTCTATGGACCAAATTGGCTGAAATTTAGGAAAAGTGATAAGAAGCATGGTACAAATCGAAATCATTCACAAAATCTCCATAAAGTTGTATTTTTAGAAAAATTAGGATTTTTAGTGACGCAAATTTCAGACTTGGGTTCGAACTTTGCAAGCAGTTTTCTCAGGTTTTATGGACCAAATTGGCTGAAATTTAGGAAAAGTGATAAGAAGCATGGTACAAATCGAAATCATTCACAAAATCTCCATAAAGTTGTATTTTTAGAAAAATTAGGATTTTTAGTGACGCAAATTTCAGACTTGGGTTCGAACTTTGCAAGCAGTTTTCTCAGGTTCTATGGACCAAATTGGCTGAAATTTAGGAAAAGTGATAAGAAGCATGGTACAAATCGAAATCATTCACAAAATCTCCATAAAGTTGTATTTTTAGAAAAATTAGGATTTTTAGTGACGCAAATTTCAGACTTGGGTTCGAACTTTGCAAGCAGTTTTCTCAGGTTTTATGGGACCAAACGGGCTGAAATATTGGAATAGTGATAAGAATCGTTATCCAAATCGAACTCAGTCACAAAATCTCCATTAAGTTGTATTTTTAGAAAAACCATCTTTTTTATTGAGCCTAATTTCAGCCTTGGGTTCGAACTTTGGAAGCAGTTTTTTCTGGTTTTAAGGAACCAAACGGACTGAAATATTGGAATAGTGATAAGAATCGTTATCCAAATCGAACTCATTCAAAAAATCTTCATAAAGTTGTCTTTTTAGAAAAACCATCTTTTTATGGAGCCTTATTTCAGCCTTGGGTTCGAACTTTGTAAGCAGTTTCCTCAGGTTGTATGGGACTAAATTGGCTGAAATTAAGGAAAAGTGATAAGAAGCATGGTACAAATCGAAATCAGTTACAAATCTCCATTAAGTTGTATTTTTAGAAAAATTATGATTTTTACTGACGCTAATTTCAGACTTGGGTTCGAACTTTAGAAGCAGTTTTCTCAGGTTCTATGCGACCAAACTGGCTGAAATTTCGAAAAAGTCATAAGAATCGCTAACCAAATTGAATTCAGTCACAAAATCTCCATAAAGTTGTATTCTTAGAAAAATTTTAATTTTTTTGGACGCTAATTTCAGACTTGGGTTCGAACTTTGGAGGCAGTTTTCTCAGATTCTATGGGACGAAATTGGCTGAAATTTAGGAAAAGTGATAAGAAGGATGGTACAAATCGAAATCAGTCACAAAATCTCCATTAAATTGTATTTTTAGAAAAATCATGATTTTTACTGACGCTAATTTCAGACTTGGGTTCGAACTTTAGAAGCAGTTTTCTCAGGTTCTATGCGACCAAAATGGCTGAAATTTTTGAATAGTGATAAGAATCGATATCCAAATCGAACTCAGTTACAAAATCTCCATAAAGTTGTATTTTTCGAAAAATCATGATTTTTATGGACGCTAATTTCAGATTTGGGTTCGAACTTTAGAAGCAGTTTTCTCAGGTTCTATGGGACCAAACTGGCTGAAATATTGGAATAGTGATAAGAATCGTTATCCTAATCGAACTCAGTCACAAAATCTCCATAAAGTTGTATTTTTAGAAAAACCATCTTTTTTATGGAGGCTAATTGGAGACTTGGGTTCGAACTTTAGAAGCAGTTTTCTCAGGTTCTATGCAACCAAACTGGCTGAAATTTTGTAATAGTGATAAGAATCGCTATCCAAATCGAACTCAGTCATAAAATCTCCATAAAGTTGTAGAAAAATTATGATTTTTATGGACGCAAATTTCAGACTTGGGTTCAAACTTTAGAAGCCATTTTCTCAGGTTCTATGGAACCAAACGGGCTGAAATATTGGAAAAGTTATAAGAAGCATGGTACAAATCGAAATCAGTCATAAAATCTCCATAAAAAAGTATTTTTAGAAAAATTATGATTTTTAGTGACGCAAATTTCAGACTTGGGTTCGAACTTTGCAAGCAGTTTTCTCAGGTTTTAAGGGACCAAACGGGCTGAAATATTGGAATAGTGATAAGAATCGTTATCCAAATCGAACTCAGTCAAAAAATCTTCATAAAGTTGTCTTTTTAGAAAAACCATCTTTTTTATGGAGCCTTATTTCAGCCTTGGGTTCGAACTTTGTAAGCAGTTTTCTCAGGTTGTATGGGACTAAATTGGCTGAAATTAAGGAAAAGTGATAAGAAGCATGGTACAAATCGAAATCAGTTACAAATCTCCATAAAGTTGTATTTTTAGAAAAATTATGATTTTTACTGACGCTAATTTCAGACTTGGGTTCGAACTTTAGAAGCAGTTTTCCCAGGTTCTATGTGACCAAACTGGCTGAAATTTCGAAATAGTCATAAGAATCGCTAACCAAATTGAATTCAGTCACAAAATCTCCATAAAATTTTATTTTAAGAAAAATTATTATTTTGATGGACGCTAATTTCAGACTTGGGTTCGAACTTTTGAAGCAGTTTTCTCAGGTTCTATGGACCAAATTGGCTGAAATTTAGGAAAAGTGATAAGAAGCATGGTACAAATCGAAATCATTCACAAAATCTCCATAAAGTTGTATTTTTAGAAAAATTAGGATTTTTAGTGACGCAAATTTCAGACTTGGGTTCGAACTTTGCAAGCAGTTTTCTCAGGTTTTATGGGACCAAACGGGCTGAAATATTGGAATAGTGATAAGAATCGTTATCCAAATCGAACTCAGTCACAAAATCTCCATTAAGTTGTATTTTTAGAAAAACCATCTTTTTTATTGAGCCTAATTTCAGCCTTGGGTTCGAACTTTGGAAGCAGTTTTTTCAGGTTTTAAGGAACCAAACGGGCTGAAATATTGGAATAGTGATAAGAATCGTTATCCAAATCGAACTCAGTCAAAAAATCTTCATAAAGTTGTCTTTTTAGAAAAACCATCTTTTTTATGGAGCCTAATTTCAGCCTTGGGTTCGCATTTTGTAAGCAGTTTTCTCAGGTTGTATGGGACTAAATTAGCTGATATTTGGGAAAAGTGATTAGAAGCATGGTACAAATCAAAATCAGTCATAAAGTTGTATTTTAAGAAAAATCATGATTTTTACTGACGCTAATTTCAGACTTGGGTTCGAACTTAAGAAGCAGTTTTCTCAGGTTCTATGCGACCAAACTGGCTGAAATTTCGAAATAGTCATAAGAATCGCTAACCAAATTGAATTCAGTCACAAAATCTCCATAAAATTGTATTTTTAGAAAAATTATTATTTTTATGGACGCTAATTTCAGACTTGGGTTCGAACTTTTGAAGCAGTTTTCTCAGGTTCTATGGACCAAATTGGCTGAAATTTAGGAAAAGTGATAAGAAGCATGGTACAAATCGAAATCATTCACAAAATCTCCATAAAGTTGTATTTTTAGAAAAATTATTATGTTTAGTGACGCAAATTTCAGACTTGGGTTCGAACTTTGCAAGCAGTTTTCTCAGGTTTTATGGGACCAAACGGGCTGAAATATTGGAATAGTGATAAGAATCGTTATCCAAATCGAACTCAGTCACAAAATCTCCATTAAGTTGTATTTTAAAAAAACCATCTTTTTTATTTAGCCTAATTTCAGCCTTGGGTTCGAACTTTGGAAGCAGTTTTTTCAGGTTTTAAGGGACCAAACGGGCTGAAATATTGGAATAGTGATAAGAATCGTTATCTAAATCGAACTCAGTCTAAAAATCTTCATAAAGTTGTATTTTAAGAAAAACCATCTTTTTTATGGAGCCTAATTTCAGCCTTGGGTTCGAACTTGGGAAGCAGTTTTCTCAGGTTCTATGGGACCAAACTGGCTGAAATTTTCTAATATTGATAAGAATCGCTAACCAAATTGAATTCAGTCACAAAATCTCCATAAAAAGGTATTTTTAGAAAATTTTTAATTTTTTTGGACGCTAATTTCAGACTTGGGTTCGAACTTTGGAAGCAGTTTTCTCAGGTTCTATGGGACCAAATTGGCTGAAATTTAGGAAAAGTGATAAGAAGCATGGTACAAATCGAAATCAGTCATAAAGTTGTATTTTTAGAAAAATCATGATTTTTACTGACGCTAATTTCAGACTTGGGTTCGAACTTTAGAAGCAGTTTTTTCAGGTTCTATGCGACCAAACTGGCTGAAATTTTGAAATAGTGATAAGAATCGCTATCCAAATCAAATTCAGTCACAAAATCTCCATAATGTTGTATTTTTAAATAAATTATGATTTTTATGGACGCTAATTTCAGACTTGGGTTCTCGAACTTTGGAAGCAGTTTTCTCAGGTTCTATGGGACCAAATTGGCTGAAATTTAGGAAAAGTGATTAGAAGCATGGTACAAATCGAAATCTCCATAAGTTGTATTTTTAGAAAAATCATGATTTTTATGGACGATAATTTCAGACCTGGGTTCGAACTTAAGGAGCAGTTTTCTCAGGTTCTATGGGACCAAACTGGCTGAAATATTGGAGTAGTGATAAGAATCGTTATCCAAATCGAACTCAGTAACAAAATCTCCATTAAGTTGTATTTTAAGAAAAACCATCTTTTTTATTGAGCCTAATTTCAGCCTTGGGTTCGAACTTTGGAAGCAGTTTTTTCAGGTTTTAAGGGACCAAACGGGCTGAAATTTTGTAATAGTGATAAGAATCGCTATCCAAATCGAACTCAGTCACAAAATCTCAATAAAGTTGTAGAAAAATTAAGATTTTTATGGACGCAAATTTCAGACTTGGGTTCAAACTTTAGAAGCCATTTTCTCAGGTTCTATGGAACCAAACGGGCTGAAATATTGGAATAGTGATAAGAATCTTTATCCAAATCGAACTCAGTCACAAAATCTTCATAAAGTTGTCTTTTTAGAAAAACCATCTTTTTTATGGAGCCTAATTTCAGCCTTGGGTTCGCATTTTGTAAGCAATTTTCTCAGGTTGTATGGGACTAAATTGGCTGAAATTTGGGAAAAGTGATTAGAAGCATGGTACAAATCAAAATCAGTCATAAAGTTGTATTTTAAGAAAAATCATGATTTTTACTGACGCTAATTTCAGACTTGGGTTCGAACTTAAGAAGCAGTTTTCTCAGGTTCTATGCGACCAAACTGGCTGAAATTTCGAAATAGTCATAAGAATCGCTAACCAAATTGAATTCAGTCACAAAATCTCCATAAAATTGTATTTTTAGAAAAATTATTATTTTTATGGACGCTAATTTCAGACTTGGGTTCGAACTTTTGAAGCAGTTTTCTCAGGTTCTATGTACCAAATTGGCTGAAATTTAGGAAAAGTGATAAGAAGCATGGTACAAATCGAAATCATTCACAAAATCTCCATAAAGTTGTATTTTTAGAAAAATTATGATGTTTAGTGACGCAAATTTCAGACTTGGGTTCGAACTTTGCAAGCAGTTTTCTCAGGTTTTATGGGACCAAACGGGCTGAAATATTGGAATAGTGATAAGAATCGTTATCCAAATCGAACTCAGTCACAAAATCTCCATTAAGTTGTATTTTAAAAAAACCATCTTTTTTATTGAGCCTAATTTCAGCCTTGGGTTCGAACTTTGGAAGCAGTTTTTTCAGGTTTTAAGGGACCAAACGGGCTGAAATATTGGAATAGTGATAAGAATCGTTATCTAAATCGAACTCAGTCTAAAAATCTTCATAAAGTAGTATTTTAAGAAAAACCATTTTTTTTATGGAGCCTAATTTCAGCCTTGGGTTGGAACTTGGGAAGCAGTTTTCTCAGGTTCTATGGGACCAAACTGGCTGAAATTTTCTAATATTGATAAGAATCGCTAACCAAATTGAATTCAGTCACAAAATCTCCATAAAAAGGTATTTTTAGAAAATTTTTAATTTTTTTGGACGCTAATTTCAGACTTGGGTTCGAACTTTGGAAGCAGTTTTCTCAGGTTCTATGGGACCAAATTGGCTGAAATTTAGGAAAAGTGATAAGAAGCATGGTACAAATCGAAATCAGTCATAAAGTTGTATTTTTAGAAAAATCATGATTTTTACTGACGCTAATTTCAGACTTGGGTTCGAACTTTAGAAGCAGTTTTTTCAGGTTCTATGCGACCAAACTGGCTGAAATTTTGAAATAGTGATAAGAATCGCTATCCAAATCAAATTCAGTCACAAAATCTCCATAATGTTGTATTTTTAAATAAATTATGATTTTTATGGACGCTAATTTCAGACTTGGGTTCTCGAACTTTGGAAGCAGTTTTCTCAGGTTCTATGGGACCAAGTTGGCTGAAATTTAGGAAAAGTGATTAGAAGCATGGTACAAATCGAAATCAGTCATAAAGTTGTATTTTTAGAAAAATCATGATTTTTACTGACGCTAATTTCAGACTTGGGTTCGAACTTTAGAAGCAGTTTTCTCTGGTTCTATGCGACCAAAATGGCTGAAATTTTTGAATAGTGATAAGAATCGATATCCAAATCGAACTCAGTTACAAAATCTCCATAAAGTTGTATTTTTAGAAAAATCATGATTTTTATGGACGCTAATTTCAGACTTGGGTTCGAACTTTAGAAGCAGTTTTCTCAGGTTCTATGGGACCAAACTGGCTGAAATATTGGAATAGTGATAAGAATCGTTATCCAAATCGAACTCAGTCACAAAATCTCCATAAAGTTGTATTTTTAGAAAAACCATCTTTTTTATGGAGGCTAATTTGAGACTTGGGTTCGAACTTTAGAAGCAGTTTTCTCAGGTTCAATGCAACCAAACTGGCTGAAATTTTGAAATAGTGATAAGAATCGCTATCCAAATCGAATTCAGTCACAAAATCTCCATAAACTTGTCTTTTTAGAAAAACCATATTTTTTATGGAGCCTAATTCCAGCCTTGGGTTCGAACTTTGGAAGCAGTTTTATCAGGTTTTAAGGGACCAAACGGGCTGAAATATTGGAATAGTGATAAGAATCGTTATCCAAATCGAACTCAGTCAAAAAATCTTCATAAAAATGTCTTTTTAGAATAACCATCTTTTTTATGGAGCCTTATTTCAGCCTTGGGTTCGAACTTTGTAAGCAGTTTTCTCAGGTTGTATGGGACTAAATTGGCTGAAATTAAGGAAAAGTGATAAGAAGCATGGGACAAATCGAAATCAGTTACAAATCTCCATAAAGTTGTATTTTTAGAAAAATTATGATTTTTATGGACGCAAATTTCAGACTTGGGTTCGAACTTTGAAAGCAGTTTTCTCAGGTTTTATGGGACCAAACTGGCTGAAATTTTCTAATATTGATAAGAATCGCTAACCAAATTGAATTCAGTCACAAAATCTCCATAAATATGTATTTTTAGAAAATTTTTAATTTTTTTGGACGCTAATTTCAGACTTGGGTTCGAACTTTGGAAGCAGTTTTCTCAGGTTCTATGGGACCAAATTGGCTGAAATTTAGGAAAAGTGATAAGAAGCATGGTACAAATCGAAATCAGTCACAAAATCTCCATAAAATTGTATTTTTAGAAAAATTATTATTTTTATGGACGCTTATATCAGACTTGGGTTCGAAATTTGGAAGCAGTTTTCTCAGGTTCTATGGGACCAAACTGGCTGAAATTTTGTAATAGTGATAAGAATCGCAATCAAAATCGAACTCAGTCACAAAATCTCCATAAAGTCGTATTTTTAGAAAAATTATGATTTTTATGGACGCTAATTTCAGACTTGGGTTAGAACTTTAAAAGCAGTTTTCTCAGGTTCTATGCGACCAAACTGGCTGAAATTTCGAAATAGTCATAAGAATCGCTAACCAAATTGAATTCAGTCACAAAATCTCCATAAAATTTTATTTTAAGAAAAATTATTATTTTGATGGACGCTAATTTCAGACTTGGGTTCGAACTTTTGAAGCAGTTTTGTCAGGTTCTATGGACCAAATTGGCTGAAATTTAGGAAAAGTTATTAGAAGCATGGTACAAATTGAAATCAGTCATAAAATCTCCATAAAAATGTATTTTTAGAAAAATTATGATTTTTAGTGACGCAAATTTCAGACTTGGGTTCGAACTTTGCAAGCAGTTTTCTCAGGTTTTAAGGGACCAAACGGGCTGAAATATTGGAATAGTGATAAGAATCGTTATCCAAATCGAACTCAGTCAAAAATTCTCATAAAGTTGTCTTTTTAGAAAAACCATCTTTTTTATGGAGCCTTATTTCAGCCTTGGGTTCGAACTTTGTAAGCAGTTTTCTCAGGTTGTATGGGACTAAATTGGCAGAAATTAAGGAAAAGTGATAAGAAGCATGGTACAAATCGAAATCAGTTACAAATCTCCATAAAGTTGTATTTTTAGAAAAATTATGATTTTTATGGACGCTAATTTCAGACTTGGGTTCGAAATTTAGAAGCAGTTTTCTCAGGTTCTTTGCGACCAAACTGGCTGAAATTTCGAAATAGTCATAAGAATCGCTAACCAAATTGAATTCAGTCACAAAATCTCCATAAAATTTTATTTTAAGAAAAATTATTATTTTGATGGACGCTAATTTCAAACTTGGGTTCGAACTTTTGAAGCAGTTTTGTCAGGTTCTATGGACCAAATAGGCTGAAATTTAGGAAAAAGGATAAGAAGCATGGTACAAATCGAAATCATTCACAAAATCTCCATAAAGTTGTATTTTTAAAAAAATTATGATTTTTAGTGACCCAAATTTCAGACTTGGGTTCGAACTTTGCAAGCAGTTTTCTCAGGTTTTAAGGGACCAAACGGGCTGAAATATTGGAATAGTGATAAGAATCGTTATCCAAATCGAACTCAGTCACAAAATCTTCATAAAGTTGTCTTTTTAGAAAAACCATCTTTTTTATGGAGCCTAATTCCAGCCTTGGGTTCCAACTTTGTAAGCAGTTTTCTCAGGTTGTATGGGACTAAATTGGCTGAAATTAAGGAAAAGTGATAAGAAGCATGGTACAAATCGAAATCAGTTACAAATCTCCATAAAGTTGTATTTTTAGAAAAATTATGATTTTTATGGACGCTAATTTCAGACTTGGGTTCGAACTTTAGAAGCAGTTTTCTTAGGTTCTATGGGACCAAACTGGCTGAAATATTGGAATAGTGATAAGAATCGATATCCAAATTGAACTCAGTCACAAAATCTCCATAAAGTTGTATTTTTAGAAAAATCATGATTTTTATGGACGCTAATTTCAGACTTGGGTTCGAACTTTAGAAGCAGTTTTTTCAGGTTCTATGGGACCAAACTGGCTGAAATATTGCAATAAAGATAAGAATCGTTATCCAAATCGAACTCAGTCACAAAATCTCCATAAAGTTGTATTTTTAGAAAAAACATCTTTTTTATGGAGGCTAATTTGAGACTTGGGTACGAACTTTAGAAGCAGTTTTCTCAGGTTCTATGCAACCAAACTGGCTGAAATTTTGAAATAGTGATAAGAATCGCTATCCAAATCGAATTCAGTCACAAAATCTCCATAAAAAGGTATTTTTAGAAAATTTTTAATTGTTTTGGACGCTAATTTCAGACTTGGGTTCGAACTTTGGAAGCAGTTTTCTCAGGTTCTATGGGACCAAATTGGCTGAAATTTAGGAAAAGTGATAAGAAGCATGGTACAAATCGAAATCAGTCATAAAGTTGTATTTTTAGAAAAATCATGATTTTTACTGACGCTAATTTCAGACTTGGGTTCGAACTTTAGAAGCAGTTTTTTCAGGTTCTATGCGACCAAACTGGCTGAAATTTGAAAAATAGTGATAAGAATCGCTATCCAAATCAAATTCAGTCACAAAATCTCCATAATGTTGTATTTTTAAATAAATTATGATTTTTATGGACGCTTATTTCAGACTTGGGTTCTCGAACTTTGGAAGCAGTTTTCTCAGGTTCTATGGGACCAAATTGGCTGAAATTTAGGAAAAGTGATTAGAAGCATGGTACAAATCGAAATCAGTCATAAAGTTGTATTTTTAGAAAAATCATGATTTTTACTGACGCTAATTTCAGACTTGGGTTCGAACTTTAGAAGCAGTTTTCTCTGGTTCTATGCGACCAAAATGGCTGAAATTTTTGAATAGTAATAAGAATCGATATCCAAATCGAACTCAGTTACAAAATCTCCATAAAGTTGTATTTTTAGAAAAATCATGATTTTTATGGACGCTAATTTCATACTTGGGTTCGAACTTTAGAAGCAGTTTTCTCAGGTTCTATGGGACCAAACTGGCTGAAATATTGGAATAGTGATAAGAATCGTTATCCAAATCGAACTCAGTCACAAAATCTCCATAAAGTTGTATTTTTAGAAAAACCTTCTTTTTATGGAGGCTAATTTGAGACTTGGGTTCGAACTTTAGAAGCAGTTTTCTCAGGTTCAATGCAACCAAACTGGCTGAAATTTTGAAATAGTGATAAGAATCGCTATCCAAATCGAATTCAGTCACAAAATCTCCATAAACTTGTCTTTTTAGAAAAACAATCTTTTTTATGGAGCCTAATTCCAGCCTTGGGTTCGAACTTTGGAAGCAGTTTTATCAGGTTTTAAGGGACCAAACGGGCTGAAATATTGGAATAGTGATAAGAATCGTTATCCAAATCGAACTCAGTCAAAAAATCTCCATAAAGTTGTATTTTTAGAAAAACCTTCTTTTTTATGGACGCTAATTTCAGACTTGGGTTCTCGAACTTTGGAAGCAGTTTTCTCAAGTTCTATGGGACCAAATTGGCTGAAATTTAGGAAAAGTGATTAAGAAGCATGGTACAAATCGAAATGAGTCATAAAGTTAAATCGAACTCAGTTACAAAATCTCCATAAAGTTGTATTTTTAGAAAAATCATGATTTTTATGGACGCTAATTTCAGACTTGGGTTCGAACTTTAGAAGCAGTTTTTTCAGGTTCTATGGGACCAAACTGGCTGAAATATTGGAATAGTGATAAGAATCGTTATCCAAATCGAACTCAGTCACAAAATCTCCATAAAGTTGTATTTTTAGAAAAACCATCTTTTTTATGGAGGCTAATTGGAGACTTGGGTTCGAACTTTAGAAGCAGTTTTCTCAGGTTCTATGCGACCAAAATGGCTGAAATTTTTGAATAGTGATAAGAATCGATATCCAAATCGAACTCAGTTACAAAATCTCCATAAAGTTGTATTTTTAGGAAAATCATGATTTTTATGGACGCTAATTTCAGACATGGGTTCGAACTTTAGAAGCAGTTTTTTCAGGTTCTATGGGACCAAACTGGCTGAAATATTGGAATAAAGATAAGAATCGTTATCCAAATCGAACTCAGTCACAAAATCTCCATAAAGTTGTACTTTTAGAAAAACCATCTTTTTTATGGAGGCTAATTTGAGACTTGGGTACGAACTTTAGAAGCAGTTTTCTCAGGTTCTATGCAACCAAACTGGCTGAAATTTTGAAATAGTGATAAGAATCGCTATACAAATCGAATTCAGTCACAAAATCTCCATAAAGTTCTCTTTTTAGAAAAACCATCATTTTTATGGAGCTTTTCCAGCCTTGGGATCCGACTTTGGAAGCAGTTTTCCCAGGTCGTATGGGACTAAATTGGCTGAAATTAAGGAAAAGTGATAAGAAGCATGGGACAAATCGAAATCAGTTACAAATCTCCATAAAGTTGTATTTTTAGAAAAATTATGATTTTTATGGACGCAAATTTCAGACTTGGGTTCGAACTTTGAAAGCAGTTTTCTCAGGTTTTATGGGACCAAACGGGCTGAAATATTGGAATAGTGATAAGAATCGTTAACCAAATCGAACTCAGTCACAAAATCTTCATAAAGTTTTATTTTCAGAAAAACCATCTTTTTTATGGAGCCTAATTTCAGCCTTGGGTTCAAATTTGGGAAGCAGTTTTTTCAGGTTCTATGGGACCAAACTGGCTGAAATTTTCTAATATTGATAAGAATCGCTAACCAAATTGAATTCAGTCACAAAATCTCCATAAAGTTGTATTTTTAGAAAATTTTTAATTTTTTTGGACGCTAATTTCAGACTTAGGTTCGAACTTTGGAAGCAGTTTTCTCAGGTTCTATGGGACCAAATTGGCTGAAATTTAGGAAAAGTGATAAGAAGCATGGTACAAATCGAAATCAGTCACAAAATCTCCATAAAATTGTATTTTTAGAAAAATTATGATTTTTATGGACGCTAATTTCAGACTTGGGTTCGAACTTTAAAAGCAGTTTTCTCAGGTTCTATGCGACCAAACTGGCTGAAATTTCGAAATAGTCATAAGAATCGCTAACCAAATTGAATTCAGTCACAAAATCTCCATAAAATTTTATTTTAAGAAAAATTATTATTTTGATGGACGCTAATTTCAGACTTGGGTTCGAACTTTTGAAGCAGTTTTGTCAGGTTCTATGGACCAAATTGGCTGAAATTTAGGAAAAGTTATTAGAAGCATGGTACAAATCGAAATCAGTCATAAAATCTCCATAAAAATGTATTTTTAGAAAAATTATGATTTTTAGTGACGCAAATTTCAGACTTGGGTTCGAACTTTGCAAGCAGTTTTCTCAGGTTTTAAGGGACCAAACGGGCTGAAATATTGGAATAGTGATAAGAATCGTTATCCAAATCGAACTCAGTCAAAAAATTCTCATAAAGTTGTCTTTTTAGAAAAACCATCTTTTTTATGGAGCCTTATTTCAGCCTTGGGTTCGAACTTTGTAAGCAGTTTTCTCAGGTTGTATGGGACTAAATTGGCTGAAATTAAGGAAAAGTGATAAGAAGCATGGTACAAATCGAAATCAGTTACAAATCTCCATAAAGTTGTATTTTTAGAAAAATTATGATTTTTATGGACGCTAATTTCAGACTTGGGTTCGAAATTTAGAAGCAGTTTTCTTAGGTTCTATGGGACCAAACTGGCTGAAATATTGGAATAGTGATAAGAATCGATATCCAAATTGAACTCAGTCACAAAATCTCCATAAAGTTGTATTTTTAGAAAAACCATCTTTTTTATGGAGGCTAATTTGAGACTTGGGTACGAACTTTAGAAGCAGTTTTCTCAGGTTCTATGCAACCAATCTGGCTGAAATTTTGAAATAGTGATAAGAATCGCTATCCAAATCGAATTCAGTCACAAAATCTCCATAAAGTTCTCTTTTTATAAAAACCATCATTTTTATGGAGCTTTTCCAGCCATGGGATCCGACTTTGGAAGCAGTTTTCTCAGGTCGTATGGGACTAAATTGGCTGAAATTAAGGAAAAGTGATAAGAAGCATGGGACAAATCGAAATCAGTTACAAATCTCCATAAAGTTGTATTTTTAGAAAAATTATGATTTTTATGGACGCACATTTCAGACTTGGGTTCGAACTTTGAAAGCAGTTTTCTCAGGTTTTATGGGACCAAACGGGCTGAAATATTGGAATAGTGATAAGAATCGTTAACCAAATCGAACTCAGTCACAAAATCTTCATAAAGTTTAATTTTAAGAAAAACCATCTTTTTTATGGAGCCTAATTTCAGCCTTGGGTTCAAACTTGGGAAGCAGTTTTCTCAGGTTCTATGGGACCAAACTGGCTGAAATTTTCTAATATTGATAAGAATCGCTAACCAAATTGAATTCAGTCACAAAATCTCCATAAAGTTGTATTTTTAGAAAATTTTTAATTTTTTTGGACGCTAATTTCAGATAAAATAAAATAAAATACTTTTTTGTTTTAAAACCACGATATTTATTAATTTAAGAACCGACCGGTTTCGCTTTACTTAAGCATCATCAGGGTACCCTGATGATGCTTAAGTAAAGCGAAACCGGTCGGTTCTTAAATTAATAAATATCGTGGTTTTAAAACAAAAAAGTATTTTATTTTATTAAATATGTCAAACCACAAAGTGATTGCTTTCTACAATAATAGCTAATTTCAGACTTGGGTTCGAACTTTGGAAGCAGTTTTCTCAGGTTCTATGGGACCAAATTGGCTGAAATTTAGGAAAAGTGATAAGAAGCATGGTACAAATCGAAATCAGTCACAAAATCTCCATAAAATTGTATTTTTAGAAAAATTATTATTTTTATGGACGCTTATTTCAGACTTGGGTTCGAAATTTGGAAGCAGTTTTCTCAGGTTCTATGGGACCAAACTGGCTGAAATTTTGTAATAGTGATAAGAATCGCAATAAAAATCGAACTCAGTCACAAAATCTCCATAAAGTCGTATTTTTAGAAAAATTATGATTTTTATGGACGCTAATTTCAGACTTGGGTTCGAACTTTAGAAGCAGTTTTCTCAGGTTCTATGCGACCAAACTGGCTGAAATTTCGAAATAGTCATAAGAATCGCTAACCAAATTAAATTCAGTCACAAAATCTCCATAAAATTTTATTTTAAGAAAAATTATTATTTTGATGGACGCTAATTTCAGACTTGGGTTCGAACTTTTGAAGCAGTTTTGTCAGGTTCTATGGACCAAATAGGCTGAAATTTAGGAAAAAGGATAAGAAGCATGGTACAAATCGAAATCATTCACAAAATCTCCATAAAGTTGTATTTTTAGAAAAATTATGATTTTTATGGACGCTAATTTCAGACTTGGGTTCGAAATTTAGAAGCAGTTTTCTCAGGTTCTATGCGACCAAACTGGCTGAAATTTCGAAATAGTCATAAGAATCGCTAACCAAATTGAATTCAGTCACAAAATCTCCATAAAATTTTATTTTAAGAAAAATTATTATTTTGATGGACGCTAATTTCAGACTTGGGTTCGAACTTTTGAAGCAGTTTTGTCAGGTTCTATGGACCAAATAGGCTGAAATTTAGGAAAAAGGATAAGAAGCATGGTACAAATCGAAATCATTCACAAAATCTCCATAAAGTTGTATTTTTAGAAAAATTATGATTTTTAGTGACCCAAATTTCAGACTTGGGTTCGAACTTTGCAAGCAGTTTTCTCAGGTTTTAAGGGACCAAACGGGCTGAAATATTGGAATAGTGATAAGAATCGTTATCCAAATCGAACTCAGTCACAAAATCTTCATAAAGTTGTCTTTTTAGAAAAA
The DNA here is from genome assembly GCF_061612785.1 of Hesperophylax consimilis. Lineage (NCBI taxonomy): Eukaryota > Metazoa > Arthropoda > Insecta > Trichoptera > Limnephilidae > Hesperophylax > Hesperophylax consimilis. The sequence continues at coordinate 18,050,387 of NC_142846.1, forward strand.
CCATCTTTTTTATGGAGCCTAATTCCAGCCTTGGGTTCCAACTTTGTAAGCAGTTTTCTCAGGTTGTATGGGACTAAATTGGCTGAAATTAAGGAAAAGTGATAAGAAGCATGGTACAAATCGAAATCAGTTACAAATCTCCATAAAGTTGTATTTTTAGAAAAATTATGATTTTTATGGACGCTAATTTCAGACTTGGGTTCGAACTTTAGAAGCAGTTTTCTTAGGTTCTATGGGACCAAACTGGCTGAAATATTGGAATAGTGATAAGAATCGATATCCAAATTGAACTCAGTCACAAAATCTCCATAAAGTTGTATTTTTAGAAAAATCATGATTTTTATGGACGCTAATTTCAGACTTGGGTTCGAACTTTAGAAGCAGTTTTTTCAGGTTCTATGGGACCAAACTGGCTGAAATATTGGAATAAAGATAAGAATCGTTATCCAAATCGAACTCAGTCACAAAATCTCCATAAAGTTGTATTTTTAGAAAAACCATCTTTTTTATGGAGGCTAATTTGAGACTTAGGTACGAACTTAAGAAGCAGTTTTCTCAGGTTCTATGCAACCAAACTGGCTGAAATTTTGAAATAGTGATTTTTATGGACGCACGTTTCAGACTTGGGTTCGAACTTTGAAAGCAGTTTTCTTTATGGGACCAAACGGGCTAAAATATTGGAATAGTGATAAGAATCGTTAACCAAATCGAACTCAGTCACAAAATCTTCATAAAGTTTAATTTTAAGAAAAACCATCTTTTTTATGGAGCCTAATTTCAGCCTTGGGTTCAAACTTGGGAAGCAGTTTTCTCAGGTTCTATGGGACCAAACTGGCTGAAATTTTCTAATATTGATAAGAATCGCTAACCAAATTGAATTCAGTCACAAAATCTCCATAAAGTTGTATTTTTAGAAAATTTTTAATTTTTTTGGACGCTAATTTCAGATAAAATAAAATAAAATACTTTTTTGTTTTAAAACCACGATATTTATTAATTTAAGAACCGACCGGTTTCGCTTTACTTAAGCATCATCAGGGTACAAATTAATACTAGTATTAATTTGTACCCTGATGATGCTTAAGTAAAGCGAAACCGGTCGGTTCTTAAATTAATAAATATCGTGGTTTTAAAACAAAAAAGTATTTTATTTTATTAAATATGTCAAACCACAAAGTGATTGCTTTCTACAATAATAGCTAATTTCAGACTTGGGTTCGAACTTTGGAAGCAGTTTTCTCAGGTTCTATGGGACCAAATTGGCTGAAATTTAGGAAAAGTGATAAGAAGCATGGTACAAATCGAAATCAGTCACAAAATCTCCATAAAATTGTATTTTTAGAAAAATTATTATTTTTATGGACCCTTATTTCAGACTTGGGGTCGAAATTTGGAAGCAGTTTTCTCAGGTTCTATGGGACCAAACTGGCTGAAATTTTGTAATAGTGATAAGAATCGCAATCAAAATCGAACTCAGTCACAAAATCTCCATAAAGTCGTATTTTTAGAAAAATTATGATTTTTATGGACGCTTATTTCAGACTTGGGTTCGAACTTTAGAAGCAGTTTTCTCAGGTTCTATGCGACCAAACTGGCTGAAATTTCGAAATAGTCATAAGAATCGCTAACCAAATACAATTCAGTCACAAAATCTCCATAAAATTTTATTTTAAGAAAAATTATTATTTTGATGGACGCTAATTTCAGACTTGGGTTCGAACTTTTGAAGCAGTTTTGTCAGGTTCTATGGACCAAATTGGCTGAAATTTAGGAAAAGTTATTAGAAGCATGGTACAAATCGAAATCAGTCATAAAATCTCCATAAAAATGTATTTTTAGAAAAATTATGATTTTTAGTGACGCAAATTTCAGACTTGGGTTCGAACTTTGCAAGCAGTTTTCTCAGGTTTTAAGGGACCAAACGGGCTGAAATATTGGAATAGTGATAAGAATCGTTATCCAAATCGAACTCAGTCAAAAAATTCTCATAAAGTTGTCTTTTTAGAAAAACCATCTTTTTTATGGAGCCTTATTTCAGCCTTGGGTTCGAACTTTGTAAGCAGTTTTCTCAGGTTGTATGGGACTAAATTGGCTGAAATTAAGGAAAAGTGATAAGAAGCATGGTACAAATCGAAATCAGTTACAAATCTCCATAAAGTTGTATTTTTAGAAAAATTATGATTTTTATGGACGCTAATTTCAGACTTGGGTTCGAAATTTAGAAGCAGTTTTCTCAGGTTCTATGCGACCAAACTGGCTGAAATTTCGAAATAGTCATAAGAATCGCTAACCAAATTGAATTCAGTCACAAAATCTCCATAAAATTTTATTTTAAGAAAAATTATTATTTTGATGGACGCTAATTTCAGACTTGGGTTCGAACTTTTGAAGCAGTTTTGTCAGGTTCTATGGACCAAATAGGCTGAAATTTAGGAAAAAGGATAAGAAGCATGGTACAAATCGAAATCATTCACAAAATCTCCATAAAGTTGTATTTTTAGAAAAATTATGATTTTTAGTGACCCAAATTTCAGACTTGGGTTCGAACTTTGCAAGCAGTTTTCTCAGGTTTTAAGGGACCAAACGGGCTGAAATATTGGAATAGTGATAAGAATCGTTATCCAAATCGAACTCAGTCACAAAATCTTCATAAAGTTGTCTTTTTAGAAAAACCATCTTTTTTATGGAGCCTAATTCCAGCCTTGGGTTCCAACTTTGTAAGCAGTTTTCTCAGGTTGTATGGGACTAAATTGGCTGAAATTAAGGAAAAGTGATAAGAAGCATGGTACAAATCGAAATCAGTTACAAATCTCCATAAAGTTGTATTTTTAGAAAAATTATGATTTTTATGGACGCTAATTTCAGACTTGGGTTCGAACTTTAGAAGCAGTTTTCTTAGGTTCTATGGGACCAAACTGGCTGAAATATTGGAATAGTGATAAGAATCGATATCCAAATTGAACTCAGTCACAAAATCTCCATAAAGTTGTATTTTTAGAAAAATCATGATTTTTATGGACGCTAATTTCAGACTTGAGTTCGAACTTTAGAAGCAGTTTTTTCAGGTTCTATGGGACCAAACTGGCTGAAATATTGGAATAAAGATAAGAATCGTTATCCAAATCGAACTCAGTCACAAAATCTCCATAAAGTTGTATTTTTAGAAAAACCATCTTTTTTATGGAGGCTAATTTGAGACTTAGGTACGAACTTTAGAAGCAGTTTTCTCAGGTTCTATGCAACCAAACTGGCTGAAATTTTGAAATAGTGATAAGAATCGCTATCCAAATCGAATTCAGTCACAAAATCTCCATAAAGTTCTCTTTTTAGAAAAACCATCATTTTTATGGAGCTTTTCCAGCCATGGGATCCGACTTTGGAAGCAGTTTTCTCAGGTCGTATGGGACTAAATTGGCTGAAATTAAGGAAAAGTGATAAGAAGCATGGGACAAATCGAAATCAGTTACAAATCTCCATAAAGTTGTATTTTTAGAAAAATTATGATTTTTATGGACGCTTATTTCAGACTTGGGTTCGAAATTTGGAAGCAGTTTTCTCAGGTTCTATGGGACCAAACTGGCTGAAATTTTGTAATAGTGATAAGAATCGCAATCAAAATCGAACTCAGTCACAAAATCTCCATAAAGTCGTATTTTTAGAAAAATTATGATTTTTATGGACGCTAATTTCAGACTTGGGTTCGAAATTTAGAAGCAGTTTTCTCAGGTTCTATGCGACCAAACTGGCTGAAATAATGGAATAGTCTTAAGAGGGTTCCACTGTAAACAGGGTGTATCGGCACGTACCCGACAAACTTTAACCAGCTATTCCTTAGCATATTTGGAGTAAAAAATCTTATGTGCACTTTGCTGTCCGGTAACGTTTTTTTTTAATAAAAAAATTATTATTCATATTTTCACCACATGTCACCACTGTTTTATCCTTTGTCAAAGTTCGAAAACCCATCTGGCAAATATTTTATTCGAATTCCGTTGAATAATGCACGTGTGTGCCTATATTGGTGCACTTCTACAATCATAACGAAATGGCACGGCACCATTCGTCTCATTTTTAACTATTATTATTTAGTGTGTGCGAAAGAGCGAAGACGATCTTCGACATACTTGCTTATAACAGCTGTTGAACACAAAACTCAATTCCAATGACAGTGATGTAGTGTGGAAATTTAATTTTTTTTTGTTTTTAATTGAAAAAAAATGCTACCGGACAGCAAAGTGCCCATAACATTTTTTACTCCAAATATGCTAAGGAATAGCTGGTTAAAGTTTGTCGGGTTAGTGCCGATACACCCTGTATAATTTAAAAAATCTAATATTATAATAAAATTAATACGTACTACATAATTCTAAAATTTCAGTAAATAATATTTTTGCTACCCACCATTTATACGTATTTCATAACTAGGTTACAATTTTGTAGGTTATTTTTTTGTTTTTCATCATTTGTATGGATTTAAATAAATAATTTTTAAAAGTAAATAAGTAATATTTTTTCTTTGTTTTGTTACCCAACATTTAAAAAGGTAAATGCCCGTAAATGAGCAATATTTCAAGGCACTGTCTGGAGAATTTGAACAATTCTTAAAATTTTAGCGTTCATTTTCGGGTTCTGTGAAAGACTTATTCAAGTTCTGTTTTTATATCATTGTAGGCTAGTTGCTTGACAAAACTGAAATTATCACAGAACTTGAAAATGAACGTTGAAATTTGATGAATTGTTCAGATTCTCCGAAACAACCCGTCCTAAGGGCGAGTTGTTTCGGAAAAAATCACGTGTGAAAAAGTCATCACAACGTCAATCCACTCAATTTTCCATAAATTGGGTTGTTTCATCGTCCGTCAAGAGAAAATTCAACGAAATATTCATGAAAATGTGATAATAATAATAATAACTTAAATAATCAACTTATAAAGGTAAGAAAATAGTAATACCGGGCATTTCAATTAAAAGAGGAATTTTTCAAGGAGACTCATTGAGTCCTCTTTGGTTTTGCTTAGCATTGAATCCTCTATCTAAAATGTTAATTTAAAGCAAGTTTGGAATAAAAGTTAAGGGTAATACAGGGGAGAGTAGTACAATTTCGCATTTATTATTTATGGATGACATAAAATTATTTTCGAATTCTGAACAAAATTTAGAGAAAATGATTGAGGTAGTTAAAAACTTTTCAGATGATATCAAAATGACTTTTGGTTTAGATAAATGTAGAACGATCCATATAGAGAAAGGCAAAATTGTAGATGGGGACGAGAGTATATTTAGAAATTTCCAAATTACTAGTATGAAAAGGGATGAGGTTTATAAATATTTAGGATACCCACAATCAAATAGATTAGACCATACTAGTATTAAAAATGATATTAGGATTAAATTTCAAACTAGGACCAGGAAAATTTTAAAATGCAATCTATCTGCTAAAAATTTAGTAAAAGCAATAAATACTTGGGCAATACCTCTATTAACGTACTCATTTGGCATAATTAAATGGTCTAATACAGATTTAGATAACTTAGAAAGATTAATTAGAACTACGCTAACAAAGTTTAATTGCCATCATCCAAATTCAGCTATAGAACGAGTTAATTTACCTAGAAATTTAGGAGGTAGAGGTATAGTCAAAATAACTTCTTCAAAACATAATCAGGTAGAAATGCTAAGAACTTTTTTCCATAGGAAAGCTCATAGCTCAGAAATGCACAAAATAATTTGCAAGGCAGATAGAAATATTACACCTTTAAATTTATACGATGAGAATGCCAACATTTTTATAAATCCCAACCAGGAATTATTAGATTCCTGGTCAAATAAAATTTTACACGCAAAACACTTCAATTATCTCAACCAAACATATGTTGACAAATTTTCGTCAAACAAATGGTTGAGTATTGGAGAGTTGAGCGCAGAAATAGAAGGATTTATGCTTGCCATTCAGGATAGAGTCATTAATACTAAAAATTATAGAAAGCATATAATCAAAGATACAAATCAAATTGATGATTTGTGTAGAAAATGTTTGGCTTTTCCGGAAACTATAGAACATATTATATCTGGATGTTCTATATTAGCACCGTCCGAGTATACATTTAGGCACAATCAAGTATTAAAAATAATTCACCAAAATTTGGTAATTAAACATAACTTGATTGACTGCCGTAATATAGTACCATATTATGAATACGAACCAAATTCATTTTTAGAAAACGAATTTTATAAAATATATTATGATAAAACTATACTAACAGACCGAACGATTAGTCATAATAGACCCGATATAGTTTTACATGACAAAATTAAAAAAATAACTTATATCATTGATGTCGCTATTCCAAATTCCTGTAACATTCAAAAATCTGTTAATGAAAAAATTAGAAAATACACAGATTTAGGAAACGAAATAAAAAGAATTTGGCATTCTCAGACTATAAAAATATTACCATTCGTTATTTCGGCTACTGGCATTATACCTAGCTCTCTCATTAAAAATTTAGGCGTATTAGATCTATCAAAAAATTAATATATAAAGATGCAAAAGTCGGTCATTTTGAATACATGTAGGATAACGAAAGATTTTTTAAATATTTATGTTGAGGGATCAGTAGGATTTATAGGCCCTGTTAGAAGTACTACCGAGCCGAACCCTCTGATATGAATATATCTGGAGTCGGTGAATTTTTTTTCCCATTTGATCTCTGGTGAGTTGACGTGTTGTTGTTCTGGTATTGTTTTGTATTTATTTTACTTATATAATGCACTTGCATAGTGTTGATTGACTAGCTGATCATTTGTGGAAAAGTGAGTGGAAGGGTTTAGTTTTTCCTATGGGGAAGATTTAACCCGGACAACAAAATCGGAAGCATAAAAAAATACAAATAATATATAATGATAGGTTTTCACTTAAACATAAAATTATAATAACAGACTAAGGGTCCAGTACCCATGGGCAAAAATACAAAAGATAAAATAAAATTCAAATAAAATCGGATATGAGAATACAAGTAAATTACAATATACCCCATTAGAGCTCGCTCTATGTAGCGGACTTCTGTATCCTTATGCAAGCTGCAAGCGAAGGTTTAACTCAACAACTTTTCCACAACTAAAGCGAATTCCACTCTAGAATCTGGAAAGAAACGATGTAAAAGAGTTATTAATAAATACAATTTTTTGGTTTATGCAAACATGATAAAGATTGTGTAAGTAGATACTTAAATATAAAGACCTATGTGAAATTGAAATCAAATCAAATGCAGAGTTATACGATTTGTCCAAATAAACTTAACTTTCTCACTGATAATTATTTTTTTCAAATTTGTCAGGCAGGTAGGTGGTACCATAATATTGAAAAAAAATGCAAATACAAAAGTCCAGATAAATACGAAAATTTTACATTAAAAAAGCAATCAAACCATTAAAACGGACATCATCTTGAAACGGAACATGCTAACAAATTTTACAGACAGAAGAAATGCAAAAGATCGAGTTAAATAGGCTACGTTTAGTCAATCACTTTGAATTATATAACCTTCGAAAGTTATTCCAATAAATAGATGATTTATTTATTTATTTTATTGATACATGATTTAGAGAGTACATGTGGTTTTTTATGATATTTCACCCTCCATGCTGGGGATGACCCTGTGTTATGGCGGGTGAATTTTACAGTTTGCGGACATAGAATCTATACATTACCATAATATAAAATAGAGAAATTAGAAAAATGAGGTTATAGCTAGTTTGGGTTGCAAAAAGAGGATAGAGAAGTTAGAGAATTATAAGAAGATGAAAAATTTGAGAAATTATCAGTAAATAGATCACATTCATTCAAGACTTGTAGAAAAGTCAACCAGTGTCGAATATAAATGAAAAAATCGTATGGGTATAATTGATACACTATCTGAGCTACAAATATATTGAGGTAGAACATTTTTAAAATAAAAAAAATATAGCAGCAAAAAATGAATTATTTTATGAAAAAAATTATAACTACATAAATAAATAGAAATATGAGACTTAAAAAAAATCGGAAAAATAATCAGGTCTCCTAGCTCAGTGGAAGAGTGTTGGTTTATGTGGAACGAGCTACCGGCATCTGTTTTTCGGGATTTGATAAGAGGTTTTCTATCCATCAAGTCTTTGCGAATACATACGTAGCTACTTCCATATACAACTGCGCGAACAAGAATGTATAAACTATTAATTAAAATGAAATTTGTTGGTATTGTTGCTACTGGTTCTGTTTCTCCCACATTCATACCACCACACCGACTTACATCCCTACATCTCTTCATCCGTATAGCCCAACATACTTAAGTACAGTGGCGGCTCGAGCACTTCTTCGATGGTGTGTACTGACATTTTTTACATGTAGTGTACTGAAATCTCACTTCCCGGAGATTATAATATAAGATATTTTAAACTGAAATGTTCATAGACGAGTCATGCACTCATCGATATATAGACAATGTTTGGTCGACGCGTGCACCTAATCAGACGCCTAAACACAAAATAAATTAAAATTTATATGTTTGTGCTCACATAACATAGTAAAATAAAAATAACGCAATAACTTGCAAGATTATCATCCATTTGATTTCCGTCGCTCGAAACTACGTAACTTTCTTGCAAATTATTATAAGCAATAAATAATTAGTCGCTTGAAATATAATAATAATTTTTATTTTTTTGGAATAACTTTATTGAGTAAAACCTCAAATTGTAATATTTAATTATTGAAGACAATATTAGCGATTTCAAATGAAGACAATGTTTATAGTTCTTATTCGAAGTATGATACAGTTAAATGTGACCGAAGGGGATAGGGTCCCATTAGCTCAGTCGTAAAGAGCGGTGCCCCGGCGAGGCAAGGGTCCTGGGTTCGAGTCCTAGATGTGACCGTATCCTTTTCTGATTTTTCTACTTAAGATTTTCGTTTAGAAATCGCTAATATTGTCTTAAATAATTAAATAATAATAATAATTTGATGACTTGTATAAATGCAAAATCACCTCAAGGGCGCTCCATTCAAATTGAAAATATCTCCCGAGTAAAAATAAATGCCGCCGACGGGAATTGAACCCGCACCTTCTGATGTCCGGTCAGGTGCTCTGAACCACTGATCTACGTCGGCTTATTTTACACGCCAAATAATTCAATATGTACTAGGACTTCAATCAACAATTACTGATTTTTTCACCTGTAATCAACAAACTTTATTTTTAAAAGGAAGGTGCGGGTTCAATTCCCGTCGATGGCATTTATTTTTACTCAGGAGATATTTTCAATTTGTATGGATATTTCACGCGATTAATTATTGCTAATATAAATTTGTTATTTTTTGTGCTATGCATAAGAAATCTTGTCTTATAAACTGATGTTTATCATAAAAAATAGTAACTTTCTTGAACTAAACAAACGGTTCACAAGTACGGCAGTAGGGGATTTAATCAAAACCTTTTATATCTAGGAGGTCTTGATTTAACGGACTTTCCCCACGGCATTTGAAATTTGCGAAACAATCGCAAATAAAATACCCAAATGTCTGAAGTGACATCTCGGATTATCCCCTCTTCACGCTACGTTATGTGAACTGAGAAATGCAACAACGGACGCGCGCATCGGTTGGTCGCTTGTCGCTGGTTCTAGTTACAGACGTGGCGCGGAGCGGTTGCATTTCACTTGAAAATATTATATTTCTATAAATATTAATTGCTTTTATGTTTGTAGAATTCATTTATTTACATGTAGACAAAGCATCGAATGTTTTTTTTATTCTTTTAGTAGGTTTCTGGAATATCTGGTGGGGTTTGTCCCACCGCACGGTGTGCCGAATCCCAATCTAGCTCCCCTTTAATACAAAATTGGTGTATTTCAAATATTTTTTAAATATTCAGCATTGAGTTGTTAAATATCCCAGGTAGATAAAACTGCAAAATATTTTTATTTTTATTGCCTTTGGGGTAGGTTTGATCACATTTAAAGTCCATTGTACTTGAGCCGCCGCGCTGTACCCCAATAAACAGTCTGTTTTGAACGTCTGCGCTGAATGGTTGTGGTTTATTTGTGTGAAATTTTATTATTTTTCTGTGAAATGGAGGCGACAAATCAAGGTATGCATTAATTTTTTTCATCGTGTTAGACCGTTTATATTTTCCAGATTGCATGTAAGATTTAATCAAAAATAACATAAAGCAATATTTATTCATTTATCTGGTTTCAAAAGTTTACATGGTCTGAAAGTTTATTTCTATGCATTTCTATGATTCCAAAAAAATTTTGTCGTAAAGTTGACTCATCTTTATTTCATTTGGTTAAAAATTTTTCTGCATCTGTTTGCGTTTTCATGCCATTTCTTCACATTCCAGTGATACAGCCATCAATTTCTAACCGAACGATATTCGATATTTGGTTACGAAACCCGAAGGAAGACCGAGCAAACAAGATATTACGTCATGTTATTCGACATTTTGGTTTTGTAGATCCTACTGACGATATTTTGAAATCACTTTAACATTCGATTAGTGTAGTGACCATTGGAATTCACATGCGTTGGAAGAAAAGTGGAAGACATGCTCATAAATTTGTGAACAATTATTCCGTTTGGCTCAACAAAGACATTAATTTTAGTGATATTGTTTATGGTGCAATACCTTCTTGTAGTTACAATACAACGTTAAACGTTACAAGTGCTTCCAGACGCGGTCGCCCAAAAAAACTTTTTGGGGATTGTTGCGAAAAAACCACAGCAAAAGAAGTGAAAAAATCCTTCAGTTCTCCAACAAAACACAAATATCCATGGTGGCTCAAGCATCTCTACGGGCTTCTGGTAAAAAAAATGCTGCTTCAATGGTGGGCAAAATATTTTCATCATCGCCGCGATATGCCACAAAAATAAAAAATAAAATAATATACCTTGTTCCACACAAGCAACATTGACGGCAAATCAAGCCCTGTCTTTGATCGTAAATGCTAAGTTAACTACTAATCAATATAAACTTATTAGGAAACAGGCAAGAGAACTAAATAGTCCACTTTATCCTTCATATTATTTAGTTAAAAAGGCTAAAACTGCTTGCTATCCTGACCCTGATACAAGGAAGACTTCCCGGATTGACACGAATATGGACCTCTTGCATATATTGCTAATTTCGTCAGATCCACTAATATCCAGTTTGCGGAAATCACCCAATGGAAAAAGTACGAGATTCTCACCAGATGTGTTGGCATTGCTGTCAACTCCATCCGCTCCTTTGAGATCCGAGACTACTTTATCAGAAGAAAGTGACGACCGGGAATCTGATTGATACCAAAATACACAGATAGGTAAATATTTACATAAATATTATACTAAAACAATTAAGTTTTTGTAGGTACAAACAATATTTAAATTGATGCCTGCCAGTGTAAAAAATAATTAGAAATTTATTATTACACAAAACTCCTTCTTTTTAAACTACATTTAAAATGACGTAAGACTCGAAACATGCTAACTTGTTCACAAAAACGACAATGGAGTAGAAGGGTAAATTATTGAAAGGACAAAAATATTCTAACGTGTATTAATATTAGTATAGTACTTAAAGCGGTGCCTACACTGCCTACCTATATAATATTTTAAGTAATTTTTTTTCTTAAACACTTTCACATTTAATTACCTTCAAAATGACGGAGGTTATAAGGCTATAAGTATCTTATGTTGTTCAATTGAAATTGGAGTATTGGGAAGATTTTTTATTGAAAAGACAAGAAAAATTTAATCTCTTCTTATTCATGCGAAAAGCTTTAAAATTAATGTTTATATACGTTTTATTTTTTAAATACTTTTGTATTTAATAATCTTCAAAATGACTTAAAATGCAAAGTAGTATTAATGATATCTTATTTAAAAATCATAATTCTTTAGAAGTTGTGAAAGAGACATCAACGCACTCCAATACGTATTAATTTGTTCAGTATTAAAATTGAAGCCTTTCTACGTAAATATTTTTTTTAAATTATGCGATTTCTGTAAACTGTTCCTTATTTAATTAACTTTAAAATGACGTATTTTGTAATTCTGTAAGTTTGGTATCTTATAAACAAATGATTTTAGAGTATGGGAATGAATAAAGGGGAGCTAGATTGGGATTCGACACACTGTGCACCGTCCTCCTGTGAGGAACAGCCACTGGTTAAGTGTTTACATTCGTCAGAGACACGAACCACTGAGAAAGTAGGGAAAGAACTGAAAGGAAAGTATGACGAACATGAGAAGGAAATTTGTCTTTAACAATACAGGTTTTTTTTATAACATATAATTTAAGTGAAGTAATGTGGGGTGTTAGTTCTTTAAAAAAGTGTGTTTTGTTGATAGTTCTTTAATTTGCAGAACTAATTTTAAAAGTATTAATTTTAATTATAATTTTTTTTTATAATTAAATTAAATATAATATTTATATATAAATAATATTCTGTACGTAATTTTTACATTTTAAACTTGTTTTACTTTGTTTTACGCGAAAATAAGTGTATCCAGGATAGACCGCCACACCACCTTATTCGAAACACAATCCTTACTTCACGTATAAACATTACAATACAAACGTCTTATTTTATTCTGACTATTGACTGGGCTCAAGTATATGATTAACTTGATCGTGCCATGTCTTTTTATCATACTTCTATCATTCATTTATCTATATCTTAACAGTTTTCCACAAATTTGTCAATGTGATGTTATTTTTTAAAATAATATTTTCGAATGCAATCGATGTAGATAAAATATTATTGTTATGTTAAAATGGCTTAATTTGTAAATTTATTGAAATCTTTGTCAGATTCAATGAAATATATATAACAGTATTGAATGCATTTGTTTGAAAAATATATTTACTTTAAAAATATACCCAACTCTTTAAAAAGCATTGGGGTGCGTTGTTTGTGCGACCGATGGGCTTCGGTTACATTCTGCGCTAGACCAGATGGTTGGGAACACTAACTATGTATTACAATTTATACGAATGCAAGCAGGGGTATCTGGATATGGAAATCTAGAGGGTGACGGCAGACCAATTCCATCTATAACAATCTGACAGAATACAGACTTAAATAATAATCTACACGATGATTTTAAGGAACGACTTCCGACATGGATATTAACATACCAGACTGGGTGTTGGATCCTTTTTCAAATATCAACTGTAATGTATGGAGTATTGTAGCGGGTGAAGGTCGTACACAATAATGATACTTGATCTTGTACTGATATTTATTGGGGAGCTGCTTGTAACAAAAGAGGGCGCACAACTAACGTGCATCGCCTTTTATAGCATCTCGTAAGCATGCTATCTCGCTTGCACTCACACAAATTCATACAGACATCACATAGACACAACAGGATCAACCCAGTTAGAAGAACAACTTATAAAACTGACAACAAACAAAGAATTAAACATTAACTTCAAGAATGGCTACCAAAAACTTTGGCTGGAGAAGCGAATCTATAGTAACATATATATGTTATGGTCGGTTATTCAACGATTTCTAATAGCATTTCCATTGTCGTATTTGTGTGAACGTGGATTTAGTGTTGTTGCAACGTTGCTCACTAAAAAGATAAATCGGCTGTAAATTACAGCTTGTTGTTGCAATGTTGCTTACTAAAAAGATAAATCGGCTGTAAGTTACAGCTTGTTGTTGCAATGTTGCTTACTAAAAAGATACATCGGCTGTAAGTTACTAAGCGCGGCGGCTTGAATGACTGTTTGAAAGTAAATTTGTGACTGATACTAACAAACTCTTTGCATTGTGTCAGATTCATACTTCACCTTAGATACACAGTTTTAAATTCAAAGCCTTCTATTAATTTTAATAAAAACACTTCTAAATATGATTAAGTATAAGTTTTATTTCTTCACATTGAAACATTCTTTGATCTCAGAAATACTTCAACAATATCTAATTCTGAATATATCACACTTATTGTATCACGAACAACCAAAATCGTTATAATATCTGAACTATTCCGCACAAAAATGTGTTAAATACAAATATATAAATGTGTGCCATCTTGGGATTGGAAGGAAGTTTTAGAGTTTGTCAACTGAAAGGCTAAAATCGTCACTAAACAGCTTTTCTCAGAATTTTCACTTCGTATTCTGTACAGATAATAAACAAAATTCTGACAAGGAATATTCTTATGGTATATTTTTAAAGAAGTCATGACACTCGACTCGGGCTCGAATAGCATTTGATATGACAGAGATAGGTGGGTGATATAAAATTAATAATGCTATTGCGAGGGTATTTGAATGATGGGCTAATCGGATAATCGTGTCAACTGTCACCCGTAACTTTTCCTTTCCGATCCGTTGGGATTTCACCCCGATAAATTACTGGGCGATACACTAATTGATTTTTACCGGTTAATTAGAATTAAAACCAAAATAGAATATTCGGGAACATTTTGTTTTTACTTATACCCATCAATGTTATGGTTCTACGATAACTCATCAAAATGACAATTCAACACACCTATAAAATGTGCTATAAAGTTATGAAAGGTGATGAAAAAAACACTAGGTTAAACAGTTACATATGTACCCTATTTAACAAAAACTTGGTTAAATAATTACATATATAACCTATTTAACAAAAACTAGGTTAAATAGTTGCATATGTAACCTGTTTAACAAAAAAAACTAGATTAAATAGTTACATATTGATTTATTTATTTATATATACGCATAAAAAGGCTTTTACATAGAAGTGATACATGATGCAGTGTACATCGGAGAATATCTATATTATGCAGGAGATACTGACAGTAAATAGATGTAATCCATTGTAAAGAAGGTACAAAATACACAATTGTAAAATTGTGATTACAAGTATAATGAGAAAATATTAAGAAATAACAAAAAAAAATATAAATATAAATATATATATATATATATATCCCGCTACATTCGTTGCGTCCGTCATAATTATATTAATGTCCAAATGGACAAAATTCAATTGTATCAATGTCCAAATGGATAAAGTTCCAATGAATGAATGTCCAAATGGACAAAATTCAATTGTATCAATGTCCAAATGGACAAAGTTCAATTGTATCAATGTCCAAATGGACAAAGTTCAATTGTATCAATGTCCAAATGGACAAAGTTTAATTGTATCAATGTCTAAATGGACAAAGTTCAATTGTATCAATGTCTAAATGGACAAAGTTCAATTGTATCAATGTCCAAATGGACAAAGTTCAATTGTATCAATGTCCAAATGGACAAAGTTCCAATGAATGAAGGTCTAAATGGACAAAGTTCAATTGTATCAATGTCCAAATGGAAAAAGTTCAATTGTATCAATGTCCAAATGGACAAAGTTCCAATGAATGAAAGTCTAAATGGACAAAGTTCAATTGTATCAATGTCCAAATGGACAAAATTCAATTGTATCAATGTCCAAATGGACAAAGTTCAATTGTATCAATGTCCAAATGGACAAAGTTCAATTGTATCAATGTCCAAATGGACAAAGTTCAATTAAATCAATGTCCAAATGGACAAAGTTCCATTGTATCAATGTCCAAATGGACAAAATTCAATTGTATCAATGTCCAAATGGACAAAGTTCAATTGTATCAATGTCCAAATGGACAAAGTTCAATTGGATCAATGTCCAAATGGACAAAGTTTCAATGGATGAATGTCCAAATGGACAAAGTTCCAATGAATGAATGTCCAAATGGTCAAAGTTCCAATGAATGAATGTCCAAATGGACGAAATTCAATTGTATCAATGTCCAAATGGAAAAAGTTCAATTAAATCAATGTCCAAATGGACAAAATTCAATTGTATCAATGTCCAAATGGACAAAATTCAATTGTATCAATGTCCAAATGGACAAAGTTCAATTGGATCAATGTCCAAATGGACAAAGTTTCAATGGATGAATGTCCAAATGGACAAAGTTCCAATGAATGAATGTCCAAATGGACAAAGTTCCAATGAATGAATGTCCAAATGGACAAAATTCAATTGTATCAATGTCCAAAGGGACAAAGTTCAATTTTATCAATGTCCAAATGGACAAAGTTCATTTGTATCAATGTCCAAATGGACAAAGTTCAATTGTATCAATGTCCAAATGGACAAAATTCAATTGTATCAATGTCCAAATGGACAAAGTTCAATTGTATCAATGTCCAAATGGACAAAGTTCCAATGGATGAATGTCCAAATGGACAAAGTTCCAATGGATGAATGTCCAAATGGACAAAGTTCAATTGTATCAATGTCCAAATGGACATAGTTCAATTGTATCAATGTCCAAATGGACAAATTTCAATTGTATCAATGTCCAAATGGACAAAGTTCCAATGGATGAATGTCCAAATGGACAAAGTTCAATTGGATCAATGTCCAAATGGACAAAGTTCAATTGTATCAATCATTGTACCAGGGTCTTGTTTCCACTGCTTGTGAATCTGGTTTCGTTCTTTGATTAATTTTTTTTAATTTGGAATCAAACCACGGAGTATTCAGTTGTACCCGACTTCTTAATCCTGTTTTTGGTGTAGTTGTACCTGATTCTATTGCCTTTTTAATGTGATAATTGAAACTTTTAAAAGGGTCTTCTGAGTTGCTTAAGTTGATCGTGAAATTGTTATCAAGAAGATAGGATTTTACTGACATACTGTTGATGATAGGTCTCGTAATCCGGGATTTGGTTCTATTATTAAAACATTTTTTTAAGTTGTTCTTATAATCAACAATAAGTATATTATGGTCACTAAGTGGATCATCAATATTCGATATAGTAGTCTGAATGTTTTGCCTATTTGATAAGATGTGATCTATTAAGGTGCAGCTTGTATCAGTGACTCTCGTGGGAAATGTTTTGTTATGTATTGAAAAATTGTAAGATTGTAAGATGTTGCAAAAATTTAATGAAGAGTGTGGGGATATGGATACGTCAATGTTAAAGTCTCCGAATATTAATGTATCTTGTCTACTTTCGTTCAGTATTTTTTCTAGATGTATTAGAAAATCCTGCATATTTGTGTTGGGTTTTCGATAGATAGCATAGATGTTAACTGGTTTCCTATCACTGCTACTAAGCGTTATACCTAAAAAGGAATTTTCATTTGAGAAATTTTCAATAATTGCACACTTCATAGTATCAATCACATATATTGCTACGTCGCCTCCTCCTTCGTTGGGGCGAGAAGCAAAAACACTTTTGTAACCATTCAGGGAGTAAAACTTTTCCTCTCCAATCTTAAGCCACGTTTCCGTAATGACGAGCACGTGTACAATGTACCGCGAACTTCTTACTTTTTCTTCGATCTCATCAAACTTATTACGGATGCTTCTCGCGTTCATATACATTATTCGTAGACAGTTCGTCACGGGATTATAATTCTCGATGGTGAGGCACTTATGCTCATGTATGTTACACTCCATAATCTATAGTTGCAAGGTCGTTCTTGAGTGCAGCAATGTAGGCCGGGCAGTTGTCCCTATCTCCAGTTGAGTGATCAGCAGGATTACCAAATCTGGTGCATGTCGCGCAAACTGGTTTGATGGTGGAATTTGGGCAGGACTCACCAGTATGATTCTGTTGAGCACAATGTCCACATGTGGGTTTGGTATCTCTGCAATACTTGTATGAGTGACCAATCATGTGGCATTTGGTGCAGACAGTAAGGCCAATAAAATCTCGGACGCGGCAAATAGTCCAGCTTATAAATACTTTCACTTGCTCGACTAGAAATTTACGTACGGTAGCGGGTACTGCGTAGATACGGTGACAAGCGTTACCTGTGCGAGCACCAGCCAGGTGACTTAGTTTACAGCCTGCAATAGTTTCTTCAATGTCTTCAACGTTGGGAATACTAGTGAGAGCCATCCTTAAAAAATCTTTGTCGGTCAGGTCCCGGGGAACATTAAAGAATATCAGTCTCGGTAGACGCTTTGACGGTAGTCGGGCCTTCAGTTTGCTCGAGTTGTCGAAGCAAGGTGCATTTAATAGCTTTTGTTGTTCGCCCGTGGTTGCCGTATTGATCAAGATACCTTTATTTCTTATTTTTTTTATTCCCGTGACCCGAACGCCTAGTTCAGATGGCCGAATTGTATCTTCAATCATTTTTTTCGTACCGTCACTGTCCTTTGTGGCGTCCGAATCCGTTGGAAAGATGCAAACGGCAGGTCTTGGTGGTCCGACGCGATGTCCTTGTTGAGTGATTGGTGGGGGTTGGTGAGCATCATATGGCTGTTTTTGGGCGATGTCAGCAAAGGAGAGGGTAGCCTCCGTTGCCACTGCCACTCTCCGCATTACAGGCCCGAGATCAGACTCTAATTGTATGATTTTTTGCTCAAGGTGCCTTTTTTCCCTCTTCTCGTGGCGTATTTTTATTTCTGCCATTCTAAGTTGTGCTGTAACTGTAGCTAAATCCGCCACGCATCGTCTCGCGCTCCAACAACAGCTGAGATACGGATCTGAAAACTTCCGATACGTTTCTAGCGATCCTCAGCTGCTGGTCTTTTGAGACCTTAGATTGCTTCTCTGCTAACACAAGTTGAAGAGCTGTCAAATGTGCTTGGGTTTCATTGAGCACATCTACTCCTGAAGCGCAAGGATATTCCGCTTCGGTGACGTCCGAGCCTTTGGATGACGTAACCGAGCTGTTTTCATCCGCATCCTCAATCGTGACGCACTTTCCTCCTATATCCTCTGGACTAGGAGACATCATGGTGCTTATGTTTCGTTTTTTAGGACGATTCATTATTAAACACTAATTTATAAGGACACATAAAAAAAAAACAATGTTTGAAACAAAGTATTAGGTTCTGTTCAGCTTTGCGCCTGAAATGTATCTACGAAATCCACTATCGGTTCTACCGAAAAGTTTCTGTTTTATTCACGAAATTATCGGATATGTTTTTTTGTAGGTATTGGATAATTTTATTTAAAAGAAAAAATACACAAAAATATACTAAAAAGTATTTTGCGAGATGAGAGTAATCTCTTTCGACGCACAATTGTCACTTTAAAAGGATTTAATACAGATGATTTAGATAGTTTCGATTGTAAACATGGGGTATCACAAATTCACAACACAAACGCAACCAATAGGAGCCCTGAAAGGTGAGCTCATAATTAAAGCGGCCAATCCGCGCACTTTATCCGTTGTACACAACACTTTGGTTTGGGATGCAGTGAATTTTATAGTTTATATTATTAAAAAAAACAATGGTAAAATGTTAAAAAGTCACTGCACCAGCGGTGGTTGGTGGTTGTGAATTTAAGTGGAAAAATATAAACACAAAAATGAGTGTGAACAGCCGTTTATGGGGTATATTTGCACATATCCCGTCTCCAGAGGGCCATCAGAGGGGACTCTATCCAGGCAACCATGGCAGTGATGATTCTGTTACTTGATTGGCGTAGTCTGTGCCATAAGTAGAGATGGCAAAATTTCGTTTTAACTAAAAACGCGAAAAAATATTTATGGTTCGAAAATAGGGCATTTGTAAGTTTTCTTTGCGTTTCAAGGCATTTGAAAGTTTTTCCAGTGATTTCCATTTCGCGAATTAACGCGAAAAACGTGATTTTGGCCGTATTTCAGCTAAATTATTCTATTTAGCGAAATAGGCGCGAATTTCCCGAAAATACCGGGTATTAAAATAATATGTGAGAATTTCAAAAAATCTATATTTACATTACGATTTTTTATAATTTTGTTACTATTTTATGTGTAAATATTTAATATTTTTGTACTGTAGGCTAAAATTGCTTTTTGACATTGCACAAATTGTGCGAAATAAATTACGCCTATTGATGTTAATAGCAATCTGCATTTGTTGTGTTTGTGTTTGACCCGTACTTAGAGTTTCCTTCCTTATTAATTAAATATAAAAATTAATTATTTATTATCTTTCACATGGAAATACTTGCAAATGAAGGTTAAACATATATTTTACCAAAAATACTTAAAATATGCGCTAAAAACATTCAGGAAATACATTTTTTTCTATTTTGCTACAAAACGCTAAATTATGCCTACAAATGCTATAAAACGCTAAATTTCCAATTGTTAATGCTAAAAAATCTGAAAATTAATGCTAAATTTTGCCATCTCTAGCCATAAGCTTCCAATTTGGTATAGCGACATCAATGATATAAGTTATTTTTTTTAATTTTGTCATGTAAAACTATATCGGGTCTATTATGACTAATCGCTCGGTCTGTTAGTATAGTTTTATCATAATATATTTTATAAAATTCGTTTTCTAAAAATTTTATCATAATATATTTTATAAAATTCGTTTTCCAAAAATAAATAATAAAAATAATAATAATTCGTTTTCTAAATTTTATTATTATAATTACATATATTTAATATTATTATACCTATATACCTACACACCTTGAGTGATATAAAGTCAAGCGATGAAAAAAACTAACATAAACCTTAACTAATTTTTTTTCACTTTTCAATAAAGGTCTGTTAGCAGTGTTGGATTCGGTCAACCACTTCAGGCCCTACATAGAAGGCGCCCATTTCACTGTGGTAACTGACCATTCTAGTTTACAATGGTTAGTATCACTATCTAATCCAACAGGTAGACTTGCTCGCTGGTCTACTCGTTTGTCACAGTATTCTTTTGACGTTATACACAGGAAGGGTAAATTAAATACGGTTCCGGACGTTCTTTCACGTAAAGACGTTTCCTTGATCTCTACTATTGACTCCGTTCCCATGAGTACAGATACTTGGTATACTTCCTTATTTTCTAATTGTAAATCAAATCCACAACGTTTTAACAATTTTCACATTAAAGAAAATAAACTGTTTCGTCACAGTGTCTCGTTTCGATCTGCAGGAGGACACAGCTTGGAAGCTTGTTGTTCCTTTCGAGGACCGTAGCGCTGTTCGCTCTAAAGAACATGAGTCGGATATTTCCTGTCATCCAGGAGTTTTTAGAACTTACAAAAAGGTTCAACTTCATTATTTTTGGCCAGGGTTGTATAATGACGTCAAAATTTTTGTTAATAGATGTAAAACGTGTAAGGCACATAAAATTAATACTGCTCCGCCGGCAGGCATTTCTACCAACCCGAAAATAGTCACAAGACCTATGCAAATGCTGTCTATTGACCTTGTCGGTCCTCTTTCGCGTAGCTATGCAGGATTCATGTACATTTTGACGGTTGTTGATGTTTTTTCTAAATATACCTGGATTTTTCCACTTAGAAATGCAACTACTAAAAGCATTGTTAAAAACATTGAACAATACATATTCCTTATGCACGGAGTGCCGCAAACATGCGTCTGCGACAACGGGAAACAATTTATTTCAAAAGACTTTAAACAATTGTTAGCAGAGTATAATGTACCTCCGCCTTTTTATAATGCCTATTACACCCCCCAAAATAATGTTGTGGAACGCTTTAACCAAACTATTGGAACTGCTTTGTCTATTTTAACCGAATCTGACCAGCGTAATTGGTCCAGATATCTGCCTCAAATTCAATCAGCTCTCAATAATATGATTAATTTTGCAACAGGTTTCACGCCCTTCTTCCTTATGCATGGTAGGGAACAGATCATTGATGGTAACTTTCATAAAAATAACTTATCTTCTGGTGTCGTAGACACTACGTTGCAGCAATCTAGGAACGAATTTGCTAAAAAGTTGGAAGATTTGGTTCCTATTTATGAACAAGTTTCTAACGCTTTGCTACAAGCTTTTAAGAAAAATGCCCAACACTACAATTTGCGCCGTAAGACGGTTAATTATGAAGTAGGCGACGTAGTTTGGAGGAAGAATTTCGTTCAATCCAGTGGACCGAATTATTTCTCTCACAAATTGGCCCCTAGATTCGTTCGCAATGTTGTTAAAGCTAAAGTCTCTAATTTGGTTCTACACTAGCTGATATGAACGGTAAAATTGTAGAAAATTTTCATGTAAAGGATATTGTTCGGATTGATTAAATATATATTTTTTTTACACTTTATAAGTAGATGAAATCAACGTGATGGTGTGCGGGACTACCAACCCTGCATACTATTCCGTTTGTTTCGTCAGTGTTTTTCTAGTGACTTGCTTTTGAGGCTTGGTACCCTCAAGAGGTTGTGACTAGAATTTCACAAAATTTCCTCATTCTTACTATCTCATATATATATATATATATATATATGTAGAATAATGTTCTCGGTTTACCCGCGTAAAGTAGTCCTTAAAAGGACTTTTTAATTTCTATAAATATATATTTATATATATATATATTTTTTTTTTTCCCAAATTCTAATGAATTTTTTTTAGGAGACGTCGTTTGTAATGAATGTCGTTTCCTCTGATCCGTGTGATCAGTGGCGCCCATTAATTTAGTTTAGATCTTAATTCTTTATTATCACTTAAACTTTACTGAGATTTATTCTTATTTACGTTTTGAGTAATTTTCATTTTAAATGAGACGATTCGTCTTCTTACTGTTGTGAGCTTATTAGTGCGACGCACACGCGCACACACACGCGCACACACACGCGCACACACACACATTGGTACGTTCCGTCAACATTATGGTTATAAGTTTGGTTGTCATTATCCTTTGGTCTGAACCCTTCTTTCACAAGTTCATTGGAGTTTTCTTATACTTTTGTCAAGTATCGAAGTTTTATTAGTATCCAAAGAGTCTCCAGGGGACTTGGAAAGAAGGATTCTTATTTTTTTTTGTGTGTGAAAGAATTGAGCAATTTTTCATACACAAGATTATATAATTTCTATTTTAGTTGTTCAATGTACTAGTTTTATGGTTAAATATATTTAGTTTAATATATATATTTTTAAGTCTTAGTTTCTTAAGGAAATTCTCAATTGTGTTGTTTCAAACAAAGGGAAGTACATACTGCTTGGCGTGCTTACCTATTAAATAATTCCGTCTGGATATTATCACTTTACCTCTGCTACGTAAGAGTGTGTCTTTGTACAGTTTTGTTAGTCATAAGTACAATTTGGTTAGTTATAAGTAATATATGCATAAGTATCTCATTGCTAGTACCAGTGTTATGCTGTAAATTTTGTACTACAAGTGTCGATCTCTTGAATTGTGCTCGTACACCTCGTAACCTGTGTCAATTATCTAAAGCACATAGTTGAACACCAATTATATTTTGTTTGTCCAAGAAATTTCGACTCTTTGCTTACGTGGTAAGTGAATTTTTTGTTAGAATGCCATCTAGGTTACTTCCATAGTCATATTTCTTGAGCAAGCAATGTTCATTCGAAGAGAATATGCTAGGTATTTTGAAAAAGTAATCCTAATCTAACCAACTTTCGATAGACAAGTATTTATTTGTGTTTTCATAAAACCTGAGCTAAATTTTTGAGGAATAGGTATTTTTTAAAATATGTAAACCCTGATTCAACCACGATAGACAGGTTTATCTTCTGATTGTAAAACCTCATCTAAAATTCTTGGCATTACGTTATGTAAACCCTGCTCTGAACATTTTTTTTTTACATCAATTTTGTATTTGATTTTGTGAAGATCTCTTAGAGATTTAGTGGATTTTATTTTTTTATTTTGTTAAGTTCTATTGTTTCAAGTTTTTGTCTTAGAATGGTAAATTTATTTTATATAAACATAGGCAGAGAAAGAGAGTTTAGGTAGTTATTTTATTTATTTTCTGTTGAAAATATATATGTGTTTTTATTTTCTTCTTCAAAGAATAAAGTGGGAGCTTGAGTTCTCCATACTCACTGGTGTCTCAGAGAGATTGTCTCTCGATAAGTGAGTAAGTGTTTGCGAATCTCATATTAGAGATATAAAAGTGAAGGTACAATCCTCATGTAAATATTGATAATAATAACGGTTGTGCAACACCAATCTGCGAATTGGTTTTCTCTTTTCGTTTTCTTGGTTTATAACTTGTTTAGTTTTATGGTTTTCTGTAAAAACTTATTTATTTCTACTAGCTTTGTCTTTTATGTACATGTGCGGGAAAGAAAGGTATTCGCGTGGGTTTTTTTTTGTTTTGTGGACCTGTGGACCAATTCTACACCTGAGCTATCTATCTAGTACCTAAGATCACTCGATGCGACGATTCGGGTTCCTGGAAAACGGGATGGAGACTCCCCGGGCCTGAGGAGCCCTCCATCTCCCTCCTCATGACATCAGCGTCTGGTCTTGTAGCTCTTTCCTCCCTCTGGCTGGTGTGCGCGTGGACCCTCGACATGAGGTCGGTGGAATCCCCAAATTCTACAAATAAGCGGAAACAAAGATACGGTAATGCGATGTGACGTTTATTCCTCCGCTGTGTAGCTCGAACATGGTCGGATGACTTAAATATCCCGCGGATATGAATGTTACAAAGACGGTATCACCGCCCGCCATTATAACCGGAATTCTGAACCTGAATTTCCCGATAAAACAATTAAATCAGCGCGGTCGCTCCTCGACCGGCTGTAAACTTAACGATCACATGATACTTTAATTAGCACACCGATCCGTATCACTTTATTAATAAAAATCCACATTTTGGTGACCAGTCGGTAACGTGCCGTGCCCTGTCGGCGCGTTCCCAAAAAGTGACCCGAACGACCAATAACCCTCTGGAGTTCAAATCTTAAACTATTCCCGGAGAAAAAGTGCAACTGTTAATAGCCAGTCAATTACCATTAACTGACTGCAATCTACCCGGGGTAATATGAAACATTACTAACTTTACTTACGAAAATAATTATTTATAAAATCAAAGTAATTATTTTCATAACAGAATAC
Source organism: Hesperophylax consimilis (assembly GCF_061612785.1). NCBI lineage: Eukaryota > Metazoa > Arthropoda > Insecta > Trichoptera > Limnephilidae > Hesperophylax > Hesperophylax consimilis. The sequence goes on from NC_142846.1 coordinate 18,075,174, forward strand.
CTCCCAAAATTGTTGTTTAATGGGTCAGTGTTATTTGCCTCGGAACTAAAAAATCTGTTAAAATATTTACAGGGAAACCATGGAGCAAAACTTTTCAGAACTGCTAGCAGAACCCTTTGGAGAATTCTGTTGAAACTTCTGTCGAATGTCATTCACTGATTTCGAATATTTATTAAACAAAATAGGACCTTCCATTTCAAAAGAAGACACAAACTGGAGAATGTCAATACCTGCCAAAGTGCGCCTGGCTGTGACTTTAAGATTTCTGGCAACTGGAGACAGCTACAGAAGACACAAACTGGAGAATGTCAATACCTGCCAAAGTGCGCCTGGCTGTGACTTTAAGATTTCAAGGGTTCTCGGGCGCTCTTCGAGGCTGCCGGCTGCTTTTTGGAAGCGCTCCGAGTTTATTTTTGAAATCCTGGGAAGTCCTCAATTTTCCAGGTGTAAATTTAGCATAAAATAACCGAATTAAGTTTTAGTTTACGTGTATAAAAGTAAAATACTTTTTCTGTAGCCCCTTCGGGCTTAATTCAAGTTTTAATATAAAGTTTTACATATTTTTAGTTCAAATCTGCCACGTTATCCAAAAAGTGCACAGTGAAAGGCAAAACATCGGTCGTCGGTTTTAAATGCTTACCACATGTGCACGGTGATAGACTAGTGAACAGTTTCAAGTGCGTGTAAGTGATTTATGAGGGTATCCTTTGGGCTATGATGTAAACAATGTCGGATATGACCGGGCCACACTACTCAGACTTAATAGTGAAAGTGTCTATTTGGACCCTGACTGCTTCGGATGCCGTCAATGGGTTAATTCCCCAACTCACGATGCTGGCGGAACTTTGGACATTTTTATCTCAAAGTCAAGCGGTCCGTTTCTGGTAGCGGATAGTGTGGATGTAGATCTATCAGACCATCGACTTATTCGCGCAGAAATCGATTTTAACCCACCGAAAATTCCTTACGTTACTATCACATCAAGAGCATGGCGCGGTTTTAACTTTGACGACTTCCTGTCAGCTTCTCCGCTCTGTACACATGGCGCATGGGAAACAGAGTCGCCAACCAAACTAGCAGCAGATTAATAACACCATCCTTTCAACCCTTTTAAATACATATGCTCCAATTTCTACAAAAACTCGGCGTCTACGAAAATCTGATGCCTGGTTTGACGAAGAATGTCGGAGCCAGAAGAGATTGATGCGTAAATTGGAGAGGTCCTACAGACACTCGGGGGTTACATCACGGAACGATTGGATACAGGCTCAAAAAGAGTACATGATCTTAATCCGTTCAAAAAGGTCTGAATATTGGACAAATAGGATCACTTCAGAGCGTCAAAATCCACGTAGTCTTTGGAACTCGGTTAAGACAGTCATTGCTGATGTCCATGCACCAAATACAATCGACATAGCTCCGGAAATCTTCTCCAAGTTTTTCCTTGACAAAATTGAGTCAATACGAGCCCTAACAACCTACGCTCCACCACCGTATTTTACTAAATGCAATAGAGAAAACCTTTCTGCCTTCAAACCTACATCCCTAGAAGAAGTAAGGAAATTAATTCTTACTTCACCGAACAAGCAGTGTTCGCTCGACCCTATTCCAACGTGGCTACTGAAAAAGTGTTGCAATGAAATTGCTCCCTTTTTAGTTCATCTTTTCAATAAGTCACTTAGCACGGGTGACTTTCCAAAATCCCTTAAATCAGCTAATCGTAACTCCATTATTAAAAAAACCACAACTGGACGCTGAAGATCTTTCAAATTACCGACCCGTTTCAAATCTGCCTTTTATATCAAAAATATTAGAAAAAATCGCTGCCTCACAGGTCATATGTCACTTAAATTCAAATGAATTATTAACTAAATACCAATCTGCATATAGACGGTTCCACTCCACAGAAACCGGGTTACTACGTGTTTTGTCGGACATAACTACTGCCATTGAGTCGGGTAAACTGGCACTTCTTTCAGTCTTGGACATGAGTGCTGCATTTGACACGATTGACCATGACTTTCTTATTAAACGATAAGATGAATCAAATGGACAAAGTTCAATTGTATCAATGTCCAAATGGACAAAGTTCAATTGTATCAATGTCCAAATGGACAAAGTTCCAATGAATGAAGGTCTAAATGGACAAAGTTCAATTGTATCAATGTCCAAATGGACAAAGTTCCAATGAATGAAGGTCTAAATAGACAAAATTCAATTGTATCAATGTCCAAACGGACAAAGTTCAATTGTATCAATGTCCAAATGGACAAAGTTCAATTGTATCAATGTCCAAATGGACAAAGTTCAATTAAATCAATCTCCAAATGGACAAAGTTCAATTGTATCAATCTCCAAATGGACAAAGTTCAATTGTATCAATGTCCAAATGGACAAAATTCAATTGTCCAAATGGACAAAGTTCCAATGAATGAAGGTCTAAATGGACAAAGTTCAATTGTATCAATGTCCAAATGGACAAAGTTCAATTGTATCAATGTCCAAATGGACAAAGTTCAATTGTATCAATGTCCAAATGGAAAAAGTTCAATTGTATCAATGTCCAAATGGACAAAGTTCCAATGAATGAAGGTCTAAATGGACAAAGTTCAATTGTATCAATGTCCAAACGGACAAAGTTCAATTGTATCAATGTCCAAATGGACAAAGTTCAATTGTATCAATGTCCAAATGGACAAAGTTCAATTAAATCAATCTCCAAATGGACAAAGTTCAATTGTATCAATGTCCAAATGGACAAAATTCAATTGTATCAATGTCCAAATGGACAAAATTCAATTGTATCAATGTCCAAATGGACAAAGTTCAATTGGATCAAAGTCCAAATGGACAAAGTTTCAATGGATGAATGTCCAAATGGACAAAGTTCTAATGAATGAATGTCAAAATGGTCAAAGTTCCAATGAATGAATGTCCAAATGGACAAAATTCAATTGTATCAATGTCCAAATGGACAAAGTTCAATTGTATCAATGTCCAAATGGACAAAGTTCCAATGAATGAAGGTTTAAATGGACAAAGTTCAATTGTATCAATGTCCAAATGGACAAAGTTCAATTGTATCAATGTCCAAATGGACAAAGTTCAATTGTATCAATGTCCAAATGGACAAAGTTCCAATGAATGAAGGTCTTAATGGACAAAATTCAATTGTATCAATGTCCAAATGGACAAAGTTCAATTATATCAATGTCCAAATGGACAAAATTCAATTGTATCAATGTCCAACTGGACAAAGTTCAATTGTATCAATGTCCAAATGGACAAAATTCAATTGTATCAATGTCCAAATGGACAAAGTTCAATTATATCAATGTCCAAATGGACAAAATTCAATTGTATCAATGTCCAAATGGACAAAGTTCAATTGTATCAATGTCCAAATGGACAAAGTTCCAATGAATGAAGGTTTAAATGGACAAAGTTCAATTGTATCAATGTCCAAATGGACAAAGTTCAATTGTATCAATGTCCAAATGGACAAAGTTCAATTGTATCAATGTCCAAATGGACAAAGTTCCAATGAATGAAGGTCTTAATGGACAAAATTCAATTGTATCAATGTCCAAATGGACAAAGTTCAATTATATCAATGTCCAAATGGACAAAATTCAATTGTATCAATGTCCAACTGGACAAAGTTCAATTGTATCAATGTCCAAATGGACAAAATTCAATTGTATCAATGTCCAAATGGACAAAGTTCAATTATATCAATGTCCAAATGGACAAAATTCAATTGTATCAATGTCCAAATGGACAAAGTTCAATTGTATCAATGTCCAAATGGACAAAAATCAATTTAATCAATGTCCAAATGGACAAAGTTCAATTGTATCAATGTCCAAAGGACAAAATTCAATTGTATCAATGTCCAAATGGACAAAGTTCAATTATATCAATGTCCAAATGGACAAAATTCAATTGTATCAATGTCCAAATGGACAAAGTTCAATTGTATCAATGTCCAAATGGACAAAATTCAATTGTATCAATGTCCAAATAGACAAAATTCAATTGTATCAATGTCCAAATGGACAAAGTTCAATTGTATCAATGTCCAAATGGACAAAGTTCCAATGAATGAAGGTCTAAATGGACAAAGTTCAATTGTTTCAATGTCCAAATGGACAAAGTTCAATTATATCAATGTCCAAATGGACAAAATTCAATTATATCAATGTCCAAATGGACAAAATTCAATTGTATCAATGTCCAAATGGACAAAGTTCAATTATATCAATGACCAAATGGACAAAATTCAATTGTATCAATGTCCAAATGGACAAAGTTCAATTGTATCAATGTCCAAATGGACAAAGTTCCAATGAATGAAGGTCTTAATGGACAAAATTCAATTGTATCAATGTCCAAATGGACAAAGTTCAATTATATCAATGTCCAAATGGACAAAATTCAATTGTATCAATGTCCAAATGGACAAAGTTCAATTGTATCAATGTCCAAATGGACAAAGTTCAATTGTATCAATGTCCAAATGGACAAAGTTCCAATGAATGAAGGTCTAAATGGACAAAGTTCAATTGTATCAATGTCCAAATGGACAAAGTTCAATTGTATCAATGTCCAAATGGACAAAGTTCAATTGTATCAATGTCCAAATGGACAAAAATCAATTTAATCAATGTCCAAATGGACAAAGTTCAATTATATCAATGTCCAAATGGACAAAATTCAATTGTATCAATGTCCAAATGGACAAATTTCAATTGTTTCAATGTCCAAATGGACAAAAATCAATTTAATCAATGTCCAAATGGACAAAGTTCAATTGTATCAATGTCCAAAGGACAAAATTCAATTGTATCAATGTCCAAATGGACAAAGTTCAATTATATCAATGTCCAAATGGACAAAATTCAATTGTATCAATGTCCAAATGGACAAAGTTCAATTGTATCAATGTCCAAATGGACAAAATTCAATTGTATCAATGTCCAAATAGACAAAGTTCAATTGTATCAATGTCCAAATGGACAAAGTTCAATTGTATCAATGTCCAAATGGACAAAGTTCCAATGAATGAAGGTCTAAATGGACAAAGTTCAATTGTTTCAATGTCCAAATGGACAAAGTTCAATTATATCAATGTCCAAATGGACAAAATTCAATTATATCAATGTCCAAATGGACAAAATTCAATTGTATCAATGTCCAAATGGACAAAGTTCAATTATATCAATGTCCAAATGGACAAAATTCAATTGTATCAATGTCCAAATGGACAAAGTTCAATTGTATCAATGTCCAAATGGACAAAGTTCAATTGTATCAATGTCCAAATGGACAAAGTTCAATTGTATCAATGTCCAAATGGACAAAGTTCAATTAAATCAATGTCCAAATGGACAAAGTTCAATTGTATCAATGTCCAAATGGACAAAATTCAATTGTATCAATGTCCAAATGGACAAAGTTCAATTGTATCAATGTCCAAATGGACAAAGTTCAATTGGATCAATGTCCAAATGGACAAGGTTCAATTGTATCAATGTCCAAATGGACAAATTTCAATTGTATCAATGTCCAAATGGACAAAGTTCAATTGTATCAATGTCCAAATGGACAAAGTTCAAATGGATCAATGTCCGAATGGATAAAGTTCAAATGGATGAATGTCCAAATGGACAAAGTTCAATTGTATCAATGTCCAAATGGACAAAGTTCAATTGTATCAATGTCCAAATGGACAAAGTTCAATTGTATCAATGTCCAAATGGACAAAGTTCCAATGGATGAATGTCCAAATGGACAAAGTTCAATTGTATCAATGTCCAAATCGACAAAGTTTAATTGTATCAATGTCCAAATGGACAAAGTTCAATTGTATCAATGTCCAAATGGACAAAGTTCAATTGTATCAATGTCCAAATGGACAAAGTTCCAATGAATGAAGGTCTTAATGGACAAAATTCAATTGTATCAATGTCCAAATGGACAAAGTTCAATTATATCAATGTCCAAATGGACAAAATTCAATTGTATCAATGTCCAAATGGACAAAGTTCAATTGTATCAATGTCCAAATGGACAAAGTTCAATTGTATCAATGTCCAAATGGACAAAGTTCCAATGAATGAAGGTCTAAATGGACAAAGTTCAATTGTATCAATGTCCAAATGGACAAATTTCAATTGTTTCAATGTCCAAATGGACAAAAATCAATTTAATCAATGTCCAAATGGAAAAAGTTCAATTAAATCAATGTCCAAATGGACAAAGTTCAATTATATCAATGTCCAAAATGGACAAAATTCAATTATATCAATGTCCAAATGGACAAAATTCAATCGGATCAATGTCCAAATGGACAAAGTTTCAATGGATGAATGTCCAAATGGACAAAGTTCCAATGAATGCATGTCCAAATGGACAAAGTTCCAATGAATGAATGTCCAAATGGACAAAATTCAATTGTATCAATGTCCAAAGGGACAAAGTTCAATTTTATCAATGTCCAAATGGACAAAGTTCATTTGTATCAATGTCCAAATGGACAAAGTTCAATTGTATCAATGTCCAAATGGACAAAATTCAATTGTATCAATGTCCAAATGGACAAAGTTCAATTGTATCAATGTCCAAATGGACAAAGTTCCAATGGATGAATGTCCAAATGGACAAAGTTCAATTGTATCAATGTCCAAATGGACAAAGTTCAATTGTATCAATGTCCAAATGGACAAATTTCAATTGTATCAATGTCCAAATGGACAAAGTTCATTTGTATCAATGTCCAAATGGACAAAGTTCCAATGAATGAATGTCCAAATGGACAAAATTCAATTGTATCAATGTCCAAATGGACAAAGTTCAATTATATCAATGTCCAAATGGACAAAATTCAATTGAATCAATGTCCAAATGGACAAAGTTCAATTGTATCAATGTCCAAATAGACAAAGTTCAATTGTATCAATGTCCAAATGGACAAAGTTCAATTGTATCAATGTCCAAATGGACAAAGTTCCAATGAATGAAGGTCTAAATGGACAAAGTTCAATTGTATCAATGTCCAAATGGACAAAGTTCAATTATATCAATGTCCAAATGGACAAAATTCAATTATATCAATGTCCAAATGGACAAAATTCAATTGTATCAATGTCCAAATGGACAAAGTTCAATTATATCAATGTCCAAATGGACAAAATTCAATTGTATCAATGTTTAAATGGACAAAGTTCAATTATATCAATGTCCAAATGGACAAAATTCAATTGTATCAATGTCCAAATGGACAAAGTTCCAATGAATGAATGTCCAAATGGACAAAGTTCAATTGTATCAATGTCCAAATGGACAAAGTTCCAATGAATGAATGTCCAAATGGACAAAATTCAATTGTATCAATGTCCAAATGGACAAAGTTCAATTGTATCAATGTCCAAATGGACAAAGTTCAATTGTATCAATGTCCAAATGTACAAAGTTCAATTGTATCAATGTCCAAATGGACAAAGTTCAATTAAATCAATGTCCAAATGGACAAAGTTCAATTGTTTCAATGTCCAAATGGACAAAATTCAATTGTATCAATGTCCAAATGAACAAAGTTCAAATGTTTCAATGTCCAAATGGACAAAGTTCAATTGGATCAATGTCCAAATGGACAAAGTTTCAATGGATGAATGTCCAAATGGACATAGTTCCAATGAATGAATGTCCAAATGGTCAAAGTTCCAATGAATGAATGTCCAAATGGACAAAATTCAATTGTATCAATGTCCAAATGGACAAAGTTCAATTGTATCAATGTCCAAATGGACAAAGTTCAATTAAATCAATGTCCAAATGGACAAAGTTCAATTGGATCAATGTCCAAATGGACAAAGTTTCAATGGATGAATGTCCAAATGGACAAAGTTCCAATGAATGAATGTCCAAATGGACAAAGTTCCAATGAATGAATGTCCAAATGGACAGAATTCAATTGTATCAATGTCCAAAGGGACAAAGTTCAATTTGATCAATGTCTAAATGGACAAAGTTCATTTGTATCAATGTCCAAATGGACAAAGTTCAATTGTATCCATGTCCAAATGGACAAAATTCAATTGTATCAATGTCCAAATGGACAAAGTTCAATTGTATCAATGTCCAAATGGACAAAGTTCCAATGGATGAATGTCCAAATGGACAAAGTTCAATTGGATCAATGTCCAAATGGACAAAGTTCAATTGTATCAATCATTGTACCAGGGTCTTGTTTCCACTGCTTGTGAATCTGGTTTCGTTCTTTGATTAATTTTTTTTAATTTGGAATCAAACCACGGAGTATTCAGTTGTACCCGACTTCTTAATCCTGTTTTTGGTGTAGTTGTACCTGATTCTATTGTTCAAAGTTCAATTGTATCAATGTCTAAATGGACAAAGTTCAATTGAATCAATTGAATCAAATCTTCCACCATACATTTGTGTGTTTAACGATATTTACCGTCTTCCACCAAACATTTGTATGTTTTACAACATTTTACCGTCTTCCACCATACATTTGTATGTTTTACCACATTTTACCGTCTTCTACCATTTATTTGTTTGTTTAACCACATTTTACCGTCTTCCACCATACATTTGAATGTTTTACCACATTTTACCGTCTTCCACCATAATTTTCTCTGTTTTACCTATTTTATCCAATTTTAGAATTTTTACCGTGTTTTGAATTATTTTGGCACAATTTATCATTCTTCACAGTGTTTTTATTTTTATTTTTGACCTTTTTTCTCTATTTCTTACGGTTTTTAATGATGGTGGTAAACCATCCAAAATTGTGAAATATGGTAATATTTCACAATGTTTTTAGAGGTTCAATCATGTTTTACCGTATACTTTAGTGGTTTTTAGTTATATTTTCCAAATTTGAGTTTTTCAAGGTCATTTTCAGAAAGTTTTCATCTTCCATCATATATTTGACTAGTTTTTACGGTTTTCAATGATTTTTTACAATATTTGACTATGTTTTTAAAGGTTTAGCATGCTGTTTGCTGTTTAAGAGTCTTCTACCATACATTTGACTACATTAAACGGTTTTGTATGATATTGTACCATAAAAAAAACTTATACTTATAAGCCGATATAAACTCAAAAAAATGATAGCTAGAAATGTCCTATCGGACATAGAAATGTCCTAACGGACACTAGAAATGTCCGATGGGACACTAGAAATGTCCGATGGGATATTGAAATGTCCGATCGGACACTAGAAACGTCCTATCGGACATAGAAATGTCCTATCAGACACTAGAAATGTCCTATCGGACACTAGAAATGTCCGATGGGACATTTAAATGTCCGATCGGACACCAGATATGTCCTATCGGACAAGGAAATGTCCTATCGGACACTAGAAATGTCCGATCAGACACAAAAAAGTCCGATGGGACACTACAAATGTCCGATGGGACATTGAAATGTCCGATCGGACACAAAAAATGTCCGATAGGACACAAGAAATGTCAGATGGGACACTAGAAGTGTCCGATGGGACATTGAAATGTCCGATGGGACATTGAAATGTCCGATGGGACATTTAAATGTCCTATCGTACACTAGAAATGTCCGATCGGACACTAAAAATGTCCTTTCGGACATCCGAAATGTTCGATCAGACAGTATTTTACGTTTTTGAGTATTTGAAGTACAGTGTACAACATTTTTTTTAAATTTATTTTTTTTAGACCATTTTTTTCCATATTTCACCGTCTGTTTCCGTCCGTCACCACAAGTTTCTGTGTTTTACCTTCTTTTACCCCATTTAAGCATTTTTACTCTGTTAAACAATATTTTGGCACGTGTTTTCATTCTTCACAAGGTTTAACTATGTGAAACCTATTTTCACTATTTTTACCGTATTTTTCCGTAAAACATTCAAATATATGGTTGAGGACGTTAAAATGTGGTCAAACATTCAAATGTATGGTAGAAGACGGTTAAATGTGGTAAAACATGCAAATGTATGGTAGAAGACGGTAAATTGTATTAAAACTTTCGAATGTATGGTGGAAGACGGTAAAATGTGGTAAAACATACAAATGTATGGTAGAAGACGGTAAAATGTGGTAAAACATACAAATGTTTGGTGGAAGACGGTAAAATGTGACAAACATACAAATGTATGGTAGAAGACGGTAAAATGTGGTAAAACATACAAATGTATGGAGGAAGACGGTAAAATATGGTAAGACATACAAATGTAGGGTGGAAGACGGTAAAATTTGGTAAAACATACAAATGTATGGTAGAAGACAGTAAATTGTATTAAAACATTCAAATGTATGGTGGAAGACGGTAAAATGAGGTAAAACATACAAATGTATGGTAGAAGACGGTAAAATGTGGTAAAACATACAAATGTTTGGTAGAAGACGGTAAAATGTGGTAAAACATACAAATGTATGGAGGAAGACGTTAAAATGTGGTAAGACATACAAATGTAGGGTGGAAGACGGTAAAATTTGGTAAAACATACAAATGTATGGTGGAAGACGGTAAAATGTGGTAAGACATACAAACGTAGGGTGGAAGACGGTAAAATGTGGTAAAACATACAAATATGTGGTGGAAGACGGTGAAATTTGGTAAATCATACAAATATATGGTGGAAGACGGTAAAATGTGGTAAGACATACAAATGTAGGGTGGAAGACGGTAAAATGTGTTAAAACATACAAATATATGGTGGAAGACGGTTAAATATGGTAAAACATACAAATGTATGGTGGAAGACGGTAAAATGTGTTAAAACATACAAATATATGGTGGAAGACGGTTAAATATGGTAAAACATACAAATATATGGTGGAAGACGGTTAATAATGGTAAATCCTTGAAAATCTGATTAAATTATGGTAAAAAAGGCCTCGTCCGCAATCGACTCATCAAAATGATAGAATACAGTAAAAATATTCCGATTAATTAATTCATGGTCTTAAAATATGGTACAATATCATTTTAAACCATTTCATGTAGTCAAATGTATGGCATAAGACTCTAAAACAGCAAACAGCATACTGAACCTCTAAAAACATAGTCAAATATTGTAAAAAATCATTAAAAACCTTAAAAAATAGTCAAATATATGACGGAAGACGTTTAACATGATGAAAATGACCTTGAAAAACTAAAATTTGGAAAATATCACTAAAAACCAGTAAAGTATATGATAAAACATGATTGATCCTTGAAAAGCATTGTGAAATATGCTAAACCATCATTAAAAACCGTTAAACATCGTAAAATATGATAAAACCATGAAAAACATAGAAAAATATGGAAAAACATCTCTTTAATCAGTTAAACGTAGTAAAAAGACGGTAAAACATCATATAACATAATTAAGACTTTAGAAACACAGTAAAATATGGTCAAATACCATTTGAAACCAGAAAAATTTGTCAAATATATGGCGACAGACGGTAAATTATCGTATTATGTGATAACACTTGAAAAACATAGTAAAAACACATCGCAAAGTAGTAGGAAACATAAAGACATATTGAAAGACATTGTAAAACGTTTCGTGTAAGATAGCCTATAGACCGTCTTTTAGGATTGCCAAACATTTTCTTCCCACCACGAAGTTGACTATGCCTTGCAATGTGTTTTCTAATGTTAGGATTATGCGGAAGGTAGCTCCACGGTTAGGTAGCACGGGCGCCATCGGGAAATAGCTTGACGATTGATTCACGATGTTGAGAGATATACGCTAGAGTTGTGTTTTCATCCAGTGCTCTGTGTTTGACGGCTTGCTGACGGCGTGGCGTACAGATACGTTTTATTTTTTGTTACCTTTTCTTATTCATTATTTTTGTTTGTTTTATTGGTTTACGACGCAGTTGCTGGTATTATTTCTATCATTTATTATTTCTTAAATAATAAGTATTGTTTGTTTTTTTTTTATTATAAATTTAATTTAGACCATCCGAACATCCTCAAAATTCGCAGAACTTCTCTTGGTGAATAATCATACCCCACTTAACAACAAGGGTCCTAAACCATTGCATATAGAAAAAAAGGGCATTAGATTAAATTTACTTGAACAATTAGAAATCAATAAACGAACGAATGACCCAAATTTAACACTAATTAATAAAGTACGGAAAATAATTTACTCACCACTTCTCAGTATTTTCACAAAACCCAAGCAGTATAATGCACCCAAATAATTCATAGCAATTAAGTCATTAGTAAATAATTAAGAACTCATTACCATTTACTGAGGGGAAAATATAGATTGGTTTAACCAACAATAGATCATGTCATCGGTTTAACCAGTAATAAATCAATGTTTGCACCTTCAAAATTTACATTTGAAATAGTATAAATACGTCGTCTCAATGTGGACTAACCACAGTTTGAAAATTGCCTTGTAAGCCGAAACAGCTGTCACAATAATAAAAAACTAAAACACTTGCAGAACTTAATAATAATATTATCAAATTTAATCTAAATTAAATTTATAATAAAAAAAAATTAAATGGAGTTCTACGAATTAAACACAAAAACAATAAATAACTATTGTTTGATTTTTTTTTGTAATTTGTTGAAATGGCGGAGGACAAAAATCGACCTCCGGACCCTGAGTCCATTTCTTATATTGTAGACGACTACGATTCTGATGATATTCAGACTTCTGTAACCATTCCTCCCGAAAACGACGACCACCGCTTTGCCTTAATGTACCTCCTAAAATTAAATCTCTTTCACAATCAAACGAAGCCCCAATTTCTCATGGAAGTTATAATGATACCATTCCTCGAGAAGCAAAAGCTATTGAGCTTATGTATTCTATTTCATCTTCAGCTCCATTTACTGTCAATGTCCAAAGGACTGAACAGGGGAAAATAATTCATCCCCTGGATTTTGGTAAATTTATTTTTAGCTCAAAACTCAATAACCTTGGTATTATAAATGGATCAATAAAACCGGAAGGTCGATACAAACTATCCATAGAATTACTTTTAATTTAACCAGAATAGGCAGAGTAAGAGGAATCCCAACCGATCTATCAGAAACAGTAATAGTAGACGCTCTTAATGACTCTCAATTAACTCCAAAAGTTTTAAAAGCACGTCGTTTGAATTTCAAGGATACTTCCACCGGCACCACTATATAGAAACCTTTTTATTTATTATAACGCTCTTACCGTTGAAATATACAGATTCCCGACTATCCAATGTTTCAACTGTTGCCGTTTTGGAAATTAAACCTATTTGTCGTTCCCCTCCTTATTGTTTCCATTGCGGAGAGGATCATCCCTTTAAACAGTGTCAAAATACAAGGAATAACCCTATTTGTATTAATTGTAAGGGCAACCAAACTGCTGTTAGTGTGGCCTGTCCAGAGTTATCTAGACAGAGAAATATCAAACAGACAATGGCTGCAGACAACATTTCCTACTTTCAGGCCTCTCAATTATTCCCTCCCACAAAAAAATCTATTGCAGAGATAACGACTAACGCTTCTCTTTTTCATTTTTCTTCCCCTAAATCCCTTCTTTCACCTTCCCACAAAGAAACAATTTTCAAACCGATAAAATCTAATCCAAAATTTATTCCTTCTTTCGATAAAAAACTACATAATGATCTTTTACTTAACCCGAAGGGGAATAATAAATCCCAGGCTCCCAATGGGACTGCCTTAAAAAACTTTTCCACTTCCGATATCTTCCCTAAGGTCATGATTGAAAATTCTTTTTTTATTCAAACTTTAATTACCCTATTAATTACGATCCTTTCAAATAACAATAAAGTACCGTCCAGAGCTGCCGAATATATGAAATCTTTACTCTCTAGCCTTCCCGATGTATCCGCAACTGAGCAAAATACTTCAATGGAATAGTAGAAGTCTATTCGCAAATTGATCTTGTACAGTTACTTGATGAACATAATATTTCAGTTGCTGCCATCTCCGAAACCTGGTTAAAACCCTCATACCAATTTAAAATTCCTGGATATCACTGTCTAAGACATGATAGACTGGATGGCAAAGGTGGCACTGCTTTTATTATACATAATTCTATCCCTTTTAAACAAATTATTTTCCACACTCTCTCCAATAATTTTCAGAAAGTAGAAGCTGTTGTATCTGATATTACATAACTATTAATATATATCCCTCCCTTTACAATTTTTGTTGAAAACGAATGGTCAACATTTATATCCTAGATTCGTCCCCCGTAAATGATACTTGGGGACTTCAATGCTCATTCTCCTTCTTGGGGCAGTGAGTTAACAAACCGTTCTGGCCATAATCTATTAGATTTTATGGATACATATTATTTATGTATTCTTAATGACGGATCTCCAACTCGTTTTACTGCCCCTCAACATCGGAAAAGTGGAGTCGATTTATCTTTTTGCTCATCTTCGGTGATTCCCATATGTTCTCGGAATATTCTTAAAAATCCCCTTTCCAGTGACCATTTTCCTATAATAATTACCTTCCACCATCTATCTTCCACGCATTCCTTTTCGATAAACAATAGTTTTAAATTTACAACGAAAGACGCGAATTGGAGAAATTTTTCTTCAGAATTAGACTCCATTGTTCAAGCATCTAAGTCTTCCCTTGTCAACACTAGTTTACAATGTGAATTATTTCCTAACATGATAGTAAAAGCTGCAGAATTAACACTTAAAAAACGTAATGTTAACATTAAGATAAAACAAACCACCCCACTGTGGGATGAAGAATGCACTAGTGTCGTTAAATCCAGAAGAGAAGCATTTTCCATTTTCCGTAAATGTATGTCTTTCGAAAATTACCTTTCTGTGAAACGCGTCCAGGCAGAAGCGAAACGCGTTTTGAAAAACAAAAAGCGGTCTGGATGAATGAATCTCCCCAGTCATCCGTTTGGTCCTATTTAAAAAAATTCGGTTCGTCATATACCTTAGGCATTTGGTTTGACACGAAACTTAACTTTATCAAGCATATTGAAATAATTACCAATAAAGCTTTGAAAATGCTGGGATTTATTTTAAGGGTATCTAGTGATTTCAAAAATGTAAATACTGTAAAAACATTATAAATTTCACTCCTTGTTGAATATAATATAATATAATATAATATACAGTTGAGTTTCTCTGTAAGGAAAGAAGAGGTTTATTGTGTTAATCTCATAAGATTTACATAAAGAAAAGCATTCAGTAACAAAACATTACCTGTAAGGAAAGAAACGACATTTAATGTTATTAATTGTTATGTCAATTCCTTAATCACAATCACGATAGCAATTACAAATTATTGAAATTATTCCCATCAATCTGCCTTGTCACAACCCATAGATTACATTTACTATGTCTTAAACCATAGATTACGAAATATCGAGTCGACTGTGTAGGTACTGTGGCGCACATCCAGCTAGTGACAGTCCACGACACACACTGCCACAATGACAAGACAAGCTCGGCATTGCCTTGAATTAAAGAAAATTATATTTTTCTTTACATATATATTTATGCTCTCTATGGTATGTTTGGGATCGCACCAACCTCCCCACAGTCCGGAATAAATATAATTATTATATAAGTGTAAAATTATTTAAGGTCTGAAACCAACAAGGCAGTTATGACAATTATTATTATAAAGGAAACCAACCCGACGAAGGCTCGCTGCTAAGACGCGCTAGTATAGCATACTGCCATCAGAACAGTGGGAAAGTTGATGTGGGCTAATTTAATTAAAATAAAATAATAAAAAATTAAATGTGTGATAAAAAAGTATGAGTGCAATGCTTATTAAGCTGGGGACTCGCTTCCAGATAAAATTATAGTTGTTAATTTATTTGTGGATTTATCTGCGGACGCATTTAAAGAGAAAACCATTCTTGAGTTTGAAGTACAGTTTTAAAATTCTTATTGCTGACTAGGTGTTTTCGGAACCAATCTCATAAGCTGAAATGTCAGACATTGAAAGTATTGTCTCTCTTCAGTTTACATAATGTCTGTTGTTTGATTCTAGATGGAAAGACATCAGATTGGACGACGGTGTTGAACATGAATGTGATAGCGCTGAGCATCGCTACTCGGGAGGCCCTGAAGAGCATGAGGACTCGAGGAGATGATGGTCAGATAATCAATATCAACAGGTTCAACTTTCGACTTATTATCATACTCATCAATAAAAATAATTCACAATGTTAAAAGATTAAGGAAGAAATGATGAAGCATACTTCACTTTGAAGCAAGAGGTTCTGTATCAGATTCAGATTTAAAGATTGCCAGCAGTGCATTCCAGTTTTAAAATGTACTTAGTATTTCATATAGGTGTAGCACATTGATTAGTTGGGGTACCGCAATTCATTTACTCCACTAAGACACATTTCTAAAATAATTGAATAAATAATAGTGCTTCGTCAACGTTCGCAAAAACATCTCGAGAATAAAAGACACGCATTCATCACTGAAAATCTCGGTTATTTTTCAGGTGACAAATCAAATAAGCAATAAATGTTGAATGAAACATACGTGTACACATTGAATTATTTGGCGGGTTTAGAATAAACCGACGCGACGTAGCGCAATGGTAGAGAATCTGACCGACAATCAGAAAGCTGCGGGTTCAATTCCCGTCAGCGGCATTTATTTTTTCAATTTATACAATACGGGTGTTTCAGGCTTGTCATCCTTTGTGCTATGCATAAAAAATTATTTATAAACATTAAAATATTTGAAAAAAGATTAATTTGTACTTATTGTTCAGAAATTATTGTAAGGAACATATGAATAAATACATGTTATGTGTGTGTTTCAGCATTGTGGGCCACCAGATCCCTCGCCACCAGGGCTTTAACGCCGGTATCTACTCCCCCAGCAAGTACGCAGTCACCGCCCTCACGGAGACTGTGTCCCACGAGCTCTCTGTGAGAAAAAATTGCATTAGATTAGAAAGGGCAAATCGGAAGTAGACCCTCAACCTGCTATAACACCTACTTCAACGGCATCCTCTGTTAATAAAAACACATCCTCAAAATTCGCAGAACATCTCTTGGTGAATAATCATACCCCACTTAACAACAAGGGTCCTAAACCATTGCATATAGAAAAAAAATTGCATTACATTAGACTCTTTCGATGTGTTTTTACTATGTTTTGCAAGGTCTTATCACGTAGTACGATGATTTATCGTCTGTCACCATAAACTTGACTTTAATTTATGGTTTTTAATTGTATTTAACAATATTTCACTGTGTTTCTCAAGTTTTAATTATGTTATTTGATGTTTTATCGTCTTTTTACTACGTTTAACTGATTTAAGAGACGTTTTACCACATTTTTCTATGTTTTTCATGGTTTTATCATATTTTACGATGTTTTACGATTTTTAATGATGGTTTACCATATTTCACAATGCTTTTCAAAGATCAATCATGTTTTACCATATATTTTACTGGTTTTTGTGATATTTTCCACATTTTTTGTTTTTTAAGGTCATTTTCATCATGTAAAACGTCTTCCGTCATATATTAGACTAGTTTTTACGGTTTTTAATGATTTTTTACAATATTTGACAATGTTTTTAAAGGTTTAGCATGCTGTTTGCTCTTTTAGAGACTTCTGCCATACATTTGACTACATTAAACGGTTTTTAATGATATTGTACCATATTTTACGAGCATAAATTAATTAATCGGAATATTTTTACGGTATTCTATCATTTTGATGAGTTGATTGCGGATGAGGCCTTTTTAGCCATAATTTAATCAGATTTTCAAGGTTTTACCATATTTCACTGTCTTCCACCATATATTTGTATGTTTTACCACACTTTACCGTCTTCCACCATACATTTGTATGTTTTACCACATTTTACTGTCTTCCACCACATATTTGTATGTTTTACCACATTTTATTGTCTTCCACCCAACATTTGTATGTTTTACCATATTTTACGGTCTCCCACCATACATTTGTATGTTTTACCACATTTTACTGCCTTCCACCACATATTTATATGCTTTACCACATTTTATTGTCTTCCACCCAACATTTGTATGTTTTACCATATTTTACGGTCTCCCACCATACATTTGTATGTTTTACCACATTTTATTGTCTTCCACCACATATTTGTATGTTTTACCACATTTTACCGTCTTCCACCCAACATTTGTATGTTTTACCATATTTTACTCTCTTCCAGCATACATTTGTAAGTTTTACTACATTTTACTGTCTTCCACCACATATTTGTATGTTTTACCACATTTTACCGTCTTCCACCACATATTTGTATGTTTTACCACATTTTTCCGTCTTCTAGCATACATTTGTATGTTTTACCCTATTTTATCCCATTTTAGAATTTTTACCGTGTTTAAGATTATTTTAGCACATGTTTTCATTCTTCACAGTATTTTTCTACGCTGGACCTGTTTCATTTTTTTATACCGTATTTCCCATGTTAAATAATGATTCATCACATCATCAATTGATTAAATGTCATTTATGAACCTTCGCTATGTTTTTCCACCATTTACTGTTTTTAAAGATATATATTAGTATCTTACTATGTTAAACCATATTTGCATGTGTTTTACAACGTTGGTAAATTATGGTTTAAAATGACAAAAACAAGACGAAAAATGAGGAACAGGTTAACCATTAGACGTTTGGGAAAATTTTATAAAGAAAACTAAGAAAAATGGTAGAAAAAGAGTAAATACGCTTAAACATGGAAAAACACGACCAGTATTGTGAAAAATTGTCAAATGTGGTTAAAGATGACAAAGCATGGCAAAAAATTAGGAATTTGTTGATAAACGGTACGCTGTCTAAAAGACTGCCAAACATAGTATACATGGTAAAATGTGTTTAAAGCTAGAACACTCACAATACAAGTTAAAACAAGTAAAACATGTGAAAAAATGGTAAAATTCGTTGAAACCTAGCGAAAACATGGTTAAATAATTTAATAAAGGTAAGATTAGCAAAAAATGACGAAATTCAGTAGGAAAAATTGAAAAATGTTAAAATTTGTAAAACTTGGTGATATTTTCTTGAGCACAGCTAAATTAACATATTAAAAGCATCGAAAATAGGTTTTCATGCAAGAGAAACCCAATATCGGCGAAATGTTCACAATAATGAAAGTTCGTGAACAGACTCAATCAAAGTACACAGTGAAAAAAAAAATTCAGTAAAAGTGCTGAAAAATACGTAAAAATGGTAAACGGTAAGTTTAAATTGGTAAAAAATCGCAAAGAACAATCCAGAAAATTGGCGAAAAACGGATAATAGTGTCAAAAAATGTCAAAGATGAGATTTTTCAAAAAATGAACGGAATAGATATAGAATAGGAAGTAGAACGGGAAAACTTACAAACTATATACAATGAAGAAAAAACAAATGGATAATAGACTAAACAATTTCACACATCGGAAAAGTGCAAAAGACGATTTATCGCATGAAATTCAGTTAAATATCGTTGAAGGCCAAAAAAACATAAAATAGAAAACATGTTTTAAGTTGGCGAAATATATTTTTTTAATATATTTTATAAAATACAGTATAATTATTTATATTTACAAAATAACAATATATTTCAAATTATAATTGAACATGTTTACCTTCACGAGAGTCTATAATACTCGTATGTTAAGGGGATAGGAAATGTATAAGATTCAGTAAAACAGTATATCCAAGATTTTCCACAATTTACACCATTTTAAACTATATTTTATTAATTATAGGCCATTAAGAATGTTTTTCCTCTTTTTTACTATATTTTGTGTCCACATCGAATATTTCTTTTAAAAGATTTATGTTCATTTGGAAATAAATTAAATTAATTTACATTATACTGTGTCCGATCGGACAAAACTGTGTCCGATCGGACAAATAATTGTCCGATCAGACGATTTTTTGTCCAATCGGACAATACTTTGTCCGATCGGACAAGTCTGTGTCCGATTGGACAAGTCTGTGTCCATCAGAATTGGACAATAATTTATCCGATCGGACACAGACTTGTCCGATCGGACACAGCCTTGTCCGATCGGACACAGACCTGTCCGATCGGACAAAGAATTGTCCGATCGGACAATTATTTGTCCGATCGGACACAGTTTTGTCCGATCGGACAAAGTATTGTCCGATCGGACACAGACTTGTCCGATCGGACAATTATTTGTCCGATCGGACACAGTTTTGTCCGATCGGACACAGTATTGTCTGATCGGACAAAGTATTGTCCGATGGGAATAACTTTATCCAATTGGACAACACTTTAGACAACTGCTACGTCGGATGTTTTTGTTAGGACATTTCTGTCCATCTGTCAATACAATAATTTGTAGAATTACAATTCTTTTGATAAATTCAAAATTTTCTCCACAATTTTTCAAAGGGATGCGTCAATGCATACGTTCAACAATAAACATACTAACGCGTAGTAATGAGAAATTACGGTTAGAAGTTGAAAAGCGGTAAATGACGTTAAAAATAGCAACGGCAAAGAGTTACTTAATCAATAAAGTAAAATGCAGTAATAATGTCCAACGTTAAATAACTCTTACTTTATTGTAAAAAGGTGGTTAAAGGTAAAGAGATTAATTAAATTAAATAAAATTGATTTCTTAAAAAATCAGAATACGGGATAAAACGCTTAAACGCATAAAAATGGCATAAAATGGTAAAAATGATAAAATACTTTAAAATTGTAGAAAAACAAATATGATAGAGTAAAGCAATAAGCATTTAAATACACTTTAAAGCATTAAAATGGTTAAAGGGATAAAATAATGTAAAAATTCAGAAACCAAAATATGATGATATGAATTAAATACGCTTAAAAGCATAAAAATGGTTAATAATGGTAAAAAGGATAAAATACTGTTAAAATGCAGAAACTCAAATATGATAGAGAAACGCAACTAGCACTAAATACGCTTAAAAGCATAAAAATGGTTAATAATGGTAAAAAGGACAAAATACTGTAAAAATGCAGAAACACAAATATGATGGAGAATCGCAACTACCGTAAAATATCATAAAACATGGTAAAAAATACAGTCTTTTAGTTAGTATACCATGTTTTCTCAATTTTGCTGTGCTTTCTCTTGTTTAAGCAAATTAAACACAATTCATCCCTTGTTTTACCGTGTTTGATCAATTTTTCAATTTTTTGTTTGACATTCACAATGAATTCCAATATTTTACGTTTTAACCACGTTTCGTTTTGTTTTACCATATTATATCACTATTTACTTTGTTTTAGCGTGTTTTACCAATTTTTACATTGATTTACATTATTTTATGATTTTTTTCCATGTATTACGGTGTTTCATACAAAACTCATAAAAACATGGTTTAATATTATGAATATATATTGTCTTTAATTGTATAACAATTGTTTTAGCGAGTATTAACGTGTATTGATGTTTTCGCGTCTCAACTTACTTATTGCATTTTTACTGCATTTTAAACAGGCATTTTACGTCTTTGTCCACACAACTGCATTGTACCACTTTTACGCTTACACATTTCACGGTTTTTACGTGTTAACCTAGTTTTAAGGTATGATTTTCTAAATCTTACATTTTTTGCCATATACTGCTATTTATTAAATCATTGACAGCATTTAGCTTTTTATTAAATTTTTAAACGAGGTAAACCTGGTCTATAAGGGCCTGCAGGTATATTTCACTGATTTTAAACAGATTTAAATTTTTCCGATTTTTTTCATTGCTTTACATATCTTATTGATTTTTTCAATGTTTTACCAAGTATAACCCAATAAGGAGGTAAAACACATAAAAACATGGTTGAATAGGACGATACGTGGCAAAATGTCATAAAAAGAGGTGATGTTTCGAAAATTAACCATATTTCACCAATTAACGTGGTAAATTCATAAAAACATGAGTCAATATAAAAAAACGTGGTAAGATATTAAAAAACGTCACAACACGTGGAAAACGTGGCAAACCATGGCAAAATGACATAAAAGAAGTTAAAACATCGTAAAATAATTTTTTTTCCCATTGTATCATTTTTACCGTGTTTTACATTATTTAACCACATTTTATCTTTTTTACCGTATTTTACATTATTTGAACACATTTTATCATTCTTTACGGAAGTTTACGATTTTCGACGTCCTACTGGACATATAAAATTTCCGATCGGACAGTATTTTCCATCTTCGAGAATTTTAACTGTGCTATGCCAACTTTTGCCATTCATTAAACTTTTAACCGCATTTTCGACTAAACAGCCATATTTAACCTTTTTTAAATTGTTATCTTGGTTAGCCTGGTTTTAAGGGCCTTTAGGCATATTTTACTAATTTTTGGCGAGATTTTCCAATTTTTCTTATGTTATAAGTATATTTTTAATTGTTTTCCATATTTCACTATGTTTCAACATATTTCACCAAATAACGAAGAAAAATACATAAAAACATGGTAAAATATGATCAAACGCGGTAAGATACTAAAAGACACGATATATTACGCCGTAAACGTTTCAAAACGTGGAAAATGTGATAAACCGAGGTGATGTTTTGAATTTATCACCACATTTCACCAAATAACGTGTTAAAAATCATAAAAACATGGTTCAATATGATGAAACGTGGTGAGATACTAAAAAACGTCACAACACGTGATAAATGTGGTTAAACGAGAGTAAATGTGATAAAACGAGGTAAAACATCATAAAATATCATTTAAAACGTAATTAAATTTATGGTGGTAGATGGTGAAACAATTCTTACATGGATAAAAGCTTGAAAATTTGATAATTCGTTGAAAATCATTAAAAGATGTAGGAAGTATGGTAAAACATAATCCAAAAGGTACACAACATGCTAAAACACTATAAATTCATGTAAAATATGTTAAAATATTCTAAAACACGGAAAATGAACTTGAAAATTCCAAAACTAAATTGGTAAACATGCTTAATGTGACAGAAGATGGTAAAACCTAGAAAATATGATAACATTATGTTAAGAGATGACAAGTTGCTTAAATATATAGAGTGGGAGACGACAAAACACAGTTAAACCTTGAAAAACATGGTAAAACACTATAAAATTGAGTAAACACGGTCAACGTAGTTACACACCGTAAATTATGAACATAAAAGATTGCATTTTTTTAATGAATTAAATACCGGAAACTGAATAGATATCCTTGACATGCGTTGTCCCATAAAAAAACGTCGTAGAAGTTGACGTAGTTAAACTTAGTAAAACGTGGATATTAATGTAGGTGAAGAACTGTAAAAATGTATAAATACTTAATTTTATCGTCTATAGGTTCCCCCAAGCGGTTAAAAATTAGTTAATCACAATAAAACTTATTTTCATTCCAGGATGTCAGGAGGTTAGTGCGATTCCACACGTCCCATAAAGATATACATGTTTTTGTAGAAAAATTAGATACAAAAAAATAGCAATGAAGTACAACTATGTAGGGCGTGGTCTTGAGTATCGGATGAGAGTATGTACATGACAAACCGTATAACATTTTCCTGATGGGATTGCCATCGGGATAGTTTGTTTATATATATGGTAGGTATATTCCTAGCTTTCAATTTCTCCCATAATGTTTTATGACAGACCCTGTCGAAGGCATCACTTAGTTCTAAGAAGTACTCTCATAGGAAATTGTTTTGTTTGCATCGCTAATAAATGTATATGCGCCATTTGTCAGTCTTTCAATATCGATACAACTGTACTTATTTTCGGTGTCGAAATGCTAAAGTTCTTTCCCAAATATGGGTTGAGCCTTAAAATCTCCCATTAAAATGATTTCAGAGTGTGTGTTATATTGAATGATCGTGTTTATTTTGAAAAGGTAGTTGGTGAAGTCGGTAAGGTTGTCCGCATGACATACCGGCATGTAGACAGTCAGTATGCTTATCGTCCCTCCGTTGGTAGTTGACTGAATACCAGCGATATTCTTACTTCTGCAGCTCGTATTAAAGTACTGCGACTCCTCCGTAGGGTCGGACCCGTAGTGGTCCGTTTGTTCAATCTACAGCAGAGGTACCCCACCCCTGGATGTTCGGATAATTGGATAGATTCGATGTTTCGTTTTGTAATAACCACGTTTCTTGCAAAAGTATTACATCGTAGGTATCGCACATATCTATAATGAAGTTGATGTTTCTTTTATAACTTAAAACATTACCAGTCTGCAAAATTCTTTGTTCGTGTAGGTTTTGAAATCTTTCTTTGGTATAGTTAACTTGAAAGATCCAAATTGGGTGGGATTTCGTTGTATTATTTTTTCTACTTGGATTTTACTTCCTTCTATTTTACTATTGATAAAGTTTGGAATATTATCCTCAGTTACGCAACTGTCGAACCTCGAAACAAAGAGCGATGTTTTTAATTCTTAGAAATATTTTGACAAGCAAATTATAATATTTTCACCTTGATTATGTCAATGGCAGTGCTTAAACAAAACCTACTTTGGTAAACAGGCTACAAAAATATGTCGTATTTTGTTATTCGGCGGTACATCCTCACTGCATATTCCTACGGGGAAAGAGAATTTTTGATTGAAAAAATATTTGTCTAGTAAATTTCCACTCAAGACGCCTGCAAATGTAAGTTTATCGACTTTTGTCATAGCAGTAAACCCTCTCTCCTTCCCTTTCGGGGACACATGGTTACATAATATGTAAACGTATGTAGCGTATATCTCTCAACATCGTGAATCAATCGTCAAGCTATTTCCCGATTGCGCCCATGCTACCTAACCGTGGAGCTACTTTCCGCCTACTCCTAACATTATAAAACACATTGCAAGGCATAGTCAACTTCGTGGTAGGAAGAAAATGTTTGGCAATCTTAAAAGACAGTCTAGACTATCTTACACGATACGTTTTACAATGTCTTTCAATGTGTCTTTATGTTTCCTACTACCTTTCGATGTGTATTTACTATGTTTTGCAAGGTCTTATCACGTAGTACGATGATTTATCGTCTGTCGCCATAAACTTGACTTTAATTTATGGTTTTTAATTGTATTTAACAATATTTCACTGTGTTTCTCAAGTTTTAATTATGTTATTCGATGTTTTATCGTCTTTTTACTACGTTTAACTGATTTAAGAGCCGTTTTACCACATTTTTCTATGTTTTTCATGGTTTTATCATATTTTACGATGTTTTACGATTTTTAATGATGGTTTACCATATTTCACAATGCTTTTCAAAGATCAATCATGTTTTACCATATATTTTACTGGTTTTTGTGATATTTTCCACATTTTTTGTTTTTTAAGGTCATTTTCATCATGTAAAACGTCTTCCGTCATATATTAGACTAGTTTTTACGGTTTTTAATGATTTTTTTACAATATTTGACAATGTTTTTAAAGGTTTAGCATGCTGTTTGCTCTTTTAGAGACTTCTGCCATACATTTGACTACATTAAACGGTTTTTAATGATATTGTACCATATTTTACGACCATTAATTAATTAATCGGAATATTTTTACGGTATTCTATCATTTTGATGAGTTGATTGCGGACAAGGCCTTTTTTGCAATAATTTAATCAGATTTTCAAGGTTTTACCATATTTCACCGTCTTCCACTATTTATTTGTATGTTTTACCACATTTTACCGTCTTCCACCCAACATTTGTATGTCTTACCACATTTTACTGTCTTCCACCATACATTTGTATGTTTTACCACATTTTACCATCCTCCACCATATATTTGTATGATTTACCAAATTTCACCGTCTTCCACCACAAATTTGTATGTTTTACCACATTTTACCGTCTTCAACTCTACATTTGTATGTCTTACCACATTTTACGGTCTTACACCATACATCTGTATGTTTTACCACATTTTACGTTTCTCCACCATATATTTGTATGATTTACCAAATTTCACCGTCTTCCACCATATATTTGTATGTTTTACCACATTTTACCGTCTTCCACCATAAATTTGTATGTTTTAACACATTTTACCGTCTTCCACCATACATTTGTATGTTTTACCAAATTTCACCGTCTTCTACCTATATTTGTATGTTTTACCGAATTTCACCGTCATCCACCATATATTTTTATGTTTTTGTAACATTTTACCGTCTTCCACCATACATTTGCATGTTTTCCACAATCCACCGTCTTTCACCAAACATTTGTATGTTTTCCCACATTTAACCGTCTTCCACCATTAATTTGTATGTCTTACATCAATTTACCATCTTCCACTATACATGTGATTGTTTTTAGACATTTTACCGTCTTCCACCATACATTTGTGTGTTTAACGATATTTACCGTCTTCCACCAAACATTTGTATGTTTTACAACATTTTACCGTCTTCCACCATACATTTGTATGTTTTACCACATTTTACCGTCTTCTACCATTTATTTGTTTGTTTAACCACATTTTACCGTCTTCCACCATACATTTGAATGTTTTACCACATTTTACCGTCTTCCACCATAATTTTCTCTGTTTTACCTATTTTATCCAATTTTAGAATTTTTACCGTGTTTTGAATTATTTTGGCACAATTTATCATTCTTCACAGTGTTTTTATTTTTATTTTTGACCTTTTTTCTCTATTTCTTACGGTTTTTAATGATGGTTTACCATATTTCACAATGTTTTTAGAGGTTCAATCATGTTTTACCGTATACTTTAGTGGTTTTTAGTTATATTTTCCAAATTTGAGTTTTTCAAGGTCATTTTCAGAAAGTTTTCATCTTCCATCATATATTTGACTAGTTTTTACGGTTTTCAATGATTTTTTACAATATTTGACTATGTTTTTAAAGGTTTAGCATGCTGTTTGCTGTTTAAGAGTCTTCTACCATACATTTGACTACATTAAACGGTTTTGTATGATATTGTACCATAAAAAAAACTTATACTTATAAGCCGATATAAACTCAAAAAAATGATAGCTAGAAATGTCCTAACGGACACTAGAAATGTCCGATCGGATACAAGAAATGTCCGATGGGACACTAGAAATGTCCGATGGGATATTGAAATGTCCGATCGGACACTAGAAATGTCCTATCGGACATAGAAATGTCCTATCAGACACTAGAAATGTCCTATCGGACACTAGAAATGTCCGATGGGACATTTAAATGTCCGATCGGACACCAGATATGTCCTATCGGACAAGGAAATGTCCTATCGGACACTAGAAATGTCCGATCAGACACAAGAAAGTCCGATGGGACACTACAAATGTCCGATGGGACATTGAAATGTCCGATCGGACACAAAAAATGTCCGATAGGACACAAGAAATGTCAGATGGGACACTAGAAGTGTCCGATGGGACATTGAAATGTCCGATGGGACATTGAAATGTCCGATGGGACATTTAAATGTCCTATCGTACACTAGAAATGTCCGATCGGACACTAAAAATGTCCTTTCGGACATCCGAAATGTTCGATCAGACAGTATTTTACGTTTTTGAGTATTTGAAGTACAGTGTACAACATTTTTTTTAAATTTATTTTTTTTAGACCATTTTTTTCCATATTTCACCGTCTGTTTCCGTCCGTCACCACAAGTTTCTGTGTTTTACCTTCTTTTACCCCATTTTAGCATTTTTACTCTGTTAAACAATATTTTGGCACGTGTTTTCATTCTTCACAAGGTTTAACTATGTGAAACCTATTTTCACTATTTTTACCGTATTTTTCCGTAAAACATTCAAATATATGGTTGAGCACGTTAAAATGTGGTCAAACATTCAAATGTATGGTAGAAGACGGTTAAATGTGGTAAAACATGCAAATGTATGGTAGAAGACGGTAAATTGTATTAAAACTTTCGAATGTATGGTGGAAGACGGTAAAATGTGGTAAAACATACAAATGTATGGTAGAAGACGGTAAAATGTGGTAAAACATACAAATGTTTGGTGGAAGACGGTAAAATGTGACAAACATACAAATGTATGGTAGAAGACGGTAAAATGTGGTAAAACATACAAATGTATGGAGGAAGACGGTAAAATGTGGTAAGACATACAAATGTAGGGTGGAAGACGGTAAAATTTGGTAAAACATACAAATGTATGGTAGAAGACAGTAAATTGTATTAAAACATTCAAATGTATGGTGGAAGACGGTAAAATGAGGTAAAACATACAAATGTATGGTAGAAGACGGTAAAATGTGGTAAAACATACAAATGTTTGGTGGAAGACGGTAAAATGTGACAAACATACAAATGTATGGTAGAAGACGGTAAAATGTGGTAAAACATACAAATGTATGGAGGAAGACGTTAAAATGTGGTAAGACATACAAATGTAGGGTGGAAGACGGTAAAATTTGGTAAAACATACAAATGTATGGTGGAAGACGGTAAAATGTGGTAAGACATACAAACGTAGGGTGGAAGACGGTAAAATGTGGTAAAACATACAAATATGTGGTGGAAGACGGTGAAATTTGGTAAATCATACAAATATATGGTGGAAGACGGTAAAATGTGGTAAGACATACAAATGTAGGGTGGAAGACGGTAAAATGTGTTAAAACATACAAATATATGGTGGAAGACGGTTAAATATGGTAAAACATACAAATGTATGGTGGAAGACGGTAAAATGTGTTAAAACATACAAATATATGGTGGAAGACGGTTAAATATGGTAAAACATACAAATATATGGTGGAAGACGGTTAATAATGGTAAATCCTTGAAAATCTGATTAAATTATGGTAAAAAAGGCCTCGTCCGCAATCGACTCATCAAAATGATAGAATACAGTAAAAATATTCCGATTAATTAATTCATGGTCTTAAAATATGGTACAATATCATTTTAAACCATTTCATGTAGTCAAATGTATGGCATAAGACTCTAAAACAGCAAACAGCATACTGAACCTCTAAAAACATAGTCAAATATTGTAAAAAATCATTAAAAACCTTAAAAAATAGTCAAATATATGACGGAAGACGTTTAACATGATGAAAATGACCTTGAAAAACTAAAATTTGGAAAATATCACTAAAAACCAGTAAAGTATATGATAAAACATGATTGATCCTTGAAAAGCATTGTGAAATATGCTAAACCATCATTAAAAACCGTTAAACATCGTAAAATATGATAAAACCATGAAAAACATAGAAAAATATGGAAAAACATCTCTTTAATCAGTTAAACGTAGTAAAAAGACGGTAAAACATCATATAACATAATTAAGACTTTAGAAACACAGTAAAATATGGTCAAATACCATTTGAAACCAGAAAAATTTGTCAAATATATGGCGACAGACGGTAAATTATCGTATTATGTGATAACACTTGAAAAACATAGTAAAAACACATCGCAAAGTAGTAGGAAACATAAAGACATATTGAAAGACATTGTAAAACGTTTCGTGTAAGATAGCCTATAGACCGTCTTTTAGGATTGCCAAACATTTTCTTCCCACCACGAAGTTGACTATGCCTTGCAATGTGTTTTCTAATGTTAGGATTATGCGGAAGGTAGCTCCACGGTTAGGTAGCACGGGCGCCATCGGGAAATAGCTTGACGATTGATTCACGATGTTGAGAGATATACGCTAGAGTTGTGTTTTCATCCAGTGCTCTGTGTTTGACGGCTTGCTGACGGCGTGGCGTACAGATACGTTTTATTTTTTGTTACCTTTTCTTATTCATTATTTTTGTTTGTTTTATTGGTTTACGACGCAGTTGCTGGTATTATTTCTATCATTTATTATTTCTTAAATAATAAGTATTGTTTGTTTTTTTTTTATTATAAATTTAATTTAGACCATCCGAACATCCTCAAAATTCGCAGAACTTCTCTTGGTGAATAATCATACCCCACTTAACAACAAGGGTCCTAAACCATTGCATATAGAAAAAAAGGGCATTAGATTAAATTTACTTGAACAATTAGAAATCAATAAACGAACGAATGACCCAAATTTAACACTAATTAATAAAGTACGGAAAATAATTTACTCACCACTTCTCAGTATTTTCACAAAACCCAAGCAGTATAATGCACCCAAATAATTCATAGCAATTAAGTCATTAGTAAATAATTAAGAACTCATTACCATTTACTGAGGGGAAAATATAGATTGGTTTAACCAACAATAGATCATGTCATCGGTTTAACCAGTAATAAATCAATGTTTGCACCTTCAAAATTTACATTTGAAATAGTATAAATACGTCGTCTCAATGTGGACTAACCACAGTTTGAAAATTGCCTTGTAAGCCGAAACAGCTGTCACAATAATAAAAAACTAAAACACTTGCAGAACTTAATAATAATATTATCAAATTTAATCTAAATTAAATTTATAATAAAAAAAAATTAAATGGAGTTCTACGAATTAAACACAAAAACAATAAATAACTATTGTTTGATTTTTTTTTGTAATTTGTTGAAATGGCGGAGGACAAAAATCGACCTCCGGACCCTGAGTCCATTTCTTATATTGTAGACGACTACGATTCTGATGATATTCAGACTTCTGTAACCATTCCTCCCGAAAACGACGACCACCGCTTTGCCTTAATGTACCTCCTAAAATTAAATCTCTTTCACAATCAAACGAAGCCCCAATTTCTCATGGAAGTTATAATGATACCATTCCTCGAGAAGCAAAAGCTATTGAGCTTATGTATTCTATTTCATCTTCAGCTCCATTTACTGTCAATGTCCAAAGGACTGAACAGGGGAAAATAATTCATCCCCTGGATTTTGGTAAATTTATTTTTAGCTCAAAACTCAATAACCTTGGTATTATAAATGGATCAATAAAACCGGAAGGTCGATACAAACTATCCATAGAATTACTTTTAATTTAACCAGAATAGGCAGAGTAAGAGGAATCCCAACCGATCTATCAGAAACAGTAATAGTAGACGCTCTTAATGACTCTCAATTAACTCCAAAAGTTTTAAAAGCACGTCGTTTGAATTTCAAGGATACTTCCACCGGCACCACTATATAGAAACCTTTTTATTTATTATAACGCTCTTACCGTTGAAATATACAGATTCCCGACTATCCAATGTTTCAACTGTTGCCGTTTTGGAAATTAAACCTATTTGTCGTTCCCCTCCTTATTGTTTCCATTGCGGAGAGGATCATCCCTTTAAACAGTGTCAAAATACAAGGAATAACCCTATTTGTATTAATTGTAAGGGCAACCAAACTGCTGTTAGTGTGGCCTGTCCAGAGTTATCTAGACAGAGAAATATCAAACAGACAATGGCTGCAGACAACATTTCCTACTTTCAGGCCTCTCAATTATTCCCTCCCACAAAAAAATCTATTGCAGAGATAACGACTAACGCTTCTCTTTTTCATTTTTCTTCCCCTAAATCCCTTCTTTCACCTTCCCACAAAGAAACAATTTTCAAACCGATAAAATCTAATCCAAAATTTATTCCTTCTTTCGATAAAAAACTACATAATGATCTTTTACTTAACCCGAAGGGGAATAATAAATCCCAGGCTCCCAATGGGACTGCCTTAAAAAACTTTTCCACTTCCGATATCTTCCCTAAGGTCATGATTGAAAATTCTTTTTTTATTCAAACTTTAATTACCCTATTAATTACGATCCTTTCAAATAACAATAAAGTACCGTCCAGAGCTGCCGAATATATGAAATCTTTACTCTCTAGCCTTCCCGATGTATCCGCAACTGAGCAAAATACTTCAATGGAATAGTAGAAGTCTATTCGCAAATTGATCTTGTACAGTTACTTGATGAACATAATATTTCAGTTGCTGCCATCTCCGAAACCTGGTTAAAACCCTCATACCAATTTAAAATTCCTGGATATCACTGTCTAAGACATGATAGACTGGATGGCAAAGGTGGCACTGCTTTTATTATACATAATTCTATCCCTTTTAAACAAATTATTTTCCACACTCTCTCCAATAATTTTCAGAAAGTAGAAGCTGTTGTATCTGATATTACATAACTATTAATATATATCCCTCCCTTTACAATTTTTGTTGAAAACGAATGGTCAACATTTATATCCTAGATTCGTCCCCCGTAAATGATACTTGGGGACTTCAATGCTCATTCTCCTTCTTGGGGCAGTGAGTTAACAAACCGTTCTGGCCATAATCTATTAGATTTTATGGATACATATTATTTATGTATTCTTAATGACGGATCTCCAACTCGTTTTACTGCCCCTCAACATCGGAAAAGTGGAGTCGATTTATCTTTTTGCTCATCTTCGGTGATTCCCATATGTTCTCGGAATATTCTTAAAAATCCCCTTTCCAGTGACCATTTTCCTATAATAATTACCTTCCACCATCTATCTTCCACGCATTCCTTTTCGATAAACAATAGTTTTAAATTTACAACGAAAGACGCGAATTGGAGAAATTTTTCTTCAGAATTAGACTCCATTGTTCAAGCATCTAAGTCTTCCCTTGTCAACACTAGTTTACAATGTGAATTATTTCCTAACATGATAGTAAAAGCTGCAGAATTAACACTTAAAAAACGTAATGTTAACATTAAGATAAAACAAACCACCCCACTGTGGGATGAAGAATGCACTAGTGTCGTTAAATCCAGAAGAGAAGCATTTTCCATTTTCCGTAAATGTATGTCTTTCGAAAATTACCTTTCTGTGAAACGCGTCCAGGCAGAAGCGAAACGCGTTTTGAAAAACAAAAAGCGGTCTGGATGAATGAATCTCCCCAGTCATCCGTTTGGTCCTATTTAAAAAAATTCGGTTCGTCATATACCTTAGGCATTTGGTTTGACACGAAACTTAACTTTATCAAGCATATTGAAATAATTACCAATAAAGCTTTGAAAATGCTGGGATTTATTTTAAGGGTATCTAGTGATTTCAAAAATGTAAATACTGTAAAAACATTATAAATTTCACTCCTTGTTGAATATAATATAATATAATATAATATACAGTTGAGTTTCTCTGTAAGGAAAGAAGAGGTTTATTGTGTTAATCTCATAAGATTTACATAAAGAAAAGCATTCAGTAACAAAACATTACCTGTAAGGAAAGAAACGACATTTAATGTTATTAATTGTTATGTCAATTCCTTAATCACAATCACGATAGCAATTACAAATTATTGAAATTATTCCCATCAATCTGCCTTGTCACAACCCATAGATTACATTTACTATGTCTTAAACCATAGATTACGAAATATCGAGTCGACTGTGTAGGTACTGTGGCGCACATCCAGCTAGTGACAGTCCACGACACACACTGCCACAATGACAAGACAAGCTCGGCATTGCCTTGAATTAAAGAAAATTATATTTTTCTTTACATATATATTTATGCTCTCTATGGTATGTTTGGGATCGCACCAACCTCCCCACAGTCCGGAATAAATATAATTATTATATAAGTGTAAAATTATTTAAGGTCTGAAACCAACAAGGCAGTTATGACAATTATTATTATAAAGGAAACCAACCCGACGAAGGCTCGCTGCTAAGACGCGCTAGTATAGCATACTGCCATCAGAACAGTGGGAAAGTTGATGTGGGCTAATTTAATTAAAATAAAATAATAAAAAATTAAATGTGTGATAAAAAAGTATGAGTGCAATGCTTATTAAGCTGGGGACTCGCTTCCAGATAAAATTATAGTTGTTAATTTATTTGTGGATTTATCTGCGGACGCATTTAAAGAGAAAACCATTCTTGAGTTTGAAGTACAGTTTTAAAATTCTTATTGCTGACTAGGTGTTTTCGGAACCAATCTCATAAGCTGAAATGTCAGACATTGAAAGTATTGTCTCTCTTCAGTTTACATAATGTCTGTTGTTTGATTCTAGATGGAAAGACATCAGATTGGACGACGGTGTTGAACATGAATGTGATAGCGCTGAGCATCGCTACTCGGGAGGCCCTGAAGAGCATGAGGACTCGAGGAGATGATGGTCAGATAATCAATATCAACAGGTTCAACTTTCGACTTATTATCATACTCATCAATAAAAATAATTCACAATGTTAAAAGATTAAGGAAGAAATGATGAAGCATACTTCACTTTGAAGCAAGAGGTTCTGTATCAGATTCAGATTTAAAGATTGCCAGCAGTGCATTCCAGTTTTAAAATGTACTTAGTATTTCATATAGGTGTAGCACATTGATTAGTTGGGGTACCGCAATTCATTTACTCCACTAAGACACATTTCTAAAATAATTGAATAAATAATAGTGCTTCGTCAACGTTCGCAAAAACATCTCGAGAATAAAAGACACGCATTCATCACTGAAAATCTCGGTTATTTTTCAGGTGACAAATCAAATAAGCAATAAATGTTGAATGAAACATACGTGTACACATTGAATTATTTGGCGGGTTTAGAATAAACCGACGCGACGTAGCGCAATGGTAGAGAATCTGACCGACAATCAGAAAGCTGCGGGTTCAATTCCCGTCAGCGGCATTTATTTTTTCAATTTATACAATACGGGTGTTTCAGGCTTGTCATCCTTTGTGCTATGCATAAAAAATTATTTATAAACATTAAAATATTTGAAAAAAGATTAATTTGTACTTATTGTTCAGAAATTATTGTAAGGAACATATGAATAAATACATGTTATGTGTGTGTTTCAGCATTGTGGGCCACCAGATCCCTCGCCACCAGGGCTTTAACGCCGGTATCTACTCCCCCAGCAAGTACGCAGTCACCGCCCTCACGGAGACTGTGTCCCACGAGCTCTCTGTGAGAAAAAATTGCATTAGATTAGAAAGGGCAAATCGGAAGTAGACCCTCAACCTGCTATAACACCTACTTCAACGGCATCCTCTGTTAATAAAAACACATCCTCAAAATTCGCAGAACATCTCTTGGTGAATAATCATACCCCACTTAACAACAAGGGTCCTAAACCATTGCATATAGAAAAAAAATTGCATTACATTAGACTCTTTCGATGTGTTTTTACTATGTTTTGCAAGGTCTTATCACGTAGTACGATGATTTATCGTCTGTCGCCATAAACTTGACTTTAATTTATGGTTTTTAATTGTATTTAACAATATTTCACTGTGTTTCTCAAGTTTTAATTATGTTATTTGATGTTTTATCGTCTTTTTACTACGTTTAACTGATTTAAGAGACGTTTTACCACATTTTTCTATGTTTTTCATGGTTTTATCATATTTTACGATGTTTTACGATTTTTAATGATGGTTTACCATATTTCACAATGCTTTTCAAAGATCAATCATGTTTTACCATATATTTTACTGGTTTTTGTGATATTTTCCACATTTTTTGTTTTTTAAGGTCATTTTCATCATGTAAAACGTCTTCCGTCATATATTAGACTAGTTTTTACGGTTTTTAATGATTTTTTACAATATTTGACAATGTTTTTAAAGGTTTAGCATGCTGTTTGCTCTTTTAGAGACTTCTGCCATACATTTGACTACATTAAACGGTTTTTAATGATATTGTACCATATTTTACGAGCATAAATTAATTAATCGGAATATTTTTACGGTATTCTATCATTTTGATGAGTTGATTGCGGATGAGGCCTTTTTAGCCATAATTTAATCAGATTTTCAAGGTTTTACCATATTTCACTGTCTTCCACCATATATTTGTATGTTTTACCACACTTTACCGTCTTCCACCATACATTTGTATGTTTTACCACATTTTACTGTCTTCCACCACATATTTGTATGTTTTACCACATTTTATTGTCTTCCACCCAACATTTGTATGTTTTACCATATTTTACGGTCTCCCACCATACATTTGTATGTTTTACCACATTTTACTGCCTTCCACCACATATTTATATGCTTTACCACATTTTATTGTCTTCCACCCAACATTTGTATGTTTTACCATATTTTACGGTCTCCCACCATACATTTGTATGTTTTACCACATTTTATTGTCTTCCACCACATATTTGTATGTTTTACCACATTTTACCGTCTTCCACCCAACATTTGTATGTTTTACCATATTTTACTCTCTTCCAGCATACATTTGTAAGTTTTACTACATTTTACTGTCTTCCACCACATATTTGTATGTTTTACCACATTTTACCGTCTTCCACCACATATTTGTATGTTTTACCACATTTTTCCGTCTTCTAGCATACATTTGTATGTTTTACCCTATTTTATCCCATTTTAGAATTTTTACCGTGTTTAAGATTATTTTAGCACATGT
This sequence comes from Hesperophylax consimilis, assembly GCF_061612785.1. Lineage (NCBI taxonomy): Eukaryota > Metazoa > Arthropoda > Insecta > Trichoptera > Limnephilidae > Hesperophylax > Hesperophylax consimilis. The sequence continues at coordinate 18,111,399 of NC_142846.1, forward strand.
TTTCATTCTTCACAGTATTTTTCTACGCTGGACCTGTTTCATTTTTTTATACCGTATTTCCCATGTTAAATAATGATTCATCACATCATCAATTGATTAAATGTCATTTATGAACCTTCGCTATGTTTTTCCACCATTTACTGTTTTTAAAGATATATATTAGTATCTTACTATGTTAAACCATATTTGCATGTGTTTTACAACGTTGGTAAATTATGGTTTAAAATGACAAAAACAAGACGAAAAATGAGGAACAGGTTAACCATTAGACGTTTGGGAAAATTTTATAAAGAAAACTAAGAAAAATGGTAGAAAAAGAGTAAATACGCTTAAACATGGAAAAACACGACCAGTATTGTGAAAAATTGTCAAATGTGGTTAAAGATGACAAAGCATGGCAAAAAATTAGGAATTTGTTGATAAACGGTACGCTGTCTAAAAGACTGCCAAACATAGTATACATGGTAAAATGTGTTTAAAGCTAGAACACTCACAATACAAGTTAAAACAAGTAAAACATGTGAAAAAATGGTAAAATTCGTTGAAACCTAGCGAAAACATGGTTAAATAATTTAATAAAGGTAAGATTAGCAAAAAATGACGAAATTCAGTAGGAAAAATTGAAAAATGTTAAAATTTGTAAAACTTGGTGATATTTTCTTGAGCACAGCTAAATTAACATATTAAAAGCATCGAAAATAGGTTTTCATGCAAGAGAAACCCAATATCGGCGAAATGTTCACAATAATGAAAGTTCGTGAACAGACTCAATCAAAGTACACAGTGAAAAAAAAAATTCAGTAAAAGTGCTGAAAAATACGTAAAAATGGTAAACGGTAAGTTTAAATTGGTAAAAAATCGCAAAGAACAATCCAGAAAATTGGCGAAAAACGGATAATAGTGTCAAAAAATGTCAAAGATGAGATTTTTCAAAAAATGAACGGAATAGATATAGAATAGGAAGTAGAACGGGAAAACTTACAAACTATATACAATGAAGAAAAAACAAATGGATAATAGACTAAACAATTTCACACATCGGAAAAGTGCAAAAGACGATTTATCGCATGAAATTCAGTTAAATATCGTTGAAGGCCTAAAAAACATAAAATAGAAAACATGTTTTAAGTTGGCGAAATATATTTTTTTAATATATTTTATAAAATACAGTATAATTATTTATATTTACAAAATAACAATATATTTCAAATTATAATTGAACATGTTTACCTTCACGAGAGTCTATAATACTCGTATGTTAAGGGGATAGGAAATGTATAAGATTCAGTAAAACAGTATATCCAAGATTTTCCACAATTTACACCATTTTAAACTATATTTTATTAATTATAGGCCATTAAGAATGTTTTTCCTCTTTTTTACTATATTTTGTGTCCACATCGAATATTTCTTTTAAAAGATTTATGTTCATTTGGAAATAAATTAAATTAATTTACATTATACTGTGTCCGATCGGACAAAACTGTGTCCGATCGGACAAATAATTGTCCGATCAGACGATTTTTTGTCCAATCGGACAATACTTTGTCCGATCGGACAAGTCTGTGTCCGATTGGACAAGTCTGTGTCCATCAGAATTGGACAATAATTTATCCGATCGGACACAGACTTGTCCGATCGGACACAGCCTTGTCCGATCGGACACAGACCTGTCCGATCGGACAAAGAATTGTCCGATCGGACAATTATTTGTCCGATCGGACACAGTTTTGTCCGATCGGACAAAGTATTGTCCGATCGGACACAGACTTGTCCGATCGGACAATTATTTGTCCGATCGGACACAGTTTTGTCCGATCGGACACAGTATTGTCTGATCGGACAAAGTATTGTCCGATGGGAATAACTTTATCCAATTGGACAACACTTTAGACAACTGCTACGTCGGATGTTTTTGTTAGGACATTTCTGTCCATCTGTCAATACAATAATTTGTAGAATTACAATTCTTTTGATAAATTCAAAATTTTCTCCACAATTTTTCAAAGGGATGCGTCAATGCATACGTTCAACAATAAACATACTAACGCGTAGTAATGAGAAATTACGGTTAGAAGTTGAAAAGCGGTAAATGACGTTAAAAATAGCAACGGCAAAGAGTTACTTAATCAATAAAGTAAAATGCAGTAATAATGTCCAACGTTAAATAACTCTTACTTTATTGTAAAAAGGTGGTTAAAGGTAAAGAGATTAATTAAATTAAATAAAATTGATTTCTTAAAAAATCAGAATACGGGATAAAACGCTTAAACGCATAAAAATGGCATAAAATGGTAAAAATGATAAAATACTTTAAAATTGTAGAAAAACAAATATGATAGAGTAAAGCAATAAGCATTTAAATACACTTTAAAGCATTAAAATGGTTAAAGGGATAAAATAATGTAAAAATTCAGAAACCAAAATATGATGATATGAATTAAATACGCTTAAAAGCATAAAAATGGTTAATAATGGTAAAAAGGATAAAATACTGTTAAAATGCAGAAACTCAAATATGATAGAGAAACGCAACTAGCACTAAATACGCTTAAAAGCATAAAAATGGTTAATAATGGTAAAAAGGACAAAATACTGTAAAAATGCAGAAACACAAATATGATGGAGAATCGCAACTACCGTAAAATATCATAAAACATGGTAAAAAATACAGTCTTTTAGTTAGTATACCATGTTTTCTCAATTTTGCTGTGCTTTCTCTTGTTTAAGCAAATTAAACACAATTCATCCCTTGTTTTACCGTGTTTGATCAATTTTTCAATTTTTTGTTTGACATTCACAATGAATTCCAATATTTTACGTTTTAACCACGTTTCGTTTTGTTTTACCATATTATATCACTATTTACTTTGTTTTAGCGTGTTTTACCAATTTTTACATTGATTTACATTATTTTATGATTTTTTTCCATGTATTACGGTGTTTCATACAAAACTCATAAAAACATGGTTTAATATTATGAATATATATTGTCTTTAATTGTATAACAATTGTTTTAGCGAGTATTAACGTGTATTGATGTTTTCGCGTCTCAACTTACTTATTGCATTTTTACTGCATTTTAAACAGGCATTTTACGTCTTTGTCCACACAACTGCATTGTACCACTTTTACGCTTACACATTTCACGGTTTTTACGTGTTAACCTAGTTTTAAGGTATGATTTTCTAAATCTTACATTTTTTGCCATATACTGCTATTTATTAAATCATTGACAGCATTTAGCTTTTTATTAAATTTTTAAACGAGGTAAACCTGGTCTATAAGGGCCTGCAGGTATATTTCACTGATTTTAAACAGATTTAAATTTTTCCGATTTTTTTCATTGCTTTACATATCTTATTGATTTTTTCAATGTTTTACCAAGTATAACCCAATAAGGAGGTAAAACACATAAAAACATGGTTGAATAGGACGATACGTGGCAAAATGTCATAAAAAGAGGTGATGTTTCGAAAATTAACCATATTTCACCAATTAACGTGGTAAATTCATAAAAACATGAGTCAATATAAAAAAACGTGGTAAGATATTAAAAAACGTCACAACACGTGGAAAACGTGGCAAACCATGGCAAAATGACATAAAAGAAGTTAAAACATCGTAAAATAATTTTTTTTCCCATTGTATCATTTTTACCGTGTTTTACATTATTTAACCACATTTTATCTTTTTTACCGTATTTTACATTATTTGAACACATTTTATCATTCTTTACGGAAGTTTACGATTTTCGACGTCCTACTGGACATATAAAATTTCCGATCGGACAGTATTTTCCATCTTCGAGAATTTTAACTGTGCTATGCCAACTTTTGCCATTCATTAAACTTTTAACCGCATTTTCGACTAAACAGCCATATTTAACCTTTTTTAAATTGTTATCTTGGTTAGCCTGGTTTTAAGGGCCTTTAGGCATATTTTACTAATTTTTGGCGAGATTTTCCAATTTTTCTTATGTTATAAGTATATTTTTAATTGTTTTCCATATTTCACTATGTTTCAACATATTTCACCAAATAACGAAGAAAAATACATAAAAACATGGTAAAATATGATCAAACGCGGTAAGATACTAAAAGACACGATATATTACGCCGTAAACGTTTCAAAACGTGGAAAATGTGATAAACCGAGGTGATGTTTTGAATTTATCACCACATTTCACCAAATAACGTGTTAAAAATCATAAAAACATGGTTCAATATGATGAAACGTGGTGAGATACTAAAAAACGTCACAACACGTGATAAATGTGGTTAAACGAGAGTAAATGTGATAAAACGAGGTAAAACATCATAAAATATCATTTAAAACGTAATTAAATTTATGGTGGTAGATGGTGAAACAATTCTTACATGGATAAAAGCTTGAAAATTTGATAATTCGTTGAAAATCATTAAAAGATGTAGGAAGTATGGTAAAACATAATCCAAAAGGTACACAACATGCTAAAACACTATAAATTCATGTAAAATATGTTAAAATATTCTAAAACACGGAAAATGAACTTGAAAATTCCAAAACTAAATTGGTAAACATGCTTAATGTGACAGAAGATGGTAAAACCTAGAAAATATGATAACATTATGTTAAGAGATGACAAGTTGCTTAAATATATAGAGTGGGAGACGACAAAACACAGTTAAACCTTGAAAAACATGGTAAAACACTATAAAATTGAGTAAACACGGTCAACGTAGTTACACACCGTAAATTATGAACATAAAAGATTGCATTTTTTTAATGAATTAAATACCGGAAACTGAATAGATATCCTTGACATGCGTTGTCCCATAAAAAAACGTCGTAGAAGTTGACGTAGTTAAACTTAGTAAAACGTGGATATTAATGTAGGTGAAGAACTGTAAAAATGTATAAATACTTAATTTTATCGTCTATAGGTTCCCCCAAGCGGTTAAAAATTAGTTAATCACAATAAAACTTATTTTCATTCCAGGATGTCAGGAGGTTAGTGCGATTCCACACGTCCCATAAAGATATACATGTTTTTGTAGAAAAATTAGATACAAAAAAATAGCAATGAAGTACAACTATGTAGGGCGTGGTCTTGAGTATCGGATGAGAGTATGTACATGACAAACCGTATAACATTTTCCTGATGGGATTGCCATCGGGATAGTTTGTTTATATATATGGTAGGTATATTCCTAGCTTTCAATTTCTCCCATAATGTTTTATGACAGACCCTGTCGAAGGCATCACTTAGTTCTAAGAAGTACTCTCATAGGAAATTGTTTTGTTTGCATCGCTAATAAATGTATATGCGCCATTTGTCAGTCTTTCAATATCGATACAACTGTACTTATTTTCGGTGTCGAAATGCTAAAGTTCTTTCCCAAATATGGGTTGAGCCTTAAAATCTCCCATTAAAATGATTTCAGAGTGTGTGTTATATTGAATGATCGTGTTTATTTTGAAAAGGTAGTTGGTGAAGTCGGTAAGGTTGTCCGCATGACATACCGGCATGTAGACAGTCAGTATGCTTATCGTCCCTCCGTTGGTAGTTGACTGAATACCAGCGATATTCTTACTTCTGCAGCTCGTATTAAAGTACTGCGACTCCTCCGTAGGGTCGGACCCGTAGTGGTCCGTTTGTTCAATCTACAGCAGAGGTACCCCACCCCTGGATGTTCGGATAATTGGATAGATTCGATGTTTCGTTTTGTAATAACCACGTTTCTTGCAAAAGTATTACATCGTAGGTATCGCACATATCTATAATGAAGTTGATGTTTCTTTTATAACTTAAAACATTACCAGTCTGCAAAATTCTTTGTTCGTGTAGGTTTTGAAATCTTTCTTTGGTATAGTTAACTTGAAAGATCCAAATTGGGTGGGATTTCGTTGTATTATTTTTTCTACTTGGATTTTACTTCCTTCTATTTTACTATTGATAAAGTTTGGAATATTATCCTCAGTTACGCAACTGTCGAACCTCGAAACAAAGAGCGATGTTTTTAATTCTTAGAAATATTTTGACAAGCAAATTATAATATTTTCACCTTGATTATGTCAATGGCAGTGCTTAAACAAAACCTACTTTGGTAAACAGGCTACAAAAATATGTCGTATTTTGTTATTCGGCGGTACATCCTCACTGCATATTCCTACGGGGAAAGAGAATTTTTGATTGAAAAAATATTTGTCTAGTAAATTTCCACTCAAGACGCCTGCAAATGTAAGTTTATCGACTTTTGTCATAGCAGTAAACCCTCTCTCCTTCCCTTTCGGGGACACATGGTTACATAATATGTAAACGTATGTAGCGTATATCTCTCAACATCGTGAATCAATCGTCAAGCTATTTCCCGATTGCGCCCATGCTACCTAACCGTGGAGCTACTTTCCGCCTACTCCTAACATTATAAAACACATTGCAAGGCATAGTCAACTTCGTGGTAGGAAGAAAATGTTTGGCAATCTTAAAAGACAGTCTAGACTATCTTACACGATACGTTTTACAATGTCTTTCAATGTGTCTTTATGTTTCCTACTACCTTTCGATGTGTATTTACTATGTTTTGCAAGGTCTTATCACGTAGTACGATGATTTATCGTCTGTCGCCATAAACTTGACTTTAATTTATGGTTTTTAATTGTATTTAACAATATTTCACTGTGTTTCTCAAGTTTTAATTATGTTATTCGATGTTTTATCGTCTTTTTACTACGTTTAACTGATTTAAGAGCCGTTTTACCACATTTTTCTATGTTTTTCATGGTTTTATCATATTTTACGATGTTTTACGATTTTTAATGATGGTTTACCATATTTCACAATGCTTTTCAAAGATCAATCATGTTTTACCATATATTTTACTGGTTTTTGTGATATTTTCCACATTTTTTGTTTTTTAAGGTCATTTTCATCATGTAAAACGTCTTCCGTCATATATTAGACTAGTTTTTACGGTTTTTAATGATTTTTTTACAATATTTGACAATGTTTTTAAAGGTTTAGCATGCTGTTTGCTCTTTTAGAGACTTCTGCCATACATTTGACTACATTAAACGGTTTTTAATGATATTGTACCATATTTTACGACCATTAATTAATTAATCGGAATATTTTTACGGTATTCTATCATTTTGATGAGTTGATTGCGGACAAGGCCTTTTTTGCAATAATTTAATCAGATTTTCAAGGTTTTACCATATTTCACCGTCTTCCACTATTTATTTGTATGTTTTACCACATTTTACCGTCTTCCACCCAACATTTGTATGTCTTACCACATTTTACTGTCTTCCACCATACATTTGTATGTTTTACCACATTTTACCATCCTCCACCATATATTTGTATGATTTACCAAATTTCACCGTCTTCCACCACAAATTTGTATGTTTTACCACATTTTACCGTCTTCAACTCTACATTTGTATGTCTTACCACATTTTACGGTCTTACACCATACATCTGTATGTTTTACCACATTTTACGTTTCTCCACCATATATTTGTATGATTTACCAAATTTCACCGTCTTCCACCATATATTTGTATGTTTTACCACATTTTACCGTCTTCCACCATAAATTTGTATGTTTTAACACATTTTACCGTCTTCCACCATACATTTGTATGTTTTACCAAATTTCACCGTCTTCTACCTATATTTGTATGTTTTACCGAATTTCACCGTCATCCACCATATATTTTTATGTTTTTGTAACATTTTACCGTCTTCCACCATACATTTGCATGTTTTCCACAATCCACCGTCTTTCACCAAACATTTGTATGTTTTCCCACATTTAACCGTCTTCCACCATTAATTTGTATGTCTTACATCAATTTACCATCTTCCACTATACATGTGATTGTTTTTAGACATTTTACCGTCTTCCACCATACATTTGTGTGTTTAACGATATTTACCGTCTTCCACCAAACATTTGTATGTTTTACAACATTTTACCGTCTTCCACCATACATTTGTATGTTTTACCACATTTTACCGTCTTCTACCATTTATTTGTTTGTTTAACCACATTTTACCGTCTTCCACCATACATTTGAATGTTTTACCACATTTTACCGTCTTCCACCATAATTTTCTCTGTTTTACCTATTTTATCCAATTTTAGAATTTTTACCGTGTTTTGAATTATTTTGGCACAATTTATCATTCTTCACAGTGTTTTTATTTTTATTTTTGACCTTTTTTCTCTATTTCTTACGGTTTTTAATGATGGTTTACCATATTTCACAATGTTTTTAGAGGTTCAATCATGTTTTACCGTATACTTTAGTGGTTTTTAGTTATATTTTCCAAATTTGAGTTTTTCAAGGTCATTTTCAGAAAGTTTTCATCTTCCATCATATATTTGACTAGTTTTTACGGTTTTCAATGATTTTTTACAATATTTGACTATGTTTTTAAAGGTTTAGCATGCTGTTTGCTGTTTAAGAGTCTTCTACCATACATTTGACTACATTAAACGGTTTTGTATGATATTGTACCATAAAAAAAACTTATACTTATAAGCCGATATAAACTCAAAAAAATGATAGCTAGAAATGTCCTAACGGACACTAGAAATGTCCGATCGGATACAAGAAATGTCCGATGGGACACTAGAAATGTCCGATGGGATATTGAAATGTCCGATCGGACACTAGAAATGTCCTATCGGACATAGAAATGTCCTATCAGACACTAGAAATGTCCTATCGGACACTAGAAATGTCCGATGGGACATTTAAATGTCCGATCGGACACCAGATATGTCCTATCGGACAAGGAAATGTCCTATCGGACACTAGAAATGTCCGATCAGACACAAGAAAGTCCGATGGGACACTACAAATGTCCGATGGGACATTGAAATGTCCGATCGGACACAAAAAATGTCCGATAGGACACAAGAAATGTCAGATGGGACACTAGAAGTGTCCGATGGGACATTGAAATGTCCGATGGGACATTGAAATGTCCGATGGGACATTTAAATGTCCTATCGTACACTAGAAATGTCCGATCGGACACTAAAAATGTCCTTTCGGACATCCGAAATGTTCGATCAGACAGTATTTTACGTTTTTGAGTATTTGAAGTACAGTGTACAACATTTTTTTTAAATTTATTTTTTTTAGACCATTTTTTTCCATATTTCACCGTCTGTTTCCGTCCGTCACCACAAGTTTCTGTGTTTTACCTTCTTTTACCCCATTTTAGCATTTTTACTCTGTTAAACAATATTTTGGCACGTGTTTTCATTCTTCACAAGGTTTAACTATGTGAAACCTATTTTCACTATTTTTACCGTATTTTTCCGTAAAACATTCAAATATATGGTTGAGCACGTTAAAATGTGGTCAAACATTCAAATGTATGGTAGAAGACGGTTAAATGTGGTAAAACATGCAAATGTATGGTAGAAGACGGTAAATTGTATTAAAACTTTCGAATGTATGGTGGAAGACGGTAAAATGTGGTAAAACATACAAATGTATGGTAGAAGACGGTAAAATGTGGTAAAACATACAAATGTTTGGTGGAAGACGGTAAAATGTGACAAACATACAAATGTATGGTAGAAGACGGTAAAATGTGGTAAAACATACAAATGTATGGAGGAAGACGGTAAAATGTGGTAAGACATACAAATGTAGGGTGGAAGACGGTAAAATTTGGTAAAACATACAAATGTATGGTAGAAGACAGTAAATTGTATTAAAACATTCAAATGTATGGTGGAAGACGGTAAAATGAGGTAAAACATACAAATGTATGGTAGAAGACGGTAAAATGTGGTAAAACATACAAATGTTTGGTGGAAGACGGTAAAATGTGACAAACATACAAATGTATGGTAGAAGACGGTAAAATGTGGTAAAACATACAAATGTATGGAGGAAGACGTTAAAATGTGGTAAGACATACAAATGTAGGGTGGAAGACGGTAAAATTTGGTAAAACATACAAATGTATGGTGGAAGACGGTAAAATGTGGTAAGACATACAAACGTAGGGTGGAAGACGGTAAAATGTGGTAAAACATACAAATATGTGGTGGAAGACGGTGAAATTTGGTAAATCATACAAATATATGGTGGAAGACGGTAAAATGTGGTAAGACATACAAATGTAGGGTGGAAGACGGTAAAATGTGTTAAAACATACAAATATATGGTGGAAGACGGTTAAATATGGTAAAACATACAAATGTATGGTGGAAGACGGTAAAATGTGTTAAAACATACAAATATATGGTGGAAGACGGTTAAATATGGTAAAACATACAAATATATGGTGGAAGACGGTTAATAATGGTAAATCCTTGAAAATCTGATTAAATTATGGTAAAAAAGGCCTCGTCCGCAATCGACTCATCAAAATGATAGAATACAGTAAAAATATTCCGATTAATTAATTCATGGTCTTAAAATATGGTACAATATCATTTTAAACCATTTCATGTAGTCAAATGTATGGCATAAGACTCTAAAACAGCAAACAGCATACTGAACCTCTAAAAACATAGTCAAATATTGTAAAAAATCATTAAAAACCTTAAAAAATAGTCAAATATATGACGGAAGACGTTTAACATGATGAAAATGACCTTGAAAAACTAAAATTTGGAAAATATCACTAAAAACCAGTAAAGTATATGATAAAACATGATTGATCCTTGAAAAGCATTGTGAAATATGCTAAACCATCATTAAAAACCGTTAAACATCGTAAAATATGATAAAACCATGAAAAACATAGAAAAATATGGAAAAACATCTCTTTAATCAGTTAAACGTAGTAAAAAGACGGTAAAACATCATATAACATAATTAAGACTTTAGAAACACAGTAAAATATGGTCAAATACCATTTGAAACCAGAAAAATTTGTCAAATATATGGCGACAGACGGTAAATTATCGTATTATGTGATAACACTTGAAAAACATAGTAAAAACACATCGCAAAGTAGTAGGAAACATAAAGACATATTGAAAGACATTGTAAAACGTTTCGTGTAAGATAGCCTATAGACCGTCTTTTAGGATTGCCAAACATTTTCTTCCCACCACGAAGTTGACTATGCCTTGCAATGTGTTTTCTAATGTTAGGATTATGCGGAAGGTAGCTCCACGGTTAGGTAGCACGGGCGCCATCGGGAAATAGCTTGACGATTGATTCACGATGTTGAGAGATATACGCTAGAGTTGTGTTTTCATCCAGTGCTCTGTGTTTGACGGCTTGCTGACGGCGTGGCGTACAGATACGTTTTATTTTTTGTTACCTTTTCTTATTCATTATTTTTGTTTGTTTTATTGGTTTACGACGCAGTTGCTGGTATTATTTCTATCATTTATTATTTCTTAAATAATAAGTATTGTTTGTTTTTTTTTTATTATAAATTTAATTTAGACCATCCGAACATCCTCAAAATTCGCAGAACTTCTCTTGGTGAATAATCATACCCCACTTAACAACAAGGGTCCTAAACCATTGCATATAGAAAAAAAGGGCATTAGATTAAATTTACTTGAACAATTAGAAATCAATAAACGAACGAATGACCCAAATTTAACACTAATTAATAAAGTACGGAAAATAATTTACTCACCACTTCTCAGTATTTTCACAAAACCCAAGCAGTATAATGCACCCAAATAATTCATAGCAATTAAGTCATTAGTAAATAATTAAGAACTCATTACCATTTACTGAGGGGAAAATATAGATTGGTTTAACCAACAATAGATCATGTCATCGGTTTAACCAGTAATAAATCAATGTTTGCACCTTCAAAATTTACATTTGAAATAGTATAAATACGTCGTCTCAATGTGGACTAACCACAGTTTGAAAATTGCCTTGTAAGCCGAAACAGCTGTCACAATAATAAAAAACTAAAACACTTGCAGAACTTAATAATAATATTATCAAATTTAATCTAAATTAAATTTATAATAAAAAAAAATTAAATGGAGTTCTACGAATTAAACACAAAAACAATAAATAACTATTGTTTGATTTTTTTTTGTAATTTGTTGAAATGGCGGAGGACAAAAATCGACCTCCGGACCCTGAGTCCATTTCTTATATTGTAGACGACTACGATTCTGATGATATTCAGACTTCTGTAACCATTCCTCCCGAAAACGACGACCACCGCTTTGCCTTAATGTACCTCCTAAAATTAAATCTCTTTCACAATCAAACGAAGCCCCAATTTCTCATGGAAGTTATAATGATACCATTCCTCGAGAAGCAAAAGCTATTGAGCTTATGTATTCTATTTCATCTTCAGCTCCATTTACTGTCAATGTCCAAAGGACTGAACAGGGGAAAATAATTCATCCCCTGGATTTTGGTAAATTTATTTTTAGCTCAAAACTCAATAACCTTGGTATTATAAATGGATCAATAAAACCGGAAGGTCGATACAAACTATCCATAGAATTACTTTTAATTTAACCAGAATAGGCAGAGTAAGAGGAATCCCAACCGATCTATCAGAAACAGTAATAGTAGACGCTCTTAATGACTCTCAATTAACTCCAAAAGTTTTAAAAGCACGTCGTTTGAATTTCAAGGATACTTCCACCGGCACCACTATATAGAAACCTTTTTATTTATTATAACGCTCTTACCGTTGAAATATACAGATTCCCGACTATCCAATGTTTCAACTGTTGCCGTTTTGGAAATTAAACCTATTTGTCGTTCCCCTCCTTATTGTTTCCATTGCGGAGAGGATCATCCCTTTAAACAGTGTCAAAATACAAGGAATAACCCTATTTGTATTAATTGTAAGGGCAACCAAACTGCTGTTAGTGTGGCCTGTCCAGAGTTATCTAGACAGAGAAATATCAAACAGACAATGGCTGCAGACAACATTTCCTACTTTCAGGCCTCTCAATTATTCCCTCCCACAAAAAAATCTATTGCAGAGATAACGACTAACGCTTCTCTTTTTCATTTTTCTTCCCCTAAATCCCTTCTTTCACCTTCCCACAAAGAAACAATTTTCAAACCGATAAAATCTAATCCAAAATTTATTCCTTCTTTCGATAAAAAACTACATAATGATCTTTTACTTAACCCGAAGGGGAATAATAAATCCCAGGCTCCCAATGGGACTGCCTTAAAAAACTTTTCCACTTCCGATATCTTCCCTAAGGTCATGATTGAAAATTCTTTTTTTATTCAAACTTTAATTACCCTATTAATTACGATCCTTTCAAATAACAATAAAGTACCGTCCAGAGCTGCCGAATATATGAAATCTTTACTCTCTAGCCTTCCCGATGTATCCGCAACTGAGCAAAATACTTCAATGGAATAGTAGAAGTCTATTCGCAAATTGATCTTGTACAGTTACTTGATGAACATAATATTTCAGTTGCTGCCATCTCCGAAACCTGGTTAAAACCCTCATACCAATTTAAAATTCCTGGATATCACTGTCTAAGACATGATAGACTGGATGGCAAAGGTGGCACTGCTTTTATTATACATAATTCTATCCCTTTTAAACAAATTATTTTCCACACTCTCTCCAATAATTTTCAGAAAGTAGAAGCTGTTGTATCTGATATTACATAACTATTAATATATATCCCTCCCTTTACAATTTTTGTTGAAAACGAATGGTCAACATTTATATCCTAGATTCGTCCCCCGTAAATGATACTTGGGGACTTCAATGCTCATTCTCCTTCTTGGGGCAGTGAGTTAACAAACCGTTCTGGCCATAATCTATTAGATTTTATGGATACATATTATTTATGTATTCTTAATGACGGATCTCCAACTCGTTTTACTGCCCCTCAACATCGGAAAAGTGGAGTCGATTTATCTTTTTGCTCATCTTCGGTGATTCCCATATGTTCTCGGAATATTCTTAAAAATCCCCTTTCCAGTGACCATTTTCCTATAATAATTACCTTCCACCATCTATCTTCCACGCATTCCTTTTCGATAAACAATAGTTTTAAATTTACAACGAAAGACGCGAATTGGAGAAATTTTTCTTCAGAATTAGACTCCATTGTTCAAGCATCTAAGTCTTCCCTTGTCAACACTAGTTTACAATGTGAATTATTTCCTAACATGATAGTAAAAGCTGCAGAATTAACACTTAAAAAACGTAATGTTAACATTAAGATAAAACAAACCACCCCACTGTGGGATGAAGAATGCACTAGTGTCGTTAAATCCAGAAGAGAAGCATTTTCCATTTTCCGTAAATGTATGTCTTTCGAAAATTACCTTTCTGTGAAACGCGTCCAGGCAGAAGCGAAACGCGTTTTGAAAAACAAAAAGCGGTCTGGATGAATGAATCTCCCCAGTCATCCGTTTGGTCCTATTTAAAAAAATTCGGTTCGTCATATACCTTAGGCATTTGGTTTGACACGAAACTTAACTTTATCAAGCATATTGAAATAATTACCAATAAAGCTTTGAAAATGCTGGGATTTATTTTAAGGGTATCTAGTGATTTCAAAAATGTAAATACTGTAAAAACATTATAAATTTCACTCCTTGTTGAATATAATATAATATAATATAATATACAGTTGAGTTTCTCTGTAAGGAAAGAAGAGGTTTATTGTGTTAATCTCATAAGATTTACATAAAGAAAAGCATTCAGTAACAAAACATTACCTGTAAGGAAAGAAACGACATTTAATGTTATTAATTGTTATGTCAATTCCTTAATCACAATCACGATAGCAATTACAAATTATTGAAATTATTCCCATCAATCTGCCTTGTCACAACCCATAGATTACATTTACTATGTCTTAAACCATAGATTACGAAATATCGAGTCGACTGTGTAGGTACTGTGGCGCACATCCAGCTAGTGACAGTCCACGACACACACTGCCACAATGACAAGACAAGCTCGGCATTGCCTTGAATTAAAGAAAATTATATTTTTCTTTACATATATATTTATGCTCTCTATGGTATGTTTGGGATCGCACCAACCTCCCCACAGTCCGGAATAAATATAATTATTATATAAGTGTAAAATTATTTAAGGTCTGAAACCAACAAGGCAGTTATGACAATTATTATTATAAAGGAAACCAACCCGACGAAGGCTCGCTGCTAAGACGCGCTAGTATAGCATACTGCCATCAGAACAGTGGGAAAGTTGATGTGGGCTAATTTAATTAAAATAAAATAATAAAAAATTAAATGTGTGATAAAAAAGTATGAGTGCAATGCTTATTAAGCTGGGGACTCGCTTCCAGATAAAATTATAGTTGTTAATTTATTTGTGGATTTATCTGCGGACGCATTTAAAGAGAAAACCATTCTTGAGTTTGAAGTACAGTTTTAAAATTCTTATTGCTGACTAGGTGTTTTCGGAACCAATCTCATAAGCTGAAATGTCAGACATTGAAAGTATTGTCTCTCTTCAGTTTACATAATGTCTGTTGTTTGATTCTAGATGGAAAGACATCAGATTGGACGACGGTGTTGAACATGAATGTGATAGCGCTGAGCATCGCTACTCGGGAGGCCCTGAAGAGCATGAGGACTCGAGGAGATGATGGTCAGATAATCAATATCAACAGGTTCAACTTTCGACTTATTATCATACTCATCAATAAAAATAATTCACAATGTTAAAAGATTAAGGAAGAAATGATGAAGCATACTTCACTTTGAAGCAAGAGGTTCTGTATCAGATTCAGATTTAAAGATTGCCAGCAGTGCATTCCAGTTTTAAAATGTACTTAGTATTTCATATAGGTGTAGCACATTGATTAGTTGGGGTACCGCAATTCATTTACTCCACTAAGACACATTTCTAAAATAATTGAATAAATAATAGTGCTTCGTCAACGTTCGCAAAAACATCTCGAGAATAAAAGACACGCATT
This sequence comes from Hesperophylax consimilis, assembly GCF_061612785.1. Classification (NCBI taxonomy): domain Eukaryota; kingdom Metazoa; phylum Arthropoda; class Insecta; order Trichoptera; family Limnephilidae; genus Hesperophylax; species Hesperophylax consimilis. The sequence goes on from NC_142846.1 coordinate 18,127,301, forward strand.
CATCACTGAAAATCTCGGTTATTTTTCAGGTGACAAATCAAATAAGCAATAAATGTTGAATGAAACATACGTGTACACATTGAATTATTTGGCGGGTTTAGAATAAACCGACGCGACGTAGCGCAATGGTAGAGAATCTGACCGACAATCAGAAAGCTGCGGGTTCAATTCCCGTCAGCGGCATTTATTTTTTCAATTTATACAATACGGGTGTTTCAGGCTTGTCATCCTTTGTGCTATGCATAAAAAATTATTTATAAACATTAAAATATTTGAAAAAAGATTAATTTGTACTTATTGTTCAGAAATTATTGTAAGGAACATATGAATAAATACATGTTATGTGTGTGTTTCAGCATTGTGGGCCACCAGATCCCTCGCCACCAGGGCTTTAACGCCGGTATCTACTCCCCCAGCAAGTACGCAGTCACCGCCCTCACGGAGACTGTGTCCCACGAGCTCTCTGTGAGAAAAAATTGCATTAGATTAGAAAGGGCAAATCGGAAGTAGACCCTCAACCTGCTATAACACCTACTTCAACGGCATCCTCTGTTAATAAAAACACATCCTCAAAATTCGCAGAACATCTCTTGGTGAATAATCATACCCCACTTAACAACAAGGGTCCTAAACCATTGCATATAGAAAAAAAATTGCATTACATTAGACTCTTTCGATGTGTTTTTACTATGTTTTGCAAGGTCTTATCACGTAGTACGATGATTTATCGTCTGTCACCATAAACTTGACTTTAATTTATGGTTTTTAATTGTATTTAACAATATTTCACTGTGTTTCTCAAGTTTTAATTATGTTATTTGATGTTTTATCGTCTTTTTACTACGTTTAACTGATTTAAGAGACGTTTTACCACATTTTTCTATGTTTTTCATGGTTTTATCATATTTTACGATGTTTTACGATTTTTAATGATGGTTTACCATATTTCACAATGCTTTTCAAAGATCAATCATGTTTTACCATATATTTTACTGGTTTTTGTGATATTTTCCACATTTTTTGTTTTTTAAGGTCATTTTCATCATGTAAAACGTCTTCCGTCATATATTAGACTAGTTTTTACGGTTTTTAATGATTTTTTACAATATTTGACAATGTTTTTAAAGGTTTAGCATGCTGTTTGCTCTTTTAGAGACTTCTGCCATACATTTGACTACATTAAACGGTTTTTAATGATATTGTACCATATTTTACGAGCATAAATTAATTAATCGGAATATTTTTACGGTATTCTATCATTTTGATGAGTTGATTGCGGATGAGGCCTTTTTAGCCATAATTTAATCAGATTTTCAAGGTTTTACCATATTTCACTGTCTTCCACCATATATTTGTATGTTTTACCACACTTTACCGTCTTCCACCATACATTTGTATGTTTTACCACATTTTACTGTCTTCCACCACATATTTGTATGTTTTACCACATTTTATTGTCTTCCACCCAACATTTGTATGTTTTACCATATTTTACGGTCTCCCACCATACATTTGTATGTTTTACCACATTTTACTGCCTTCCACCACATATTTATATGCTTTACCACATTTTATTGTCTTCCACCCAACATTTGTATGTTTTACCATATTTTACGGTCTCCCACCATACATTTGTATGTTTTACCACATTTTATTGTCTTCCACCACATATTTGTATGTTTTACCACATTTTACCGTCTTCCACCCAACATTTGTATGTTTTACCATATTTTACTCTCTTCCAGCATACATTTGTAAGTTTTACTACATTTTACTGTCTTCCACCACATATTTGTATGTTTTACCACATTTTACCGTCTTCCACCACATATTTGTATGTTTTACCACATTTTTCCGTCTTCTAGCATACATTTGTATGTTTTACCCTATTTTATCCCATTTTAGAATTTTTACCGTGTTTAAGATTATTTTAGCACATGTTTTCATTCTTCACAGTATTTTTCTACGCTGGACCTGTTTCATTTTTTTATACCGTATTTCCCATGTTAAATAATGATTCATCACATCATCAATTGATTAAATGTCATTTATGAACCTTCGCTATGTTTTTCCACCATTTACTGTTTTTAAAGATATATATTAGTATCTTACTATGTTAAACCATATTTGCATGTGTTTTACAACGTTGGTAAATTATGGTTTAAAATGACAAAAACAAGACGAAAAATGAGGAACAGGTTAACCATTAGACGTTTGGGAAAATTTTATAAAGAAAACTAAGAAAAATGGTAGAAAAAGAGTAAATACGCTTAAACATGGAAAAACACGACCAGTATTGTGAAAAATTGTCAAATGTGGTTAAAGATGACAAAGCATGGCAAAAAATTAGGAATTTGTTGATAAACGGTACGCTGTCTAAAAGACTGCCAAACATAGTATACATGGTAAAATGTGTTTAAAGCTAGAACACTCACAATACAAGTTAAAACAAGTAAAACATGTGAAAAAATGGTAAAATTCGTTGAAACCTAGCGAAAACATGGTTAAATAATTTAATAAAGGTAAGATTAGCAAAAAATGACGAAATTCAGTAGGAAAAATTGAAAAATGTTAAAATTTGTAAAACTTGGTGATATTTTCTTGAGCACAGCTAAATTAACATATTAAAAGCATCGAAAATAGGTTTTCATGCAAGAGAAACCCAATATCGGCGAAATGTTCACAATAATGAAAGTTCGTGAACAGACTCAATCAAAGTACACAGTGAAAAAAAAAATTCAGTAAAAGTGCTGAAAAATACGTAAAAATGGTAAACGGTAAGTTTAAATTGGTAAAAAATCGCAAAGAACAATCCAGAAAATTGGCGAAAAACGGATAATAGTGTCAAAAAATGTCAAAGATGAGATTTTTCAAAAAATGAACGGAATAGATATAGAATAGGAAGTAGAACGGGAAAACTTACAAACTATATACAATGAAGAAAAAACAAATGGATAATAGACTAAACAATTTCACACATCGGAAAAGTGCAAAAGACGATTTATCGCATGAAATTCAGTTAAATATCGTTGAAGGCCAAAAAAACATAAAATAGAAAACATGTTTTAAGTTGGCGAAATATATTTTTTTAATATATTTTATAAAATACAGTATAATTATTTATATTTACAAAATAACAATATATTTCAAATTATAATTGAACATGTTTACCTTCACGAGAGTCTATAATACTCGTATGTTAAGGGGATAGGAAATGTATAAGATTCAGTAAAACAGTATATCCAAGATTTTCCACAATTTACACCATTTTAAACTATATTTTATTAATTATAGGCCATTAAGAATGTTTTTCCTCTTTTTTACTATATTTTGTGTCCACATCGAATATTTCTTTTAAAAGATTTATGTTCATTTGGAAATAAATTAAATTAATTTACATTATACTGTGTCCGATCGGACAAAACTGTGTCCGATCGGACAAATAATTGTCCGATCAGACGATTTTTTGTCCAATCGGACAATACTTTGTCCGATCGGACAAGTCTGTGTCCGATTGGACAAGTCTGTGTCCATCAGAATTGGACAATAATTTATCCGATCGGACACAGACTTGTCCGATCGGACACAGCCTTGTCCGATCGGACACAGACCTGTCCGATCGGACAAAGAATTGTCCGATCGGACAATTATTTGTCCGATCGGACACAGTTTTGTCCGATCGGACAAAGTATTGTCCGATCGGACACAGACTTGTCCGATCGGACAATTATTTGTCCGATCGGACACAGTTTTGTCCGATCGGACACAGTATTGTCTGATCGGACAAAGTATTGTCCGATGGGAATAACTTTATCCAATTGGACAACACTTTAGACAACTGCTACGTCGGATGTTTTTGTTAGGACATTTCTGTCCATCTGTCAATACAATAATTTGTAGAATTACAATTCTTTTGATAAATTCAAAATTTTCTCCACAATTTTTCAAAGGGATGCGTCAATGCATACGTTCAACAATAAACATACTAACGCGTAGTAATGAGAAATTACGGTTAGAAGTTGAAAAGCGGTAAATGACGTTAAAAATAGCAACGGCAAAGAGTTACTTAATCAATAAAGTAAAATGCAGTAATAATGTCCAACGTTAAATAACTCTTACTTTATTGTAAAAAGGTGGTTAAAGGTAAAGAGATTAATTAAATTAAATAAAATTGATTTCTTAAAAAATCAGAATACGGGATAAAACGCTTAAACGCATAAAAATGGCATAAAATGGTAAAAATGATAAAATACTTTAAAATTGTAGAAAAACAAATATGATAGAGTAAAGCAATAAGCATTTAAATACACTTTAAAGCATTAAAATGGTTAAAGGGATAAAATAATGTAAAAATTCAGAAACCAAAATATGATGATATGAATTAAATACGCTTAAAAGCATAAAAATGGTTAATAATGGTAAAAAGGATAAAATACTGTTAAAATGCAGAAACTCAAATATGATAGAGAAACGCAACTAGCACTAAATACGCTTAAAAGCATAAAAATGGTTAATAATGGTAAAAAGGACAAAATACTGTAAAAATGCAGAAACACAAATATGATGGAGAATCGCAACTACCGTAAAATATCATAAAACATGGTAAAAAATACAGTCTTTTAGTTAGTATACCATGTTTTCTCAATTTTGCTGTGCTTTCTCTTGTTTAAGCAAATTAAACACAATTCATCCCTTGTTTTACCGTGTTTGATCAATTTTTCAATTTTTTGTTTGACATTCACAATGAATTCCAATATTTTACGTTTTAACCACGTTTCGTTTTGTTTTACCATATTATATCACTATTTACTTTGTTTTAGCGTGTTTTACCAATTTTTACATTGATTTACATTATTTTATGATTTTTTTCCATGTATTACGGTGTTTCATACAAAACTCATAAAAACATGGTTTAATATTATGAATATATATTGTCTTTAATTGTATAACAATTGTTTTAGCGAGTATTAACGTGTATTGATGTTTTCGCGTCTCAACTTACTTATTGCATTTTTACTGCATTTTAAACAGGCATTTTACGTCTTTGTCCACACAACTGCATTGTACCACTTTTACGCTTACACATTTCACGGTTTTTACGTGTTAACCTAGTTTTAAGGTATGATTTTCTAAATCTTACATTTTTTGCCATATACTGCTATTTATTAAATCATTGACAGCATTTAGCTTTTTATTAAATTTTTAAACGAGGTAAACCTGGTCTATAAGGGCCTGCAGGTATATTTCACTGATTTTAAACAGATTTAAATTTTTCCGATTTTTTTCATTGCTTTACATATCTTATTGATTTTTTCAATGTTTTACCAAGTATAACCCAATAAGGAGGTAAAACACATAAAAACATGGTTGAATAGGACGATACGTGGCAAAATGTCATAAAAAGAGGTGATGTTTCGAAAATTAACCATATTTCACCAATTAACGTGGTAAATTCATAAAAACATGAGTCAATATAAAAAAACGTGGTAAGATATTAAAAAACGTCACAACACGTGGAAAACGTGGCAAACCATGGCAAAATGACATAAAAGAAGTTAAAACATCGTAAAATAATTTTTTTTCCCATTGTATCATTTTTACCGTGTTTTACATTATTTAACCACATTTTATCTTTTTTACCGTATTTTACATTATTTGAACACATTTTATCATTCTTTACGGAAGTTTACGATTTTCGACGTCCTACTGGACATATAAAATTTCCGATCGGACAGTATTTTCCATCTTCGAGAATTTTAACTGTGCTATGCCAACTTTTGCCATTCATTAAACTTTTAACCGCATTTTCGACTAAACAGCCATATTTAACCTTTTTTAAATTGTTATCTTGGTTAGCCTGGTTTTAAGGGCCTTTAGGCATATTTTACTAATTTTTGGCGAGATTTTCCAATTTTTCTTATGTTATAAGTATATTTTTAATTGTTTTCCATATTTCACTATGTTTCAACATATTTCACCAAATAACGAAGAAAAATACATAAAAACATGGTAAAATATGATCAAACGCGGTAAGATACTAAAAGACACGATATATTACGCCGTAAACGTTTCAAAACGTGGAAAATGTGATAAACCGAGGTGATGTTTTGAATTTATCACCACATTTCACCAAATAACGTGTTAAAAATCATAAAAACATGGTTCAATATGATGAAACGTGGTGAGATACTAAAAAACGTCACAACACGTGATAAATGTGGTTAAACGAGAGTAAATGTGATAAAACGAGGTAAAACATCATAAAATATCATTTAAAACGTAATTAAATTTATGGTGGTAGATGGTGAAACAATTCTTACATGGATAAAAGCTTGAAAATTTGATAATTCGTTGAAAATCATTAAAAGATGTAGGAAGTATGGTAAAACATAATCCAAAAGGTACACAACATGCTAAAACACTATAAATTCATGTAAAATATGTTAAAATATTCTAAAACACGGAAAATGAACTTGAAAATTCCAAAACTAAATTGGTAAACATGCTTAATGTGACAGAAGATGGTAAAACCTAGAAAATATGATAACATTATGTTAAGAGATGACAAGTTGCTTAAATATATAGAGTGGGAGACGACAAAACACAGTTAAACCTTGAAAAACATGGTAAAACACTATAAAATTGAGTAAACACGGTCAACGTAGTTACACACCGTAAATTATGAACATAAAAGATTGCATTTTTTTAATGAATTAAATACCGGAAACTGAATAGATATCCTTGACATGCGTTGTCCCATAAAAAAACGTCGTAGAAGTTGACGTAGTTAAACTTAGTAAAACGTGGATATTAATGTAGGTGAAGAACTGTAAAAATGTATAAATACTTAATTTTATCGTCTATAGGTTCCCCCAAGCGGTTAAAAATTAGTTAATCACAATAAAACTTATTTTCATTCCAGGATGTCAGGAGGTTAGTGCGATTCCACACGTCCCATAAAGATATACATGTTTTTGTAGAAAAATTAGATACAAAAAAATAGCAATGAAGTACAACTATGTAGGGCGTGGTCTTGAGTATCGGATGAGAGTATGTACATGACAAACCGTATAACATTTTCCTGATGGGATTGCCATCGGGATAGTTTGTTTATATATATGGTAGGTATATTCCTAGCTTTCAATTTCTCCCATAATGTTTTATGACAGACCCTGTCGAAGGCATCACTTAGTTCTAAGAAGTACTCTCATAGGAAATTGTTTTGTTTGCATCGCTAATAAATGTATATGCGCCATTTGTCAGTCTTTCAATATCGATACAACTGTACTTATTTTCGGTGTCGAAATGCTAAAGTTCTTTCCCAAATATGGGTTGAGCCTTAAAATCTCCCATTAAAATGATTTCAGAGTGTGTGTTATATTGAATGATCGTGTTTATTTTGAAAAGGTAGTTGGTGAAGTCGGTAAGGTTGTCCGCATGACATACCGGCATGTAGACAGTCAGTATGCTTATCGTCCCTCCGTTGGTAGTTGACTGAATACCAGCGATATTCTTACTTCTGCAGCTCGTATTAAAGTACTGCGACTCCTCCGTAGGGTCGGACCCGTAGTGGTCCGTTTGTTCAATCTACAGCAGAGGTACCCCACCCCTGGATGTTCGGATAATTGGATAGATTCGATGTTTCGTTTTGTAATAACCACGTTTCTTGCAAAAGTATTACATCGTAGGTATCGCACATATCTATAATGAAGTTGATGTTTCTTTTATAACTTAAAACATTACCAGTCTGCAAAATTCTTTGTTCGTGTAGGTTTTGAAATCTTTCTTTGGTATAGTTAACTTGAAAGATCCAAATTGGGTGGGATTTCGTTGTATTATTTTTTCTACTTGGATTTTACTTCCTTCTATTTTACTATTGATAAAGTTTGGAATATTATCCTCAGTTACGCAACTGTCGAACCTCGAAACAAAGAGCGATGTTTTTAATTCTTAGAAATATTTTGACAAGCAAATTATAATATTTTCACCTTGATTATGTCAATGGCAGTGCTTAAACAAAACCTACTTTGGTAAACAGGCTACAAAAATATGTCGTATTTTGTTATTCGGCGGTACATCCTCACTGCATATTCCTACGGGGAAAGAGAATTTTTGATTGAAAAAATATTTGTCTAGTAAATTTCCACTCAAGACGCCTGCAAATGTAAGTTTATCGACTTTTGTCATAGCAGTAAACCCTCTCTCCTTCCCTTTCGGGGACACATGGTTACATAATATGTAAACGTATGTAGCGTATATCTCTCAACATCGTGAATCAATCGTCAAGCTATTTCCCGATTGCGCCCATGCTACCTAACCGTGGAGCTACTTTCCGCCTACTCCTAACATTATAAAACACATTGCAAGGCATAGTCAACTTCGTGGTAGGAAGAAAATGTTTGGCAATCTTAAAAGACAGTCTAGACTATCTTACACGATACGTTTTACAATGTCTTTCAATGTGTCTTTATGTTTCCTACTACCTTTCGATGTGTATTTACTATGTTTTGCAAGGTCTTATCACGTAGTACGATGATTTATCGTCTGTCGCCATAAACTTGACTTTAATTTATGGTTTTTAATTGTATTTAACAATATTTCACTGTGTTTCTCAAGTTTTAATTATGTTATTCGATGTTTTATCGTCTTTTTACTACGTTTAACTGATTTAAGAGCCGTTTTACCACATTTTTCTATGTTTTTCATGGTTTTATCATATTTTACGATGTTTTACGATTTTTAATGATGGTTTACCATATTTCACAATGCTTTTCAAAGATCAATCATGTTTTACCATATATTTTACTGGTTTTTGTGATATTTTCCACATTTTTTGTTTTTTAAGGTCATTTTCATCATGTAAAACGTCTTCCGTCATATATTAGACTAGTTTTTACGGTTTTTAATGATTTTTTTACAATATTTGACAATGTTTTTAAAGGTTTAGCATGCTGTTTGCTCTTTTAGAGACTTCTGCCATACATTTGACTACATTAAACGGTTTTTAATGATATTGTACCATATTTTACGACCATTAATTAATTAATCGGAATATTTTTACGGTATTCTATCATTTTGATGAGTTGATTGCGGACAAGGCCTTTTTTGCAATAATTTAATCAGATTTTCAAGGTTTTACCATATTTCACCGTCTTCCACTATTTATTTGTATGTTTTACCACATTTTACCGTCTTCCACCCAACATTTGTATGTCTTACCACATTTTACTGTCTTCCACCATACATTTGTATGTTTTACCACATTTTACCATCCTCCACCATATATTTGTATGATTTACCAAATTTCACCGTCTTCCACCACAAATTTGTATGTTTTACCACATTTTACCGTCTTCAACTCTACATTTGTATGTCTTACCACATTTTACGGTCTTACACCATACATCTGTATGTTTTACCACATTTTACGTTTCTCCACCATATATTTGTATGATTTACCAAATTTCACCGTCTTCCACCATATATTTGTATGTTTTACCACATTTTACCGTCTTCCACCATAAATTTGTATGTTTTAACACATTTTACCGTCTTCCACCATACATTTGTATGTTTTACCAAATTTCACCGTCTTCTACCTATATTTGTATGTTTTACCGAATTTCACCGTCATCCACCATATATTTTTATGTTTTTGTAACATTTTACCGTCTTCCACCATACATTTGCATGTTTTCCACAATCCACCGTCTTTCACCAAACATTTGTATGTTTTCCCACATTTAACCGTCTTCCACCATTAATTTGTATGTCTTACATCAATTTACCATCTTCCACTATACATGTGATTGTTTTTAGACATTTTACCGTCTTCCACCATACATTTGTGTGTTTAACGATATTTACCGTCTTCCACCAAACATTTGTATGTTTTACAACATTTTACCGTCTTCCACCATACATTTGTATGTTTTACCACATTTTACCGTCTTCTACCATTTATTTGTTTGTTTAACCACATTTTACCGTCTTCCACCATACATTTGAATGTTTTACCACATTTTACCGTCTTCCACCATAATTTTCTCTGTTTTACCTATTTTATCCAATTTTAGAATTTTTACCGTGTTTTGAATTATTTTGGCACAATTTATCATTCTTCACAGTGTTTTTATTTTTATTTTTGACCTTTTTTCTCTATTTCTTACGGTTTTTAATGATGGTTTACCATATTTCACAATGTTTTTAGAGGTTCAATCATGTTTTACCGTATACTTTAGTGGTTTTTAGTTATATTTTCCAAATTTGAGTTTTTCAAGGTCATTTTCAGAAAGTTTTCATCTTCCATCATATATTTGACTAGTTTTTACGGTTTTCAATGATTTTTTACAATATTTGACTATGTTTTTAAAGGTTTAGCATGCTGTTTGCTGTTTAAGAGTCTTCTACCATACATTTGACTACATTAAACGGTTTTGTATGATATTGTACCATAAAAAAAACTTATACTTATAAGCCGATATAAACTCAAAAAAATGATAGCTAGAAATGTCCTAACGGACACTAGAAATGTCCGATCGGATACAAGAAATGTCCGATGGGACACTAGAAATGTCCGATGGGATATTGAAATGTCCGATCGGACACTAGAAATGTCCTATCGGACATAGAAATGTCCTATCAGACACTAGAAATGTCCTATCGGACACTAGAAATGTCCGATGGGACATTTAAATGTCCGATCGGACACCAGATATGTCCTATCGGACAAGGAAATGTCCTATCGGACACTAGAAATGTCCGATCAGACACAAGAAAGTCCGATGGGACACTACAAATGTCCGATGGGACATTGAAATGTCCGATCGGACACAAAAAATGTCCGATAGGACACAAGAAATGTCAGATGGGACACTAGAAGTGTCCGATGGGACATTGAAATGTCCGATGGGACATTGAAATGTCCGATGGGACATTTAAATGTCCTATCGTACACTAGAAATGTCCGATCGGACACTAAAAATGTCCTTTCGGACATCCGAAATGTTCGATCAGACAGTATTTTACGTTTTTGAGTATTTGAAGTACAGTGTACAACATTTTTTTTAAATTTATTTTTTTTAGACCATTTTTTTCCATATTTCACCGTCTGTTTCCGTCCGTCACCACAAGTTTCTGTGTTTTACCTTCTTTTACCCCATTTTAGCATTTTTACTCTGTTAAACAATATTTTGGCACGTGTTTTCATTCTTCACAAGGTTTAACTATGTGAAACCTATTTTCACTATTTTTACCGTATTTTTCCGTAAAACATTCAAATATATGGTTGAGCACGTTAAAATGTGGTCAAACATTCAAATGTATGGTAGAAGACGGTTAAATGTGGTAAAACATGCAAATGTATGGTAGAAGACGGTAAATTGTATTAAAACTTTCGAATGTATGGTGGAAGACGGTAAAATGTGGTAAAACATACAAATGTATGGTAGAAGACGGTAAAATGTGGTAAAACATACAAATGTTTGGTGGAAGACGGTAAAATGTGACAAACATACAAATGTATGGTAGAAGACGGTAAAATGTGGTAAAACATACAAATGTATGGAGGAAGACGGTAAAATGTGGTAAGACATACAAATGTAGGGTGGAAGACGGTAAAATTTGGTAAAACATACAAATGTATGGTAGAAGACAGTAAATTGTATTAAAACATTCAAATGTATGGTGGAAGACGGTAAAATGAGGTAAAACATACAAATGTATGGTAGAAGACGGTAAAATGTGGTAAAACATACAAATGTTTGGTGGAAGACGGTAAAATGTGACAAACATACAAATGTATGGTAGAAGACGGTAAAATGTGGTAAAACATACAAATGTATGGAGGAAGACGTTAAAATGTGGTAAGACATACAAATGTAGGGTGGAAGACGGTAAAATTTGGTAAAACATACAAATGTATGGTGGAAGACGGTAAAATGTGGTAAGACATACAAACGTAGGGTGGAAGACGGTAAAATGTGGTAAAACATACAAATATGTGGTGGAAGACGGTGAAATTTGGTAAATCATACAAATATATGGTGGAAGACGGTAAAATGTGGTAAGACATACAAATGTAGGGTGGAAGACGGTAAAATGTGTTAAAACATACAAATATATGGTGGAAGACGGTTAAATATGGTAAAACATACAAATGTATGGTGGAAGACGGTAAAATGTGTTAAAACATACAAATATATGGTGGAAGACGGTTAAATATGGTAAAACATACAAATATATGGTGGAAGACGGTTAATAATGGTAAATCCTTGAAAATCTGATTAAATTATGGTAAAAAAGGCCTCGTCCGCAATCGACTCATCAAAATGATAGAATACAGTAAAAATATTCCGATTAATTAATTCATGGTCTTAAAATATGGTACAATATCATTTTAAACCATTTCATGTAGTCAAATGTATGGCATAAGACTCTAAAACAGCAAACAGCATACTGAACCTCTAAAAACATAGTCAAATATTGTAAAAAATCATTAAAAACCTTAAAAAATAGTCAAATATATGACGGAAGACGTTTAACATGATGAAAATGACCTTGAAAAACTAAAATTTGGAAAATATCACTAAAAACCAGTAAAGTATATGATAAAACATGATTGATCCTTGAAAAGCATTGTGAAATATGCTAAACCATCATTAAAAACCGTTAAACATCGTAAAATATGATAAAACCATGAAAAACATAGAAAAATATGGAAAAACATCTCTTTAATCAGTTAAACGTAGTAAAAAGACGGTAAAACATCATATAACATAATTAAGACTTTAGAAACACAGTTAAATATGGTCAAATACCATTTGAAACCAGAAAAATTTGTCAAATATATGGCGACAGACGGTAAATTATCGTATTATGTGATAACACTTGAAAAACATAGTAAAAACACATCGCAAAGTAGTAGGAAACATAAAGACATATTGAAAGACATTGTAAAACGTTTCGTGTAAGATAGCCTATAGACCGTCTTTTAGGATTGCCAAACATTTTCTTCCCACCACGAAGTTGACTATGCCTTGCAATGTGTTTTCTAATGTTAGGATTATGCGGAAGGTAGCTCCACGGTTAGGTAGCACGGGCGCCATCGGGAAATAGCTTGACGATTGATTCACGATGTTGAGAGATATACGCTAGAGTTGTGTTTTCATCCAGTGCTCTGTGTTTGACGGCTTGCTGACGGCGTGGCGTACAGATACGTTTTATTTTTTGTTACCTTTTCTTATTCATTATTTTTGTTTGTTTTATTGGTTTACGACGCAGTTGCTTGTATTATTTCTATCATTTATTATTTCTTAAATAATAAGTATTGTTTGTTTTTTTTTATTATAAATTTAATTTAGACCATCCGAACATCCTCAAAATTCGCAGAACTTCTCTTGGTGAATAATCATACCCCACTTAACAACAAGGGTCCTAAACCATTGCATATAGAAAAAAAGGGCATTAGATTAAATTTACTTGAACAATTAGAAATCAATTAACGAACGAATGACCCAAATTTAACACTAATTAATAAAGTACGGAAAATAATTTACTCACCACTTCTCAGTATTTTCACAAAACCCAAGCAGTATAATGCACCCAAATAATTCATAGCAATAAAGTCATTAGTAAATAATTAAGAACTCATTACCATTTACTGAGGGGAAAATATAGATTGGTTTAACCAACAATAGATCATGTCATCGGTTTAACCAGTAATAAATCAATGTATGCACCTTCAAAATTTACATTTGAAATAGTATAAATACGTCGTCTCAATGTGGACTAACCACAGTTTGAAAATTGCCTTGTAAGCCGAAACAGCTGTCACAATAATAAAAAACTAAAACACTTGCAGAACTTAATAATAATATTATCAAATTTAATCTAAATTAAATTTATAATAAAAAAAAATTAAATGGAGTTCTACGAATTAAACACAAAAACAATAAATAACTATTGTTTGATTTTTTTTTGTAATTTGTTGAAATGGCGGAGGACAAAAATCGACCTCCGGACCCTGAGTCCATTTCTTATATTGTAGACGACTACGATTCTGATGATATTCAGACTTCTGTAACCATTCCTCCCGAAAACGACGACCACCGCTTTGCCTTAATGTACCTCCTAAAATTAAATCTCTTTCACAATCAAACGAAGCCCCAATTTCTAATGGAAGTTATAATGATACCATTCCTCGAGAAGCAAAAGCTATTGAGCTTATGTATTCTATTTCATCTTCAGCTCCATTTACTGTCAATGTCCAAAGGACTGAACAGGGGAAAATAATTCATCCCCTGGATTTTGGTAAATTTATTTTTAGCTCAAAACTCAATAACCTTGGTATTATAAATGGATCAATAAAACCGGAAGGTCGATACAAACTATCCATAGAATTACTTTTAATTTAACCAGAATAGGCAGAGTAAGAGGAATCCCAACCGATCTATCAGAAACAGTAATAGTAGACGCTCTTAATGACTCTCAATTAACTCCAAAAGTTTTAAAAGCACGTCGTTTGAATTTCAAGGATACTTCCACCGGCACCACTATATAGAAACCTTTTTATTTATTATAACGCTCTTACCGTTGAAATATACAGATTCCCGACTATCCAATGTTTCAACTGTTGCCGTTTTGGAAATTAAACCTATTTGTCGTTCCCCTCCTTATTGTTTCCATTGCGGAGAGGATCATCCCTTTAAACAGTGTCAAAATACAAGGAATAACCCTATTTGTATTAATTGTAAGGGCAACCAAACTGCTGTTAGTGTGGCCTGTCCAGAGTTATCTAGACAGAGAAATATCAAACAGACAATGGCTGCAGACAACATTTCCTACTTTCAGGCCTCTCAATTATTCCCTCCCACAAAAAAATCTATTGCAGAGATAACGACTAACGCTTCTCTTTTTCATTTTTCTTCCCCTAAATCCCTTCTTTCACCTTCCCACAAAGAAACAATTTTCAAACCGATAAAATCTAATCCAAAATTTATTCCTTCTTTCGATAAAAAACTACATAATGATCTTTTACTTAACCCGAAGGGAAATAATAAATCCCAGGCTCCCAATGGGACTGCCTTAAAAAACTTTTCCACTTCCGATATCTTCCCTAAGGTCATGATTGAAAATTCTTTTTTTATTCAAACTTTAATTACCCTATTAATTACGATCCTTTCAAATAACAATAAAGTACCGTCCAGAGCTGCCGAATATATGAAATCTTTACTCTCTAGCCTTCCCGATGTATCCGCAACTGAGCAAAATACTTCAATGGAATAGTAGAAGTCTATTCGCAAATTGATCTTGTACAGTTACTTGATGAACATAATATTTCAGTTGCTGCCATCTCCGAAACCTGGTTAAAACCCTCATACCAATTTAAAATTCCTGGATATCACTGTCTAAGACATGATAGACTGGATGGCAAAGGTGGCACTGCTTTTATTATACATAATTCTATCCCTTTTAAACAAATTATTTTCCACACTCTCTCCAATAATTTTCAGAAAGTAGAAGCTGTTGTATCTGATATTACATAACTATTAATATATATCCCTCCCTTTACAATTTTTGTTGAAAACGAATGGTCAACATTTATATCCTAGATTCGTCCCCCGTAAATGATACTTGGGGACTTCAATGCTCATTCTCCTTCTTGGGGCAGTGAGTTAACAAACCGTTCTGGCCATAATCTATTAGATTTTATGGATACATATTATTTATGTATTCTTAATGACGGATCTCCAACTCGTTTTACTGCCCCTCAACATCGGAAAAGTGGAGTCGATTTATCTTTTTGCTCATCTTCGGTGATTCCCATATGTTCTCGGAATATTCTTAAAAATCCCCTTTCCAGTGACCATTTTCCTATAATAATTACCTTCCACCATCTATCTTCCACGCATTCCTTTTCGATAAACAATAGTTTTAAATTTACAACGAAAGACGCGAATTGGAGAAATTTTTCTTCAGAATTAGACTCCATTGTTCAAGCATCTAAGTCTTCCCTTGTCAACACTAGTTTACAATGTGAATTATTTCCTAACATGATAGTAAAAGCTGCAGAATTAACACTTAAAAAACGTAATGTTAACATTAAGATAAAACAAACCACCCCACTGTGGGATGAAGAATGCACTAGTGTCGTTAAATCCAGAAGAGAAGCATTTTCCATTTTCCGTAAATGTATGTCTTTCGAAAATTACCTTTCTGTGAAACGCGTCCAGGCAGAAGCGAAACGCGTTTTGAAAAACAAAAAGCGGTCTGGATGAATGAATCTCCCCAGTCATCCGTATGGTCCTATTTAAAAAAATTCGGTTCGTCATATACCTTAGGCATTTGGTTTGACACGAAACTTAACTTTATCAAGCATATTGAAATAATTACCAATAAAGCTTTGAAAATGCTGGGATTTATTTTAAGGGTATCTAGTGATTTCAAAAATGTAAATACTGTAAAAACATTATAAATTTCACTCCTTGTTGAATATAATATAATATAATATAATATACAGTTGAGTTTCTCTGTAAGGAAAGAAGAGGTTTATTGTGTTAATCTCATAAGATTTACATAAAGAAAAGCATTCAGTAACAAAACATTACCTGTAAGGAAAGAAACGACATTTAATGTTATTAATTGTTATGTCAATTCCTTAATCACAATCACGATAGCAATTACAAATTATTGAAATTATTCCCATCAATCTGCCTTGTCACAACCCATAGATTACATTTACTATGTCTTAAACCATAGATTACGAAATATCGAGTCGACTGTGTAGGTACTGTGGCGCACATCCAGCTAGTGACAGTCCACGACACACACTGCCACAATGACAAGACAAGCTCGGCATTGCCTTGAATTAAAGAAAATTATATTTTTCTTTACATATATATTTATGCTCTCTATGGTATGTTTGGGATCGCACCAACCTCCCCACAGTCCGGAATAAATATAATTATTATATAAGTGTAAAATTATTTAAGGTCTGAAACCAACAAGGCAGTTATGACAATTATTATTATAAAGGAAACCAACCCGACGAAGGCTCGCTGCTAAGACGCGCTAGTATAGCATACTGCCATCAGAACAGTGGGAAAGTTGATGTGGGCTAATTTAATTAAAATAAAATAATAAAAAATTAAATGTGTGATAAAAAAGTATGAGTGCAATGCTTATTAAGCTGGGGACTCGCTTCCAGATAAAATTATAGTTGTTAATTTATTTGTGGATTTATCTGCGGACGCATTTAAAGAGAAAACCATTCTTGAGTTTGAAGTACAGTTTTAAAATTCTTATTGCTGACTAGGTGTTTTCGGAACCAATCTCATAAGCTGAAATGTCAGACATTGAAAGTATTGTCTCTCTTCAGTTTACATAATGTCTGTTGTTTGATTCTAGATGGAAAGACATCAGATTGGACGACGGTGTTGAACATGAATGTGATAGCGCTGAGCATCGCTACTCGGGAGGCCCTGAAGAGCATGAGGACTCGAGGAGATGATGGTCAGATAATCAATATCAACAGGTTCAACTTTCAACTTATTATCATACTCATCAATAAAAATAATTCACAATGTTAAAAGATTAAGGAAGAAATGATGAAGCATACTTCACTTTGAAGCAAGAGGTTCTGTATCAGATTCAGATTTAAAGATTGCCAGCAGTGCATTCCAGTTTTAAAATGTACTTAGTATTTCATATAGGTGTAGCACATTGATTAGTTGGGGTACCGCAATTCATTTACTCCACTAAGACACATTTCTAAAATAATTGAATAAATAATAGTGCTTCGTCAACGTTCGCAAAAACATCTCGAGAATAAAAGACACGCATTCATCACTGAAAATCTCGGTTATTTTTCAGGTGACAAATCAAATAAGCAATAAATGTTGAATGAAACATACGTGTACACATTGAATTATTTGGCGGGTTTAGAATAAACCGACGCGACGTAGCGCAATGGTAGAGAATCTGACCGACAATCAGAAAGCTGCGGGTTCAATTCCCGTCAGCGGCATTTATTTTTTCAATTTATACAATACGGGTGTTTCAGGCTTGTCATCCTTTGTGCTATGCATAAAAAATTATTTATAAACATTAAAATATTTGAAAAAAGATTAATTTGTACTTATTGTTCAGAAATTATTGTAAGGAACATATGAATAAATACATGTTATGTGTGTGTTTCAGCATTGTGGGCCACCAGATCCCTCGCCACCAGGGCTTTAACGCCGGTATCTACTCCCCCAGCAAGTACGCAGTCACCGCCCTCACGGAGACTGTGTCCCACGAGCTCTCTGTGAGAAAAAATTGCATTAGATTAGAAAGGGCAAATCGGAAGTAGACCCTCAACCTGCTATAACACCTACTTCAACGGCATCCTCTGTTAATAAAAACACATCCTCAAAATTCGCAGAACATCTCTTGGTGAATAATCATACCCCACTTAACAACAAGGGTCCTAAACCATTGCATATAGAAAAAAAATTGCATTACATTAGACTCTTTCGATGTGTTTTTACTATGTTTTGCAAGGTCTTATCACGTAGTACGATGATTTATCGTCTGTCGCCATAAACTTGACTTTAATTTATGGTTTTTAATTGTATTTAACAATATTTCACTGTGTTTCTCAAGTTTTAATTATGTTATTTGATGTTTTATCGTCTTTTTACTACGTTTAACTGATTTAAGAGACGTTTTACCACATTTTTCTATGTTTTTCATGGTTTTATCATATTTTACGATGTTTTACGATTTTTAATGATGGTTTACCATATTTCACAATGCTTTTCAAAGATCAATCATGTTTTACCATATATTTTACTGGTTTTTGTGATATTTTCCACATTTTTTGTTTTTTAAGGTCATTTTCATCATGTAAAACGTCTTCCGTCATATATTAGACTAGTTTTTACGGTTTTTAATGATTTTTTACAATATTTGACAATGTTTTTAAAGGTTTAGCATGCTGTTTGCTCTTTTAGAGACTTCTGCCATACATTTGACTACATTAAACGGTTTTTAATGATATTGTACCATATTTTACGAGCATAAATTAATTAATCGGAATATTTTTACGGTATTCTATCATTTTGATGAGTTGATTGCGGATGAGGCCTTTTTAGCCATAATTTAATCAGATTTTCAAGGTTTTACCATATTTCACTGTCTTCCACCATATATTTGTATGTTTTACCACACTTTACCGTCTTCCACCATACATTTGTATGTTTTACCACATTTTACTGTCTTCCACCACATATTTGTATGTTTTACCACATTTTATTGTCTTCCACCCAACATTTGTATGTTTTACCATATTTTACGGTCTCCCACCATACATTTGTATGTTTTACCACATTTTACTGCCTTCCACCACATATTTATATGCTTTACCACATTTTATTGTCTTCCACCCAACATTTGTATGTTTTACCATATTTTACGGTCTCCCACCATACATTTGTATGTTTTACCACATTTTATTGTCTTCCACCACATATTTGTATGTTTTACCACATTTTACCGTCTTCCACCCAACATTTGTATGTTTTACCATATTTTACTCTCTTCCAGCATACATTTGTAAGTTTTACTACATTTTACTGTCTTCCACCACATATTTGTATGTTTTACCACATTTTACCGTCTTCCACCACATATTTGTATGTTTTACCACATTTTTCCGTCTTCTAGCATACATTTGTATGTTTTACCCTATGTTATCCCATTTTAGAATTTTTACCGTGTTTAAGATTATTTTAGCACATGTTTTCATTCTTCACAGTATTTTTCTACGCTGGACCTGTTTCATTTTTTTATACCGTATTTCCCATGTTAAATAATGATTCATCACATCATCAATTGATTAAATGTCATTTATGAACCTTCGCTATGTTTTTCCACCATTTACTGTTTTTAAAGATATATATTAGTATCTTACTATGTTAAACCATATTTGCATGTGTTTTACAACGTTGGTAAATTATGGTTTAAAATGACAAAAACAAGACGAAAAATGAGGAACAGGTTAACCATTAGACGTTTGGGAAAATTTTATAAAGAAAACTAAGAAAAATGGTAGAAAAAGAGTAAATACGCTTAAACATGGAAAAACACGACCAGTATTGTGAAAAATTGTCAAATGTGGTTAAAGATGACAAAGCATGGCAAAAAATTAGGAATTTGTTGATAAACGGTACGCTGTCTAAAAGACTGCCAAACATAGTATACATGGTAAAATGTGTTTAAAGCTAGAACACTCACAATACAAGTTAAAACAAGTAAAACATGTGAAAAAATGGTAAAATTCGTTGAAACCTAGCGAAAACATGGTTAAATAATTTAATAAAGGTAAGATTAGCAAAAAATGACGAAATTCAGTAGGAAAAGTTGAAAAATGTTAAAATTTGTAAAACTTGGTGATATTTTCTTGAGCACAGCTAAATTAACATATTAAAAGCATCGAAAATAGGTTTTCATACAAGAGAAACCCAATATCGGCGAAATGTTCACAATAATGAAAGTTCGTGAACAGACTCAATCAAAGTACACAGTGAAAAAAAAAATTCAGTAAAAGTGCTGAAAAATACGTAAAAATGGTAAACGGTAAGTTTAAATTGGTAAAAAATCGCAAAGAACAATCCAGAAAATTGGCGAAAAACGGATAATAGTGTCAAAAAATGTCAAAGATGAGATTTTTCAAAAAATTTCAAAGATGAGATTTTTCAAAAAATGAACGGAATAGATATAGAATAGGAAGTAGAACGGGAAAACTTACAAACTATATACAATGAAGAAAAAACAAATGGATAATAGACTAAACAATTTCACACATCGGAAAAGTGCAAAAGACGATTTATCGCATGAAATTCAGTTAAATATCGTTGAAGGCCTAAAAAACATAAAATAGAAAACATGTTTTAAGTTGGCGAAATATATTTTTTTAATATATTTTATAAAATACAGTATAATTATTTATATTTACAAAATAACAATATATTTCAAATTATAATTGAACATGTTTACCTTCACGAGAGTCTATAATACTCGTATGTTAAGGGGATAGGAAATGTATAAGATTCAGTAAAACAGTATATCCAAGATTTTCCACAATTTACACCATTTTAAACTATATTTTATTAATTATAGGCCATTAAGAATGTTTTTCCTCTTTTTTACTATATTTTGTGTCCACATCGAATATTTCTTTTAAAAGATTTATGTTCATTTGGAAATAAATTAAATTAATTTACATTATACTGTGTCCGATCGGACAAAACTGTGTCCGATCGGACAAATAATTGTCCGATCAGACGATTTTTTGTCCAATCGGACAATACTTTGTCCGATCGGACAAGTCTGTGTCCGATTGGACAAGTCTGTCCATCAGAATTGGACAATAATTTATCCGATCGGACACAGACTTGTCCGATCGGACACAGCCTTGTCCGATCGGACACAGACCTGTCCGATCGGACAAAGAATTGTCCGATCGGACAATTCTTTGTCCGATCGGACACAGTTTTGTCCGATCGGACAAAGTATTGTCCGATCGGACACAGACTTGTCCGATCGGACAATTATTTGTCCGATCGGACACAGTTTTGTCCGATCGGACACAGTATTGTCTGATCGGACAAAGTATTGTCCGATGGGAATAACTTTATCCAATTGGACAACACTTTAGACAACTGCTACGTCGGATGTTTTTGTTAGGACATTTCTGTCCATCTGTCAATACAATAATTTGTAGAATTACAATTCTTTTGATAAATTCAAAATTTTCTCCACAATTTTTCAAAGGGATGCGTCAATGCATACGTTCAACAATAAACATACTAACGCGTAGTAATGAGAAATTACGGTTAGAAGTTGAAATGCGGTAAATGACGTTAAAAATAGCAACGGCAAAGAGTTACTAAATCAATAAAGTAAAATGCAGTAATAATGTCCAACGTTAAATAACTCTTACTTTATTGTAAAAAGGTGGTTAAAGGCAAAGAGATTAATTAAATTAAATAAAATTGATTTCTTAAAAAATCAGAATACGGGATAAAACGCTTAAACGCATAAAAATGGCATAAAATGGTAAAAATGATAAAATACTTTAAAATTGTAGAAAAACAAATATGATAGAGTAAAGCAATAAGCATTTAAATACACTTTAAAGCATTAAAATGGTTAAAGGGATAAAATAATGTAAAAATTCAGAAACCAAAATATGATGATATGAATTAAATACGCTTAAAAGCATAAAAATGGTTAATAATGGTAAAAAGGATAAAATACTGTTAAAATGCAGAAACTCAAATATGATAGAGAAACGCAACTAGCACTAAATACGCTTAAAAGCATAAAAATGGTTAATAATGGTAAAAAGGACAAAATACTGTAAAAATGCAGAAACACAAATATGATGGAGAATCGCAACTACCGTAAAATATCATAAAACATGGTAAAAAATACAGTCTTTTAGTTAGTATACCATGTTTTCTCAATTTTGCTGTGCTTTCTCTTGTTTAAGCATATTAAACACAATTCATCCCTTGTTTTACCGTGTTTGATCAATTTTTCAATTTTTTGTTTGACATTCACAATGAATTCCAATATTTTACGTTTTAACCACGTTTCGTTTTGTTTTACCATATTATATCACTATTTACTTTGTTTTAGCGTGTTTTACCAATTTTTACATTGATTTACATTATTTTATGATTTTTTTCCATGTATTACGGTGTTTCATACAAAACTCATAAAAACATGGTTTAATATTATGAATATATATTGTCTTTAATTGTATAACAATTGTTTTAGCGAGTATTAACGTGTATTGATGTTTTCGCGTCTCAACTTACTTATTGCATTTTTACTGCATTTTAAACAGGCATTTTACGTCTTTGTCCACACAACTGCATTGTACCACTTTTACGCTTACACATTTCACGGTTTTTACGTGTTAACCTAGTTTTAAGGTATGATTTTCTGAATCTTACATTTTTTGCCATATACTGCTATTTATTAAATCATTGACAGCATTTAGCTTTTTATTAAATTTTTAAACGAGGTAAACCTGGTCTATAAGGGCCTGCAGGTATATTTCACTGATTTTAAACAGATTTAAATTTTTCCGATTTTTTTCATTGCTTTACATATCTTATTGATTTTTTCAATGTTTTACCAAGTATAACCCAATAAGGAGGTAAAACACATAAAAACATGGTTGAATAGGACGATACGTGGCAAAATGTCATAAAAAGAGGTGATGTTTCGAAAATTAACCATATTTCACCAATTAACGTGGTAAATTCATAAAAACATGAGTCAATATAAAAAAACGTGGTAAGATATTAAAAAACGTCACAACACGTGGAAAACGTGGCAAACCATGGCAAAATGACATAAAAGAAGTTAAAACATCGTAAAATAATTTTTTTTCCCATTGTATCATTTTTACCGTGTTTTACATTATTTAACCACATTTTATCTTTTTTACCGTATTTTACATTATTTGAACACATTTTATCATTCTTTACGGAAGTTTACGATTTTCGACGTCCTACTGGACATATAAAATTTCCGATCGGACAGTATTTTCCATCTTCGAGAATTTTAACTGTGCTATGCCAACTTTTGCCATTCATTAAACTTTTAACCGCATTTTCGACTAAACAGCCATATTTAACCTTTTTTAAATTGTTATCTTGGTTAGCCTGGTTTTAAGGGCCTTTAGGCATATTTTACTAATTTTTGGCGAGATTTTCCAATTTTTCTTATGTTATAAGTATATTTTTAATTGTTTTCCATATTTCACTATGTTTCAACATATTTCACCAAATAACGAAGAAAAATACATAAAAACATGGTAAAATATGATCAAACGCGGTAAGATACTAAAAGACACGATATATTACGCCGTAAACGTTTCAAAACGTGGAAAATGTGATAAACCGAGGTGATGTTTTGAATTTATCACCACATTTCACCAAATAACGTGTTAAAAATCATAAAAACATGGTTCAATATGATGAAACGTGGTGAGATACTAAAAAACGTCACAACACGTGATAAATGTGGTTAAACGAGAGTAAATGTGATAAAACGAGGTAAAACATCATAAAATATCATTTAAAACGTAATTAAATTTATGGTGGTAGATGGTGAAACAATTCTTACATGGATAAAAGCTTGAAAATTTGATAATTCGTTGAAAATCATTAAAAGATGTAGGAAGTATGGTAAAACATAATCCAAAAGGTACACAACATGCTAAAACACTATAAATTCATGTAAAATATGTTAAAATATTCTAAAACACGGAAAATGAACTTGAAAATTCCAAAACTAAATTGGTAAACATGCTTAATGTGACAGAAGATGGTAAAACCTAGAAAATATGATAACATTATGTTAAGAGATGACAAGTTGCTTAAATATATAGAGTGGGAGACGACAAAACACAGTTAAACCTTGAAAAACATGGTAAAACACTATAAAATTGAGTAAACACGGTCAACGTAGTTACACACCGTAAATTATGAACATAAAAGATTGCATTTTTTTAATGAATTAAATACCGGAAACTGAATAGATATCCTTGACATGCGTTGTCCCATAAAAAAACGTCGTAGAAGTTGACGTAGTTAAACTTAGTAAAACGTGGATATTAATGTAGGTGAAGAACTGTAAAAATGTATAAATACTTAATTTTATCGTCTATAGGTTCCCCCAAGCGGTTAAAAATTAGTTAATCACAATAAAACTTATTTTCATTCCAGGATGTCAGGAGGTTAGTGCGATTCCACACGTCCCATAAAGATATACATGTTTTTGTAGAAAAATTAGATACAAAAAAATAGCAATGAAGTACAACTATGTAGGGCGTGGTCTTGAGTATCGGATGAGAGTATGTACATGACAAACCGTATAACATTTTCCTGATGGGATTGCCATCGGGATAGTTTGTTTATATATATGGTAGGTATATTCCTAGCTTTCAATTTCTCCCATAATGTTTTATGACAGACCCTGTCGAAGGCATCACTTAGTTCTAAGAAGTACTCTCATAGGAAATTGTTTTGTTTGCATCGCTAATAAATGTATATGCGCCATTTGTCAGTCTTTCAATATCGATACAACTGTACTTATTTTCGGTGTCGAAATGCTAAAGTTCTTTCCCAAATATGGGTTGAGCCTTAAAATCTCCCATTAAAATGATTTCAGAGTGTGTGTTATATTGAATGATCGTGTTTATTTTGAAAAGGTAGTTGGTGAAGTCGGTAAGGTTGTCCGCATGACATACCGGCATGTAGACAGTCAGTATGCTTATCGTCCCTCCGTTGGTAGTTGACTGAATACCAGCGATATTCTTACTTCTGCAGCTCGTATTAAAGTACTGCGACTCCTCCGTAGGGTCGGACCCGTAGTGGTCCGTTTGTTCAATCTACAGCAGAGGTACCCCACCCCTGGATGTTCGGATAATTGGATAGATTCGATGTTTCGTTTTGTAATAACCACGTTTCTTGCAAAAGTATTACATCGTAGGTATCGCACATATCTATAATGAAGTTGATGTTTCTTTTATAACTTAAAACATTACCAGTCTGCAAAATTCTTTGTTCGTGTAGGTTTTGAAATCTTTCTTTGGTATAGTTAACTTGAAAGATCCAAATTGGGTGGGATTTCGTTGTATTATTTTTTCTACTTGGATTTTACTTCCTTCTATTTTACTATTGATAAAGTTTGGAATATTATCCTCAGTTACGCAACTGTCGAACCTCGAAACAAAGAGCGATGTTTTTAATTCTTAGAAATATTTTGACAAGCAAATTATAATATTTTCACCTTGATTATGTCAATGGCAGTGCTTAAACAAAACCTACTTTGGTAAACAGGCTACAAAAATATGTCGTATTTTGTTATTCGGCGGTACATCCTCACTGCATATTCCTACGGGGAAAGAGAATTTTTGATTGAAAAAATATTTGTCTAGTAAATTTCCACTCAAGACGCCTGCAAATGTAAGTTTATCGACTTTTGTCATAGCAGTAAACCCTCTCTCCTTCCCTTTCGGGGACACATGGTTACATAATATGTAAACGTATGTAGCGTATATCTCTCAACATCGTGAATCAATCGTCAAGCTATTTCCCGATTGCGCCCATGCTACCTAACCGTGGAGCTACTTTCCGCCTACTCCTAACATTATAAAACACATTGCAAGGCATAGTCAACTTCGTGGTAGGAAGAAAATGTTTGGCAATCTTAAAAGACAGTCTAGACTATCTTACACGATACGTTTTACAATGTCTTTCAATGTGTCTTTATGTTTCCTACTACCTTTCGATGTGTATTTACTATGTTTTGCAAGGTCTTATCACGTAGTACGATGATTTATCGTCTGTCGCCATAAACTTGACTTTAATTTATGGTTTTTAATTGTATTTAACAATATTTCACTGTGTTTCTCAAGTTTTAATTATGTTATTCGATGTTTTATCGTCTTTTTACTACGTTTAACTGATTTAAGAGCCGTTTTACCACATTTTTCTATGTTTTTCATGGTTTTATCATATTTTACGATGTTTTACGATTTTTAATGATGGTTTACCATATTTCACAATGCTTTTCAAAGATCAATCATGTTTTACCATATATTTTACTGGTTTTTGTGATATTTTCCACATTTTTTGTTTTTTAAGGTCATTTTCATCATGTAAAACGTCTTCCGTCATATATTAGACTAGTTTTTACGGTTTTTAATGATTTTTTTACAATATTTGACAATGTTTTTAAAGGTTTAGCATGCTGTTTGCTCTTTTAGAGACTTCTGCCATACATTTGACTACATTAAACGGTTTTTAATGATATTGTACCATATTTTACGACCATTAATTAATTAATCGGAATATTTTTACGGTATTCTATCATTTTGATGAGTTGATTGCGGACAAGGCCTTTTTTGCAATAATTTAATCAGATTTTCAAGGTTTTACCATATTTCACCGTCTTCCACTATTTATTTGTATGTTTTACCACATTTTACCGTCTTCCACCCAACATTTGTATGTCTTACCACATTTTACTGTCTTCCACCATACATTTGTATGTTTTACCACATTTTACCATCCTCCACCATATATTTGTATGATTTACCAAATTTCACCGTCTTCCACCACAAATTTGTATGTTTTACCACATTTTACCGTCTTCAACTCTACATTTGTATGTCTTACCACATTTTACGGTCTTACACCATACATCTGTATGTTTTACCACATTTTACGTTTCTCCACCATATATTTGTATGATTTACCAAATTTCACCGTCTTCCACCATATATTTGTATGTTTTACCACATTTTACCGTCTTCCACCATAAATTTGTATGTTTTAACACATTTTACCGTCTTCCACCATACATTTGTATGTTTTACCAAATTTCACCGTCTTCTACCTATATTTGTATGTTTTACCGAATTTCACCGTCATCCACCATATATTTTTATGTTTTTGTAACATTTTACCGTCTTCCACCATACATTTGCATGTTTTCCACAATCCACCGTCTTTCACCAAACATTTGTATGTTTTCCCACATTTAACCGTCTTCCACCATTAATTTGTATGTCTTACATCAATTTACCATCTTCCACTATACATGTGATTGTTTTTAGACATTTTACCGTCTTCCACCATACATTTGTGTGTTTAACGATATTTACCGTCTTCCACCAAACATTTGTATGTTTTACAACATTTTACCGTCTTCCACCATACATTTGTATGTTTTACCACATTTTACCGTCTTCTACCATTTATTTGTTTGTTTAACCACATTTTACCGTCTTCCACCATACATTTGAATGTTTTACCACATTTTACCGTCTTCCACCATAATTTTCTCTGTTTTACCTATTTTATCCAATTTTAGAATTTTTACCGTGTTTTGAATTATTTTGGCACAATTTATCATTCTTCACAGTGTTTTTATTTTTATTTTTGACCTTTTTTCTCTATTTCTTACGGTTTTTAATGATGGTTTACCATATTTCACAATGTTTTTAGAGGTTCAATCATGTTTTACCGTATACTTTAGTGGTTTTTAGTTATATTTTCCAAATTTGAGTTTTTCAAGGTCATTTTCAGAAAGTTTTCATCTTCCATCATATATTTGACTAGTTTTTACGGTTTTCAATGATTTTTTACAATATTTGACTATGTTTTTAAAGGTTTAGCATGCTGTTTGCTGTTTAAGAGTCTTCTACCATACATTTGACTACATTAAACGGTTTTGTATGATATTGTACCATAAAAAAAACTTATACTTATAAGCCGATATAAACTCAAAAAAATGATAGCTAGAAATGTCCTAACGGACACTAGAAATGTCCGATCGGATACAAGAAATGTCCGATGGGACACTAGAAATGTCCGATGGGATATTGAAATGTCCGATCGGACACTAGAAATGTCCTATCGGACATAGAAATGTCCTATCAGACACTAGAAATGTCCTATCGGACACTAGAAATGTCCGATGGGACATTTAAATGTCCGATCGGACACCAGATATGTCCTATCGGACAAGGAAATGTCCTATCGGACACTAGAAATGTCCGATCAGACACAAGAAAGTCCGATGGGACACTACAAATGTCCGATGGGACATTGAAATGTCCGATCGGACACAAAAAATGTCCGATAGGACACAAGAAATGTCAGATGGGACACTAGAAGTGTCCGATGGGACATTGAAATGTCCGATGGGACATTGAAATGTCCGATGGGACATTTAAATGTCCTATCGTACACTAGAAATGTCCGATCGGACACTAAAAATGTCCTTTCGGACATCCGAAATGTTCGATCAGACAGTATTTTACGTTTTTGAGTATTTGAAGTACAGTGTACAACATTTTTTTTAAATTTATTTTTTTTAGACCATTTTTTTCCATATTTCACCGTCTGTTTCCGTCCGTCACCACAAGTTTCTGTGTTTTACCTTCTTTTACCCCATTTTAGCATTTTTACTCTGTTAAACAATATTTTGGCACGTGTTTTCATTCTTCACAAGGTTTAACTATGTGAAACCTATTTTCACTATTTTTACCGTATTTTTCCGTAAAACATTCAAATATATGGTTGAGCACGTTAAAATGTGGTCAAACATTCAAATGTATGGTAGAAGACGGTTAAATGTGGTAAAACATGCAAATGTATGGTAGAAGACGGTAAATTGTATTAAAACTTTCGAATGTATGGTGGAAGACGGTAAAATGTGGTAAAACATACAAATGTATGGTAGAAGACGGTAAAATGTGGTAAAACATACAAATGTTTGGTGGAAGACGGTAAAATGTGACAAACATACAAATGTATGGTAGAAGACGGTAAAATGTGGTAAAACATACAAATGTATGGAGGAAGACGGTAAAATGTGGTAAGACATACAAATGTAGGGTGGAAGACGGTAAAATTTGGTAAAACATACAAATGTATGGTAGAAGACAGTAAATTGTATTAAAACATTCAAATGTATGGTGGAAGACGGTAAAATGAGGTAAAACATACAAATGTATGGTAGAAGACGGTAAAATGTGGTAAAACATACAAATGTTTGGTGGAAGACGGTAAAATGTGTTAAAACATACAAATTTATGGTGGAAGACGGTAAAATGTGGTAAAACATACAAATATATGGTGGAAGACGGTGAAATTTGGTAAATCATACAAATATATGGTGGAGAAACGTAAAATGTGGTAAAACATACAAATGTATGGTGGAAGACGGTAAAATGTGGTAAGACATACAAACGTAGGGTGGAAGACGGTAAAATGTGGTAAAACATACAAATATGTGGTGGAAGACGGTGAAATTTGGTAAATCATACAAATATATGGTGGAAGACGGTAAAATGTGGTAAGACATACAAATGTAGGGTGGAAGACGGTAAAATGTGTTAAAACATACAAATATATGGTGGAAGACGGTTAAATATGGTAAAACATACAAATGTATGGTGGAAGACGGTAAAATGTGTTAAAACATACAAATATATGGTGGAAGACGGTTAAATATGGTAAAACATACAAATATATGGTGGAAGACGGTTAATAATGGTAAATCCTTGAAAATCTGATTAAATTATGGTAAAAAAGGCCTCGTCCGCAATCGACTCATCAAAATGATAGAATACAGTAAAAATATTCCGATTAATTAATTCATGGTCTTAAAATATGGTACAATATCATTTTAAACCATTTCATGTAGTCAAATGTATGGCATAAGACTCTAAAACAGCAAACAGCATACTGAACCTCTAAAAACATAGTCAAATATTGTAAAAAATCATTAAAAACCTTAAAAAATAGTCAAATATATGACGGAAGACGTTTAACATGATGAAAATGACCTTGAAAAACTAAAATTTGGAAAATATCACTAAAAACCAGTAAAGTATATGATAAAACATGATTGATCCTTGAAAAGCATTGTGAAATATGCTAAACCATCATTAAAAACCGTTAAACATCGTAAAATATGATAAAACCATGAAAAACATAGAAAAATATGGAAAAACATCTCTTTAATCAGTTAAACGTAGTAAAAAGACGGTAAAACATCATATAACATAATTAAGACTTTAGAAACACAGTTAAATATGGTCAAATACCATTTGAAACCAGAAAAATTTGTCAAATATATGGCGACAGACGGTAAATTATCGTATTATGTGATAACACTTGAAAAACATAGTAAAAACACATCGCAAAGTAGTAGGAAACATAAAGACATATTGAAAGACATTGTAAAACGTTTCGTGTAAGATAGCCTATAGACCGTCTTTTAGGATTGCCAAACATTTTCTTCCCACCACGAAGTTGACTATGCCTTGCAATGTGTTTTCTAATGTTAGGATTATGCGGAAGGTAGCTCCACGGTTAGGTAGCACGGGCGCCATCGGGAAATAGCTTGACGATTGATTCACGATGTTGAGAGATATACGCTAGAGTTGTGTTTTCATCCAGTGCTCTGTGTTTGACGGCTTGCTGACGGCGTGGCGTACAGATACGTTTTATTTTTTGTTACCTTTTCTTATTCATTATTTTTGTTTGTTTTATTGGTTTACGACGCAGTTGCTTGTATTATTTCTATCATTTATTATTTCTTAAATAATAAGTATTGTTTGTTTTTTTTTATTATAAATTTAATTTAGACCATCCGAACATCCTCAAAATTCGCAGAACTTCTCTTGGTGAATAATCATACCCCACTTAACAACAAGGGTCCTAAACCATTGCATATAGAAAAAAAGGGCATTAGATTAAATTTACTTGAACAATTAGAAATCAATTAACGAACGAATGACCCAAATTTAACACTAATTAATAAAGTACGGAAAATAATTTACTCACCACTTCTCAGTATTTTCACAAAACCCAAGCAGTATAATGCACCCAAATAATTCATAGCAATAAAGTCATTAGTAAATAATTAAGAACTCATTACCATTTACTGAGGGGAAAATATAGATTGGTTTAACCAACAATAGATCATGTCATCGGTTTAACCAGTAATAAATCAATGTATGCACCTTCAAAATTTACATTTGAAATAGTATAAATACGTCGTCTCAATGTGGACTAACCACAGTTTGAAAATTGCCTTGTAAGCCGAAACAGCTGTCACAATAATAAAAAACTAAAACACTTGCAGAACTTAATAATAATATTATCAAATTTAATCTAAATTAAATTTATAATAAAAAAAAATTAAATGGAGTTCTACGAATTAAACACAAAAACAATAAATAACTATTGTTTGATTTTTTTTTGTAATTTGTTGAAATGGCGGAGGACAAAAATCGACCTCCGGACCCTGAGTCCATTTCTTATATTGTAGACGACTACGATTCTGATGATATTCAGACTTCTGTAACCATTCCTCCCGAAAACGACGACCACCGCTTTGCCTTAATGTACCTCCTAAAATTAAATCTCTTTCACAATCAAACGAAGCCCCAATTTCTAATGGAAGTTATAATGATACCATTCCTCGAGAAGCAAAAGCTATTGAGCTTATGTATTCTATTTCATCTTCAGCTCCATTTACTGTCAATGTCCAAAGGACTGAACAGGGGAAAATAATTCATCCCCTGGATTTTGGTAAATTTATTTTTAGCTCAAAACTCAATAACCTTGGTATTATAAATGGATCAATAAAACCGGAAGGTCGATACAAACTATCCATAGAATTACTTTTAATTTAACCAGAATAGGCAGAGTAAGAGGAATCCCAACCGATCTATCAGAAACAGTAATAGTAGACGCTCTTAATGACTCTCAATTAACTCCAAAAGTTTTAAAAGCACGTCGTTTGAATTTCAAGGATACTTCCACCGGCACCACTATATAGAAACCTTTTTATTTATTATAACGCTCTTACCGTTGAAATATACAGATTCCCGACTATCCAATGTTTCAACTGTTGCCGTTTTGGAAATTAAACCTATTTGTCGTTCCCCTCCTTATTGTTTCCATTGCGGAGAGGATCATCCCTTTAAACAGTGTCAAAATACAAGGAATAACCCTATTTGTATTAATTGTAAGGGCAACCAAACTGCTGTTAGTGTGGCCTGTCCAGAGTTATCTAGACAGAGAAATATCAAACAGACAATGGCTGCAGACAACATTTCCTACTTTCAGGCCTCTCAATTATTCCCTCCCACAAAAAAATCTATTGCAGAGATAACGACTAACGCTTCTCTTTTTCATTTTTCTTCCCCTAAATCCCTTCTTTCACCTTCCCACAAAGAAACAATTTTCAAACCGATAAAATCTAATCCAAAATTTATTCCTTCTTTCGATAAAAAACTACATAATGATCTTTTACTTAACCCGAAGGGAAATAATAAATCCCAGGCTCCCAATGGGACTGCCTTAAAAAACTTTTCCACTTCCGATATCTTCCCTAAGGTCATGATTGAAAATTCTTTTTTTATTCAAACTTTAATTACCCTATTAATTACGATCCTTTCAAATAACAATAAAGTACCGTCCAGAGCTGCCGAATATATGAAATCTTTACTCTCTAGCCTTCCCGATGTATCCGCAACTGAGCAAAATACTTCAATGGAATAGTAGAAGTCTATTCGCAAATTGATCTTGTACAGTTACTTGATGAACATAATATTTCAGTTGCTGCCATCTCCGAAACCTGGTTAAAACCCTCATACCAATTTAAAATTCCTGGATATCACTGTCTAAGACATGATAGACTGGATGGCAAAGGTGGCACTGCTTTTATTATACATAATTCTATCCCTTTTAAACAAATTATTTTCCACACTCTCTCCAATAATTTTCAGAAAGTAGAAGCTGTTGTATCTGATATTACATAACTATTAATATATATCCCTCCCTTTACAATTTTTGTTGAAAACGAATGGTCAACATTTATATCCTAGATTCGTCCCCCGTAAATGATACTTGGGGACTTCAATGCTCATTCTCCTTCTTGGGGCAGTGAGTTAACAAACCGTTCTGGCCATAATCTATTAGATTTTATGGATACATATTATTTATGTATTCTTAATGACGGATCTCCAACTCGTTTTACTGCCCCTCAACATCGGAAAAGTGGAGTCGATTTATCTTTTTGCTCATCTTCGGTGATTCCCATATGTTCTCGGAATATTCTTAAAAATCCCCTTTCCAGTGACCATTTTCCTATAATAATTACCTTCCACCATCTATCTTCCACGCATTCCTTTTCGATAAACAATAGTTTTAAATTTACAACGAAAGACGCGAATTGGAGAAATTTTTCTTCAGAATTAGACTCCATTGTTCAAGCATCTAAGTCTTCCCTTGTCAACACTAGTTTACAATGT
Organism: Hesperophylax consimilis; assembly: GCF_061612785.1. Classification (NCBI taxonomy): domain Eukaryota; kingdom Metazoa; phylum Arthropoda; class Insecta; order Trichoptera; family Limnephilidae; genus Hesperophylax; species Hesperophylax consimilis. Next base: position 18,161,205 of record NC_142846.1, read on the forward strand.
GAATTATTTCCTAACATGATAGTAAAAGCTGCAGAATTAACACTTAAAAAACGTAATGTTAACATTAAGATAAAACAAACCACCCCACTGTGGGATGAAGAATGCACTAGTGTCGTTAAATCCAGAAGAGAAGCATTTTCCATTTTCCGTAAATGTATGTCTTTCGAAAATTACCTTTCTGTGAAACGCGTCCAGGCAGAAGCGAAACGCGTTTTGAAAAACAAAAAGCGGTCTGGATGAATGAATCTCCCCAGTCATCCGTATGGTCCTATTTAAAAAAATTCGGTTCGTCATATACCTTAGGCATTTGGTTTGACACGAAACTTAACTTTATCAAGCATATTGAAATAATTACCAATAAAGCTTTGAAAATGCTGGGATTTATTTTAAGGGTATCTAGTGATTTCAAAAATGTAAATACTGTAAAAACATTATAAATTTCACTCCTTGTTGAATATAATATAATATAATATAATATACAGTTGAGTTTCTCTGTAAGGAAAGAAGAGGTTTATTGTGTTAATCTCATAAGATTTACATAAAGAAAAGCATTCAGTAACAAAACATTACCTGTAAGGAAAGAAACGACATTTAATGTTATTAATTGTTATGTCAATTCCTTAATCACAATCACGATAGCAATTACAAATTATTGAAATTATTCCCATCAATCTGCCTTGTCACAACCCATAGATTACATTTACTATGTCTTAAACCATAGATTACGAAATATCGAGTCGACTGTGTAGGTACTGTGGCGCACATCCAGCTAGTGACAGTCCACGACACACACTGCCACAATGACAAGACAAGCTCGGCATTGCCTTGAATTAAAGAAAATTATATTTTTCTTTACATATATATTTATGCTCTCTATGGTATGTTTGGGATCGCACCAACCTCCCCACAGTCCGGAATAAATATAATTATTATATAAGTGTAAAATTATTTAAGGTCTGAAACCAACAAGGCAGTTATGACAATTATTATTATAAAGGAAACCAACCCGACGAAGGCTCGCTGCTAAGACGCGCTAGTATAGCATACTGCCATCAGAACAGTGGGAAAGTTGATGTGGGCTAATTTAATTAAAATAAAATAATAAAAAATTAAATGTGTGATAAAAAAGTATGAGTGCAATGCTTATTAAGCTGGGGACTCGCTTCCAGATAAAATTATAGTTGTTAATTTATTTGTGGATTTATCTGCGGACGCATTTAAAGAGAAAACCATTCTTGAGTTTGAAGTACAGTTTTAAAATTCTTATTGCTGACTAGGTGTTTTCGGAACCAATCTCATAAGCTGAAATGTCAGACATTGAAAGTATTGTCTCTCTTCAGTTTACATAATGTCTGTTGTTTGATTCTAGATGGAAAGACATCAGATTGGACGACGGTGTTGAACATGAATGTGATAGCGCTGAGCATCGCTACTCGGGAGGCCCTGAAGAGCATGAGGACTCGAGGAGATGATGGTCAGATAATCAATATCAACAGGTTCAACTTTCAACTTATTATCATACTCATCAATAAAAATAATTCACAATGTTAAAAGATTAAGGAAGAAATGATGAAGCATACTTCACTTTGAAGCAAGAGGTTCTGTATCAGATTCAGATTTAAAGATTGCCAGCAGTGCATTCCAGTTTTAAAATGTACTTAGTATTTCATATAGGTGTAGCACATTGATTAGTTGGGGTACCGCAATTCATTTACTCCACTAAGACACATTTCTAAAATAATTGAATAAATAATAGTGCTTCGTCAACGTTCGCAAAAACATCTCGAGAATAAAAGACACGCATTCATCACTGAAAATCTCGGTTATTTTTCAGGTGACAAATCAAATAAGCAATAAATGTTGAATGAAACATACGTGTACACATTGAATTATTTGGCGGGTTTAGAATAAACCGACGCGACGTAGCGCAATGGTAGAGAATCTGACCGACAATCAGAAAGCTGCGGGTTCAATTCCCGTCAGCGGCATTTATTTTTTCAATTTATACAATACGGGTGTTTCAGGCTTGTCATCCTTTGTGCTATGCATAAAAAATTATTTATAAACATTAAAATATTTGAAAAAAGATTAATTTGTACTTATTGTTCAGAAATTATTGTAAGGAACATATGAATAAATACATGTTATGTGTGTGTTTCAGCATTGTGGGCCACCAGATCCCTCGCCACCAGGGCTTTAACGCCGGTATCTACTCCCCCAGCAAGTACGCAGTCACCGCCCTCACGGAGACTGTGTCCCACGAGCTCTCTGTGAGAAAAAATTGCATTAGATTAGAAAGGGCAAATCGGAAGTAGACCCTCAACCTGCTATAACACCTACTTCAACGGCATCCTCTGTTAATAAAAACACATCCTCAAAATTCGCAGAACATCTCTTGGTGAATAATCATACCCCACTTAACAACAAGGGTCCTAAACCATTGCATATAGAAAAAAAATTGCATTACATTAGACTCTTTCGATGTGTTTTTACTATGTTTTGCAAGGTCTTATCACGTAGTACGATGATTTATCGTCTGTCGCCATAAACTTGACTTTAATTTATGGTTTTTAATTGTATTTAACAATATTTCACTGTGTTTCTCAAGTTTTAATTATGTTATTTGATGTTTTATCGTCTTTTTACTACGTTTAACTGATTTAAGAGACGTTTTACCACATTTTTCTATGTTTTTCATGGTTTTATCATATTTTACGATGTTTTACGATTTTTAATGATGGTTTACCATATTTCACAATGCTTTTCAAAGATCAATCATGTTTTACCATATATTTTACTGGTTTTTGTGATATTTTCCACATTTTTTGTTTTTTAAGGTCATTTTCATCATGTAAAACGTCTTCCGTCATATATTAGACTAGTTTTTACGGTTTTTAATGATTTTTTACAATATTTGACAATGTTTTTAAAGGTTTAGCATGCTGTTTGCTCTTTTAGAGACTTCTGCCATACATTTGACTACATTAAACGGTTTTTAATGATATTGTACCATATTTTACGAGCATAAATTAATTAATCGGAATATTTTTACGGTATTCTATCATTTTGATGAGTTGATTGCGGATGAGGCCTTTTTAGCCATAATTTAATCAGATTTTCAAGGTTTTACCATATTTCACTGTCTTCCACCATATATTTGTATGTTTTACCACACTTTACCGTCTTCCACCATACATTTGTATGTTTTACCACATTTTACTGTCTTCCACCACATATTTGTATGTTTTACCACATTTTATTGTCTTCCACCCAACATTTGTATGTTTTACCATATTTTACGGTCTCCCACCATACATTTGTATGTTTTACCACATTTTACTGCCTTCCACCACATATTTATATGCTTTACCACATTTTATTGTCTTCCACCCAACATTTGTATGTTTTACCATATTTTACGGTCTCCCACCATACATTTGTATGTTTTACCACATTTTATTGTCTTCCACCACATATTTGTATGTTTTACCACATTTTACCGTCTTCCACCCAACATTTGTATGTCTTACCACATTTTAACGTCTTCCTCCATACATTTGTATGTTTTACCACATTTTACCGTCTTCTACCATACATTTGTATGTTTGTCACATTTTACCGTCTTCCACCAAACATTTGTATGTTTTACCACATTTTACCGTCTTCTACCATACATTTGTATGTTTTACCTCATTTTACCGTCTTCCACCATACATTTGAATGTTTTAATACAATTTACTGTCTTCTACCATACATTTGTATGTTTTACCAAATTTTACCGTCTTCCACCCTACATTTGTATGTCTTACCACATTTTACCGTCTTCCTCCATACATTTGTATGTTTTACCACATTTTACCGTCTTCTACCATACATTTGTATGTTTGTCACATTTTACCGTCTTCCACCAAACATTTGTATGTTTTACCACATTTTACCGTCTTCTACCATACATTTGTATGTTTTACCACATTTTACCGTCTTCCACCATACATTCGAAAGTTTTAATACAATTTACCGTCTTCTACCATACATTTGCATGTTTTACCACATTTAACCGTCTTCTACCATACATTTGAATGTTTGACCACATTTTAACGTGCTCAACCATATATTTGAATGTTTTACGGAAAAATACGGTAAAAATAGTGAAAATAGGTTTCACATAGTTAAACCTTGTGAAGAATGAAAACACGTGCCAAAATATTGTTTAACAGAGTAAAAATGCTAAAATGGGGTAAAAGAAGGTAAAACACAGAAACTTGTGGTGACGGACGGAAACAGACGGTGAAATATGGAAAAAAATGGTCTAAAAAAAATAAATTTAAAAAAAATGTTGTACACTGTACTTCAAATACTCAAAAACGTAAAATACTGTCTGATCGAACATTTCGGATGTCCGAAAGGACATTTTTAGTGTCCGATCGGACATTTCTAGTGTACGATAGGACATTTAAATGTCCCATCGGACATTTCAATGTCCCATCGGACATTTCAATGTCCCATCGGACACTTCTAGTGTCCCATCTGACATTTCTTGTGTCCTATCGGACATTTTTTGTGTCCGATCGGACATTTCAATGTCCCATCGGACATTTGTAGTGTCCCATCGGACTTTCTTGTGTCTGATCGGACATTTCTAGTGTCCGATAGGACATTTCCTTGTCCGATAGGACATATCTGGTGTCCGATCGGACATTTAAATGTCCCATCGGACATTTCTAGTGTCCGATAGGACATTTCTAGTGTCTGATAGGACATTTCTATGTCCGATAGGACATTTCTAGTGTCCGATCGGACATTTCAATATCCCATCGGACATTTCTAGTGTCCCATCGGACATTTCTTGTATCCGATCGGACATTTCTAGTGTCCGTTAGGACATTTCTAGCTATCATTTTTTTGAGTTTATATCGGCTTATAAGTATAAGTTTTTTTTATGGTACAATATCATACAAAACCGTTTAATGTAGTCAAATGTATGGTAGAAGACTCTTAAACAGCAAACAGCATGCTAAACCTTTAAAAACATAGTCAAATATTGTAAAAAATCATTGAAAACCGTAAAAACTAGTCAAATATATGATGGAAGATGAAAACTTTCTGAAAATGACCTTGAAAAACTCAAATTTGGAAAATATAACTAAAAACCACTAAAGTATACGGTAAAACATGATTGAACCTCTAAAAACATTGTGAAATATGGTAAACCATCATTAAAAACCGTAAGAAATAGAGAAAAAAGGTCAAAAATAAAAATAAAAACACTGTGAAGAATGATAAATTGTGCCAAAATAATTCAAAACACGGTAAAAATTCTAAAATTGGATAAAATAGGTAAAACAGAGAAAATTATGGTGGAAGACGGTAAAATGTGGTAAAACATTCAAATGTATGGTGGAAGACGGTAAAATGTGGTTAAACAAACAAATAAATGGTAGAAGACGGTAAAATGTGGTAAAACATACAAATGTATGGTGGAAGACGGTAAAATGTTGTAAAACATACAAATGTTTGGTGGAAGACGGTAAATATCGTTAAACACACAAATGTATGGTGGAAGACGGTAAAATGTCTAAAAACAATCACATGTATAGTGGAAGATGGTAAATTGATGTAAGACATACAAATTAATGGTGGAAGACGGTTAAATGTGGGAAAACATACAAATGTTTGGTGAAAGACGGTGGATTGTGGAAAACATGCAAATGTATGGTGGAAGACGGTAAAATGTTACAAAAACATAAAAATATATGGTGGATGACGGTGAAATTCGGTAAAACATACAAATATAGGTAGAAGACGGTGAAATTTGGTAAAACATACAAATGTATGGTGGAAGACGGTAAAATGTGTTAAAACATACAAATTTATGGTGGAAGACGGTAAAATGTGGTAAAACATACAAATATATGGTGGAAGACGGTGAAATTTGGTAAATCATACAAATATATGGTGGAGAAACGTAAAATGTGGTAAAACATACAGATGTATGGTGTAAGACCGTAAAATGTGGTAAGACATACAAATGTAGAGTTGAAGACGGTAAAATGTGGTAAAACATACAAATTTGTGGTGGAAGACGGTGAAATTTGGTAAATCATACAAATATATGGTGGAGGATGGTAAAATGTGGTAAAACATACAAATGTATGGTGGAAGACAGTAAAATGTGGTAAGACATACAAATGTTGGGTGGAAGACGGTAAAATGTGGTAAAACATACAAATAAATAGTGGAAGACGGTGAAATATGGTAAAACCTTGAAAATCTGATTAAATTATTGCAAAAAAGGCCTTGTCCGCAATCAACTCATCAAAATGATAGAATACCGTAAAAATATTCCGATTAATTAATTAATGGTCGTAAAATATGGTACAATATCATTAAAAACCGTTTAATGTAGTCAAATGTATGGCAGAAGTCTCTAAAAGAGCAAACAGCATGCTAAACCTTTAAAAACATTGTCAAATATTGTAAAAAAATCATTAAAAACCGTAAAAACTAGTCTAATATATGACGGAAGACGTTTTACATGATGAAAATGACCTTAAAAAACAAAAAATGTGGAAAATATCACAAAAACCAGTAAAATATATGGTAAAACATGATTGATCTTTGAAAAGCATTGTGAAATATGGTAAACCATCATTAAAAATCGTAAAACATCGTAAAATATGATAAAACCATGAAAAACATAGAAAAATGTGGTAAAACGGCTCTTAAATCAGTTAAACGTAGTAAAAAGACGATAAAACATCGAATAACATAATTAAAACTTGAGAAACACAGTGAAATATTGTTAAATACAATTAAAAACCATAAATTAAAGTCAAGTTTATGGCGACAGACGATAAATCATCGTACTACGTGATAAGACCTTGCAAAACATAGTAAATACACATCGAAAGGTAGTAGGAAACATAAAGACACATTGAAAGACATTGTAAAACGTATCGTGTAAGATAGTCTAGACTGTCTTTTAAGATTGCCAAACATTTTCTTCCTACCACGAAGTTGACTATGCCTTGCAATGTGTTTTATAATGTTAGGAGTAGGCGGAAAGTAGCTCCACGGTTAGGTAGCATGGGCGCAATCGGGAAATAGCTTGACGATTGATTCACGATGTTGAGAGATATACGCTACATACGTTTACATATTATGTAACCATGTGTCCCCGAAAGGGAAGGAGAGAGGGTTTACTGCTATGACAAAAGTCGATAAACTTACATTTGCAGGCGTCTTGAGTGGAAATTTACTAGACAAATATTTTTTCAATCAAAAATTCTCTTTCCCCGTAGGAATATGCAGTGAGGATGTACCGCCGAATAACAAAATACGACATATTTTTGTAGCCTGTTTACCAAAGTAGGTTTTGTTTAAGCACTGCCATTGACATAATCAAGGTGAAAATATTATAATTTGCTTGTCAAAATATTTCTAAGAATTAAAAACATCGCTCTTTGTTTCGAGGTTCGACAGTTGCGTAACTGAGGATAATATTCCAAACTTTATCAATAGTAAAATAGAAGGAAGTAAAATCCAAGTAGAAAAAATAATACAACGAAATCCCACCCAATTTGGATCTTTCAAGTTAACTATACCAAAGAAAGATTTCAAAACCTACACGAACAAAGAATTTTGCAGACTGGTAATGTTTTAAGTTATAAAAGAAACATCAACTTCATTATAGATATGTGCGATACCTACGATGTAATACTTTTGCAAGAAACGTGGTTATTACAAAACGAAACATCGAATCTATCCAATTATCCGAACATCCAGGGGTGGGGTACCTCTGCTGTAGATTGAACAAACGGACCACTACGGGTCCGACCCTACGGAGGAGTCGCAGTACTTTAATACGAGCTGCAGAAGTAAGAATATCGCTGGTATTCAGTCAACTACCAACGGAGGGACGATAAGCATACTGACTGTCTACATGCCGGTATGTCATGCGGACAACCTTACCGACTTCACCAACTACCTTTTCAAAATAAACACGATCATTCAATATAACACACACTCTGAAATCATTTTAATGGGAGATTTTAAGGCTCAACCCATATTTGGGAAAGAACTTTAGCATTTCGACACCGAAAATAAGTACAGTTGTATCGATATTGAAAGACTGACAAATGGCGCATATACATTTATTAGCGATGCAAACAAAACAATTTCCTATGAGAGTACTTCTTAGAACTAAGTGATGCCTTCGACAGGGTCTGTCATAAAACATTATGGGAGAAATTGAAAGCTAGGAATATACCTACCATATATATAAACAAACTATCCCGATGGCAATCCCATCAGGAAAATGTTATACGGTTTGTCATGTACATACTCTCATCCGATACTCAAGACCACGCCCTACATAGTTGTACTTCATTGCTATTTTTTTGTATCTAATTTTTCTACAAAAACATGTATATCTTTATGGGACGTGTGGAATCGCACTAACCTCCTGACATCCTGGAATGAAAATAAGTTTTATTGTGATTAACTAATTTTTAACCGCTTGGGGGAACCTATAGACGATAAAATTAAGTATTTATACATTTTTACAGTTCTTCACCTACATTAATATCCACGTTTTACTAAGTTTAACTACGTCAACTTCTACGACGTTTTTTTATGGGACAACGCATGTCAAGGATATCTATTCAGTTTCCGGTATTTAATTCATTAAAAAAATGCAATCTTTTATGTTCATAATTTACGGTGTGTAACTACGTTGACCGTGTTTACTCAATTTTATAGTGTTTTACCATGTTTTTCAAGGTTTAACTGTGTTTTGTCGTCTCCCACTCTATATATTTAAGCAACTTGTCATCTCTTAACATAATGTTATCATATTTTCTAGGTTTTACCATCTTCTGTCACATTAAGCATGTTTACCAATTTAGTTTTGGAATTTTCAAGTTCATTTTCCGTGTTTTAGAATATTTTAACATATTTTACATGAATTTATAGTGTTTTAGCATGTTGTGTACCTTTTGGATTATGTTTTACCATACTTCCTACATCTTTTAATGATTTTCAACGAATTATCAAATTTTCAAGCTTTTATCCATGTAAGAATTGTTTCACCATCTACCACCATAAATTTAATTACGTTTTAAATGATATTTTATGATGTTTTACCTCGTTTTATCACATTTACTCTCGTTTAACCACATTTATCACGTGTTGTGACGTTTTTTAGTATCTCACCACGTTTCATCATATTGAACCATGTTTTTATGATTTTTAACACGTTATTTGGTGAAATGTGGTGATAAATTCAAAACATCACCTCGGTTTATCACATTTTCCACGTTTTGAAACGTTTACGGCGTAATATATCGTGTCTTTTAGTATCTTACCGCGTTTGATCATATTTTACCATGTTTTTATGTATTTTTCTTCGTTATTTGGTGAAATATGTTGAAACATAGTGAAATATGGAAAACAATTAAAAATATACTTATAACATAAGAAAAATTGGAAAATCTCGCCAAAAATTAGTAAAATATGCCTAAAGGCCCTTAAAACCAGGCTAACCAAGATAACAATTTAAAAAAGGTTAAATATGGCTGTTTAGTCGAAAATGCGGTTAAAAGTTTAATGAATGGCAAAAGTTGGCATAGCACAGTTAAAATTCTCGAAGATGGAAAATACTGTCCGATCGGAAATTTTATATGTCCAGTAGGACGTCGAAAATCGTAAACTTCCGTAAAGAATGATAAAATGTGTTCAAATAATGTAAAATACGGTAAAAAAGATAAAATGTGGTTAAATAATGTAAAACACGGTAAAAATGATACAATGGGAAAAAAAATTATTTTACGATGTTTTAACTTCTTTTATGTCATTTTGCCATGGTTTGCCACGTTTTCCACGTGTTGTGACGTTTTTTAATATCTTACCACGTTTTTTTATATTGACTCATGTTTTTATGAATTTACCACGTTAATTGGTGAAATATGGTTAATTTTCGAAACATCACCTCTTTTTATGACATTTTGCCACGTATCGTCCTATTCAACCATGTTTTTATGTGTTTTACCTCCTTATTGGGTTATACTTGGTAAAACATTGAAAAAATCAATAAGATATGTAAAGCAATGAAAAAAATCGGAAAAATTTAAATCTGTTTAAAATCAGTGAAATATACCTGCAGGCCCTTATAGACCAGGTTTACCTCGTTTAAAAATTTAATAAAAAGCTAAATGCTGTCAATGATTTAATAAATAGCAGTATATGGCAAAAAATGTAAGATTTAGAAAATCATACCTTAAAACTAGGTTAACACGTAAAAACCGTGAAATGTGTAAGCGTAAAAGTGGTACAATGCAGTTGTGTGGACAAAGACGTAAAATGCCTGTTTAAAATGCAGTAAAAATGCAATAAGTAAGTTGAGACGCGAAAACATCAATACACGTTAATACTCGCTAAAACAATTGTTATACAATTAAAGACAATATATATTCATAATATTAAACCATGTTTTTATGAGTTTTGTATGAAACACCGTAATACATGGAAAAAAATCATAAAATAATGTAAATCAATGTAAAAATTGGTAAAACACGCTAAAACAAAGTAAATAGTGATATAATATGGTAAAACAAAACGAAACGTGGTTAAAACGTAAAATATTGGAATTCATTGTGAATGTCAAACAAAAAATTGAAAAATTGATCAAACACGGTAAAACAAGGGATGAATTGTGTTTAATTTGCTTAAACAAGAGAAAGCACAGCAAAATTGAGAAAACATGGTATACTAACTAAAAGACTGTATTTTTTACCATGTTTTATGATATTTTACGGTAGTTGCGATTCTCCATCATATTTGTGTTTCTGCATTTTTACAGTATTTTGTCCTTTTTACCATTATTAACCATTTTTATGCTTTTAAGCGTATTTAGTGCTAGTTGCGTTTCTCTATCATATTTGAGTTTCTGCATTTTAACAGTATTTTATCCTTTTTACCATTATTAACCATTTTTATGCTTTTAAGCGTATTTAATTCATATCATCATATTTTGGTTTCTGAATTTTTACATTATTTTATCCCTTTAACCATTTTAATGCTTTAAAGTGTATTTAAATGCTTATTGCTTTACTCTATCATATTTGTTTTTCTACAATTTTAAAGTATTTTATCATTTTTACCATTTTATGCCATTTTTATGCGTTTAAGCGTTTTATCCCGTATTCTGATTTTTTAAGAAATCAATTTTATTTAATTTAATTAATCTCTTTACCTTTAACCACCTTTTTACAATAAAGTAAGAGTTATTTAACGTTGGACATTATTACTGCATTTTACTTTATTGATTAAGTAACTCTTTGCCGTTGCTATTTTTAACGTCATTTACCGCTTTTCAACTTCTAACCGTAATTTCTCATTACTACGCGTTAGTATGTTTATTGTTGAACGTATGCATTGACGCATCCCTTTGAAAAATTGTGGAGAAAATTTTGAATTTATCAAAAGAATTGTAATTCTACAAATTATTGTATTGACAGATGGACAGAAATGTCCTAACAAAAACATCCGACGTAGCAGTTGTCTAAAGTGTTGTCCAATTGGATAAAGTTATTCCCATCGGACAATACTTTGTCCGATCAGACAATACTGTGTCCGATCGGACAAAACTGTGTCCGATCGGACAAATAATTGTCCGATCGGACAAGTCTGTGTCCGATCGGACAATACTTTGTCCGATCGGACAAAACTGTGTCCGATCGGACAAATAATTGTCCGATCGGACAATTCTTTGTCCGATCGGACAGGTCTGTGTCCGATCGGACAAGGCTGTGTCCGATCGGACAAGTCTGTGTCCGATCGGATAAATTATTGTCCAATTCTGATGGACACAGACTTGTCCAATCGGACACAGACTTGTCCGATCGGACAAAGTATTGTCCGATTGGACAAAAAATCGTCTGATCGGACAATTATTTGTCCGATCGGACACAGTTTTGTCCGATCGGACACAGTATAATGTAAATTAATTTAATTTATTTCCAAATGAACATAAATCTTTTAAAAGAAATATTCGATGTGGACACAAAATATAGTAAAAAAGAGGAAAAACATTCTTAATGGCCTATAATTAATAAAATATAGTTTAAAATGGTGTAAATTGTGGAAAATCTTGGATATACTGTTTTACTGAATCTTATACATTTCCTATCCCCTTAACATACGAGTATTATAGACTCTCGTGAAGGTAAACATGTTCAATTATAATTTGAAATATATTGTTATTTTGTAAATATAAATAATTATACTGTATTTTATAAAATATATTAAAAAAATATATTTCGCCAACTTAAAACATGTTTTCTATTTTATGTTTTTTAGGCCTTCAACGATATTTAACTGAATTTCATGCGATAAATCGTCTTTTGCACTTTTCCGATGTGTGAAATTGTTTAGTCTATTATCCATTTGTTTTTTCTTCATTGTATATAGTTTGTAAGTTTTCCCGTTCTACTTCCTATTCTATATCTATTCCGTTCATTTTTTGAAAAATCTCATCTTTGACATTTTTTGACACTATTATCCGTTTTTCGCCAATTTTCTGGATTGTTCTTTGCGATTTTTTACCAATTTAAACTTACCGTTTACCATTTTTACGTATTTTTCAGCACTTTTACTGAATTTTTTTTTTCACTGTGTACTTTGATTGAGTCTGTTCACGAACTTTCATTATTGTGAACATTTCGCCGATATTGGGTTTCTCTTGCATGAAAACCTATTTTCGATGCTTTTAATATGTTAATTTAGCTGTGCTCAAGAAAATATCACCAAGTTTTACAAATTTTAACATTTTTCAATTTTTCCTACTGAATTTCGTCATTTTTTGCTAATCTTACCTTTATTAAATTATTTAACCATGTTTTCGCTAGGTTTCAACGAATTTTACCATTTTTTCACATGTTTTACTTGTTTTAACTTGTATTGTGAGTGTTCTAGCTTTAAACACATTTTACCATGTATACTATGTTTGGCAGTCTTTTAGACAGCGTACCGTTTATCAACAAATTCCTAATTTTTTGCCATGCTTTGTCATCTTTAACCACATTTGACAATTTTTCACAATACTGGTCGTGTTTTTCCATGTTTAAGCGTATTTACTCTTTTTCTACCATTTTTCTTAGTTTTCTTTATAAAATTTTCCCAAACGTCTAATGGTTAACCTGTTCCTCATTTTTCGTCTTGTTTTTGTCATTTTAAACCATAATTTACCAACGTTGTAAAACACATGCAAATATGGTTTAACATAGTAAGATACTAATATATATCTTTAAAAACAGTAAATGGTGGAAAAACATAGCGAAGGTTCATAAATGACATTTAATCAATTGATGATGTGATGAATCATTATTTAACATGGGAAATACGGTATAAAAAAATGAAACAGGTCCAGCGTAGAAAAATACTGTGAAGAATGAAAACATGTGCTAAAATAATCTTAAACACGGTAAAAATTCTAAAATGGGATAAAATAGGGTAAAACATACAAATGTATGCTAGAAGACGGAAAAATGTGGTAAAACATACAAATATGTGGTGGAAGACGGTAAAATGTGGTAAAACATACAAATATGTGGTGGAAGACAGTAAAATGTAGTAAAACTTACAAATGTATGCTGGAAGAGAGTAAAATATGGTAAAACATACAAATGTTGGGTGGAAGACGGTAAAATGTGGTAAAACATACAAATATGTGGTGGAAGACAATAAAATGTGGTAAAACATACAAATGTATGGTGGGAGACCGTAAAATATGGTAAAACATACAAATGTTGGGTGGAAGACAATAAAATGTGGTAAAGCATATAAATATGTGGTGGAAGGCAGTAAAATGTGGTAAAACATACAAATGTATGGTGGGAGACCGTAAAATATGGTAAAACATACAAATGTTGGGTGGAAGACAATAAAATGTGGTAAAACATACAAATATGTGGTGGAAGACAGTAAAATGTGGTAAAACATACAAATGTATGGTGGAAGACGGTAAAGTGTGGTAAAACATACAAATATATGGTGGAAGACAGTGAAATATGGTAAAACCTTGAAAATCTGATTAAATTATGGCTAAAAAGGCCTCATCCGCAATCAACTCATCAAAATGATAGAATACCGTAAAAATATTCCGATTAATTAATTTATGCTCGTAAAATATGGTACAATATCATTAAAAACCGTTTAATGTAGTCAAATGTATGGCAGAAGTCTCTAAAAGAGCAAACAGCATGCTAAACCTTTAAAAACATTGTCAAATATTGTAAAAAATCATTAAAAACCGTAAAAACTAGTCTAATATATGACGGAAGACGTTTTACATGATGAAAATGACCTTAAAAAACAAAAAATGTGGAAAATATCACAAAAACCAGTAAAATATATGGTAAAACATGATTGATCTTTGAAAAGCATTGTGAAATATGGTAAACCATCATTAAAAATCGTAAAACATCGTAAAATATGATAAAACCATGAAAAACATAGAAAAATGTGGTAAAACGTCTCTTAAATCAGTTAAACGTAGTAAAAAGACGATAAAACATCAAATAACATAATTAAAACTTGAGAAACACAGTGAAATATTGTTAAATACAATTAAAAACCATAAATTAAAGTCAAGTTTATGGCGACAGACGATAAATCATCGTACTACGTGATAAGACCTTGCAAAACATAGTAAAAACACATCGAAAGAGTCTAATGTAATGCAATTTTTTTTCTATATGCAATGGTTTAGGACCCTTGTTGTTAAGTGGGGTATGATTATTCACCAAGAGATGTTCTGCGAATTTTGAGGATGTGTTTTTATTAACAGAGGATGCCGTTGAAGTAGGTGTTATAGCAGGTTGAGGGTCTACTTCCGATTTGCCCTTTCTAATCTAATGCAATTTTTTCTCACAGAGAGCTCGTGGGACACAGTCTCCGTGAGGGCGGTGACTGCGTACTTGCTGGGGGAGTAGATACCGGCGTTAAAGCCCTGGTGGCGAGGGATCTGGTGGCCCACAATGCTGAAACACACACATAACATGTATTTATTCATATGTTCCTTACAATAATTTCTGAACAATAAGTACAAATTAATCTTTTTTCAAATATTTTAATGTTTATAAATAATTTTTTATGCATAGCACAAAGGATGACAAGCCTGAAACACCCGTATTGTATAAATTGAAAAAATAAATGCCGCTGACGGGAATTGAACCCGCAGCTTTCTGATTGTCGGTCAGATTCTCTACCATTGCGCTACGTCGCGTCGGTTTATTCTAAACCCGCCAAATAATTCAATGTGTACACGTATGTTTCATTCAACATTTATTGCTTATTTGATTTGTCACCTGAAAAATAACCGAGATTTTCAGTGATGAATGCGTGTCTTTTATTCTCGAGATGTTTTTGCGAACGTTGACGAAGCACTATTATTTATTCAATTATTTTAGAAATGTGTCTTAGTGGAGTAAATGAATTGCGGTACCCCAACTAATCAATGTGCTACACCTATATGAAATACTAAGTACATTTTAAAACTGGAATGCACTGCTGGCAATCTTTAAATCTGAATCTGATACAGAACCTCTTGCTTCAAAGTGAAGTATGCTTCATCATTTCTTCCTTAATCTTTTAACATTGTGAATTATTTTTATTGATGAGTATGATAATAAGTCGAAAGTTGAACCTGTTGATATTGATTATCTGACCATCATCTCCTCGAGTCCTCATGCTCTTCAGGGCCTCCCGAGTAGCGATGCTCAGCGCTATCACATTCATGTTCAACACCGTCGTCCAATCTGATGTCTTTCCATCTAGAATCAAACAACAGACATTATGTAAACTGAAGAGAGACAATACTTTCAATGTCTGACATTTCAGCTTATGAGATTGGTTCCGAAAACACCTAGTCAGCAATAAGAATTTTAAAACTGTACTTCAAACTCAAGAATGGTTTTCTCTTTAAATGCGTCCGCAGATAAATCCACAAATAAATTAACAACTATAATTTTATCTGGAAGCGAGTCCCCAGCTTAATAAGCATTGCACTCATACTTTTTTATCACACATTTAATTTTTTATTATTTTATTTTAATTAAATTAGCCCACATCAACTTTCCCACTGTTCTGATGGCAGTATGCTATACTAGCGCGTCTTAGCAGCGAGCCTTCGTCGGGTTGGTTTCCTTTATAATAATAATTGTCATAACTGCCTTGTTGGTTTCAGACCTTAAATAATTTTACACTTATATAATAATTATATTTATTCCGGACTGTGGGGAGGTTGGTGCGATCCCAAACATACCATAGAGAGCATAAATATATATGTAAAGAAAAATATAATTTTCTTTAATTCAAGGCAATGCCGAGCTTGTCTTGTCATTGTGGCAGTGTGTGTCGTGGACTGTCACTAGCTGGATGTGCGCCACAGTACCTACACAGTCGACTCGATATTTCGTAATCTATGGTTTAAGACATAGTAAATGTAATCTATGGGTTGTGACAAGGCAGATTGATGGGAATAATTTCAATAATTTGTAATTGCTATCGTGATTGTGATTAAGGAATTGACATAACAATTAATAACATTAAATGTCGTTTCTTTCCTTACAGGTAATGTTTTGTTACTGAATGCTTTTCTTTATGTAAATCTTATGAGATTAACACAATAAACCTCTTCTTTCCTTACAGAGAAACTCAACTGTATATTATATTATATTATATTATATTCAACAAGGAGTGAAATTTATAATGTTTTTACAGTATTTACATTTTTGAAATCACTAGATACCCTTAAAATAAATCCCAGCATTTTCAAAGCTTTATTGGTAATTATTTCAATATGCTTGATAAAGTTAAGTTTCGTGTCAAACCAAATGCCTAAGGTATATGACGAACCGAATTTTTTTAAATAGGACCAAACGGATGACTGGGGAGATTCATTCATCCAGACCGCTTTTTGTTTTTCAAAACGCGTTTCGCTTCTGCCTGGACGCGTTTCACAGAAAGGTAATTTTCGAAAGACATACATTTACGGAAAATGGAAAATGCTTCTCTTCTGGATTTAACGACACTAGTGCATTCTTCATCCCACAGTGGGGTGGTTTGTTTTATCTTAATGTTAACATTACGTTTTTTAAGTGTTAATTCTGCAGCTTTTACTATCATGTTAGGAAATAATTCACATTGTAAACTAGTGTTGACAAGGGAAGACTTAGATGCTTGAACAATGGAGTCTAATTCTGAAGAAAAATTTCTCCAATTCGCGTCTTTCGTTGTAAATTTAAAACTATTGTTTATCGAAAAGGAATGCGTGGAAGATAGATGGTGGAAGGTAATTATTATAGGAAAATGGTCACTGGAAAGGGGATTTTTAAGAATATTCCGAGAACATATGGGAATCACCGAAGATGAGCAAAAAGATAAATCGACTCCACTTTTCCGATGTTGAGGGGCAGTAAAACGAGTTGGAGATCCGTCATTAAGAATACATAAATAATATGTATCCATAAAATCTAATAGATTATGGCCAGAACGGTTTGTTAACTCACTGCCCCAAGAAGGAGAATGAGCATTGAAGTCCCCAAGTATCATTTACGGGGGACGAATCTAGGATATAAATGTTGACCATTCGTTTTCAACAAAAATTGTAAAGGGAGGGATATATATTAATAGTTATGTAATATCAGATACAACAGCTTCTACTTTCTGAAAATTATTGGAGAGAGTGTGGAAAATAATTTGTTTAAAAGGGATAGAATTATGTATAATAAAAGCAGTGCCACCTTTGCCATCCAGTCTATCATGTCTTAGACAGTGATATCCAGGAATTTTAAATTGGTATGAGGGTTTTAACCAGGTTTCGGAGATGGCAGCAACTGAAATATTATGTTCATCAAGTAACTGTACAAGATCAATTTGCGAATAGACTTCTACTATTCCATTGAAGTATTTTGCTCAGTTGCGGATACATCGGGAAGGCTAGAGAGTAAAGATTTCATATATTCGGCAGCTCTGGACGGTACTTTATTGTTATTTGAAAGGATCGTAATTAATAGGGTAATTAAAGTTTGAATAAAAAAAGAATTTTCAATCATGACCTTAGGGAAGATATCGGAAGTGGAAAAGTTTTTTAAGGCAGTCCCATTGGGAGCCTGGGATTTATTATTCCCCTTCGGGTTAAGTAAAAGATCATTATGTAGTTTTTTATCGAAAGAAGGAATAAATTTTGGATTAGATTTTATCGGTTTGAAAATTGTTTCTTTGTGGGAAGGTGAAAGAAGGGATTTAGGGGAAGAAAAATGAAAAAGAGAAGCGTTAGTCGTTATCTCTGCAATAGATTTTTTTGTGGGAGGGAATAATTGAGAGGCCTGAAAGTAGGAAATGTTGTCTGCAGCCATTGTCTGTTTGATATTTCTCTGTCTAGATAACTCTGGACAGGCCACACTAACAGCAGTTTGGTTGCCCTTACAATTAATACAAATAGGGTTATTCCTTGTATTTTGACACTGTTTAAAGGGATGATCCTCTCCGCAATGGAAACAATAAGGAGGGGAACGACAAATAGGTTTAATTTCCAAAACGGCAACAGTTGAAACATTGGATAGTCGGGAATCTGTATATTTCAACGGTAAGAGCGTTATAATAAATAAAAAGGTTTCTATATAGTGGTGCCGGTGGAAGTATCCTTGAAATTCAAACGACGTGCTTTTAAAACTTTTGGAGTTAATTGAGAGTCATTAAGAGCGTCTACTATTACTGTTTCTGATAGATCGGTTGGGATTCCTCTTACTCTGCCTATTCTGGTTAAATTAAAAGTAATTCTATGGATAGTTTGTATCGACCTTCCGGTTTTATTGATCCATTTATAATACCAAGGTTATTGAGTTTTGAGCTAAAAATAAATTTACCAAAATCCAGGGGATGAATTATTTTCCCCTGTTCAGTCCTTTGGACATTGACAGTAAATGGAGCTGAAGATGAAATAGAATACATAAGCTCAATAGCTTTTGCTTCTCGAGGAATGGTATCATTATAACTTCCATGAGAAATTGGGGCTTCGTTTGATTGTGAAAGAGATTTAATTTTAGGAGGTACATTAAGGCAAAGCGGTGGTCGTCGTTTTCGGGAGGAATGGTTACAGAAGTCTGAATATCATCAGAATCGTAGTCGTCTACAATATAAGAAATGGACTCAGGGTCCGGAGGTCGATTTTTGTCCTCCGCCATTTCAACAAATTACAAAAAAAAATCAAACAATAGTTATTTATTGTTTTTGTGTTTAATTCGTAGAACTCCATTTAATTTTTTTTTATTATAAATTTAATTTAGATTAAATTTGATAATATTATTATTAAGTTCTGCAAGTGTTTTAGTTTTTTATTATTGTGACAGCTGTTTCGGCTTACAAGGCAATTTTCAAACTGTGGTTAGTCCACATTGAGACGACGTATTTATACTATTTCAAATGTAAATTTTGAAGGTGCAAACATTGATTTATTACTGGTTAAACCGATGACATGATCTATTGTTGGTTAAACCAATCTATATTTTCCCCTCAGTAAATGGTAATGAGTTCTTAATTATTTACTAATGACTTAATTGCTATGAATTATTTGGGTGCATTATACTGCTTGGGTTTTGTGAAAATACTGAGAAGTGGTGAGTAAATTATTTTCCGTACTTTATTAATTAGTGTTAAATTTGGGTCATTCGTTCGTTTATTGATTTCTAATTGTTCAAGTAAATTTAATCTAATGCCCTTTTTTTCTATATGCAATGGTTTAGGACCCTTGTTGTTAAGTGGGGTATGATTATTCACCAAGAGAAGTTCTGCGAATTTTGAGGATGTTCGGATGGTCTAAATTAAATTTATAATAAAAAAAAAACAAACAATACTTATTATTTAAGAAATAATAAATGATAGAAATAATACCAGCAACTGCGTCGTAAACCAATAAAACAAACAAAAATAATGAATAAGAAAAGGTAACAAAAAATAAAACGTATCTGTACGCCACGCCGTCAGCAAGCCGTCAAACACAGAGCACTGGATGAAAACACAACTCTAGCGTATATCTCTCAACATCGTGAATCAATCGTCAAGCTATTTCCCGATGGCGCCCGTGCTACCTAACCGTGGAGCTACCTTCCGCATAATCCTAACATTAGAAAACACATTGCAAGGCATAGTCAACTTCGTGGTGGGAAGAAAATGTTTGGCAATCCTAAAAGACGGTCTATAGGCTATCTTACACGAAACGTTTTACAATGTCTTTCAATATGTCTTTATGTTTCCTACTACTTTGCGATGTGTTTTTACTATGTTTTTCAAGTGTTATCACATAATACGATAATTTACCGTCTGTCGCCATATATTTGACAAATTTTTCTGGTTTCAAATGGTATTTGACCATATTTTACTGTGTTTCTAAAGTCTTAATTATGTTATATGATGTTTTACCGTCTTTTTACTACGTTTAACTGATTAAAGAGATGTTTTTCCATATTTTTCTATGTTTTTCATGGTTTTATCATATTTTACGATGTTTAACGGTTTTTAATGATGGTTTAGCATATTTCACAATGCTTTTCAAGGATCAATCATGTTTTATCATATACTTTACTGGTTTTTAGTGATATTTTCCAAATTTTAGTTTTTCAAGGTCATTTTCATCATGTTAAACGTCTTCCGTCATATATTTGACTATTTTTTAAGGTTTTTAATGATTTTTTACAATATTTGACTATGTTTTTAGAGGTTCAGTATGCTGTTTGCTGTTTTAGAGTCTTATGCCATACATTTGACTACATGAAATGGTTTAAAATGATATTGTACCATATTTTAAGACCATGAATTAATTAATCGGAATATTTTTACTGTATTCTATCATTTTGATGAGTCGATTGCGGACGAGGCCTTTTTTACCATAATTTAATCAGATTTTCAAGGATTTACCATTATTAACCGTCTTCCACCATATATTTGTATGTTTTACCATATTTAACCGTCTTCCACCATATATTTGTATGTTTTAACACATTTTACCGTCTTCCACCATACATTTGTATGTTTTACCATATTTAACCGTCTTCCACCATATATTTGTATGTTTTAACACATTTTACCGTCTTCCACCCTACATTTGTATGTCTTACCACATTTTACCGTCTTCCACCATATATTTGTATGATTTACCAAATTTCACCGTCTTCCACCACATATTTGTATGTTTTACCACATTTTACCGTCTTCCACCCTACGTTTGTATGTCTTACCACATTTTACCGTCTTCCACCATACATTTGTATGTTTTACCAAATTTTACCGTCTTCCACCCTACATTTGTATGTCTTACCACATTTTAACGTCTTCCTCCATACATTTGTATGTTTTACCACATTTTACCGTCTTCTACCAAACATTTGTATGTTTTACCACATTTTACCGTCTTCTACCATACATTTGTATGTTTTACCTCATTTTACCGTCTTCCACCATACATTTGAATGTTTTAATACAATTTACTGTCTTCTACCATACATTTGTATGTTTTACCAAATTTTACCGTCTTCCACCCTACATTTGTATGTCTTACCATATTTTACCGTCTTCCTCCATACATTTGTATGTTTTACCACATTTTACCGTCTTCTACCATACATTTGTATGTTTGTCACATTTTACCGTCTTCCACCAAACATTTGTATGTTTTACCACATTTTACCGTCTTCTACCATACATTTGTATGTTTTACCACATTTTACCGTCTTCCACCATACATTCGAAAGTTTTAATACAATTTACCGTCTTCTACCATACATTTGCATGTTTTACCACATTTAACCGTCTTCTACCATACATTTGAATGTTTGACCACATTTTAACGTCCTCAACCATATATTTGAATGTTTTACGGAAAAATACGGTAAAAATAGTGAAAATAGGTTTCACATAGTTAAACCTTGTGAAGAATGAAAACACGTGCCAAAATATTGTTTAACAGAGTAAAAATGCTTAAATGGGGTAAAAGAAGGTAAAACACAGAAACTTGTGGTGACGGACGGAAACAGACGGTGAAATATGGAAAAAAATGGTCTAAAAAAAATAAATTTAAAAAAAATGTTGTACACTGTACTTCAAATACTCAAAAACGTAAAATACTGTCTGATCGAACATTTCGGATGTCCGAAAGGACATTTTTAGTGTCCGATCGGACATTTCTAGTGTACGATAGGACATTTAAATGTCCCATCGGACATTTCAATGTCCCATCGGACATTTCAATGTCCCATCGGACACTTCTAGTGTCCCATCTGACATTTCTTGTGTCCTATCGGACATTTTTTGTGTCCGATCGGACATTTCAATGTCCCATCGGACATTTGTAGTGTCCCATCGGACTTTTTTGTGTCTGATCGGACATTTCTAGTGTCCGATAGGACATTTCCTTGTCCGATAGGACATATCTGGTGTCCGATCGGACATTTAAATGTCCCATCGGACATTTCTAGTGTCCGATAGGACATTTCTAGTGTCTGATAGGACATTTCTATGTCCGATAGGACGTTTCTAGTGTCCGATCGGACATTTCAATATCCCATCGGACATTTCTAGTGTCCCATCGGACATTTCTAGTGTCCGTTAGGACATTTCTATGTCCGATAGGACATTTCTAGCTATCATTTTTTTGAGTTTATATCGGCTTATAAGTATAAGTTTTTTTTATGGTACAATATCATACAAAACCGTTTAATGTAGTCAAATGTATGGTAGAAGACTCTTAAACAGCAAACAGCATGCTAAACCTTTAAAAACATAGTCAAATATTGTAAAAAATCATTGAAAACCGTAAAAACTAGTCAAATATATGATGGAAGATGAAAACTTTCTGAAAATGACCTTGAAAAACTCAAATTTGGAAAATATAACTAAAAACCACTAAAGTATACGGTAAAACATGATTGAACCTCTAAAAACATTGTGAAATATTACCATATTTCACAATTTTGGATGGTTTACCACCATCATTAAAAACCGTAAGAAATAGAGAAAAAAGGTCAAAAATAAAAATAAAAACACTGTGAAGAATGATAAATTGTGCCAAAATAATTCAAAACACGGTAAAAATTCTAAAATTGGATAAAATAGGTAAAACAGAGAAAATTATGGTGGAAGACGGTAAAATGTGGTAAAACATTCAAATGTATGGTGGAAGACGGTAAAATGTGGTTAAACAAACAAATAAATGGTAGAAGACGGTAAAATGTGGTAAAACATACAAATGTATGGTGGAAGACGGTAAAATGTTGTAAAACATACAAATGTTTGGTGGAAGACGGTAAATATCGTTAAACACACAAATGTATGGTGGAAGATTTGATTCAATTGATTCAATTGAACTTTGTCCATTTAGACATTGATACAATTGAACTTTGAACAATAGAATCAGGTACAACTACACCAAAAACAGGATTAAGAAGTCGGGTACAACTGAATACTCCGTGGTTTGATTCCAAATTAAAAAAAATTAATCAAAGAACGAAACCAGATTCACAAGCAGTGGAAACAAGACCCTGGTACAATGATTGATACAATTGAACTTTGTCCATTTGGACATTGATCCAATTGAACTTTGTCCATTTGGACATTCATCCATTGGAACTTTGTCCATTTGGACATTGATACAATTGAACTTTGTCCATTTGGACATTGATACAATTGAATTTTGTCCATTTGGACATGGATACAATTGAACTTTGTCCATTTGGACATTGATACAAATGAACTTTGTCCATTTAGACATTGATCAAATTGAACTTTGTCCCTTTGGACATTGATACAATTGAATTCTGTCCATTTGGACATTCATTCATTGGAACTTTGTCCATTTGGACATTCATTCATTGGAACTTTGTCCATTTGGACATTCATCCATTGAAACTTTGTCCATTTGGACATTGATCCAATTGAACTTTGTCCATTTGGACATTGATTTAATTGAACTTTGTCCATTTGGACATTGATACAATTGAACTTTGTCCATTTGGACATTGATACAATTGAATTTTGTCCATTTGGACATTCATTCATTGGAACTTTGACCATTTGGACATTCATTCATTGGAACTATGTCCATTTGGACATTCATCCATTGAAACTTTGTCCATTTGGACATTGATCCAATTGAACTTTGTCCATTTGGACATTGAAACATTTGAACTTTGTTCATTTGGACATTGATACAATTGAATTTTGTCCATTTGGACATTGAAACAATTGAACTTTGTCCATTTGGACATTGATTTAATTGAACTTTGTCCATTTGGACATTGATACAATTGAACTTTGTACATTTGGACATTGATACAATTGAACTTTGTCCATTTGGACATTGATACAATTGAACTTTGTCCATTTGGACATTGATACAATTGAATTTTGTCCATTTGGACATTCATTCATTGGAACTTTGTCCATTTGGACATTGATACAATTGAACTTTGTCCATTTGGACATTCATTCATTGGAACTTTGTCCATTTGGACATTGATACAATTGAATTTTGTCCATTTGGACATTGATATAATTGAACTTTGTCCATTTAGACCTTCATTCATTGGAACTTTGTCCATTTGGACATTGATACAATTGAATTTTGTCCATTTGGACATTGATACAATTGAACTTTGTCCATTTGGACATTGATTTAATTGAACTTTGTCCATTTGGACATTGATACAATTGAACTTTGTCCATTTGGACATTGATACAATTGAATTTTTTTCCATTTGGACATTGATATAATTGAACTTTGTCCATTCGGACATTGATACAATTGAACTTTGTCCATTTGGACATTGATACAATTGAATTTTTTTCCATTTGGACATTGATATAATTGAACTTTGTCCATTCGGACATTGATACAATTGAACTTTGTCCATTTGGACATTGATACAATTTAACTTTGTCTATTTGGACATTGATACAATTGAATTTTGTCCATTTGGACATTGATACAATTGAACTTTGTCCATTTGGACATTGATTCAATTGAACTTTGTCCATTTGGACATTGATACAATTGAACTTTGTCCATTTGGACATTGATACAATTGAACTTTGTCCATTTGGACATTGATACAATTGAATTTTGTCCATTTGGACATTGATACAATTGAACTTTGTCCATTTGGACATTGATACAATTGAATTTTTTTCCATTTGGACGTTGATATAATTGAACTTTGTCCATTCGGACATTGATACAATTGAATTTTGTCCATTTAGACCTTCATTCATTGGAACTTTGTCCATTTGGACATTGATACAATTGAACTTTGTCCATTTGGACATTGATTCAATTGAACTTTGTCCATTTGGACATTGATACAATTGAACTTTTTCC
The DNA here is from genome assembly GCF_061612785.1 of Hesperophylax consimilis. Taxonomy (NCBI): domain Eukaryota; kingdom Metazoa; phylum Arthropoda; class Insecta; order Trichoptera; family Limnephilidae; genus Hesperophylax; species Hesperophylax consimilis. The sequence continues at coordinate 18,186,631 of NC_142846.1, forward strand.
ATTTGGACATTGACACAATTGAACTTTGTCCATTTGGACATTGATACAATTAAATTTTGTCCATTTGGACATTGATATAATTGAATTTTGTCCATTTGGACTTTGATATAATTGAACTTTGTCCATTTGGACATTGATACAATTGAACTTTGTCCATTTAGACCTTCATTCATTGGAACTTTTTCCATTTGGACATTGATACAATTGAACTTTGTCCATTTGGACATTGATACAATTGAACTTTGTCCATTTTGACATTGATACAATTGAACTTTGTCCATTTGGACATTGATACAATTGAACTTTGTCCATTTGGACATTGATTTAATTGAACTTTGTCCATTTGGACATTGATACAATTGAACTTTGTCCATTTGGACATTGATACAATTGAACTTTGTCCATTTGGACATTGATTTAATTGAACTTTGTCCATTTGGACATTGATACAATTGAACTTTGTCCATTAAGACCTTCATTCACTGGAACTTTGTCCATTTCGAAATTGTACAATTGAACTTTGTCCATTTGGACATTGATACAATTGAACTTTGTCCATTTGGACATTGATACAATTGAACTTTGTCCATTTGGACATTGATTCAATTAAACTTTGTCCATTTGGACATTGATACAATTGAACTTTGTCCATTTGGACATTGATACAATTGAACTTTGTCCATTTGGACATTGATACAATTGAATTTTGTCCATTTGGACATTGAATTTTGTCCATTTGGACATTGATACAATTGAACTTTGTCCATTTGGACATTGATTTAATTGAACTTTGTCCATTTGGACATTGATACAATTGAACTTTGTCCATTTGGACATTAATACAATTGAACTTTGTCCATTTGGACATTGATACAATTGAATTTTGTCCATTTGGACATTGATACAATTGAACTTTGTCCATTTAGACCTTCATTCATTGGAACTTTGTCCATTTGGACATTGATACAATTGAATTTTGTCCATTTGGACATTGATACAATTGAACTTTGTCCATTTGGACATTGATTTAATTGAACTTTGTCCATTTGGACATTGATACAATTGAACTTTGTCCATTTAGACCTTCATTCATTGGAACTTTTTCCATTTGGACATTGATACAATTGAACTTTGTCCATTTGGACATTGATACAATTGAACTTTGTCCATTTTGACATTGATACAATTGAACTTTGTCCATTTGGACATTGATACAATTGAACTTTGTCCATTTGGACATTGATTTAATTGAACTTTGTCCATTTGGACATTGATACAATTGAACTTTGTCCATTTGGACATTGATACAATTGAACTTTGTCCATTTGGACATTGATTTAATTGAACTTTGTCCATTTGGACATTGATACAATTGAACTTTGTCCATTAAGACCTTCATTCACTGGAACTTTGTCCATTTCGAAATTGTACAATTGAACTTTGTCCATTTGGACATTGATACAATTGAACTTTGTCCATTTGGACATTGATACAATTGAACTTTGTCCATTTGGACATTGATTCAATTAAACTTTGTCCATTTGGACATTGATACAATTGAACTTTGTCCATTTGGACATTGATACAATTGAACTTTGTCCATTTGGACATTGATACAATTGAATTTTGTCCATTTGGACATTGATACAATTGAACTTTGTCCATTTGGACATTGATACAAATGAACTTTGTCCATTTGGACATTGATAAAATTGAACTTTGTCCCTTTGGACATTGATACAATTGAATTTTGTCCATTTGGACATTCATTCATTGGAACTTTGTCCATTTGGACATTCATTCATTGGAACTTTGTCCATTTGGACATTCATCCATTGAAACTTTGTCCATTTGGACATTGATCCGATTGAACTTTGTCCATTTGGACATTGATACAATTGAATTTTGTCCATTTGGACATTGATATAATTGAACTTTGTCCATTTGGACATTGATTTAATTGAACTTTTTCCATTTGGACATTGATACAATTGAACTTTGTCCATTTGGACATTGATACAATTGAATTTCGTCCATTTGGACATTCATTCATTGGAACTTTGACCATTTGGACATTCATTCATTGGAACTTTGTCCATTTGGACATTCATCCATTGAAACTTTGTCCATTTGGACATTGATCCAATTGAACTTTGTCCATTTGGACATTGATACAATTGAACTTTGTCCATTTGGACATTGATACAATTGAATTTTGTCCATTTGGACATTGATACAATTGAACTTTGTCCATTTGGACATTGATTTAATTGAACTTTGTCCATTTGGACATTGATACAATTGAACTTTGTCCATTTGGACATTAATACAATTGAACTTTGTCCATTTGGACATTGATACAATTGAATTTTGTCCATTTGGACATTGATACAATTGAACTTTGTCCATTTAGACCTTCATTCATTGGAACTTTGTCCATTTGGACATTGATACAATTGAATTTTGTCCATTTGGACATTGATACAATTGAACTTTGTCCATTTGGACATTGATTTAATTGAACTTTGTCCATTTGGACATTGATACAATTGAACTTTGTCCATTTGGACATTGATACAATTGAACTTTGTCCATTTGGACATTGATACAATTGAACTTTGTCCATTTAGACCTTCATTCATTGGAACTTTGTCCATTTGGACATTGATACAATTGAACTTTGTCCATTTGGACATTGATACAATTGAACTTTGTCCATTTGGACATTGATACAATTGAACTTTGTCCATTTGGACATTGATACAATTGAACTTTGTCCATTTAAACCTTCATTCATTGGAACTTTGTCCATTTGGACATTGATACAATTGAACTTTGTCCATTTGGACATTGATACAATTGAATTTTGTCCATTTGGACATTCATTCATTGGAACTTTGACCATTTGGACATTCATTCATTAGAACTTTGTCCATTTGGACATTCATCCATTGAAACTTTGTCCATTTGGACAAAGTTCAATTATATCAATGTCCAAATGGACAAAGTTCCAATGAATGAAGGTCTAAATGGACAAAGTTCAATTGTATCAATGTCCAAATGGACAAAGTTCAATTGTATCAATGTCCAAATGGACAAAGTTCAATTGTATCAATGTCCAAATGGAAAAAGTTCAATTGTATCAATGTCCAAATGGACAAAGTTCCAATGAATGAAGGTCTAAATGGACAAAGTTCAATTGTATCAATGTCCAAACGGACAAAGTTCAATTGTATCAATGTCCAAATGGACAAAGTTCAATTGTATCAATGTCCAAATGGACAAAGTTCAATTAAATCAATCTCCAAATGGACAAAGTTCAATTGTATCAATGTCCAAATGGACAAAATTCAATTGTATCAATGTCCAAATGGACAAAATTCAATTGTATCAATGTCCAAATGGACAAAGTTCAATTGGATCAAAGTCCAAATGGACAAAGTTTCAATGGATGAATGTCCAAATGGACAAAGTTCTAATGAATGAATGTCCAAATGGTCAAAGTTCCAATGAATGAATGTCCAAATGGACAAAATTCAATTGTATCAATGTCCAAATGGACAAAGTTCAATTGTATCAATGTCCAAATGGACAAAGTTCCAATGAATGAAGGTTTAAATGGACAAAGTTCAATTGTATCAATGTCCAAATGGACAAAGTTCAATTGTATCAATGTCCAAATGGACAAAGTTCAATTGTATCAATGTCCAAATGGACAAAGTTCAATTGTATCAATGTCCAAATGGACAAAGTTCAATTGTATCAATGTCCAAATGGACAAAGTTCAATTGTATCAATGTCCAAATGGACAAAGTTCAATTGTATCAATGTCCAAATGGACAAAGTTCCAATGAATGAAGGTCTAAATGGACAAAGTTCAATTGTATCAATGTCCAAATGGACAAAGTTCAATTGTATCAATGTCCAAATGGACAAAGTTCAATTAAATCAATGTCCAAATGGACAAAGTTCAATTGTATCAATGTCCAAATGGACAAAATTCAATTGTATCAATGTCCAAATGGACAAAGTTCCAATGAATGAAGGTCTAAATGGACAAAGTTCAATTGTATCAATGTCCAAATGGACAAAATTCAATTGTATCAATGTCCAAATGGACAAAGTTCAATTGTATTAATGTCCAAATGGACAAAGTTCAATTGTATCAATGTCCAAATGGACAAAGTTCAATTAAATCAATGTCCAAATGGACAAAGTTCAATTGTATCAATGTCCAAATGGACAAAATTCAATTGTATCAATGTCCAAATGGACAAAGTTCAATTGTATCAATGTCCAAATGGACAAAGTTCAATTGGATCAATGTCCAAATGGACAAAGTTTCAATGGATGAATGTCCAAATGGACAAAGTTCCAATGAATGAATGTCCAAATGGTCAAAGTTCCAATGAATGAATGTCCAAATGGACGAAATTCAATTGTATCAATGTCCAAATGGACAAAGTTCAATTGTATCAATGTCCAAATGGAAAAAGTTCAATTAAATCAATGTCCAAATGGACAAAGTTCAATTATATCAATGTCCAAATGGACAAAATTCAATTGTATCAATGTCCAAATGGACAAAGTTCAATCGGATCAATGTCCAAATGGACAAAGTTTCAATGGATGAATGTCCAAATGGACAAAGTTCCAATGAATGAATGTCCAAATGGACAAAGTTCCAATGAATGAATGTCCAAATGGACAAAATTCAATTGTATCAATGTCCAAAGGGACAAAGTTCAATTTTATCAATGTCCAAATGGACAAAGTTCATTTGTATCAATGTCCATGGTTTCCCTGTAAATATTTTAACAGATTTTTTAGTTCCGAGGCAAATAACACTGACCCATTAAACAACAATTTTGGGAGGTATTCTGTTATGAAAATAATTACTTTGATTTTATAAATAATTATTTTCGTAAGTAAAGTTAGTAATGTTTCATATTACCCCGGGTAGATTGCAGTCAGTTAATGGTAATTGACTGGCTATTAACAGTTGCACTTTTTCTCCGGGAATAGTTTAAGATTTGAACTCCAGAGGGTTATTGGTCGTTCGGGTCACTTTTTGGGAACGCGCCGACAGGGCACGGCACGTTACCGACTGGTCACCAAAATGTGGATTTTTATTAATAAAGTGATACGGATCGGTGTGCTAATTAAAGTATCATGAGATCGTTAAGTTTACAGCCGGTCGAGGAGCGACCGCGCTGATTTAATTGTTTTATCGGGAAATTCAGGTTCAGAATTCCGGTTATAATGGCGGGCGGTGATACCGTCTTTGTAACATTCATATCCGCGGGATATTTAAGTCATCCGACCATGTTCGAGCTACACAGCGGAGGAATAAACGTCACATCGCATTACCGTATCTTTGTTTCCGCTTATTTGTAGAATTTGGGGATTCCACCGACCTCATGTCGAGGGTCCACGCGCACACCAGCCAGAGGGAGGAAAGAGCTACAAGACCAGACGCTGATGTCATGAGGAGGGAGATGGAGGGTTCCTTAGGCCCGGGGAGTCTCCATCCCGTTTTCCAGGAACCCGAATCGTCGCATCGAGTGATCTTAGGTACTAGATAGATAGCTCAGGTGTAGAATTGGTCCACAGGTCCACAAAACAAAAAAAAACCCACGCGAATACCTTTCTTTCCCGCACATGTACATAAAAGACAAAGCTAGTAGAAATAAATAAGTTTTTACAGAAAACCATAAAACTAAACAAGTTATAAACCAAGAAAACGAAAAGAGAAAACCAATTCGCAGATTGGTGTTGCACAACCGTTATTATTATCAATATTTACATGAGGATTGTACCTTCACTTTTATATCTCTAATATGAGATTCGCAAACACTTACTCACTTATCGAGAGACAATCTCTCTGAGACACCAGTGAGTATGGAGAACTCAAGCTCCCACTTTATTCTTTGAAGAAGAAAATAAAAACACATATATATTTTCAACAGAAAATAAATAAAATAACTACCTAAACTCTCTTTCTCTGCCTATGTTTATATAAAATAAATTTACCATTCTAAGACAAAAACTTGAAACAATAGAACTTAACAAAATAAAAAAATAAAATCCACTAAATCTCTAAGAGATCTTCACAAAATCAAATACAAAATTGATGTAAAAAAAAATGTTCAGAGCAGGGTTTACATAACGTAATGCCAAGAATTTTAGATGAGGTTTTACAATCAGAAGATAAACCTGTCTATCGTGGTTGAATCAGGGTTTACATATTTTAAAAAATACCTATTCCTCAAAAATTTAGCTCAGGTTTTATGAAAACACAAATAAATACTTGTCTATCGAAAGTTGGTTAGATTAGGATTACTTTTTCAAAATACCTAGCATATTCTCTTCGAATGAACATTGCTTGCTCAAGAAATATGACTATGGAAGTAACCTAGATGGCATTCTAACAAAAAATTCACTTACCACGTAAGCAAAGAGTCGAAATTTCTTGGACAAACAAAATATAATTGGTGTTCAACTATGTGCTTTAGATAATTGACACAGGTTACGAGGTGTACGAGCACAATTCAAGAGATCGACACTTGTAGTACAAAATTTACAGCATAACACTGGTACTAGCAATGAGATACTTATGCATATATTACTTATAACTAACCAAATTGTACTTATGACTAACAAAACTGTACAAAGACACACTCTTACGTAGCAGAGGTAAAGTGATAATATCCAGACGGAATTATTTAATAGGTAAGCACGCCAAGCAGTATGTACTTCCCTTTGTTTGAAACAACACAATTGAGAATTTCCTTAAGAAACTAAGACTTAAAAATATATATATTAAACTAAATATATTTAACCATAAAACTAGTACATTGAACAACTAAAATAGAAATTATATAATCTTGTGTATGAAAAATTGCTCAATTCTTTCACACACAAAAAAAAATAAGAATCCTTCTTTCCAAGTCCCCTGGAGACTCTTTGGATACTAATAAAACTTCGATACTTGACAAAAGTATAAGAAAACTCCAATGAACTTGTGAAAGAAGGGTTCAGACCAAAGGATAATGACAACCAAACTTATAACCATAATGTTGACGGAACGTACCAATGTGTGTGTGTGCGCGTGTGTGTGCGCGTGTGTGTGCGCGTGTGCGTCGCACTAATAAGCTCACAACAGTAAGAAGACGAATCGTCTCATTTAAAATGAAAATTACTCAAAACGTAAATAAGAATAAATCTCAGTAAAGTTTAAGTGATAATAAAGAATTAAGATCTAAACTAAATTAATGGGCGCCACTGATCACACGGATCAGAGGAAACGACATTCATTACAAACGACGTCTCCTAAAAAAAATTCATTAGAATTTGGGAAAAAAAAAAATATATATATATATAAATATATATTTATAGAAATTAAAAAGTCCTTTTAAGGACTACTTTACGCGGGTAAACCGAGAACATTATTCTACATATATATATATATATATATATATGAGATAGTAAGAATGAGGAAATTTTGTGAAATTCTAGTCACAACCTCTTGAGGGTACCAAGCCTCAAAAGCAAGTCACTAGAAAAACACTGACGAAACAAACGGAATAGTATGCAGGGTTGGTAGTCCCGCACACCATCACGTTGATTTCATCTACTTATAAAGTGTAAAAAAAATATATATTTAATCAATCCGAACAATATCCTTTACATGAAAATTTCCTACAATTTTACCGTTCATATCAGCTAGTGTAGAACCAAATTAGAGACTTTAGCTTTAACAACATTGCGAACGAATCTAGGGGCCAATTTGTGAGAGAAATAATTCGGTCCACTGGATTGAACGAAATTCTTCCTCCAAACTACGTCGCCTACTTCATAATTAACCGTCTTACGGCGCAAATTGTAGTGTTGGGCATTTTTCTTAAAAGCTTGTAGCAAAGCGTTAGAAACTTGTTCATAAATAGGAACCAAGTCTTCCAACTTTTTAGCAAATTCGTTCCTAGATTGCTGCAACGTAGTGTCTACGACACCAGAAGATAAGTTATTTTTATGAAAGTTACCATCAATGATCTGTTCCCTACTATGCATAAGGAAGAAGGGCGTGAAACCTGTTGCAAAATTAATCATATTATTGAGAGCTGATTGAATTTGAGGCAGATATCTGGACCAATTACGCTGGTCAGATTCGGTTAAAATAGACAAAGCAGTTCCAATAGTTTGGTTAAAGCGTTCCACAACATTATTTTGGGGGGTGTAATAGGCATTATAAAAAGGCGGAGGTACATTATACTCTGCTAACAATTGTTTAAAGTCTTTTGAAATAAATTGTTTCCCGTTGTCGCAGACGCATGTTTGCGGCACTCCGTGCATAAGGAATATGTATTGTTCAATGTTTTTAACAATGCTTTTAGTAGTTGCATTTCTAAGTGGAAAAATCCAGGTATATTTAGAAAAAACATCAACAACCGTCAAAATGTACATGAATCCTGCATAGCTACGCGAAAGAGGACCGACAAGGTCAATAGACAGCATTTGCATAGGTCTTGTGACTATTTTCGGGTTGGTAGAAATGCCTGCCGGCGGAGCAGTATTAATTTTATGTGCCTTACACGTTTTACATCTATTAACAAAAATTTTGACGTCATTATACAACCCTGGCCAAAAATAATGAAGTTGAACCTTTTTGTAAGTTCTAAAAACTCCTGGATGACAGGAAATATCCGACTCATGTTCTTTAGAGCGAACAGCGCTACGGTCCTCGAAAGGAACAACAAGCTTCCAAGCTGTGTCCTCCTGCAGATCGAAACGAGACACTGTGACGAAACAGTTTATTTTCTTTAATGTGAAAATTGTTAAAACGTTGTGGATTTGATTTACAATTAGAAAATAAGGAAGTATACCAAGTATCTGTACTCATGGGAACGGAGTCAATAGTAGAGATCAAGGAAACGTCTTTACGTGAAAGAACGTCCGGAACCGTATTTAATTTACCCTTCCTGTGTATAACGTCAAAAGAATACTGTGACAAACGAGTAGACCAGCGAGCAAGTCTACCTGTTGGATTAGATAGTGATACTAACCATTGTAAACTAGAATGGTCAGTTACCACAGTGAAATGGGCGCCTTCTATGTAGGGCCTGAAGTGGTTGACCGAATCCAACACTGCTAACAGACCTTTATTGAAAAGTGAAAAAAAATTAGTTAAGGTTTATGTTAGTTTTTTTCATCGCTTGACTTTATATCACTCAAGGTGTGTAGGTATATAGGTATAATAATATTAAATATATGTAATTATAATAATAAAATTTAGAAAACGAATTATTATTATTTTTATTATTTATTTTTGGAAAACGAATTTTATAAAATATATTATGATAAAATTTTTAGAAAACGAATTTTATAAAATATATTATGATAAAACTATACTAACAGACCGAGCGATTAGTCATAATAGACCCGATATAGTTTTACATGACAAAATTAAAAAAATAACTTATATCATTGATGTCGCTATACCAAATTGGAAGCTTATGGCTAGAGATGGCAAAATTTAGCATTAATTTTCAGATTTTTTAGCATTAACAATTGGAAATTTAGCGTTTTATAGCATTTGTAGGCATAATTTAGCGTTTTGTAGCAAAATAGAAAAAAATGTATTTCCTGAATGTTTTTAGCGCATATTTTAAGTATTTTTGGTAAAATATATGTTTAACCTTCATTTGCAAGTATTTCCATGTGAAAGATAATAAATAATTAATTTTTATATTTAATTAATAAGGAAGGAAACTCTAAGTACGGGTCAAACACAAACACAACAAATGCAGATTGCTATTAACATCAATAGGCGTAATTTATTTCGCACAATTTGTGCAATGTCAAAAAGCAATTTTAGCCTACAGTACAAAAATATTAAATATTTACACATAAAATAGTAACAAAATTATAAAAAATCGTAATGTAAATATAGATTTTTTGAAATTCTCACATATTATTTTAATACCCGGTATTTTCGGGAAATTCGCGCCTATTTCGCTAAATAGAATAATTTAGCTGAAATACGGCCAAAATCACGTTTTTCGCGTTAATTCGCGAAATGGAAATCACTGGAAAAACTTTCAAATGCCTTGAAACGCAAAGAAAACTTACAAATGCCCTATTTTCGAACCATAAATATTTTTTCGCGTTTTTAGTTAAAACGAAATTTTGCCATCTCTACTTATGGCACAGACTACGCCAATCAAGTAACAGAATCATCACTGCCATGGTTGCCTGGATGGAGTCCCCTCTGATGGCCCTCTGGAGACGGGATATGTGCAAATATACCCCATAAACGGCTGTTCACACTCATTTTTGTGTTTATATTTTTCCACTTAAATTCACAACCACCAACCACCGCTGGTGCAGTGACTTTTTAACATTTTACCATTGTTTTTTTTAATAATATAAACTATAAAATTCACTGCATCCCAAACCAAAGTGTTGTGTACAACGGATAAAGTGCGCGGATTGGCCGCTTTAATTATGAGCTCACCTTTCAGGGCTCCTATTGGTTGCGTTTGTGTTGTGAATTTGTGATACCCCATGTTTACAATCGAAACTATCTAAATCATCTGTATTAAATCCTTTTAAAGTGACAATTGTGCGTCGAAAGAGATTACTCTCATCTCGCAAAATACTTTTTAGTATATTTTTGTGTATTTTTTCTTTTAAATAAAATTATCCAATACCTACAAAAAAACATATCCGATAATTTCGTGAATAAAACAGAAACTTTTCGGTAGAACCGATAGTGGATTTCGTAGATACATTTCAGGCGCAAAGCTGAACAGAACCTAATACTTTGTTTCAAACATTGTTTTTTTTTTATGTGTCCTTATAAATTAGTGTTTAATAATGAATCGTCCTAAAAAACGACACATAAGCACCATGATGTCTCCTAGTCCAGAGGATATAGGAGGAAAGTGCGTCACGATTGAGGATGCGGATGAAAACAGCTCGGTTACGTCATCCAAAGGCTCGGACGTCACCGAAGCGGAATATCCTTGCGCTTCAGGAGTAGATGTGCTCAATGAAACCCAAGCACATTTGACAGCTCTTCAACTTGTGTTAGCAGAGAAGCAATCTAAGGTCTCAAAAGACCAGCAGCTGAGGATCGCTAGAAACGTATCGGAAGTTTTCAGATCCGTATCTCAGCTGTTGTTGGAGCGCGAGACGATGCGTGGCGGATTTAGCTACAGTTACAGCACAACTTAGAATGGCAGAAATAAAAATACGCCACGAGAAGAGGGAAAAAAGGCACCTTGAGCAAAAAATCATACAATTAGAGTCTGATCTCGGGCCTGTAATGCGGAGAGTGGCAGTGGCAACGGAGGCTACCCTCTCCTTTGCTGACATCGCCCAAAAACAGCCATATGATGCTCACCAACCCCCACCAATCACTCAACAAGGACATCGCGTCGGACCACCAAGACCTGCCGTTTGCATCTTTCCAACGGATTCGGACGCCACAAAGGACAGTGACGGTACGAAAAAAATGATTGAAGATACAATTCGGCCATCTGAACTAGGCGTTCGGGTCACGGGAATAAAAAAAATAAGAAATAAAGGTATCTTGATCAATACGGCAACCACGGGCGAACAACAAAAGCTATTAAATGCACCTTGCTTCGACAACTCGAGCAAACTGAAGGCCCGACTACCGTCAAAGCGTCTACCGAGACTGATATTCTTTAATGTTCCCCGGGACCTGACCGACAAAGATTTTTTAAGGATGGCTCTCACTAGTATTCCCAACGTTGAAGACATTGAAGAAACTATTGCAGGCTGTAAACTAAGTCACCTGGCTGGTGCTCGCACAGGTAACGCTTGTCACCGTATCTACGCAGTACCCGCTACCGTACGTAAATTTCTAGTCGAGCAAGTGAAAGTATTTATAAGCTGGACTATTTGCCGCGTCCGAGATTTTATTGGCCTTACTGTCTGCACCAAATGCCACATGATTGGTCACTCATACAAGTATTGCAGAGATACCAAACCCACATGTGGACATTGTGCTCAACAGAATCATACTGGTGAGTCCTGCCCAAATTCCACCATCAAACCAGTTTGCGCGACATGCACCAGATTTGGTAATCCTGCTGATCACTCAACTGGAGATAGGGACAACTGCCCGGCCTACATTGCTGCACTCAAGAACGACCTTGCAACTATAGATTATGGAGTGTAACATACATGAGCATAAGTGCCTCACCATCGAGAATTATAATCCCGTGACGAACTGTCTACGAATAATGTATATGAACGCGAGAAGCATCCGTAATAAGTTTGATGAGATCGAAGAAAAAGTAAGAAGTTCGCGGTACATTGTACACGTGCTCGTCATTACGGAAACGTGGCTTAAGATTGGAGAGGAAAAGTTTTACTCCCTGAATGGTTACAAAAGTGTTTTTGCTTCTCGCCCCAACGAAGGAGGAGGCGACGTAGCAATATATGTGATTGATACTATGAAGTGTGCAATTATTGAAAATTTCTCAAATGAAAATTCCTTTTTAGGTATAACGCTTAGTAGCAGTGATAGGAAACCAGTTAACATCTATGCTATCTATCGAAAACCCAACACAAATATGCAGGATTTTCTAATACATCTAGAAAAAATACTGAACGAAAGTAGACAAGATACATTAATATTCGGAGACTTTAACATTGACGTATCCATATCCCCACACTCTTCATTAAATTTTTGCAACATCTTACAATCTTACAATTTTTCAATACATAACAAAACATTTCCCACGAGAGTCACTGATACAAGCTGCACCTTAATAGATCACATCTTATCAAATAGGCAAAACATTCAGACTACTATATCGAATATTGATGATCCACTTAGTGACCATAATATACTTATTGTTGATTATAAGAACAACTTAAAAAAATGTTTTAATAATAGAACCAAATCCCGGATTACGAGACCTATCATCAACAGTATGTCAGTAAAATCCTATCTTCTTGATAACAATTTCACGATCAACTTAAGCAACTCAGAAGACCCTTTTAAAAGTTTCAATTATCACATTAAAAAGGCAATAGAATCAGGTACAACTACACCAAAAACAGGATTAAGAAGTCGGGTACAACTGAATACTCCGTGGTTTGATTCCAAATTAAAAAAAATTAATCAAAGAACGAAACCAGATTCACAAGCAGTGGAAACAAGACCCTGGTACAATGATTGATACAATTGAACTTTGTCCATTTGGACATTGATCCAATTGAACTTTGTCCATTTGGACATTCATCCATTGGAACTTTGTCCATTTGGACATTGATACAATTGAAATTTGTCCATTTGGACATTGATACAATTGAACTATGTCCATTTGGACATTGATACAATTGAACTTTGTCCATTTGGACATTCATCCATTGGAACTTTGTCCATTTGGACATTCATCCATTGGAACTTTGTCCATTTGGACATTGATACAATTGAACTTTGTCCATTTGGACATTGATACAATTGAATTTTGTCCATTTGGACATTGATACAATTGAACTTTGTCCATTTGGACATTGATACAAATGAACTTTGTCCATTTGGACATTGATAAAATTGAACTTTGTCCCTTTGGACATTGATACAATTGAATTTTGTCCATTTGGACATTCATTCATTGGAACTTTGTCCATTTGGACATTCATTCATTGGAACTTTGTCCATTTGGACATTCATCCATTGAAACTTTGTCCATTTGGACATTGATCCAATTGAACTTTGTCCATTTGGACATTGATACAATTGAATTTTGTCCATTTGGACATTGATACAATTGAATTTTGTCCATTTGGACATTGATTTAATTGAACTTTTTCCATTTGGACATTGATACAATTGAATTTCGTCCATTTGGACATTCATTCATTGGAACTTTGACCATTTGGACATTCATTCATTGGAACTTTGTCCATTTGGACATTCATCCATTGAAACTTTGTCCATTTGGACATTGATCCAATTGAACTTTGTCCATTTGGACATTGATACAATTGAACTTTGTCCATTTGGACATTGATACAATTGAATTTTGTCCATTTGGACATTGATACAATGGAACTTTGTCCATTTGGACATTGATTTAATTGAACTTTGTCCATTTGGACATTGATACAATTGAACTTTGTCCATTTGGACATTGATACAATTGAACTTTGTCCATTTGGACATTGATACAATTGAATTTTGTCCATTTGGACATTGATACAATTGAACTTTGTCCATTTAGACTTTCATTCATTGGAACTTTGTCCATTTGGACATTGATACAATTGAACTTTTTCCATTTGGACATTGATACAATTGAACTTTGTCCATTTAGACCTTCATTCATTGGAACTTTGTCCATTTGGACATTGATACAATTGAACTTTGTCCATTTGGACATTGATACAATTGAACTTTGTCCATTTAGACATTGATACAATTGAACTTTGTCCATTTAGACATTGATACAATTAAACTTTGTCCATTTGGACATTGATACAATTGAACTTTGTCCATTTGGACATTGATACAATTGAACTTTGTCCATTTGGACATTGATACAATTGAATTTTGTCCATTTGGACATTCATTCATTGGAACTTTATCCATTTGGACATTGATACAATTGAATTTTGTCCATTTGGACATTAATATAATTATGACGGACGCAACGAATGTAGCGGGATATATATATATATATATATTTATATTTATATTTTTTTTTGTTATTTCTTAATATTTTCTCATTATACTTGTAATCACAATTTTACAATTGTGTATTTTGTACCTTCTTTACAATGGATTACATCTATTTACTGTCAGTATCTCCTGCATAATATAGATATTCTCCGATGTACACTGCATCATGTATCACTTCTATGTAAAAGCCTTTTTATGCGTATATATAAATAAATAAATCAATATGTAACTATTTAATCTAGTTTTTTTTGTTAAACAGGTTACATATGCAACTATTTAACCTAGTTTTTGTTAAATAGGTTATATATGTAATTATTTAACCAAGTTTTTGTTAAATAGGGTACATATGTAACTGTTTAACCTAGTGTTTTTTTCATCACCTTTCATAACTTTATAGCACATTTTATAGGTGTGTTGAATTGTCATTTTGATGAGTTATCGTAGAACCATAACATTGATGGGTATAAGTAAAAACAAAATGTTCCCGAATATTCTATTTTGGTTTTAATTCTAATTAACCGGTAAAAATCAATTAGTGTATCGCCCAGTAATTTATCGGGGTGAAATCCCAACGGATCGGAAAGGAAAAGTTACGGGTGACAGTTGACACGATTATCCGATTAGCCCATCATTCAAATACCCTCGCAATAGCATTATTAATTTTATATCACCCACCTATCTCTGTCATATCAAATGCTATTCGAGCCCGAGTCGAGTGTCATGACTTCTTTAAAAATATACCATAAGAATATTCCTTGTCAGAATTTTGTTTATTATCTGTACAGAATACGAAGTGAAAATTCTGAGAAAAGCTGTTTAGTGACGATTTTAGCCTTTCAGTTGACAAACTCTAAAACTTCCTTCCAATCCCAAGATGGCACACATTTATATATTTGTATTTAACACATTTTTGTGCGGAATAGTTCAGATATTATAACGATTTTGGTTGTTCGTGATACAATAAGTGTGATATATTCAGAATTAGATATTGTTGAAGTATTTCTGAGATCAAAGAATGTTTCAATGTGAAGAAATAAAACTTATACTTAATCATATTTAGAAGTGTTTTTATTAAAATTAATAGAAGGCTTTGAATTTAAAACTGTGTATCTAAGGTGAAGTATGAATCTGACACAATGCAAAGAGTTTGTTAGTATCAGTCACAAATTTACTTTCAAACAGTCATTCAAGCCGCCGCGCTTAGTAACTTACAGCCGATGTATCTTTTTAGTAAGCAACATTGCAACAACAAGCTGTAACTTACAGCCGATTTATCTTTTTAGTAAGCAACATTGCAACAACAAGCTGTAATTTACAGCCGATTTATCTTTTTAGTGAGCAACGTTGCAACAACACTAAATCCACGTTCACACAAATACGACAATGGAAATGCTATTAGAAATCGTTGAATAACCGACCATAACATATATATGTTACTATAGATTCGCTTCTCCAGCCAAAGTTTTTGGTAGCCATTCTTGAAGTTAATGTTTAATTCTTTGTTTGTTGTCAGTTTTATAAGTTGTTCTTCTAACTGGGTTGATCCTGTTGTGTCTATGTGATGTCTGTATGAATTTGTGTGAGTGCAAGCGAGATAGCATGCTTACGAGATGCTATAAAAGGCGATGCACGTTAGTTGTGCGCCCTCTTTTGTTACAAGCAGCTCCCCAATAAATATCAGTACAAGATCAAGTATCATTATTGTGTACGACCTTCACCCGCTACAATACTCCATACATTACAGTTGATATTTGAAAAAGGATCCAACACCCAGTCTGGTATGTTAATATCCATGTCGGAAGTCGTTCCTTAAAATCATCGTGTAGATTATTATTTAAGTCTGTATTCTGTCAGATTGTTATAGATGGAATTGGTCTGCCGTCACCCTCTAGATTTCCATATCCAGATACCCCTGCTTGCATTCGTATAAATTGTAATACATAGTTAGTGTTCCCAACCATCTGGTCTAGCGCAGAATGTAACCGAAGCCCATCGGTCGCACAAACAACGCACCCCAATGCTTTTTAAAGAGTTGGGTATATTTTTAAAGTAAATATATTTTTCAAACAAATGCATTCAATACTGTTATATATATTTCATTGAATCTGACAAAGATTTCAATAAATTTACAAATTAAGCCATTTTAACATAACAATAATATTTTATCTACATCGATTGCATTCGAAAATATTATTTTAAAAAATAACATCACATTGACAAATTTGTGGAAAACTGTTAAGATATAGATAAATGAATGATAGAAGTATGATAAAAAGACATGGCACGATCAAGTTAATCATATACTTGAGCCCAGTCAATAGTCAGAATAAAATAAGACGTTTGTATTGTAATGTTTATACGTGAAGTAAGGATTGTGTTTCGAATAAGGTGGTGTGGCGGTCTATCCTGGATACACTTATTTTCGCGTAAAACAAAGTAAAACAAGTTTAAAATGTAAAAATTACGTACAGAATATTATTTATATATAAATATTATATTTAATTTAATTATAAAAAAAAATTATAATTAAAATTAATACTTTTAAAATTAGTTCTGCAAATTAAAGAACTATCAACAAAACACACTTTTTTAAAGAACTAACACCCCACATTACTTCACTTAAATTATATGTTATAAAAAAAACCTGTATTGTTAAAGACAAATTTCCTTCTCATGTTCGTCATACTTTCCTTTCAGTTCTTTCCCTACTTTCTCAGTGGTTCGTGTCTCTGACGAATGTAAACACTTAACCAGTGGCTGTTCCTCACAGGAGGACGGTGCACAGTGTGTCGAATCCCAATCTAGCTCCCCTTTATTCATTCCCATACTCTAAAATCATTTGTTTATAAGATACCAAACTTACAGAATTACAAAATACGTCATTTTAAAGTTAATTAAATAAGGAACAGTTTACAGAAATCGCATAATTTAAAAAAAATATTTACGTAGAAAGGCTTCAATTTTAATACTGAACAAATTAATACGTATTGGAGTGCGTTGATGTCTCTTTCACAACTTCTAAAGAATTATGATTTTTAAATAAGATATCATTAATACTACTTTGCATTTTAAGTCATTTTGAAGATTATTAAATACAAAAGTATTTAAAAAATAAAACGTATATAAACATTAATTTTAAAGCTTTTCGCATGAATAAGAAGAGATTAAATTTTTCTTGTCTTTTCAATAAAAAATCTTCCCAATACTCCAATTTCAATTGAACAACATAAGATACTTATAGCCTTATAACCTCCGTCATTTTGAAGGTAATTAAATGTGAAAGTGTTTAAGAAAAAAAATTACTTAAAATATTATATAGGTAGGCAGTGTAGGCACCGCTTTAAGTACTATACTAATATTAATACACGTTAGAATATTTTTGTCCTTTCAATAATTTACCCTTCTACTCCATTGTCGTTTTTGTGAACAAGTTAGCATGTTTCGAGTCTTACGTCATTTTAAATGTAGTTTAAAAAGAAGGAGTTTTGTGTAATAATAAATTTCTAATTATTTTTTACACTGGCAGGCATCAATTTAAATATTGTTTGTACCTACAAAAACTTAATTGTTTTAGTATAATATTTATGTAAATATTTACCTATCTGTGTATTTTGGTATCAATCAGATTCCCGGTCGTCACTTTCTTCTGATAAAGTAGTCTCGGATCTCAAAGGAGCGGATGGAGTTGACAGCAATGCCAACACATCTGGTGAGAATCTCGTACTTTTTCCATTGGGTGATTTCCGCAAACTGGATATTAGTGGATCTGACGAAATTAGCAATATATGCAAGAGGTCCATATTCGTGTCAATCCGGGAAGTCTTCCTTGTATCAGGGTCAGGATAGCAAGCAGTTTTAGCCTTTTTAACTAAATAATATGAAGGATAAAGTGGACTATTTAGTTCTCTTGCCTGTTTCCTAATAAGTTTATATTGATTAGTAGTTAACTTAGCATTTACGATCAAAGACAGGGCTTGATTTGCCGTCAATGTTGCTTGTGTGGAACAAGGTATATTATTTTATTTTTTATTTTTGTGGCATATCGCGGCGATGATGAAAATATTTTGCCCACCATTGAAGCAGCATTTTTTTTACCAGAAGCCCGTAGAGATGCTTGAGCCACCATGGATATTTGTGTTTTGTTGGAGAACTGAAGGATTTTTTCACTTCTTTTGCTGTGGTTTTTTCGCAACAATCCCCAAAAAGTTTTTTTGGGCGACCGCGTCTGGAAGCACTTGTAACGTTTAACGTTGTATTGTAACTACAAGAAGGTATTGCACCATAAACAATATCACTAAAATTAATGTCTTTGTTGAGCCAAACGGAATAATTGTTCACAAATTTATGAGCATGTCTTCCACTTTTCTTCCAACGCATGTGAATTCCAATGGTCACTACACTAATCGAATGTTAAAGTGATTTCAAAATATCGTCAGTAGGATCTACAAAACCAAAATGTCGAATAACATGACGTAATATCTTGTTTGCTCGGTCTTCCTTCGGGTTTCGTAACCAAATATCGAATATCGTTCGGTTAGAAATTGATGGCTGTATCACTGGAATGTGAAGAAATGGCATGAAAACGCAAACAGATGCAGAAAAATTTTTAACCAAATGAAATAAAGATGAGTCAACTTTACGACAAAATTTTTTTGGAATCATAGAAATGCATAGAAATAAACTTTCAGACCATGTAAACTTTTGAAACCAGATAAATGAATAAATATTGCTTTATGTTATTTTTGATTAAATCTTACATGCAATCTGGAAAATATAAACGGTCTAACACGATGAAAAAAATTAATGCATACCTTGATTTGTCGCCTCCATTTCACAGAAAAATAATAAAATTTCACACAAATAAACCACAACCATTCAGCGCAGACGTTCAAAACAGACTGTTTATTGGGGTACAGCGCGGCGGCTCAAGTACAATGGACTTTAAATGTGATCAAACCTACCCCAAAGGCAATAAAAATAAAAATATTTTGCAGTTTTATCTACCTGGGATATTTAACAACTCAATGCTGAATATTTAAAAAATATTTGAAATACACCAATTTTGTATTAAAGGGGAGCTAGATTGGGATTCGGCACACCGTGCGGTGGGACAAACCCCACCAGATATTCCAGAAACCTACTAAAAGAATAAAAAAAACATTCGATGCTTTGTCTACATGTAAATAAATGAATTCTACAAACATAAAAGCAATTAATATTTATAGAAATATAATATTTTCAAGTGAAATGCAACCGCTCCGCGCCACGTCTGTAACTAGAACCAGCGACAAGCGACCAACCGATGCGCGCGTCCGTTGTTGCATTTCTCAGTTCACATAACGTAGCGTGAAGAGGGGATAATCCGAGATGTCACTTCAGACATTTGGGTATTTTATTTGCGATTGTTTCGCAAATTTCAAATGCCGTGGGGAAAGTCCGTTAAATCAAGACCTCCTAGATATAAAAGGTTTTGATTAAATCCCCTACTGCCGTACTTGTGAACCGTTTGTTTAGTTCAAGAAAGTTACTATTTTTTATGATAAACATCAGTTTATAAGACAAGATTTCTTATGCATAGCACAAAAAATAACAAATTTATATTAGCAATAATTAATCGCGTGAAATATCCATACAAATTGAAAATATCTCCTGAGTAAAAATAAATGCCATCGACGGGAATTGAACCCGCACCTTCCTTTTAAAAATAAAGTTTGTTGATTACAGGTGAAAAAATCAGTAATTGTTGATTGAAGTCCTAGTACATATTGAATTATTTGGCGTGTAAAATAAGCCGACGTAGATCAGTGGTTCAGAGCACCTGACCGGACATCAGAAGGTGCGGGTTCAATTCCCGTCGGCGGCATTTATTTTTACTCGGGAGATATTTTCAATTTGAATGGAGCGCCCTTGAGGTGATTTTGCATTTATACAAGTCATCAAATTATTATTATTATTTAATTATTTAAGACAATATTAGCGATTTCTAAACGAAAATCTTAAGTAGAAAAATCAGAAAAGGATACGGTCACATCTAGGACTCGAACCCAGGACCCTTGCCTCGCCGGGGCACCGCTCTTTACGACTGAGCTAATGGGACCCTATCCCCTTCGGTCACATTTAACTGTATCATACTTCGAATAAGAACTATAAACATTGTCTTCATTTGAAATCGCTAATATTGTCTTCAATAATTAAATATTACAATTTGAGGTTTTACTCAATAAAGTTATTCCAAAAAAATAAAAATTATTATTATATTTCAAGCGACTAATTATTTATTGCTTATAATAATTTGCAAGAAAGTTACGTAGTTTCGAGCGACGGAAATCAAATGGATGATAATCTTGCAAGTTATTGCGTTATTTTTATTTTACTATGTTATGTGAGCACAAACATATAAATTTTAATTTATTTTGTGTTTAGGCGTCTGATTAGGTGCACGCGTCGACCAAACATTGTCTATGTATCGATGAGTGCATGACTCGTCTATGAACATTTCAGTTTAAAATATCTTATATTATAATCTCCGGGAAGTGAGATTTCAGTACACTACATGTAAAAAATGTCAGTACACACCATCGAAGAAGTGCTCGAGCCGCCACTGTACTTAAGTATGTTGGGCTATACGGATGAAGAGATGTAGGGATGTAAGTCGGTGTGGTGGTATGAATGTGGGAGAAACAGAACCAGTAGCAACAATACCAACAAATTTCATTTTAATTAATAGTTTATACATTCTTGTTCGCGCAGTTGTATATGGAAGTAGCTACGTATGTATTCGCAAAGACTTGATGGATAGAAAACCTCTTATCAAATCCCGAAAAACAGATGCCGGTAGCTCGTTCCACATAAACCAACACTCTTCCACTGAGCTAGGAGACCTGATTATTTTTCCGATTTTTTTTAAGTCTCATATTTCTATTTATTTATGTAGTTATAATTTTTTTCATAAAATAATTCATTTTTTGCTGCTATATTTTTTTTATTTTAAAAATGTTCTACCTCAATATATTTGTAGCTCAGATAGTGTATCAATTATACCCATACGATTTTTTCATTTATATTCGACACTGGTTGACTTTTCTACAAGTCTTGAATGAATGTGATCTATTTACTGATAATTTCTCAAATTTTTCATCTTCTTATAATTCTCTAACTTCTCTATCCTCTTTTTGCAACCCAAACTAGCTATAACCTCATTTTTCTAATTTCTCTATTTTATATTATGGTAATGTATAGATTCTATGTCCGCAAACTGTAAAATTCACCCGCCATAACACAGGGTCATCCCCAGCATGGAGGGTGAAATATCATAAAAAACCACATGTACTCTCTAAATCATGTATCAATAAAATAAATAAATAAATCATCTATTTATTGGAATAACTTTCGAAGGTTATATAATTCAAAGTGATTGACTAAACGTAGCCTATTTAACTCGATCTTTTGCATTTCTTCTGTCTGTAAAATTTGTTAGCATGTTCCGTTTCAAGATGATGTCCGTTTTAATGGTTTGATTGCTTTTTTAATGTAAAATTTTCGTATTTATCTGGACTTTTGTATTTGCATTTTTTTTCAATATTATGGTACCACCTACCTGCCTGACAAATTTGAAAAAAATAATTATCAGTGAGAAAGTTAAGTTTATTTGGACAAATCGTATAACTCTGCATTTGATTTGATTTCAATTTCACATAGGTCTTTATATTTAAGTATCTACTTACACAATCTTTATCATGTTTGCATAAACCAAAAAATTGTATTTATTAATAACTCTTTTACATCGTTTCTTTCCAGATTCTAGAGTGGAATTCGCTTTAGTTGTGGAAAAGTTGTTGAGTTAAACCTTCGCTTGCAGCTTGCATAAGGATACAGAAGTCCGCTACATAGAGCGAGCTCTAATGGGGTATATTGTAATTTACTTGTATTCTCATATCCGATTTTATTTGAATTTTATTTTATCTTTTGTATTTTTGCCCATGGGTACTGGACCCTTAGTCTGTTATTATAATTTTATGTTTAAGTGAAAACCTATCATTATATATTATTTGTATTTTTTTATGCTTCCGATTTTGTTGTCCGGGTTAAATCTTCCCCATAGGAAAAACTAAACCCTTCCACTCACTTTTCCACAAATGATCAGCTAGTCAATCAACACTATGCAAGTGCATTATATAAGTAAAATAAATACAAAACAATACCAGAACAACAACACGTCAACTCACCAGAGATCAAATGGGAAAAAAAATTCACCGACTCCAGATATATTCATATCAGAGGGTTCGGCTCGGTAGTACTTCTAACAGGGCCTATAAATCCTACTGATCCCTCAACATAAATATTTAAAAAATCTTTCGTTATCCTACATGTATTCAAAATGACCGACTTTTGCATCTTTATATATTAATTTTTTGATAGATCTAATACGCCTAAATTTTTAATGAGAGAGCTAGGTATAATGCCAGTAGCCGAAATAACGAATGGTAATATTTTTATAGTCTGAGAATGCCAAATTCTTTTTATTTCGTTTCCTAAATCTGTGTATTTTCTAATTTTTTCATTAACAGATTTTTGAATGTTACAGGAATTTGGAATAGCGACATCAATGATATAAGTTATTTTTTTAATTTTGTCATGTAAAACTATATCGGGTCTATTATGACTAATCGTTCGGTCTGTTAGTATAGTTTTATCATAATATATTTTATAAAATTCGTTTTCTAAAAATGAATTTGGTTCGTATTCATAATATGGTACTATATTACGGCAGTCAATCAAGTTATGTTTAATTACCAAATTTTGGTGAATTATTTTTAATACTTGATTGTGCCTAAATGTATACTCGGACGGTGCTAATATAGAACATCCAGATATAATATGTTCTATAGTTTCCGGAAAAGCCAAACATTTTCTACACAAATCATCAATTTGATTTGTATCTTTGATTATATGCTTTCTATAATTTTTAGTATTAATGACTCTATCCTGAATGGCAAGCATAAATCCTTCTATTTCTGCGCTCAACTCTCCAATACTCAACCATTTGTTTGACGAAAATTTGTCAACATATGTTTGGTTGAGATAATTGAAGTGTTTTGCGTGTAAAATTTTATTTGACCAGGAATCTAATAATTCCTGGTTGGGATTTATAAAAATGTTGGCATTCTCATCGTATAAATTTAAAGGTGTAATATTTCTATCTGCCTTGCAAATTATTTTGTGCATTTCTGAGCTATGAGCTTTCCTATGGAAAAAAGTTCTTAGCATTTCTACCTGATTATGTTTTGAAGAAGTTATTTTGACTATACCTCTACCTCCTAAATTTCTAGGTAAATTAACTCGTTCTATAGCTGAATTTGGATGATGGCAATTAAACTTTGTTAGCGTAGTTCTAATTAATCTTTCTAAGTTATCTAAATCTGTATTAGACCATTTAATTATGCCAAATGAGTACGTTAATAGAGGTATTGCCCAAGTATTTATTGCTTTTACTAAATTTTTAGCAGATAGATTGCATTTTAAAATTTTCCTGGTCCTAGTTTGAAATTTAATCCTAATATCATTTTTAATACTAGTATGGTCTAATCTATTTGATTGTGGGTATCCTAAATATTTATAAACCTCATCCCTTTTCATACTAGTAATTTGGAAATTTCTAAATATACTCTCGTCCCCATCTACAATTTTGCCTTTCTCTATATGGATCGTTCTACATTTATCTAAACCAAAAGTCATTTTGATATCATCTGAAAAGTTTTTAACTACCTCAATCATTTTCTCTAAATTTTGTTCAGAATTCGAAAATAATTTTATGTCATCCATAAATAATAAATGCGAAATTGTACTACTCTCCCCTGTATTACCCTTAACTTTTATTCCAAACTTGCTTTTAATTAACATTTTAGATAGAGGATTCAATGCTAAGCAAAACCAAAGAGGACTCAATGAGTCTCCTTGAAAAATTCCTCTTTTAATTGAAATGCCCGGTATTACTATTTTCTTACCTTTATAAGTTGATTATTTAAGTTATTATTATTATTATCACATTTTCATGAATATTTCGTTGAATTTTCTCTTGACGGACGATGAAACAACCCAATTTATGGAAAATTGAGTGGATTGACGTTGTGATGACTTTTTCACACGTGATTTTTTCCGAAACAACTCGCCCTTAGGACGGGTTGTTTCGGAGAATCTGAACAATTCATCAAATTTCAACGTTCATTTTCAAGTTCTGTGATAATTTCAGTTTTGTCAAGCAACTAGCCTACAATGATATAAAAACAGAACTTGAATAAGTCTTTCACAGAACCCGAAAATGAACGCTAAAATTTTAAGAATTGTTCAAATTCTCCAGACAGTGCCTTGAAATATTGCTCATTTACGGGCATTTACCTTTTTAAATGTTGGGTAACAAAACAAAGAAAAAATATTACTTATTTACTTTTAAAAATTATTTATTTAAATCCATACAAATGATGAAAAACAAAAAAATAACCTACAAAATTGTAACCTAGTTATGAAATACGTATAAATGGTGGGTAGCAAAAATATTATTTACTGAAATTTTAGAATTATGTAGTACGTATTAATTTTATTATAATATTAGATTTTTTAAATTATACAGGGTGTATCGGCACTAACCCGACAAACTTTAACCAGCTATTCCTTAGCATATTTGGAGTAAAAAATGTTATGGGCACTTTGCTGTCCGGTAGCATTTTTTTTCAATTAAAAACAAAAAAAAATTAAATTTCCACACTACATCACTGTCATTGGAATTGAGTTTTGTGTTCAACAGCTGTTATAAGCAAGTATGTCGAAGATCGTCTTCGCTCTTTCGCACACACTAAATAATAATAGTTAAAAATGAGACGAATGGTGCCGTGCCATTTCGTTGTGATTGTAGAAGTGCACCAATATAGGCACACACGTGCATTATTCAACGGAATTCGAATAAAATATTTGCCAGATGGGTTTTCGAACTTTGACAAAGGATAAAACAGTGGTGACATGTGGTGAAAATATGAATAATAATTTTTTTATTAAAAAAAAACGTTACCGGACAGCAAAGTGCACATAAGATTTTTTACTCCAAATATGCTAAGGAATAGCTGGTTAAAGTTTGTCGGGTACGTGCCGATACACCCTGTTTACAGTGGAACCCTCTTAAGACTATTCCATTATTTCAGCCAGTTTGGTCGCATAGAACCTGAGAAAACTGCTTCTAAATTTCGAACCCAAGTCTGAAATTAGCGTCCATAAAAATCATAATTTTTCTAAAAATACGACTTTATGGAGATTTTGTGACTGAGTTCGATTTTGATTGCGATTCTTATCACTATTACAAAATTTCAGCCAGTTTGGTCCCATAGAACCTGAGAAAACTGCTTCCAAATTTCGAACCCAAGTCTGAAATAAGCGTCCATAAAAATCATAATTTTTCTAAAAATACAACTTTATGGAGATTTGTAACTGATTTCGATTTGTCCCATGCTTCTTATCACTTTCCCTTAATTTCAGCCAATTTAGTCCCATACGACCTGAGAAAACTGCTTCCAAAGTCGGATCCCATGGCTGGAAAAGCTCCATAAAAATGATGGTTTTTCTAAAAAGAGAACTTTATGGAGATTTTGTGACTGAATTCGATTTGGATAGCGATTCTTATCACTATTTCAAAATTTCAGCCAGTTTGGTTGCATAGAACCTGAGAAAACTGCTTCTAAAGTTCGTACCTAAGTCTCAAATTAGCCTCCATAAAAAAGATGGTTTTTCTAAAAATACAACTTTATGGAGATTTTGTGACTGAGTTCGATTTGGATAACGATTCTTATCTTTATTCCAATATTTCAGCCAGTTTGGTCCCATAGAACCTGAAAAAACTGCTTCTAAAGTTCGAACTCAAGTCTGAAATTAGCCTCCATAAAAATCATGATTTTTCTAAAAATACAACTTTATGGAGATTTTGTGACTGAGTTCAATTTGGATATCGATTCTTATCACTATTCCAATATTTCAGCCAGTTTGGTCCCATAGAACCTAAGAAAACTGCTTCTAAAGTTCGAACCCAAGTCTGAAATTAGCGTCCATAAAAATCATAATTTTTCTAAAAATACAACTTTATGGAGATTTGTAACTGATTTCGATTTGTACCATGCTTCTTATCACTTTTCCTTAATTTCAGCCAATTTAGTCCCATACAACCTGAGAAAACTGCTTACAAAGTTGGAACCCAAGGCTGGAATTAGGCTCCATAAAAAAGATGGTTTTTCTAAAAAGACAACTTTATGAAGATTTTGTGACTGAGTTCGATTTGGATAACGATTCTTATCACTATTCCAATATTTCAGCCCGTTTGGTCCCTTAAAACCTGAGAAAACTGCTTGCAAAGTTCGAACCCAAGTCTGAAATTTGGGTCACTAAAAATCATAATTTTTCTAAAAATACAACTTTATGGAGATTTTGTGAATGATTTCGATTTGTACCATGCTTCTTATCCTTTTTCCTAAATTTCAGCCTATTTGGTCCATAGAACCTGACAAAACTGCTTCAAAAGTTCGAACCCAAGTCTGAAATTAGCGTCCATCAAAATAATAATTTTTCTTAAAATAAAATTTTATGGAGATTTTGTGACTGAATTCAATTTGGTTAGCGATTCTTATGACTATTTCGAAATTTCAGCCAGTTTGGTCGCATAGAACCTGAGAAAACTGCTTCTAAATTTCGAACCCAAGTCTGAAATTAGCGTCCATAAAAATCATAATTTTTCTAAAAATACAACTTTATGGAGATTTGTAACTGATTTCGATTTGTACCATGCTTCTTATCACTTTTCCTTAATTTCAGCCAATTTAGTCCCATACAACCTGAGAAAACTGCTTACAAAGTTCGAACCCAAGGCTGAAATAAGGCTCCATAAAAAAGATGGTTTTTCTAAAAAGACAACTTTATGAGAATTTTTTGACTGAGTTCGATTTGGATAACGATTCTTATCACTATTCCAATATTTCAGCCCGTTTGGTCCCTTAAAACCTGAGAAAACTGCTTGCAAAGTTCGAACCCAAGTCTGAAATTTGCGTCACTAAAAATCATAATTTTTCTAAAAATACATTTTTATGGAGATTTTATGACTGATTTCGATTTGTACCATGCTTCTAATAACTTTTCCTAAATTTCAGCCAATTTGGTCCATAGAACCTGACAAAACTGCTTCAAAAGTTCGAACCCAAGTCTGAAATTAGCGTCCATCAAAATAATAATTTTTCTTAAAATAAAATTTTATGGAGATTTTGTGACTGAATTGTATTTGGTTAGCGATTCTTATGACTATTTCGAAATTTCAGCCAGTTTGGTCGCATAGAACCTGAGAAAACTGCTTCTAAAGTTCGAACCCAAGTCTGAAATAAGCGTCCATAAAAATCATAATTTTTCTAAAAATACGACTTTATGGAGATTTTGTGACTGAGTTCGATTTTGATTGCGATTCTTATCACTATTACAAAATTTCAGCCAGTTTGGTCCCATAGAACCTGAGAAAACTGCTTCCAAATTTCGACCCCAAGTCTGAAATAAGGGTCCATAAAAATAATAATTTTTCTAAAAATACAATTTTATGGAGATTTTGTGACTGATTTCGATTTGTACCATGCTTCTTATCACTTTTCCTAAATTTCAGCCAATTTGGTCCCATAGAACCTGAGAAAACTGCTTCCAAAGTTCGAACCCAAGTCTGAAATTAGCTATTATTGTAGAAAGCAATCACTTTGTGGTTTGACATATTTAATAAAATAAAATACTTTTTTGTTTTAAAACCACGATATTTATTAATTTAAGAACCGACCGGTTTCGCTTTACTTAAGCATCATCAGGGTACAAATTAATACTAGTATTAATTTGTACCCTGATGATGCTTAAGTAAAGCGAAACCGGTCGGTTCTTAAATTAATAAATATCGTGGTTTTAAAACAAAAAAGTATTTTATTTTATTTTATCTGAAATTAGCGTCCAAAAAAATTAAAAATTTTCTAAAAATACAACTTTATGGAGATTTTGTGACTGAATTCAATTTGGTTAGCGATTCTTATCAATATTAGAAAATTTCAGCCAGTTTGGTCCCATAGAACCTGAGAAAACTGCTTCCCAAGTTTGAACCCAAGGCTGAAATTAGGCTCCATAAAAAAGATGGTTTTTCTTAAAATTAAACTTTATGAAGATTTTGTGACTGAGTTCGATTTGGTTAACGATTCTTATCACTATTCCAATATTTCAGCCCGTTTGGTCCCATAAAGAAAACTGCTTTCAAAGTTCGAACCCAAGTCTGAAACGTGCGTCCATAAAAATCACTATTTCAAAATTTCAGCCAGTTTGGTTGCATAGAACCTGAGAAAACTGCTTCTTAAGTTCGTACCTAAGTCTCAAATTAGCCTCCATAAAAAAGATGGTTTTTCTAAAAATACAACTTTATGGAGATTTTGTGACTGAGTTCGATTTGGATAACGATTCTTATCTTTATTCCAATATTTCAGCCAGTTTGGTCCCATAGAACCTGAAAAAACTGCTTCTAAAGTTCGAACCCAAGTCTGAAATTAGCGTCCATAAAAATCATGATTTTTCTAAAAATACAACTTTATGGAGATTTTGTGACTGAGTTCAATTTGGATATCGATTCTTATCACTATTCCAATATTTCAGCCAGTTTGGTCCCATAGAACCTAAGAAAACTGCTTCTAAAGTTCGAACCCAAGTCTGAAATTAGCGTCCATAAAAATCATAATTTTTCTAAAAATACAACTTTATGGAGATTTGTAACTGATTTCGATTTGTACCATGCTTCTTATCACTTTTCCTTAATTTCAGCCAATTTAGTCCCATACAACCTGAGAAAACTGCTTACAAAGTTGGAACCCAAGGCTGGAATTAGGCTCCATAAAAAAGATGGTTTTTCTAAAAAGACAACTTTATGAAGATTTTGTGACTGAGTTCGATTTGGATAACGATTCTTATCACTATTCCAATATTTCAGCCCGTTTGGTCCCTTAAAACCTGAGAAAACTGCTTGCAAAGTTCGAACCCAAGTCTGAAATTTGGGTCACTAAAAATCATAATTTTTCTAAAAATACAACTTTATGGAGATTTTGTGAATGATTTCGATTTGTACCATGCTTCTTATCCTTTTTCCTAAATTTCAGCCTATTTGGTCCATAGAACCTGACAAAACTGCTTCAAAAGTTCGAACCCAAGTCTGAAATTAGCGTCCATCAAAATAATAATTTTTCTTAAAATAAAATTTTATGGAGATTTTGTGACTGAATTCAATTTGGTTAGCGATTCTTATGACTATTTCAAAATTTCAGCCAGTTTGGTCGCATAGAACCTGAGAAAACTGCTTCTAAATTTCGAACCCAAGTCTGAAATTAGCGTCCATAAAAATCATAATTTTTCTAAAAATACAACTTTATGGAGATTTGTAACTGATTTCGATTTGTACCATGCTTCTTATCACTTTTCCTTAATTTCAGCCAATTTAGTCCCATACAACCTGAGAAAACTGCTTACAAAGTTCGAACCCAAGGCTGAAATAAGGCTCCATAAAAAAGATGGTTTTTCTAAAAAGACAACTTTATGAGAATTTTTTGACTGAGTTCGATTTGGATAACGATTCTTATCACTATTCCAATATTTCAGCCCGTTTGGTACCTTAAAACATGAGAAAACTGCTAGCAAAGTTCGAACCCAAGTCTGAAATTTGCGTCACTAAAAATCATAATTTTTCTAAAAATACATTTTTATGGAGATTTTATGACTGATTTCGATTTGTACCATGCTTCTAATAACTTTTCCTAAATTTCAGCCAATTTGGTCCATAGAACCTGACAAAACTGCTTCAAAAGTTTGAACCCAAGTCTGAAATTAGCGTCCATCAAAATAATAATTTTTCTTAAAATAAAATTTTATGGAGATTTTGTGACTGAATTCAATTTGGTTAGCGATTCTTATGACTATTTCGAAATTTCAGCCAGTTTGGTCGCATAGAACCTGAGAAAACTGCTTCTAAAGTTCGAACCCAAGTCTGAAATTAGCGTCCATAAAAATCATAATTTTTCTAAAAATACGACTTTATGGAGATTTTGTGACTGAGTTCGATTTTGATTGCGATTCTTATCACTATTACAAAATTTCAGCCAGTTTGGTCCCATAGAACCTGAGAAAACTGCTTCCAAATTTCGACCCCAAGTCTGAAATAAGCGTCCATAAAAATAATAATTTTTCTAAAAATACAATTTTATGGAGATTTTGTGACTGATTTCGATTTGTACCATGCTTCTTATCACTTTTCCTAAATTTCAGCCAATTTGGTCCCAAAGAACCTGAGAAAACTGCTTCCAAAGTTCGAACCCAAGTCTGAAATTAGCTATTATTGTAGAAAGCAATCACTTTGTGGTTTGACATATTTAATAAAATAAAATACTTTTTTGTTTTAAAACCACGATATTTATTAATTTAAGAACCGACCGGTTTCGCTTTACTTAAGCATCATCGGTTCTTAAATTAATAAATATCGTGGTTTTAAAACAAAAAAGTATTTTATTTTATTTTATCTGAAATTAGCGTCCAAAAAAATTAAAAATTTTCTAAAAATACAACTTTATGGAGATTTTGTGACTGAATTCAATTTGGTTAGCGATTCTTATCAATATTAGAAAATTTCAGCCAGTTTGGTCCCATAGAACCTGAGAAAACTGCTTCCCAAGTTTGAACCCAAGGCTGAAATTAGGCTCCATAAAAAAGATGGTTTTTCTTCAAATTAAACTTTATGAAGATTTTGTGACTGAGTTCGATTTGGTTAACGATTCTTATCACTATTCCAATATTTCAGCCCGTTTGGTCCCATAAAACCTGAGAAAACTGCTTTCAAAGTTCGAACCCAAGTCTGAAATGTGCGTCCATAAAAATCATAATTTTTCTAAAAATACAACTTTATGGAGATTTGTAACTGATTTCGATTTGTCCCATGCTTCTTATCACTTTTCCTTAATTTCAGCCAATTTAGTCCCATACGACCTGAGAAAACTGCTTCCAAAGTCGGATCCCATGGCTGGAAAAGCTCCATAAAAATGATGGTTTTTCTAAAAAGAGAACTTTATGGAGATTTTGTGACTGAATTCGATTTGGATAGCGATTCTTATCACTATTTCAAAATTTCAGCCAGTTTGGTTGCATCGAACCTGAGAAAACTGCTTCTAAAGTTCGTACCTAAGTCTCAAATTAGCCTCCATAAAAAAGATGGTTTTTCTAAAAATACAACTTTATGGAGATTTTGTGACTGAGTTCGATTTGGATAACGATTCTTATCTTTATTCCAATATTTCAGCCAGTTTGGTCCCATAGAACCTGAAAAAACTGCTTCTAAAGTTCGAACCCAAGTCTGAAATTAGCGTCCATAAAAATCATGATTTTTCTAAAAATACAACTTTATGGAGATTTTGTGACTGAGTTCAATTTGGATATCGATTCTTATCACTATTCCAATATTTCAGCCAGTTTGGTCCCATAGAACCTAAGAAAACTGCTTCTAAAGTTCGAACCCAAGTCTGAAATTAGCGTCCATAAAAATCATAATTTTTCTAAAAATACAACTTTATGGAGATTTGTAACTGATTTCGATTTGTACCATGCTTCTTATCACTTTTCCTTAATTTCAGCCAATTTAGTCCCATACAACCTGAGAAAACTGCTTACAAAGTTGGAACCCAAGGCTGGAATTAGGCTCCATAAAAAAGATGGTTTTTCTAAAAAGACAACTTTATGAAGATTTTGTGACTGAGTTCGATTTGGATAACGATTCTTATCACTATTCCAATATTTCAGCCCGTTTGGTCCCTTAAAACCTGAGAACACTGCTTGCAAAGTTCGAACCCAAGTCTGAAATTTGGGTCACTAAAAATCATAATTTTTCTAAAAATACAACTTTATGGAGATTTTGTGAATGATTTCGATTTGTACCATGCTTCTTATCCTTTTTCCTAAATTTCAGCCTATTTGGTCCATAGAACCTGACAAAACTGCTTCAAAAGTTCGAACCCAAGTCTGAAATTAGCGTCCATCAAAATAATAATTTTTCTTATAATAAAATTTTATGGAGATTTTGTGACTGAATTCAATTTGGTTAGCGATTCTTATGACTATTTCGAAATTTCAGCCAGTTTGGTCGCATAGAACCTGAGAAAACTGCTTCTAAATTTCGAACCCAAGTCTGAAATTAGCGTCCATAAAAATCATAATTTTTCTAAAAATACAACTTTATGGAGATTTTGTGAATGATTTCGATTTGTACCATGCTTCTTATCCTTTTTCCTAAATTTCAGCCTATTTGGTCCATAGAACCTGACAAAACTGCTTCAAAAGTTCGAACCCAAGTCTGAAATTAGCGTCCATCAAAATAATAATTTTTCTTAAAATAAAATTTTATGGAGATTTTGTGACTGAATTTAATTTGGTTAGCGATTCTTATGACTATTTCGAAATTTCAGCCAGTTTGGTCGCATAGAACCTGAGAAAACTGCTTCTAAAGTTCGAACCCAAGTCTGAAATTAGCGTCCATAAAAATCATAATTTTTCTAAAAATACGACTTTATGGAGATTTTGTGACTGAGTTCGATTTTTATTGCGATTCTTATCACTATTACAAAATTTCGGCCAGTTTGGTCCCATAGAACCTGAGAAAACTGCTTCCAAATTTCGAACCCAAGTCTGAAATAAGCGTCCATAAAAATAATAATTTTTCTAAAAATACAATTTTATGGAGATTTTGTGACTGATTTCGATTTGTACCATGCTTCTTATCACTTTTCCTAAATTTCAGCCAATTTGGTCCCATAGAACCTGAGAAAACTGCTTCCAAAGTTCGAACCCAAGTCTGAAATTAGCTATTATTGTAGAAAGCAATCACTTTGTGGTTTGACATATTTAATAAAATAAAATACTTTTTTGTTTTAAAACCACGATATTTATTAATTTAAGAACCGACCGGTTTCGCTTTACTTAAGCATCATCAGGGTACCCTGATGATGCTTAAGTAAAGCGAAACCGGTCGGTTCTTAAATTAATAAATATCGTGGTTTTAAAACAAAAAAGTATTTTATTTTATTTTATCTGAAATTAGCGTCCAAAAAAATTAAAAATTTTCTAAAAATACAACTTTATGGAGATTTTGTGACTGAATTCAATTTGGTTAGCGATTCTTATCAATATTAGAAAATTTCAGCCAGTTTGGTCCCATAGAACCTGAGAAAACTGCTTCCCAAGTTTGAACCCAAGGCTGAAATTAGGCTCCATAAAAAAGATGGTTTTTCTTAAAATTAAACTTTATGAAGATTTTGTGACTGAGTTCGATTTGGTTAACGATTCTTATCACTATTCCAATATTTCAGCCCGTTTGGTCCCATAAAACCTGAGAAAACTGCTTTCAAAGTTCGAACCCAAGTCTGAAATGTGCGTCCATAAAAATCATAATTTTTCTAAAAATACAACTTTATGGAGATTTGTAACTGATTTCGATTTGTCCCATGCTTCTTATCACTTTTCCTTAATTTCAGCCAATTTAGTCCCATACGACCTGAGAAAACTGCTTCCAAAGTCGGATCCCATGGCTGGAAAAGCTCCATAAAAATGATGGTTTTTATAAAAAGAGAACTTTATGGAGATTTTGTGACTGAATTCGATTTGGATAGCGATTCTTATCACTATTTCAAAATTTCAGCCAGATTGGTTGCATAGAACCTGAGAAAACTGCTTCTAAAGTTCGTACCCAAGTCTCAAATTAGCCTCCATAAAAAAGATGGTTTTTCTAAAAATACAACTTTATGGAGATTTTGTGACTGAGTTCAATTTGGATATCGATTCTTATCACTATTCCAATATTTCAGCCAGTTTGGTCCCATAGAACCTAAGAAAACTGCTTCTAAATTTCGAACCCAAGTCTGAAATTAGCGTCCATAAAAATCATAATTTTTCTAAAAATACAACTTTATGGAGATTTGTAACTGATTTCGATTTGTTCCATGCTTCTTATCACTTTTCCTTAATTTCAGCCAATTTAGTCCCATACAACCTGAGAAAACTGCTTACAAAGTTCGAACCCAAGGCTGAAATAAGGCTCCATAAAAAAGATGGTTTTTCTAAAAAGACAACTTTATGAGAATTTTTTGACTGAGTTCGATTTGGATAACGATTCTTATCACTATTCCAATATTTCAGCCCGTTTGGTCCCTTAAAACCTGAGAAAACTGCTTGCAAAGTTCGAACCCAAGTCTGAAATTTGCGTCACTAAAAATCATAATTTTTCTAAAAATACATTTTTATGGAGATTTTATGACTGATTTCGATTTGTACCATGCTTCTAATAACTTTTCCTAAATTTCAGCCAATTTGGTCCATAGAACCTGACAAAACTGCTTCAAAAGTTCGAACCCAAGTCTGAAATTAGCGTCCATCAAAATAATAATTTTTCTTAAAATAAAATTTTATGGAGATTTTGTGACTGAATTCAATTTGGTTAGCGATTCTTATGACTATTTCGAAATTTCAGCCAGTTTGGTCGCATAGAACCTGAGAAAACTGCTTTTAAAGTTCGAACCCAAGTCTGAAATTAGCGTCCATAAAAATCATAATTTTTCTAAAAATACAATTTTATGGAGATTTTGTGACTGATTTCGATTTGTACCATGCTTCTTATCACTTTTCCTAAATTTCAGCCAATTTGGTCCCATAGAACCTGAGAAAACTGCTTCCAAAGTTCGAACCTAAGTCTGAAATTAGCGTCCAAAAAAATTAAAAATTTTCTAAAAATACAACTTTATGGAGATTTTGTGACTGAATTCAATTTGGTTAGCGATTCTTATCAATATTAGAAAATTTCAGCCAGTTTGGTCCCATAGAACCTGAAAAAACTGCTTCCCAAATTTGAACCCAAGGCTGAAATTAGGCTCCATAAAAAAGATGGTTTTTCTTAAAATAAAACTTTATGAAGATTTTGTGACTGAGTTCGATTTGGTTAACGATTCTTATCACTATTCCAATATTTCAGCCCGTTTGGTCCCATAAAACCTGAGAAAACTGCTTTCAAAGTTCGAACCCAAGTCTGAAATTTGCGTCCATAAAAATCATAATTTTTCTAAAAATACAATTTTATGGAGATTTTGTGACTGATTTCGATTTGTACCATGCTTCTTATCACTTTTCCTAAATTTCAGCCAGTTTGGTTGCATAGAACCTGAGAAAACTGCTTCTAAAGTTCGTACCCAAGTCTCAAATTAGCCTCCATAAAAAAGATGGTTTTTCTAAAAGTACAACTTTATGGAGATTTTGTGACTGAGTTCGATTTGGATAACGATTCTTATCTTTATTCCAATATTTCAGCCAGTTTGGTCCCATAGAACCTGAAAAAACTGCTTCTAAAGTTCGAACCCATGTCTGAAATTAGCGTCCATAAAAATCATGATTTTCCTAAAAATACAACTTTATGGAGATTTTGTAACTGAGTTCGATTTGGATATCGATTCTTATCACTATTCAAAAATTTCAGCCATTTTGGTCGCATAGAACCTGAGAAAACTGCTTCTAAAGTTCGAACCCAAGTCTCCAATTAGCCTCCATAAAAAAGATGGTTTTTCTAAAAATACAACTTTATGGAGATTTTGTGACTGAGTTCGATTTGGATAACGATTCTTATCACTATTCCAATATTTCAGCCAGTTTGGTCCCATAGAACCTGAAAAAACTGCTTCTAAAGTTCGAACCCAAGTCTGAAATTAGCGTCCATAAAAATCATGATTTTTCTAAAAATACAACTTTATGGAGATTTTGTAACTGAGTTCGATTTAACTTTATGACTCATTTCGATTTGTACCATGCTTCTAAATCACTTTTCCTAAATTTCAGCCAATTTGGTCCCATAGAACTTGAGAAAACTGCTTCCAAAGTTCGAGAACCCAAGTCTGAAATTAGCGTCCATAAAAAAGAAGGTTTTTCTAAAAATACAACTTTATGGAGATTTTTTGACTGAGTTCGATTTGGATAACGATTCTTATCACTATTCCAATATTTCAGCCCGTTTGGTCCCTTAAAACCTGATAAAACTGCTTCCAAAGTTCGAACCCAAGGCTGGAATTAGGCTCCATAAAAAAGATTGTTTTTCTAAAAAGACAAGTTTATGGAGATTTTGTGACTGAATTCGATTTGGATAGCGATTCTTATCACTATTTCAAAATTTCAGCCAGTTTGGTTGCATTGAACCTGAGAAAACTGCTTCTAAAGTTCGAACCCAAGTCTCAAATTAGCCTCCATAAAAAGAAGGTTTTTCTAAAAATACAACTTTATGGAGATTTTGTGACTGAGTTCGATTTGGATAACGATTCTTATCACTATTCCAATATTTCAGCCAGTTTGGTCCCATAGAACCTGAGAAAACTGCTTCTAAAGTTCGAACCCAAGTATGAAATTAGCGTCCATAAAAATCATGATTTTTCTAAAAATACAACTTTATGGAGATTTTGTAACTGAGTTCGATTTGGATATCGATTCTTATTACTATTCAAAAATTTCAGCCATTTTGGTCGCATAGAACCAGAGAAAACTGCTTCTAAAGTTCGAACCCAAGTCTGAAATTAGCGTCAGTAAAAATCATGATTTTTCTAAAAATACAACTTTATGACTGATTTCGATTTGTACCATGCTTCTAATCACTTTTCCTAAATTTCAGCCAATTTGGTCCCATAGAACCTGAGAAAACTGCTTCCAAAGTTCGAGAACCCAAGTCTGAAATAAGCGTCCATAAAAATCATAATTTATTTAAAAATACAACATTATGGAGATTTTGTGACTGAATTTGATTTGGATAGCGATTCTTATCACTATTTTTCAAATTTCAGCCAGTTTGGTCGCATAGAACCTGAAAAAACTGCTTCTAAAGTTCGAACCCAAGTCTGAAATTAGCGTCAGTAAAAATCATGATTTTTCTAAAAATACAACTTTATGACTGATTTCGATTTGTACCATGCTTCTTATCACTTTTCCTAAATTTCAGCCAATTTGGTCCCATAGAACCTGAGAAAACTGCTTCCAAAGTTCGAACCCAAGTCTGAAATTAGCGTCCAAAACAATTAAAAATTTTCTAAAAATACCTTTTTATGGAGATTTTGTGACTGAATTCGATTTGGATAGCGATTCTTATCACTATTTCAAAATTTCAGCCAGTTTGGTTGCATAGAACCTGAGAAAACTGCTTCTAAAGTTCGTACCCAAGTCTCAAATTAGCCTCCATAAAAAAGATGTTTTTTCTAAAAATACAACTTTATGGAGATTTTGTGACTGAGTTCGATTTGGATAACGATTCTTATCTTTATTGCAATATTTCAGCCAGTTTGGTCCCATAGAACCTGAAAAAACTGCTTCTAAAGTTCGAACCCAAGTCTGAAATTAGCGTCCATAAAAATCATGATTTTTCTAAAAATACAACTTTATGGAGATTTTGTGACTGAGTTCAATTTGGATATCGATTCTTATCACTATTCCAATATTTCAGCCAGTTTGGTCCCATAGAACCTAAGAAAACTGCTTCTAAAGTTCGAACCCAAGTCTGAAATTAGCGTCCATAAAAATCATAATTTTTCTAAAAATACAACTTTATGGAGATTTGTAACTGATTTCGATTTGTACCATGCTTCTTATCACTTTTCCTTAATTTCAGCCAATTTAGTCCCATACAACCTGAGAAAACTGCTTACAAAGTTGGAACCCAAGGCTGGAATTAGGCTCCATAAAAAAGATGGTTTTTCTAAAAAGACAACTTTATGAAGATTTTGTGACTGAGTTCGATTTGGATAACGATTCTTATCACTATTCCAATATTTCAGCCCGTTTGGTCCCTTAAAACCTGAGAAAACTGCTTGCAAAGTTCGAACCCAAGTCTGAAATTTGGGTCACTAAAAATCATAATTTTTCTAAAAATACAACTTTATGGAGATTTTGTGAATGATTTCGATTTGTACCATGCTTCTTATCCTTTTTCCTAAATTTCAGCCTATTTGGTCCATAGAACCTGACAAAACTGCTTCAAAAGTTCGAACCCAAGTTTGAAATTAGCGTCCATCAAAATAATAATTTTTCTTAAAATAAAATTTTATGGAGATTTTGTGACTGAATTCAATTTGGTTAGCGATTCTTATGACTATTTCGAAATTTCAGCCAGTTTGGTCGCAAAGAACCTGAGAAAACTGCTTCTAAATTTCGAACCCAAGTCTGAAATTAGCGTCCATAAAAATCATAATTTTTCTAAAAATACAACTTTATGGAGATTTTGTGACTGAATTTGATTTGGATAGCGATTCTTATCACTATTTTTCAAATTTCAGCCAGTTTGGTCGCATAGAACCTGAAAAAACTGCTTCTAAAGTTCGAACCCAAGTCTGAAATTAGCGTCAGTAAAAATCATGATTTTTCTAAAAATACAACTTTATGACTGATTTCGATTTGTACCATGCTTCTTATCACTTTTCCTAAATTTCAGCCAATTTGGTCCCATAGAACCTGAGAAAACTGCTTCCAAAGTTCGAACCCAAGTCTGAAATTAGCGTCCAAAACAATTAAAAATTTTCTAAAAATACCTTTTTATGGAGATTTTGTGACTGAATTCGATTTGGATAGCGATTCTTATCACTATTTCAAAATTTCAGCCAGTTTGGTTGCATAGAACCTGAGAAAACTGCTTCTAAAGTTCGTACCCAAGTCTCAAATTAGCCTCCATAAAAAAGATGTTTTTTCTAAAAATACAACTTTATGGAGATTTTGTGACTGAGTTCGATTTGGATAACGATTCTTATCTTTATTGCAATATTTCAGCCAGTTTGGTCCCATAGAACCTGAAAAAACTGCTTCTAAAGTTCGAACCCAAGTCTGAAATTAGCGTCCATAAAAATCATGATTTTTCTAAAAATACAACTTTATGGAGATTTTGTGACTGAGTTCAATTTGGATATCGATTCTTATCACTATTCCAATATTTCAGCCAGTTTGGTCCCATAGAACCTAAGAAAACTGCTTCTAAAGTTCGAACCCAAGTCTGAAATTAGCGTCCATAAAAATCATAATTTTTCTAAAAATACAACTTTATGGAGATTTGTAACTGATTTCGATTTGTACCATGCTTCTTATCACTTTTCCTTAATTTCAGCCAATTTAGTCCCATACAACCTGAGAAAACTGCTTACAAAGTTGGAACCCAAGGCTGGAATTAGGCTCCATAAAAAAGATGGTTTTTCTAAAAAGACAACTTTATGAAGATTTTGTGACTGAGTTCGATTTGGATAACGATTCTTATCACTATTCCAATATTTCAGCCCGTTTGGTCCCTTAAAACCTGAGAAAACTGCTTGCAAAGTTCGAACCCAAGTCTGAAATTTGGGTCACTAAAAATCATAATTTTTCTAAAAATACAACTTTATGGAGATTTTGTGAATGATTTCGATTTGTACCATGCTTCTTATCCTTTTTCCTAAATTTCAGCCTATTTGGTCCATAGAACCTGACAAAACTGCTTCAAAAGTTCGAACCCAAGTTTGAAATTAGCGTCCATCAAAATAATAATTTTTCTTAAAATAAAATTTTATGGAGATTTTGTGACTGAATTCAATTTGGTTAGCGATTCTTATGACTATTTCGAAATTTCAGCCAGTTTGGTCGCAAAGAACCTGAGAAAACTGCTTCTAAATTTCGAACCCAAGTCTGAAATTAGCGTCCATAAAAATCATAATTTTTCTAAAAATACAACTTTATGGAGATTTGTAACTGATTTCGATTTGTACCATGCTTCTTATCACTTTTCCTTAATTTCTGCCAATTTAGTCCCATACAACCTGAGAAAACTGCTTACAAAGTTCGAACCCAAGGCTGAAATAAGGCTCCATAAAAAAGATGGTTTTTCTAAAAAGACAACTTTATGAGAATTTTTGACTGAGTTCGATTTGGATAACGATTCTTATCACTATTCCAATATTTCAGCCCGTTTGGTCCCTTAAAACCTGAGAAAACTGCTTGCAAAGTTCGAACCCAAGTCTGAAATTTGCGTCACTAAAAATCATAATTTTTCTAAAAATACATTTTTATGGAGATTTTATGACTGATTTCAATTTGTACCATGCTTCTAATAACTTTTCCTAAATTTCAGCCAATTTGGTCCATAGAACCTGACAAAACTGCTTCAAAAGTTCGAACCCAAGTCTGAAATTAGCGTCCATCAAAATAATAATTTTTCTTAAAATAAAATTTTATGGAGATTTTGTGACTGAATTCAATTTGGTTAGCGATTCTTATGACTATTTCGAAATTTCAGCCAGTTTGGTCGCATAGAACCTGAGAAAACTGCTTTTAAAGTTCGAACCCAAGTCTGAAATTAGCGTCCATAAAAATCATAATTTTTCTAAAAATACGACTTTATGGAGATTTTGTGACTGAGTTCGATTTTGATTGCGATTCTTATCACTATTACAAAATTTCAGCCAGTTTGGTCCCATAGAACCTGAGAAAACTGCTTCCAAATTTCGAACCCAAGTCTGATATAAGCGTCCATAAAAATAATAATTTTTCTAAAAATACAATTTTATGGAGATTTTGTGACTGATTTCGATTTGTACCATGCTTCTTATCACTTTTCCTAAATTTCAGCCAATTTGGTCCCATAGAACCTGAGAAAACTGCTTCCAAAGTTCGAACCCAAGTCTGAAATTAGCGTCCAAAAAAATTAAAAATTTTCTAAAAATACATATTTATGGAGATTTTGTGACTGAATTCAATTTGGTTAGCGATTCTTATCAATATTAGAAAATTTCAGCCAGTTTGGTCCCATAAAACCTGAGAAAACTGCTTTCAAAGTTCGAACCCAAGTCTGAAATTTGCGTCCATAAAAATCATAATTTTTCTAAAAATACAACTTTATGGAGATTTGTAACTGATTTCGATTTGTCCCATGCTTCTTATCACTTTTCCTTAATTTCAGCCAATTTAGTCCCATACAACCTGAGAAAACTGCTTACAAAGTTCGAACCCAAGGCTGAAATAAGGCTCCATAAAAAAGATGGTTATTCTAAAAAGACATTTTTATGAAGATATTTTGACTGAGTTCGATTTGGATAACGATTCTTATCACTATTCCAATATTTCAGCCCGTTTGGTCCCTTAAAACCTGATAAAACTGCTTCCAAAGTTCGAACCCAAGGCTGGAATTAGGCTCCATAAAAAATATGGTTTTTCTAAAAAGACAAGTTTATGGAGATTTTGTGACTGAATTCGATTTGGATAGCGATTCTTATCACTATTTCAAAATTTCAGCCAGTTTGGTTGCATTGAACCTGAGAAAACTGCTTCTAAAGTTCGAACCCAAGTCTCAAATTAGCCTCCATAAAAAAGATGGTTTTTCTAAAAATACAACTTTATGGAGATTTTGTGACTGAGTTCGATTTGGATAACGATTCTTATCACTATTCCAATATTTCAGCCAGTTTGGTCCCATAGAACCTGAGAAAACTGCTTCTAAAGTTCGAACCCAAGTCTGAAATTAGCGTCCATAAAAATCATGATTTTTCTAAAAATACAACTTTATGGAGATTTTGTAACTGAGTTCGATTTGGATATCGATTCTTATCACAATTCAAAAATTTCAGCCATTTTGGTCGCATAGAACCAGAGAAAACTGCTTCTAAAGTTCGAACCCAAGTCTGAAATTAGCGTCAGTAAAAATCATGATTTTTCTAAAAATACAACTTTATGACTGATTTCGATTTGTACCATGCTTCTAATCACTTTTCCTAAATTTCAGCCAACTTGGTCCCATAGAACCTGAGAAAACTGCTTCCAAAGTTCGAGAACCCAAGTCTGAAATTAGCGTCCATAAAAATCATAATTTATTTAAAAATACAACATTATGGAGATTTTGTGACTGAATTTGATTTGGATAGCGATTCTTATCACTATTTCAAAATTTCAGCCAGTTTGGTCGCATAGAACCTGAAAAAACTGCTTCTAAAGTTCGAACCCAAGTCTGAAATTAGCGTCAGTAAAAATCATGATTTTTCTAAAAATACAACTTTATGACTGATTTCGATTTGTACCATGCTTCTTATCACTTTTCCTAAATTTCAGCCAATTTGGTCCCATAGAACCTGAGAAAACTGCTTCCAAAGTTCGAACCCAAGTCTGAAATTAGCGTCCAAAAAAATTAAAAATTTTCTAAAAATACCTTTTTATGGAGATTTTGTGACTGAATTCAATTTGGTTAGCGATTCTTATGACTATTTCGAAATTTCAGCCAGTTTGGTCGCATAGAACCTGAGAAAACTGCTTTTAAAGTTCGAACCCAAGTCTGAAATTAGCGTCCATAAAAATCATAATTTTTCTAAAAATACGACTTTATGGAGATTTTGTGACTGAGTTCGATTTTGATTGCGATTCTTATCACTATTACAAAATTTCAGCCAGTTTGGTCCCATAGAACCTGAGAAAACTGCTTCCAAATTTCGAACCCAAGTCTGATATAAGCGTCCATAAAAATAATAATTTTTCTAAAAATACAATTTTATGGAGATTTTGTGACTGATTTCGATTTGTACCATGCTTCTTATCACTTTTCCTAAATTTCAGCCAATTTGGTCCCATAGAACCTGAGAAAACTGCTTCCAAAGTTCGAACCCAAGTCTGAAATTAGCGTCCAAAAAAATTAAAAATTTTCTAAAAATACATATTTATGGAGATTTTGTGACTGAATTCAATTTGGTTAGCGATTCTTATCAATATTAGAAAATTTCAGCCAGTTTGGTCCCATAAAACCTGAGAAAACTGCTTTCAAAGTTCGAACCCAAGTCTGAAATTTGCGTCCATAAAAATCATAATTTTTCTAAAAATACAACTTTATGGAGATTTGTAACTGATTTCGATTTGTCCCATGCTTCTTATCACTTTTCCTTAATTTCAGCCAATTTAGTCCCATACAACCTGAGAAAACTGCTTACAAAGTTCGAACCCAAGGCTGAAATAAGGCTCCATAAAAAAGA
This sequence comes from Hesperophylax consimilis, assembly GCF_061612785.1. Taxonomy (NCBI): domain Eukaryota; kingdom Metazoa; phylum Arthropoda; class Insecta; order Trichoptera; family Limnephilidae; genus Hesperophylax; species Hesperophylax consimilis. The sequence continues at coordinate 18,230,452 of NC_142846.1, forward strand.
TGGTTATTCTAAAAAGACATTTTTATGAAGATTTTTTGACTGAGTTCGATTTGGATAACGATTCTTATCACTATTCCAATATTTCAGCCCGTTTGGTCCCTTAAAACCTGATAAAACTGCTTCCAAAGTTCGAACCCAAGGCTGGAATTAGGCTCCATAAAAAATATGGTTTTTCTAAAAAGACAAGTTTATGGAGATTTTGTGACTGAATTCGATTTGGATAGCGATTCTTATCACTATTTCAAAATTTCAGCCAGTTTGGTTGCATTGAACCTGAGAAAACTGCTTCTAAAGTTCGAACCCAAGTCTCAAATTAGCCTCCATAAAAAAGATGGTTTTTCTAAAAATACAACTTTATGGAGATTTTGTGACTGAGTTCGATTTGGATAACGATTCTTATCACTATTCCAATATTTCAGCCAGTTTGGTCCCATAGAACCTGAGAAAACTGCTTCTAAAGTTCGAACCCAAGTCTGAAATTAGCGTCCATAAAAATCATGATTTTTCTAAAAATACAACTTTATGGAGATTTTGTAACTGAGTTCGATTTGGATATCGATTCTTATCACAATTCAAAAATTTCAGCCATTTTGGTCGCATAGAACCAGAGAAAACTGCTTCTAAAGTTCGAACCCAAGTCTGAAATTAGCGTCAGTAAAAATCATGATTTTTCTAAAAATACAACTTTATGACTGATTTCGATTTGTACCATGCTTCTAATCACTTTTCCTAAATTTCAGCCAACTTGGTCCCATAGAACCTGAGAAAACTGCTTCCAAAGTTCGAGAACCCAAGTCTGAAATTAGCGTCCATAAAAATCATAATTTATTTAAAAATACAACATTATGGAGATTTTGTGACTGAATTTGATTTGGATATCGATTCTTATCACAATTCAAAAATTTCAGCCATTTTGGTCGCATAGAACCAGAGAAAACTGCTTCTAAAGTTCGAACCCAAGTCTGAAATTAGCGTCAGTAAAAATCATGATTTTTCTAAAAATACAACTTTATGACTGATTTCGATTTGTACCATGCTTCTAATCACTTTTCCTAAATTTCAGCCAACTTGGTCCCATAGAACCTGAGAAAACTGCTTCCAAAGTTCGAGAACCCAAGTCTGAAATTAGCGTCCATAAAAATCATAATTTATTTAAAAATACAACATTATGGAGATTTTGTGACTGAATTTGATTTGGATAGCGATTCTTATCACTATTTCAAAATTTCAGCCAGTTTGGTCGCATAGAACCTGAAAAAACTGCTTCTAAAGTTCGAACCCAAGTCTGAAATTAGCGTCAGTAAAAATCATGATTTTTCTAAAAATACAACTTTATGACTGATTTCGATTTGTACCATGCTTCTTATCACTTTTCCTTAATTTCTGCCAATTTAGTCCCATACAACCTGAGAAAACTGCTTACAAAGTTCGAACCCAAGGCTGAAATAAGGCTCCATAAAAAAGATGGTTTTTCTAAAAAGACAACTTTATGAGAATTTTTGACTGAGTTCGATTTGGATAACGATTCTTATCACTATTCCAATATTTCAGCCCGTTTGGTCCCTTAAAACCTGAGAAAACTGCTTGCAAAGTTCGAACCCAAGTCTGAAATTTGCGTCACTAAAAATCATAATTTTTCTAAAAATACATTTTTATGGAGATTTTATGACTGATTTCAATTTGTACCATGCTTCTAATAACTTTTCCTAAATTTCAGCCAATTTGGTCCATAGAACCTGACAAAACTGCTTCAAAAGTTCGAACCCAAGTCTGAAATTAGCGTCCATCAAAATAATAATTTTTCTTAAAATAAAATTTTATGGAGATTTTGTGACTGAATTCAATTTGGTTAGCGATTCTTATGACTATTTCGAAATTTCAGCCAGTTTGGTCGCATAGAACCTGAGAAAACTGCTTTTAAAGTTCGAACCCAAGTCTGAAATTAGCGTCCATAAAAATCATAATTTTTCTAAAAATACGACTTTATGGAGATTTTGTGACTGAGTTCGATTTTGATTGCGATTCTTATCACTATTACAAAATTTCAGCCAGTTTGGTCCCATAGAACCTGAGAAAACTGCTTCCAAATTTCGAACCCAAGTCTGATATAAGCGTCCATAAAAATAATAATTTTTCTAAAAATACAATTTTATGGAGATTTTGTGACTGATTTCGATTTGTACCATGCTTCTTATCACTTTTCCTAAATTTCAGCCAATTTGGTCCCATAGAACCTGAGAAAACTGCTTCCAAAGTTCGAACCCAAGTCTGAAATTAGCGTCCAAAAAAATTAAAAATTTTCTAAAAATACATATTTATGGAGATTTTGTGACTGAATTCAATTTGGTTAGCGATTCTTATCAATATTAGAAAATTTCAGCCAGTTTGGTCCCATAAAACCTGAGAAAACTGCTTTCAAAGTTCGAACCCAAGTCTGAAATTTGCGTCCATAAAAATCATAATTTTTCTAAAAATACAACTTTTTGGAGATTTGTAACTGATTTCGATTTGTCCCATGCTTCTTATCACTTTTCCTTAATTTCAGCCAATTTAGTCCCATACAACCTGAGAAAACTGCTTACAAAGTTCGAACCCAAGGCTGAAATAAGGCTCCATAAAAAAGATGGTTATTCTAAAAAGACATTTTTATGAAGATTTTTTGACTGAGTTCGATTTGGATAACGATTCTTATCACTATTCCAATATTTCAGCCCGTTTGGTCCCTTAAAACCTGATAAAACTGCTTCCAAAGTTCGAACCCAAGGCTGGAATTAGGCTCCATAAAAAATATGGTTTTTCTAAAAAGACAAGTTTATGGAGATTTTGTGACTGAATTCGATTTGGATAGCGATTCTTATCACTATTTCAAAATTTCAGCCAGTTTGGTTGCATTGAACCTGAGAAAACTGCTTCTAAAGTTCGAACCCAAGTCTCAAATTAGCCTCCATAAAAAAGATGGTTTTTCTAAAAATACAACTTTATGGAGATTTTGTGACTGAGTTCGATTTGGATAACGATTCTTATCACTATTCCAATATTTCAGCCAGTTTGGTCCCATAGAACCTGAGAAAACTGCTTCTAAAGTTCGAACCCAAGTCTGAAATTAGCGTCCATAAAAATCATGATTTTTCTAAAAATACAACTTTATGGAGATTTTGTAACTGAGTTCGATTTGGATATCGATTCTTATCACAATTCAAAAATTTCAGCCATTTTGGTCGCATAGAACCAGAGAAAACTGCTTCTAAAGTTCGAACCCAAGTCTGAAATTAGCGTCAGTAAAAATCATGATTTTTCTAAAAATACAACTTTATGACTGATTTCGATTTGTACCATGCTTCTAATCACTTTTCCTAAATTTCAGCCAACTTGGTCCCATAGAACCTGAGAAAACTGCTTCCAAAGTTCGAGAACCCAAGTCTGAAATTAGCGTCCATAAAAATCATAATTTATTTAAAAATACAACATTATGGAGATTTTGTGACTGAATTTGATTTGGATAGCGATTCTTATCACTATTTCAAAATTTCAGCCAGTTTGGTCGCATAGAACCTGAAAAAACTGCTTCTAAAGTTCGAACCCAAGTCTGAAATTAGCGTCAGTAAAAATCATGATTTTTCTAAAAATACAACTTTATGACTGATTTCGATTTGTACCATGCTTCTTATCACTTTTCCTAAATTTCAGCCAATTTGGTCCCATAGAACCTGAGAAAACTGCTTCCAAAGTTCGAACCCAAGTCTGAAATTAGCGTCCAAAAAAATTAAAAATTTTCTAAAAATACCTTTTTATGGAGATTTTGTGACTGAATTCAATTTGGTTAGCGATTCTTATCAATATTAGAAAATTTCAGCCAGTTTGGTCCCATAGAACCTGAGAAAACTGCTTCCCAAGTTCGAACCCAAGGCTGAAATTAGGCTCCATAAAAAAGATGGTTTTTCTTAAAATACAACTTTATGAAGATTTTTAGACTGAGTTCGATTTAGATAACGATTCTTATCACTATTCCAATATTTCAGCCCGTTTGGTCCCTTAAAACCTGAAAAAACTGCTTCCAAAGTTCGAACCCAAGGCTGAAATTAGGCTCAATAAAAAAGATGGTTTTTTTAAAATACAACTTAATGGAGATTTTGTGACTGAGTTCGATTTGGATAACGATTCTTATCACTATTCCAATATTTCAGCCCGTTTGGTCCCATAAAACCTGAGAAAACTGCTTGCAAAGTTCGAACCCAAGTCTGAAATTTGCGTCACTAAACATCATAATTTTTCTAAAAATACAACTTTATGGAGATTTTGTGAATGATTTCGATTTGTACCATGCTTCTTATCACTTTTCCTAAATTTCAGCCAATTTGGTACATAGAACCTGAGAAAACTGCTTCAAAAGTTCGAACCCAAGTCTGAAATTAGCGTCCATAAAAATAATAATTTTTCTAAAAATACAATTTTATGGAGATTTTGTGACTGAATTCAATTTGGTTAGCGATTCTTATGACTATTTCGAAATTTCAGCCAGTTTGGTCGCATAGAACCTGAGAAAACTGCTTCTTAAGTTCGAACCCAAGTCTGAAATTAGCGTCAGTAAAAATCATGATTTTTCTTAAAATACAACTTTATGACTGATTTTGATTTGTACCATGCTTCTAATCACTTTTCCCAAATATCAGCTAATTTAGTCCCATACAACCTGAGAAAACTGCTTACAAAATGCGAACCCAAGGCTGAAATTAGGCTCCATAAAAAAGATGGTTTTTCTAAAAAGACAACTTTATGAAGATTTTTTGACTGAGTTCGATTTGGATAACGATTCTTATCACTATTCCAATATTTCAGCCCGTTTGGTTCCTTAAAACCTGAAAAAACTGCTTCCAAAGTTCGAACCCAAGGCTGAAATTAGGCTCAATAAAAAAGATGGTTTTTCTAAAAATACAACTTAATGGAGATTTTGTGACTGAGTTCGATTTGGATAACGATTCTTATCACTATTCCAATATTTCAGCCCGTTTGGTCCCATAAAACCTGAGAAAACTGCTTGCAAAGTTCGAACCCAAGTCTGAAATTTGCGTCACTAAAAATCCTAATTTTTCTAAAAATACAACTTTATGGAGATTTTGTGAATGATTTCGATTTGTACCATGCTTCTTATCACTTTTCCTAAATTTCAGCCAATTTGGTCCATAGAACCTGAGAAAACTGCTTCAAAAGTTCGAACCCAAGTCTGAAATTAGCGTCCATCAAAATAATAATTTTTCTTAAAATAAAATTTTATGGAGATTTTGTGACTGAATTCAATTTGGTTAGCGATTCTTATGACTATTTCGAAATTTCAGCCAGTTTGGTCACATAGAACCTGGGAAAACTGCTTCTAAAGTTCGAACCCAAGTCTGAAATTAGCGTCAGTAAAAATCATAATTTTTCTAAAAATACAACTTTATGGAGATTTGTAACTGATTTCGATTTGTACCATGCTTCTTATCACTTTTCCTTAATTTCAGCCAATTTAGTCCCATACAACCTGAGAAAACTGCTTACAAAGTTCGAACCCAAGGCTGAAATAAGGCTCCATAAAAAAGATGGTTTTTCTAAAAAGACAACTTTATGAAGATTTTTTGACTGAGTTCGATTTGGATAACGATTCTTATCACTATTCCAATATTTCAGCCCGTTTGGTCCCTTAAAACCTGAGAAAACTGCTTGCAAAGTTCGAACCCAAGTCTGAAATTTGCGTCACTAAAAATCATAATTTTTCTAAAAATACTTTTTTATGGAGATTTTATGACTGATTTCGATTTGTACCATGCTTCTTATAACTTTTCCAATATTTCAGCCCGTTTGGTTCCATAGAACCTGAGAAAATGGCTTCTAAAGTTTGAACCCAAGTCTGAAATTTGCGTCCATAAAAATCATAATTTTTCTACAACTTTATGGAGATTTTATGACTGAGTTCGATTTGGATAGCGATTCTTATCACTATTACAAAATTTCAGCCAGTTTGGTTGCATAGAACCTGAGAAAACTGCTTCTAAAGTTCGAACCCAAGTCTCCAATTAGCCTCCATAAAAAAGATGGTTTTTCTAAAAATACAACTTTATGGAGATTTTGTGACTGAGTTCGATTAGGATAACGATTCTTATCACTATTCCAATATTTCAGCCAGTTTGGTCCCATAGAACCTGAGAAAACTGCTTCTAAAGTTCGAACCCAAATCTGAAATTAGCGTCCATAAAAATCATGATTTTTCGAAAAATACAACTTTATGGAGATTTTGTAACTGAGTTCGATTTGGATATCGATTCTTATCACTATTCAAAAATTTCAGCCATTTTGGTCGCATAGAACCTGAGAAAACTGCTTCTAAAGTTCGAACCCAAGTCTGAAATTAGCGTCAGTAAAAATCATGATTTTTCTAAAAATACAATTTAATGGAGATTTTGTGACTGATTTCGATTTGTACCATCCTTCTTATCACTTTTCCTAAATTTCAGCCAATTTCGTCCCATAGAATCTGAGAAAACTGCCTCCAAAGTTCGAACCCAAGTCTGAAATTAGCGTCCAAAAAAATTAAAATTTTTCTAAGAATACAACTTTATGGAGATTTTGTGACTGAATTCAATTTGGTTAGCGATTCTTATGACTTTTTCGAAATTTCAGCCAGTTTGGTCGCATAGAACCTGAGAAAACTGCTTCTAAAGTTCGAACCCAAGTCTGAAATTAGCGTCAGTAAAAATCATAATTTTTCTAAAAATACAACTTAATGGAGATTTGTAACTGATTTCGATTTGTACCATGCTTCTTATCACTTTTCCTTAATTTCAGCCAATTTAGTCCCATACAACCTGAGGAAACTGCTTACAAAGTTCGAACCCAAGGCTGAAATAAGGCTCCATAAAAAGATGGTTTTTCTAAAAAGACAACTTTATGAAGATTTTTTGAATGAGTTCGATTTGGATAACGATTCTTATCACTATTCCAATATTTCAGTCCGTTTGGTTCCTTAAAACCAGAAAAAACTGCTTCCAAAGTTCGAACCCAAGGCTGAAATTAGGCTCAATAAAAAAGATGGTTTTTCTAAAAATACAACTTAATGGAGATTTTGTGACTGAGTTAGATTTGGATAACGATTCTTATCACTATTCCAATATTTCAGCCCGTTTGGTCCCATAAAACCTGAGAAAACTGCTTGCAAAGTTCGAACCCAAGTCTGAAATTTGCGTCACTAAAAATCCTAATTTTTCTAAAAATACAACTTTATGGAGATTTTGTGAATGATTTCGATTTGTACCATGCTTCTTATCACTTTTCCTAAATTTCAGCCAATTTGGTCCATAGAACCTGAGAAAACTGCTTGCAAAGTTCGAACCCAAGTCTGAAATTTGCGTCACTAAAAATCCTAATTTTTCTAAAAATACAACTTTATGGAGATTTTGTGAATGATTTCGATTTGTACCATGCTTCTTATCACTTTTCCTAAATTTCAGCCAATTTGGTCCATAAAACCTGAGAAAACTGCTTGCAAAGTTCGAACCCAAGTCTGAAATTTGCGTCACTAAAAATCCTAATTTTTCTAAAAATACAACTTTATGGAGATTTTGTGAATGATTTCGATTTGTACCATGCTTCTTATCACTTTTCCTAAATTTCAGCCAATTTGGTCCATAGAACCTGAGAAAACTGCTTCAAAAGTTCGAACCCAAGTCTGAAATTAGCGTCCATCAAAATAATAATTTTTCTTAAAATAAAATTTTATGGAGATTTTGTGACTGAATTCAATTTGGTTAGCGATTCTTATGACTATTTCGAAATTTCAGCCAGTTTGGTCACATAGAACCTGGGAAAACTGCTTCTAAAGTTCGAACCCAAGTCTGAAATTAGCGTCAGTAAAAATCATAATTTTTCTAAAAATACAACTTTATGGAGATTTGTAACTGATTTCGATTTGTACCATGCTTCTTATCACTTTTCCTTAATTTCAGCCAATTTAGTCCCATACAACCTGAGAAAACTGCTTACAAAGTTCGAACCCAAGGCTGAAATAAGGCTCCATAAAAAAGATGGTTTTTCTAAAAAGACAACTTTATGAAGATTTTTTGACTGAGTTCGATTTGGATAACGATTCTTATCACTATTCCAATATTTCAGCCCGTTTGGTCCCTTAAAACCTGAGAAAACTGCTTGCAAAGTTCGAACCCAAGTCTGAAATTTGCGTCACTAAAAATCATAATTTTTCTAAAAATACTTTTTTATGGAGATTTTATGACTGATTTCGATTTGTACCATGCTTCTTATAACTTTTCCAATATTTCAGCCCGTTTGGTTCCATAGAACCTGAGAAAATGGCTTCTAAAGTTTGAACCCAAGTCTGAAATTTGCGTCCATAAAAATCATAATTTTTCTACAACTTTATGGAGATTTTATGACTATGACTATGACTATGAGTTCGATTTGGATAGCGATTCTTATCACTATTACAAAATTTCTGCCAGTTTGGTTGCATAGAACCTGAGAAAACTGCTTCTAAAGTTCGAACCCAAGTCTCCAATTAGCCTCCATAAAAAAGATGGTTTTTCTAAAAATACAACTTTATGGAGATTTTGTGACTGAGTTCGATTAGGATAACGATTCTTATCACTATTCCAATATTTCAGCCAGTTTGGTCCCATAGAACCTGAGAAAACTGCTTCTAAAGTTCGAACCCAAATCTGAAATTAGCGTCCATAAAAATCATGATTTTTCGAAAAATACAACTTTATGGAGATTTTGTAACTGAGTTCGATTTGGATATCGATTCTTATCACTATTCAAAAATTTCAGCCATTTTGGTCGCATAGAACCTGAGAAAACTGCTTCTAAAGTTCGAACCCAAGTCTGAAATTAGCGTCAGTAAAAATCATGATTTTTCTAAAAATACAATTTAATGGAGATTTTGTGACTGATTTCGATTTGTACCATCCTTCTTATCACTTTTCCTAAATTTCAGCCAATTTCGTCCCATAGAATCTGAGAAAACTGCCTCCAAAGTTCGAACCCAAGTCTGAAATTAGCGTCCAAAAAAATTAAAATTTTTCTAAGAATACAACTTTATGGAGATTTTGTGACTGAATTCAATTTGGTTAGCGATTCTTATGACTTTTTCGAAATTTCAGCCAGTTTGGTCGCATAGAACCTGAGAAAACTGCTTCTAAAGTTCGAACCCAAGTCTGAAATTAGCGTCAGTAAAAATCATAATTTTTCTAAAAATACAACTTAATGGAGATTTTTTGACTGAGTTCGATTTGGATAACGATTCTTATCACTATTCCAATATTTCAGCCCGTTTGGTCCCTTAAAACCTGAGAAAACTGCTTGCAAAGTTCGAACCCAAGTCTGAAATTTGCGTCACTAAAAATCATAATTTTTCTAAAAATACTTTTTTATGGAGATTTTATGACTGATTTCGATTTGTACCATGCTTCTTATAACTTTTCCAATATTTCAGCCCGTTTGGTTCCATAGAACCTGAGAAAATGGCTTCTAAAGTTTGAACCCAAGTCTGAAATTTGCGTCCATAAAAATCATAATTTTTCTACAACTTTATGGAGATTTTATGACTATGACTATGACTATGAGTTCGATTTGGATAGCGATTCTTATCACTATTACAAAATTTCAGCCAGTTTGGTTGCATAGAACCTGAGAAAACTGCTTCTAAAGTTCGAACCCAAGTCTCCAATTAGCCTCCATAAAAAAGATGGTTTTTCTAAAAATACAACTTTATGGAGATTTTGTGACTGAGTTCGATTAGGATAACGATTCTTATCACTATTCCAATATTTCAGCCAGTTTGGTCCCATAGAACCTGAGAAAACTGCTTCTAAAGTTCGAACCCAAATCTGAAATTAGCGTCCATAAAAATCATGATTTTTCGAAAAATACAACTTTATGGAGATTTTGTAACTGAGTTCGATTTGGATATCGATTCTTATCACTATTCAAAAATTTCAGCCATTTTGGTCGCATAGAACCTGAGAAAACTGCTTCTAAAGTTCGAACCCAAGTCTGAAATTAGCGTCAGTAAAAATCATGATTTTTCTAAAAATACAATTTAATGGAGATTTTGTGACTGATTTCGATTTGTACCATCCTTCTTATCACTTTTCCTAAATTTCAGCCAATTTCGTCCCATAGAATCTGAGAAAACTGCCTCCAAAGTTCGAACCCAAGTCTGAAATTAGCGTCCAAAAAAATTAAAATTTTTCTAAGAATACAACTTTATGGAGATTTTGTGACTGAATTCAATTTGGTTAGCGATTCTTATGACTTTTTCGAAATTTCAGCCAGTTTGGTCGCATAGAACCTGAGAAAACTGCTTCTAAAGTTCGAACCCAAGTCTGAAATTAGCGTCAGTAAAAATCATAATTTTTCTAAAAATACAACTTAATGGAGATTTGTAACTGATTTCGATTTGTACCATGCTTCTTATCACTTTTCCTTAATTTCAGCCAATTTAGTCCCATACAACCTGAGGAAACTGCTTACAAAGTTCGAACCCAAGGCTGAAATAAGGCTCCATAAAAAGATGGTTTTTCTAAAAAGACAACTTTATGAAGATTTTTTGAATGAGTTCGATTTGGATAACGATTCTTATCACTATTCCAATATTTCAGCCCGTTTGGTTCCTTAAAACCAGAAAAAACTGCTTCCAAAGTTCGAACCCAAGGCTGAAATTAGGCTCAATAAAAAAGATGGTTTTTCTAAAAATACAACTTAATGGAGATTTTGTGACTGAGTTCGATTTGGATAACGATTCTTATCACTATTCCAATATTTCAGCCCGTTTGGTCCCATAAAACCTGAGAAAACTGCTTGCAAAGTTCGAACCCAAGTCTGAAATTTGCGTCACTAAAAATCCTAATTTTTCTAAAAATACAACTTTATGGAGATTTTGTGAATGATTTCGATTTGTACCATGCTTCTTATCACTTTTCCTAAATTTCAGCCAATTTGGTCCATAGAACCTGAGAAAACTGCTTCAAAAGTTCGAACCCAAGTCTGAAATTAGCGTCCATCAAAATAATAATTTTTCTTAAAATAAAATTTTATGGAGATTTTGTGACTGAATTCAATTTGGTTAGCGATTCTTATGACTATTTCGAAATTTCAGCCAGTTTGGTCACATAGAACCTGGGAAAACTGCTTCTAAAGTTCGAACCCAAGTCTGAAATTAGCGTCAGTAAAAATCATAATTTTTCTAAAAATACAACTTTATGGAGATTTGTAACTGATTTCGATTTGTACCATGCTTCTTATCACTTTTCCTTAATTTCAGCCAATTTAGTCCCATACAACCTGAGAAAACTGCTTACAAAGTTCGAACCCAAGGCTGAAATAAGGCTCCATAAAAAAGATGGTTTTTCTAAAAAGACAACTTTATGAAGATTTTTTGACTGAGTTCGATTTGGATAACGATTCTTATCACTATTCCAATATTTCAGCCCGTTTGGTCCCTTAAAACCTGAGAAAACTGCTTGCAAAGTTCGAACCCAAGTCTGAAATTTGCGTCACTAAAAATCATAATTTTTCTAAAAATACTTTTTTATGGAGATTTTATGACTGATTTCGATTTGTACCATGCTTCTTATAACTTTTCCTAAATTTCAGCCAATTTGGTCCCATAGAATCTGAGAAAACTGCCTCCAAAGTTCGAACCCAAGTCTGAAATTAGCGTCCAAAAAAATTAAAATTTTTCTAAGAATACAATTTAATGGAGATTTTGTGACTGATTTCGATTTGTACCATCCTTCTTATCACTTTTCCTAAATTTCAGCCAATTTCGTCCCATAGAATCTGAGAAAACTGCTTCCAAAGTTCGAACCCAAGTCTGAAATTAGCGTCCAAAAAAATTAAAATTTTTCTAAGAATACAACTTTATGGAGATTTTGTGACTGAATTCAATTTGGTTAGCGATTCTTATGACTTTTTCGAAATTTCAGCCAGTTTGGTCGCATAGAACCTGAGAAAACTGCTTCTAAAGTTCGAACCCAAGTCTGAAATTAGCGTCAGTAAAAATCATAATTTTTCTAAAAATACAACTTAATGGAGATTTGTAACTGATTTCGATTTGTACCATGCTTCTTATCACTTTTCCTTAATTTCAGCCAATTTAGTCCCATACAACCTGAGGAAACTGCTTACAAAGTTCGAACCCAAGGCTGAAATAAGGCTCCATAAAAAGATGGTTTTTCTAAAAAGACAACTTTATGAAGATTTTTTGAATGAGTTCGATTTGGATAACGATTCTTATCACTATTCCAATATTTCAGCCCGTTTGGTTCCTTAAAACCAGAAAAAACTGCTTCCAAAGTTCGAACCCAAGGCTGAAATTAGGCTCAATAAAAAAGATGGTTTTTCTAAAAATACAACTTAATGGAGATTTTGTGACTGAGTTCGATTTGGATAACGATTCTTATCACTATTCCAATATTTCAGCCCGTTTGGTCCCATAAAACCTGAGAAAACTGCTTGCAAAGTTCGAACCCAAGTCTGAAATTTGCGTCACTAAAAATCCTAATTTTTCTAAAAATACAACTTTATGGAGATTTTGTGAATGATTTCGATTTGTACCATGCTTCTTATCACTTTTCCTAAATTTCAGCCAATTTGGTCCATAGAACCTGAGAAAACTGCTTCAAAAGTTCGAACCCAAGTCTGAAATTAGCGTCCATCAAAATAATAATTTTTCTTAAAATAAAATTTTATGGAGATTTTGTGACTGAATTCAATTTGGTTAGCGATTCTTATGACTATTTCGAAATTTCAGCCAGTTTGGTCACATAGAACCTGGGAAAACTGCTTCTAAAGTTCGAACCCAAGTCTGAAATTAGCGTCAGTAAAAATCATAATTTTTCTAAAAATACAACTTTATGGAGATTTGTAACTGATTTCGATTTGTACCATGCTTCTTATCACTTTTCCTTAATTTCAGCCAATTTAGTCCCATACAACCTGAGAAAACTGCTTACAAAGTTCGAACCCAAGGCTGAAATAAGGCTCCATAAAAAAGATGGTTTTTCTAAAAAGACAACTTTATGAAGATTTTTTGACTGAGTTCGATTTGGATAACGATTCTTATCACTATTCCAATATTTCAGCCCGTTTGGTCCCTTAAAACCTGAGAAAACTGCTTGCAAAGTTCGAACCCAAGTCTGAAATTTGCGTCACTAAAAATCATAATTTTTCTAAAAATACTTTTTTATGGAGATTTTATGACTGATTTCGATTTGTACCATGCTTCTTATAACTTTTCCTAAATTTCAGCCAATTTGGTCCCATAGAATCTGAGAAAACTGCTTTTAGAGTTCGAGAACCCAAGTCTGAAATAAGCGCCCATATAAATCATAATTTTTTTAAAAAATTCACTTTTATGGAGATTTTGTGACTGAATTCGATTTGGATAGCGATTCTTATCACTATTTCAAAATTTCAGCCAGTTTGGTCGCATAGAACCTGAGAAAACTGCTTCTAAAGTTCGAACCCAAGTCTCAAATTAGCCTCCATAAAAAAGATGGTTTTTCTAAAAATACAACTTTATGGAGATTTTGTGACAGAGTTCGATTTGGATAACGATTCTTATCACTATTCGTATATTTCAGCCAGTTTGGTCCCATAGAACCTGAGAAAACTGTTTCTAAAGTTCGAACCCAAGTCTGAAATTAGCGTCCATAAAAATCATGATTTTTCTAAAAATACAACTTTATGGAGATTTTGTGACTGAGTTCAATTTGGATATCGATTCTTATCACTATTCCAATATTTCAGCCAGTTTGGTCCCATAGAAACTGAGAAAACTGCTTCTAAAGTTCGAACCCAAGTCTGAAATTAGCGTCCATAAAAATCATAATTTTTCTAAAAATACAACTTTATGGAGATTTGTAACTGATTTCGATTTGTACCATGCTTCTTATCACCTTTCCTTAATTTCAGCCAATTTAGTCCCATACAACCTGAGAAAACTGCTTACAAAGTTGGAACCCAAGGCTGGAATTAGGCTCCATAAAAAAGATGGTTTTTCTAAAAAAAGAACTTTATGGAGATTTTGTGACTGAATTCGATTTGGATAGCGATTCTTATCACTATTTCAAAATTTCAGCCAGTTTGGTTGCATAGAACCTGAGAAAACTGCTTCTAAAGTTCGTACCCAAGTCTCAAATTAGCCTCCATAAAAAAGATGGTTTTTCTAAAAATACAACTTAATGGAGATTTTGTGACTGAGTTAGATTTGGATAACGATTCTTATCTTTATTCCAATATTTCAGCCAGTTTGGTCCCATAGAACCTGAAAAAACTGCTTCTAAAGTTCGAACCCATGTCTGAAATTAGCGTCCATAAAAATCATGATTTTCCTAAAAATACAACTTTATGGAGATTTTGTAACTGAGTTCGATTTGGATATCGATTCTTATCACTATTCAAAAATTTCAGCCATTTTGGTCGCATAGAACCTGAGAAAACTGCTTCTAAAGTTCGAACCCAAGTCTCCAATTAGCCTCCATAAAAAAGATGGTTTTTCTAAAAATACAACTTTATGGAGATTTTGTGACTGAGTTCGATTTGGATAACGATTCTTATCACTATTCCAATATTTCAGCCCGTTTGGTCCCTTAAAACCTGAGAAAACTGCTTGCAAAGTTCGAACCCAAGTCTGAAATTTGGGTCACTAAAAATCATAATTTTTCTAAAAATACAACTTTATGGAGATTTTGTGAATGATTTCGATTTGTACCATGCTTCTTATCCTTTTTCCTAAATTTCAGCCTATTTGGTCCATAGAACCTGACAAAACTGCTTCAAAAGTTCGAACCCAAGTCTGAAATTAGCGTCCATCAAAATAATAATTTTTCTTAAAATAAAATTTTATGGAGATTTTGTGACTGAATTCAATTTGGTTAGCGATTCTTATGACTATTTCGAAATTTCAGCCAGTTTGGTCGCATAGAACCTGAGAAAACTGCTTCTAAATTTCGAACCCAAGTCTGAAATTAGCGTCCATAAAAATCATAATTTTTCTCAAAATACAACTTTATGGAGATTTGTAACTGATTTCGATTTGTACCATGCTTCTTATCACTTTTCCTTAATTTCAGCCAATTTAGTCCCATACAACCTGAGGAAACTGCTTACAAAGTTCGAACCCAAGGCTGAAATAAGGCTCCATAAAAAGATGGTTTTTCTAAAAAGACAACTTTATGAAGATTTTTTGAATGAGTTCGATTTGGATAACGATTCTTATCACTATTCCAATATTTCAGCCCGTTTGGTTCCTTAAAACCAGAAAAAACTGCTTCCAAAGTTCGAACCCAAGGCTGAAATTAGGCTCAATAAAAAAGATGGTTTTTCTAAAAATACAACTTAATGGAGATTTTGTGACTGAGTTCGATTTGGATAACGATTCTTATCACTATTCCAATATTTCAGCCCGTTTGGTCCCATAAAACCTGAGAAAACTGCTTGCAAAGTTCGAACCCAAGTCTGAAATTTGCGTCACTAAAAATCCTAATTTTTCTAAAAATACAACTTTATGGAGATTTTGTGAATGATTTCGATTTGTACCATGCTTCTTATCACTTTTCCTAAATTTCAGCCAATTTGGTCCATAGAACCTGAGAAAACTGCTTCAAAAGTTCGAACCCAAGTCTGAAATTGGCGTCCATCAAAATAATAATTTTTCTTAAAATAAAATTTTATGGAGATTTTGTGACTGAATTCAATTTGGTTAGCGATTCTTATGACTATTTCGAAATTTCAGCCAGTTTGGTCACATAGAACCTGGGAAAACTGCTTCTAAAGTTCGAACCCAAGTCTGAAATTAGCGTCAGTAAAAATCATAATTTTTCTAAAAATACAACTTTATGGAGATTTGTAACTGATTTCGATTTGTACCATGCTTCTTATCACTTTTCCTTAATTTCAGCCAATTTAGTCCCATACAACCTGAGAAAACTGCTTACAAAGTTCGAACCCAAGGCTGAAATAAGGCTCCATAAAAAATATGGTTTTTCTAAAAAGACAACTTTATGAAGATTTTTTGACTGAGTTCGATTTGGATAACGATTCTTATCACTATTCCAATATTTCAGCCCGTTTGGTCCCTTAAAACCTGAGAAAACTGCTTGCAAAGTTCGAACCCAAGTCTGAAATTTGCGTCACTAAAAATCATAATTTTTCTAAAAATACTTTTTTATGGAGATTTTATGACTGATTTCGATTTGTACCATGCTTCTTATAACTTTTCCTAAATTTCAGCCAATTTGGTCCCTTAGAACCTGAGAAAACTGCTTTTAGAGTTCGAGAACCCAAGTCTGAAATAAGCGCCCATATAAATCATATTTTTTTAAAAAATTCACTTTTATGGAGATTTTGTGACTGAATTCGATTTGGATAGCGATTCTTATCACTATTTCAAAATTTCAGCCAGTTTGGTCGCATAGAACCTGAGAAAACTGCTTCTAAAGTTCGAACCCAAGTCTGAAATTAGCGTCAGTAAAAATCATAATTTTTCTAAAAATACAACTTAATGGAGATTTGTAACTGATTTCGATTTGTACCATGCTTCTTATCACTTTTCCTTAATTTCAGCCAATTTAGTCCCATACAACCTCAGGAAACTGCTTACAAAGTTCGAACCCAAGGCTGAAATAAGGCTCCATAAAAAGATAGTTTTTCTAAAAAGACAACTTTATGAAGATTTTTTGACTGAGTTCGATTTGGATAACGATTCTTATCACTATTCCAATATTTCAGCCCGTTTGGTTCCTTAAAACCTGAAAAAACTGCTTCCAAAGTTCGAACCCAAGGCTGAAATTAGGCTCAATAAAAAAGATGGTTTTTCTAAAAATACAACTTAATGGAGATTTTGTGACTGAGTTCGATTTGGATAACGATTCTTATCACTATTCCAATATTTCAGCCCGTTTGGTCCCATAAAACCTGAGAAAACTGCTTGCAAAGTTCGAACCCAAGTCTGAAATTTGCGTCACTAAAAATCCTAATTTTTCTAAAAATACAACTTTATGGAGATTTTGTGAATGATTTCGATTTGTACCATGCTTCTTATCACTTTTCCTAAATTTCAGCCAATTTGGTCCATAGAACCTGAGAAAACT
Organism: Hesperophylax consimilis; assembly: GCF_061612785.1. Classification (NCBI taxonomy): domain Eukaryota; kingdom Metazoa; phylum Arthropoda; class Insecta; order Trichoptera; family Limnephilidae; genus Hesperophylax; species Hesperophylax consimilis. The sequence goes on from NC_142846.1 coordinate 18,247,593, forward strand.
GCTTCAAAAGTTCGAACCCAAGTCTGAAATTAGCGTCCATCAAAATAATAATTTTTCTTAAAATAAAATTTTATGGAGATTTTGTGACTGAATTCAATTTGGTTAGCGATTCTTATGACTATTTCGAAATTTCAGCCAGTTTGGTCACATAGAACCTGGGAAAACTGCTTCTAAAGTTCGAACCCAAGTCTGAAATTAGCGTCAGTAAAAATCATAATTTTTCTAAAAATACAACTTTATGGAGATTTGTAACTGATTTCGATTTGTACCATGCTTCTTATCACTTTTCCTTAATTTCAGCCAATTTAGTCCCATACAACCTGAGAAAACTGCTTACAAAGTTCGAACCCAAGGCTGAAATAAGGCTCCATAAAAAAGATGGTTTTTCTAAAAAGACAACTTTATGAAGATTTTTTGACTGAGTTCGATTTGGATAACGATTCTTATCACTATTCCAATATTTCAGCCCGTTTGGTCCCTTAAAACCTGAGAAAACTGCTTGCAAAGTTCGAACCCAAGTCTGAAATTTGCGTCACTAAAAATCATAATTTTTCTAAAAATACTTTTTTATGGAGATTTTATGACTGATTTCGATTTGTACCATGCTTCTTATAACTTTTCCAATATTTCAGCCCGTTTGGTTCCATAGAACCTGAGAAAATGGCTTCTAAAGTTTGAACCCAAGTCTGAAATTTGCGTCCATAAAAATCATAATTTTTCTACAACTTTATGGAGATTTTATGACTGAGTTCGATTTGGATAGCGATTCTTATCACTATTACAAAATTTCAGCCAGTTTGGTTGCATAGAACCTGAGAAAACTGCTTCTAAAGTTCGAACCCAAGTCTCCAATTAGCCTCCATAAAAAAGATGGTTTTTCTAAAAATACAACTTTATGGAGATTTTGTGACTGAGTTCGATTAGGATAACGATTCTTATCACTATTCCAATATTTCAGCCAGTTTGGTCCCATAGAACCTGAGAAAACTGCTTCTAAAGTTCGAACCCAAATCTGAAATTAGCGTCCATAAAAATCATGATTTTTCGAAAAATACAACTTTATGGAGATTTTGTAACTGAGTTCGATTTGGATATCGATTCTTATCACTATTCAAAAATTTCAACCATTTTGGTCGCATAGAACCTGAGAAAACTGCTTCTAAAGTTCGAACCCAAGTCTGAAATTAGCGTCAGTAAAAATCATGATTTTTCTAAAAATACAATTTAATGGAGATTTTGTGACTGATTTCGATTTGTACCATCCTTCTTATCACTTTTCCTAAATTTCAGCCAATTTCGTCCCATAGAATCTGAGAAAACTGCTTCCAAAGTTCGAACCCAAGTCTGAAATTAGCGTCCAAAAAAATTAAAATTTTTCTAAGAATACAACTTTATGGAGATTTTGTGACTGAATTCAATTTGGTTAGCGATTCTTATGACTTTTTCGAAATTTCAGCCAGTTTGGTCGCATAGAACCTGAGAAAACTGCTTCTAAAGTTCGAACCCAAGTCTGAAATTAGCGTCAGTAAAAATCATAATTTTTCTAAAAATACAACTTAATGGAGATTTGTAACTGATTTCGATTTGTACCATGCTTCTTATCACTTTTCCTTAATTTCAGCCAATTTAGTCCCATACAACCTGAGGAAACTGCTTACAAAGTTCGAACCCAAGGCTGAAATAAGGCTCCATAAAAAGATGGTTTTTCTAAAAAGACAACTTTATGAAGATTTTTTGAATGAGTTCGATTTGGATAACGATTCTTATCACTATTCCAATATTTCAGCCCGTTTGGTTCCTTAAAACCAGAAAAAACTGCTTCCAAAGTTCGAACCCAAGGCTGAAATTAGGCTCAATAAAAAAGATGGTTTTTCTAAAAATACAACTTAATGGAGATTTTGTGACTGAGTTCGATTTGGATAACGATTCTTATCACTATTCCAATATTTCAGCCCGTTTGGTCCCTTAAAACCTGAGAAAACTGCTTGCAAAGTTCGAACCCAAGTCTGAAATTTGCGTCACTAAAAATCCTAATTTTTCTAAAAATACAACTTTATGGAGATTTTGTGAATGATTTCGATTTGTACCATGCTTCTTATCACTTTTCCTAAATTTCAGCCAATTTGGTCCATAGAACCTGAGAAAACTGCTTCAAAAGTTCGAACCCAAGTCTGAAATTAGCGTCCATCAAAATAATAATTTTTCTTAAAATAAAATTTTATGGAGATTTTGTGACTGAATTCAATTTGGTTAGCGATTCTTATGACTATTTCGAAATTTCAGCCAGTTTGGTCACATAGAACCTGGGAAAACTGCTTCTAAAGTTCGAACCCAAGTCTGAAATTAGCGTCAGTAAAAATCATAATTTTTCTAAAAATACAACTTTATGGAGATTTGTAACTGATTTCGATTTGTACCATGCTTCTTATCACTTTTCCTTAATTTCAGCCAATTTAGTCCCATACAACCTGAGAAAACTGCTTACAAAGTTCGAACCCAAGGCTGAAATAAGGCTCCATAAAAAAGATGGTTTTTCTAAAAAGACAACTTTATGAAGATTTTTTGACTGAGTTCGATTTGGATAACGATTCTTATCACTATTCCAATATTTCAGCCCGTTTGGTCCCTTAAAACCTGAGAAAACTGCTTGCAAAGTTCGAACCCAAGTCTGAAATTTGCGTCACTAAAAATCATAATTTTTCTAAAAATACTTTTTTATGGAGATTTTATGACTGATTTCGATTTGTACCATGCTTCTTATAACTTTTCCTAAATTTCAGCCAATTTGGTCCCTTAGAACCTGAGAAAACTGCTTTTAGAGTTCGAGAACCCAAGTCTGAAATAAGCGCCCATATAAATCATAATTTTTTAAAAAATTCACTTTTATGGAGATTTTGTGACTGAATTCGATTTGGATAGCGATTCTTATCACTATTTCAAAATTTCAGCCAGTTTGGTCGCATAGAACCTGAGAAAACTGCTTCTAAAGTTCGAACCCAAGTCTCAAATTAGCCTCCATAAAAAAGATGGTTTTTCTAAAAATACAACTTTATGGAGATTTTGTGACAGAGTTCGATTTGGATAACGATTCTTATCACTATTCGTATATTTCAGCCAGTTTGGTCCCATAGAACCTGAGAAAACTGTTTCTAAAGTTCGAACCCAAGTCTGAAATTAGCGTCCATAAAAATCATGATTTTTCTAAAAATACAACTTTATGGAGATTTTGTGACTGAGTTCAATTTGGATATCGATTCTTATCACTATTCCAATATTTCAGCCAGTTTGGTCCCATAGAAACTGAGAAAACTGCTTCTAAAGTTCGAACCCAAGTCTGAAATTAGCGTCCATAAAAATCATAATTTTTCTAAAAATACAACTTTATGGAGATTTGTAACTGATTTCGATTTGTACCATGCTTCTTATCACCTTTCCTTAATTTCAGCCAATTTTGTCCCATACAACCTGAGAAAACTGCTTACAAAGTTGGAACCCAAGGCTGGAATTAGGCTCCATAAAAAAGATGGTTTTTCTAAAAAAAGAACTTTATGGAGATTTTGTGACTGAATTCGATTTGGATAGCGATTCTTATCACTATTTCAAAATTTCAGCCAGTTTGGTTGCATAGAACCTGAGAAAACTGCTTCTAAAGTTCGTACCCAAGTCTCAAATTAGCCTCCATAAAAAAGATGGTTTTTCTAAAAATACAACTTAATGGAGATTTTGTGACTGAGTTAGATTTGGATAACGATTCTTATCTTTATTCCAATATTTCAGCCAGTTTGGTCCCATAGAACCTGAAAAAACTGCTTCTAAAGTTCGAACCCATGTCTGAAATTAGCGTCCATAAAAATCATGATTTTCCTAAAAATACAACTTTATGGAGATTTTGTAACTGAGTTCGATTTGGATATCGATTCTTATCACTATTCAAAAATTTCAGCCATTTTGGTCGCATAGAACCTGAGAAAACTGCTTCTAAAGTTCGAACCCAAGTCTCCAATTAGCCTCCATAAAAAAGATGGTTTTTCTAAAAATACAACTTTATGGAGATTTTGTGACTGAGTTCGATTTGGATAACGATTCTTATCACTATTCCAATATTTCAGCCCGTTTGGTCCCTTAAAACCTGAGAAAACTGCTTGCAAAGTTCGAACCCAAGTCTGAAATTTGGGTCACTAAAAATCATAATTTTTCTAAAAATACAACTTTATGGAGATTTTGTGAATGATTTCGATTTGTACCATGCTTCTTATCCTTTTTCCTAAATTTCAGCCTATTTGGTCCATAGAACCTGACAAAACTGCTTCAAAAGTTCGAACCCAAGTCTGAAATTAGCGTCCATCAAAATAATAATTTTTCTCAAAATACAACTTTATGGAGATTTGTAACTGATTTCGATTTGTACCATGCTTCTTATCACTTTTCCTTAATTTCAGCCAATTTAGTCCCATACAACCTGAGAAAACTGCTTACAAAGTTCGAACCCAAGGCTGAAATAAGGCTCCATAAAAAAGATGGTTTTTCTAAAAAGACAACTTTATGAGAATTTTTTGACTGAGTTCGATTTGGATAACGATTCTTATCACTATTCCAATATTTCAGCCCGTTTGGTCCCTTAAAACCTGAGAAAACTGCTTGCAAAGTTCGAACCCAAGTCTGAAATTTGCGTCACTAAAAATCATAATTTTTCTAAAAATACATTTTTATGGAGATTTTATGACTGATTTCGATTTGTACCATGCTTCTAATAACTTTTCCTAAATTTCAGCCAATTTGGTCCATAGAACCTGACAAAACTGCTTCAAAAGTTCGAACCCAAGTCTGAAATTAGCGTCCATCAAAATAATAATTTTTCTTAAAATAAAATTTTATGGAGATTTTGTGACTGAATTCAATTTGGTTAGCGATTCTTATGACTATTTCGAAATTTCAGCCAGTTTGGTCGCATAGAACCTGAGAAAACTGCTTCTAAAGTTCGAACCCAAGTCTGAAATTAGCGTCCATAAAAATCATAATTTTTCTAAAAATACGACTTTATGGAGATTTTGTGACTGAGTTCGATTTTGATTGCGATTCTTATCACTATTACAAAATTTCAGCCAGTTTGGTCCCATAGAACCTGAGAAAACTGCTTCCAAATTTCGAACCCAAGTCTGAAATAAGCGTCCATAAAAATAATAATTTTTCTAAAAATACAATTTTATGGAGATTTTGTGACTGATTTCGATTTGTACCATGCTTCTTATCACTTTTCCTAAATTTCAGCCAATTTGGTCCCATAGAACCTGAGAAAACTGCTTCCAAAGTTCGAACCCAAGTCTGAAATTAGCGTCCAAAAAAATTAAAAATTTTCTAAAAATACAACTTTATGGAGATTTTGTGACTGAATTCAATTTGGTTAGCGATTCTTATCAATATTAGAAAATTTCAGCCAGTTTGGTCCCATAGAACCTGAGAAAACTGCTTCCCAAGTTTGAACCCAAGGCTGAAATTAGGCTCCATAAAAAAGATGGTTTTTCTTATAATTAAACTTTATGCAGATTTTGTGACTGAGTTCGATTTGGTTAACGATTCTTATCACTATTCCAATATTTCAGCCCGTTTGGTCCCATAAAACCTGAGAAAACTGCTTTCAAAGTTCGAACCCAAGTCTGAAATGTGCGTCCATAAAAATCATAATTTTTCTAAAAATACAACTTTATGGAGATTTGTAACTGATTTCGATTTGTCCCATGCTTCTTATCAATTTTCCTTAATTTCAGCCAATTTAGTCCCATACGACCTGAGAAAACTGCTTCCAAAGTCGGATCCCATGGCTGGAAAAGCTCCATAAAAATGATGGTTTTTCTAAAAAGAGAACTTTATGGAGATTTTGTGACTGAATTCGATTTGGATAGCGATTCTTATCACTATTTCAAAATTTCTGCCAGTTTGGTTGCATAGAACCTGAGAAGACTGCTTCTAAAGTTCGTACCCAAGTCTCAAATTAGCCTCCATAAAAAAGATGGTTTTTCTTAAAATTAAACTTTATGAAGATTTTGTGACTGAGTTCGATTTGGTTAACGATTCTTATCACTATTCCATTATTTCAGCCAGTTTGGTCGCATAGAACCTGAGAAAACTGCTTCTAAATTTCGAACCCAAGTCTGAAATTAGCGTCCATAAAAATCATAATTTTTCTAAAAATACGACTTTATGGAGATTTTGTGACTGAGTTCGATTTTGATTGCGATTCTTATCACTATTACAAAATTTCAGCCAGTTTGGTCCCATAGAACCTGAGAAAACTGCTTCCAAATTTCGAACCCAAGTCTGAAATAAGCGTCCATAAAAATCATAATTTTTCTAAAAATACAACTTTATGGAGATTTTGTGACTGAGTTCGATTTGGATAACGATTCTTATCACTATTCCAATATTTCAGCCAGTTTGGTCCCATAGAACCTGAAAAAACTGCTTCTAAAGTTCGAACCCAAGTCTGAAATTAGCGTCCATAAAAATCATGATTTTTCTAAAAATACAACTTTATGGAGATTTTGTAACTGAGTTCGATTTGGATATCGATTATTATTATTATTATTAATTAATTGCCGGAAACCCGGGCGTTTATTGCTATTACGATTCTTATCACTATTCAAAAATTTCAGCCATTTTGGTCGCATAGAACCTGAGAAAACTGCTTCTAAAGTTCGAACCCAAGTCTGAAATTATCGTCAGTAAAAATCTTGGGTACGAACTTTAGAAGCAGTTTTGTCAGGTTCTATGGACCAAATTGGCTGAAATTTAGGAAAAAGGATAAGAAGCATGGTACAAATCGAAATCATTCACAAAATCTCCATAAAGTTGTATTTTTAGAAAAATTATGATTTTTACTGACGCTAATTTCAAACTTGGGTTCGAACTTTAGAAGCAGTTTTCCCAGGTTCTATGTGACCAAACTGGCTGAAATTTCGAAATAGTCATAAGAATCGCTAACCAAATTGAATTCAGTCACAAAATCTCCATAAAATTTTATTTTAAGAAAAATTATTATTTTGATGGACGCTAATTTCAGACTTGGGTTCGAACTTTTGAAGCAGTTTTGTCAGGTTCTATGGACCAAATTGGCTGAAATTTAGGAAAAGTTATTAGAAGCATGGTACAAATCGAAATCAGTCATAAAATCTCCATAAAAATGTATTTTTAGAAAAATTATGATTTTTAGTGACGCAAATTTCAGACTTGGGTTCGAACTTTGCAAGCAGTTTTCTCAGGTTTTAAGGGACCAAACGGGCTGAAATATTGGAATAGTGATAAGAATCGTTATCCAAATCGAACTCAGTCAAAAATTCTCATAAAGTTGTCTTTTTAGAAAAACCATCCTTTTTATGGAGCCTTATTTCAGCCTTGGGTTCGAACTTTGTAAGCAGTTTTCTCAGGTTGTATGGGACTAAATTGGCTGAAATTAAGGAAAAGTGATAAGAAGCATGGTACAAATCGAAATCAGTTACAAATCTCCATAAAGTTGTATTTTTAGAAAAATTATGATTTTTATGGACGCTAATTTCAGACTTGGGTTCGAAATTTAGAAGCAGTTTTCTCAGGTTCTATGCGACCAAACTGGCTGAAATAATGGAATAGTGATAAGAATCGTTAACCAAATCGAACTCAGTCACAAAATCTTCATAAAGTTTAATTTTAAGAAAAACCATCTTTTTTATGGAGCCTAATTTCAGCCTTGGGTTCAAACTTGGGAAGCAGTTTTCTCAGGTTCTATGGGACCAAACTGGCTGAAATTTTCTAATATTGATAAGAATCGCTAACCAAATTGAATTCAGTCACAAAATCTCCATAAAATTTTATTTTAAGAAAAATTATTATTTTGATGGACGCTAATTTCAGACTTGGGTTCGAACTTTTGAAGCAGTTTTGTCAGGTTCTATGGACCAAATTGGCTGAAATTTAGGAAAAAGGATAAGAAGCATGGTACAAATCGAAATCATTCACAAAATCTCCATAAAGTTGTATTTTTAGAAAAATTATGATTTTCAGTGACGCAAATTTCAGACTTGGGTTCGAACTTTGCAAGCAGTTTTCTCAGGTTTTAAGGGACCAAACGGGCTGAAATATTGGAATAGTGATAAGAATCGTTATCCAAATCGAAATCAGTCACAAAATCTTCATAAAGTTAACTTTTTAGAAAAACCATCTTTTTTATGGAGCCTAATTCCAGCCTTGGGTTCCAACTTTGTAAGCAGTTTTCTCAGGTTCTATGGGACCAAATTGGCAGAAATTAAGGAAAAGTTATTAGAAGCATGGTACAAATCGAAATCAGTCATAAAATCTCCATAAAAATGTATTTTTAGAAAAATTATGATTTTTAGTGACGCAAATTTCAGACTTGGGTTCGAACTTTGCAAGCAGTTTTCTCAGGTTTTAAGGGACCATACGGGCTGAAATATTGGAATAGTGATAAGAATCGCCATCCAAATCGAACTCAGTCAAAAAATCTTCATAAAGTTGTCTTTTTAGAAAAACCATCTTTTTTATGGAGCCTTATTTCAGCCTTGGGTTCGAACTTTGTAAGCAGTTTTCTCAGGTTGTATGGGACTAAATTGGCTGAAATTAAGGAAAAGTGATAAGAAGCATGGTACAAATCGAAATCAGTTACAAATCTCCATAAAGTTGTATTTTTAGAAAAATTATGATTCTTACTGACGCTAATTTCAAACTTGGGTTCGAACTTTAGAAGCAGTTTTCCCAGGTTCTATGTGACCAAACTGGCTGAAATTTCGAAATAGTCATAAGAATCGCTAACCAAATTGAATTCAGTCACAAAATCTCCATAAAATTTTATTTTAAGAAAAATTATTATTTTGATGGACGCTAATTTCAGACTTGGGTTCGAACTTTTGAAGCAGTTTTCTCAGGTTCTATGGACCAAATTGGCTGAAATTTAGGAAAAGTGATAAGAAGCATGGTACAAATCGAAATCATTCACAAAATCTCCATAAAGTTGTATTTTTAGAAAAATTATGATTTTTACTGACGCTAATTTCAAACTTGGGTTCGAACTTTAGAAGCAGTTTTCCCAGGTTCTATGTGACCAAACTGGCTGAAATTTCGAAATAGTCATAAGAATCGCTAACCAAATTGAATTCAGTCACAAAATCTCCATAAAATTTTATTTTAAGAAAAATTATTATTTTGATGGACGCTAATTTCAGACTTGGGTTCGAACTTTTGAAGCAGTTTTGTCAGGTTCTATGGACCAAATTGGCTGAAATTTAGGAAAAGTTATTAGAAGCATGGTACAAATCGAAATCAGTCATAAAATCTCCATAAAAATGTATTTTTAGAAAAATTATGATTTTTAGTGACGCAAATTTCAGACTTGGGTTCGAACTTTGCAAGCAGTTTTCTCAGGTTTTAAGGGACCAAACGGGCTGAAATATTGGAATAGTGATAAGAATCGTTATCCAAATCGAACTCAGTCAAAAATTCTCATAAAGTTGTCTTTTTAGAAAAACCATCCTTTTTATGGAGCCTTATTTCAGCCTTGGGTTCGAACTTTGTAAGCAGTTTTCTCAGGTTGTATGGGACTAAATTGGCTGAAATTAAGGAAAAGCGATAAGAAGCATGGTACAAATCGAAATCAGTTACAAATCTCCATAAAGTTGTATTTTTAGAAAAATTATGATTTTTATGGACGCTAATTTCAGACTTGGGTTCGAAATTTAGAAGCAGTTTTCTCAGGTTCTATGCGACCAAACTGGCTGAAATAATGGAATAGTGATAAGAATCGTTAACCAAATCGAACTCAGTCACAAAATCTTCATAAAGTTTAATTTTAAGAAAAACCATCTTTTTTATGGAGCCTAATTTCAGCCTTGGGTTCAAACTTGGGAAGCAGTTTTCTCAGGTTCTATGGGACCAAACTGGCTGAAATTTTCTAATATTGATAAGAATCGCTAACCAAATTGAATTCAGTCACAAAATCTCCATAAAATTTTATTTTAAGAAAAATTATTATTTTGATGGACGCTAATTTCAGACTTGGGTTCGAACTTTTGAAGCAGTTTTGTCAGGTTCTATGGACCAAATTGGCTGAAATTTAGGAAAAAGGATAAGAAGCATGGTACAAATCGAAATCATTCACAAAATCTCCATAAAGTTGTATTTTTAGAAAAATTATGATTTTCAGTGACGCAAATTTCAGACTTGGGTTCGAACTTTGCAAGCAGTTTTCTCAGGTTTTAAGGGACCAAACGGGCTGAAATATTGGAATAGTGATAAGAATCGTTATCCAAATCGAACTCAGTCACAAAATCTTCATAAAGTTAACTTTTTAGAAAAACCATCTTTTTTATGGAGCCTAATTCCAGCCTTGGGTTCCAACTTTGTAAGCAGTTTTCTCAGGTTCTATGGGACCAAATTGGCTGAAATTAAGGAAAAGTTATTAGAAGCATGGTACAAATCGAAATCAGTCATAAAATCTCCATAAAAATGTATTTTTAGAAAAATTATGATTTTTAGTGACGCAAATTTCAGACTTGGGTTCGAACTTTGCAAGCAGTTTTCTCAGGTTTTAAGGGACCAAACGGGCTGAAATATTGGAATAGTGATAAGAATCGTTAACCAAATCGAACTCAGTCACAAAATCTTCGAACTTGGGAAGCAGTTTTCTCAGGTTCTATGGGACCAAACTGGCTGAAATTTTCTAATATTGATAAGAATCGCTAACCAAATTGAATTCAGTCACAAAATCTCCATAAAGTTGTATTTTTAGAAAATTTTTTAATTTTTTTGGACGCTAATTTCAGACTTGGGTTCGAACTTTGGAAGCAGTTTTCTCAGGTTCTATGGGACCAAATTGGCTGAAATTTAGGAAAAGTGATAAGAAGCATGGTACAAATCGAAATCAGTCACAAAATCTCCATAAAATTGTATTTTTAGAAAAATCATGATTTTTACTGACTCTAATTTCAGACTTGGGTTCGAACTTTAGAAGCAGTTTTCTCAGGTTCTATGCGACCAAAATGGCTGAATTTTTTGAATAGTGATAAGAATCGATATCCAAATCGAACTCAGTTACAAAATCTCCATAAAGTTGTATTTTTAGAAAAATCATGATTTTTATGGACGCTAATTTCAGACTTGGGTTCGAACTTTAGAAGCAGTTTTTTCAGGTTCTATGGGACCAAACTGGCTGAAATATTGGAATAGTGATAAGAATCGTTATCCAAATCGAACTCAGTCACAAAATCTCCATAAAGTTGTATTTTTAGAAAAACCATCTATTTTATGGAGGCTAATTGGAGACTTTCCATTTTGGCAGTGAGTATTAATTAAAACCGCACATAAGGTTCCCATGGAAGAAGTGCTCACTTCTAAAAGATTTAAGGCGGGTTGTTTCAGAGAAATTCAAATGTAACTTTGTCATCAAATGCCATTTTGTTTTTTTGACAGTTGAAAGATCATGTCCAAATGGACAAAGTTAAATTGAATCAATTGCCAAATGGACAAAGTTCAATTGCATCAATGTCCAAATGGACAAAGTTCCAATGAATGAATGTCCAAATGGACAAAATTCAATTGAATCAATGTCCAAATGGACAAAGTTCAATTGTATCAATGTCCAAATCGACAAAGTTCCAATGAATGAAGGTCTAAATAGACAAAGTTCAATTGTATCAATGTCCAAATGGACAAAGTAAAATTGTATCAATGTCCGAATGGACAATGTTCCAATGAATCAATGTCCAAATGGACAAAGTTCAATTGTATCAATGTCCAAATGGACAAAGTTCCAATGAATGAATATCCAAATGGACAAAATTCAATTGTATCAATGTCCAAATGGACAAAGTTCAATTGTATCAATGTCCAAATCGACAAAATTCCAATGAATAAAGGTCTAAATAGACAAAGTTCAATTGTATCAATGTCCAAATGGACAAAGTTAAATTGTATCAAAATGGACAATGTTCCAATGAATCAATGTCCAAATGGAATCAATGTCCAAATGGACAAAGTTATAATTAATGAATGTCCAAATGGACAAAGTTCAATTGTATCAATGTCCAAATGGACAAAGTTCAATTGTATCATTGTCCAAATGGACAAAGTTCCAATGAATGAAGGTCTAAATGGACAAAGTTCAATTGTATCAATGTCCAAATGGACAAAATTCAATTGTATCAATATGTCCATTTGGACATTGATACAATTGAACTTTGTCCATTTGGACATTGATACAATTGAACTTTGTCCATTTGGACATTGATTTAATTGAACTTTGTCCATTTAGACCTTCATTCATTGGAACTTTGTCCATTTGGACATTGAAACAATTGAACTTTGTCCATTTGGACATTGATACAATTGAACTTTGTCCATTTAGACCTTCATTCATTGGAACTTTGTCCATTTGGACATTAATACAATTGAACTTTGTCCATTTGGACATTGATACAATTGAACTTTGTCGATTTGGACATTGATACAATTGAATTTTGTCCATTTGGACATACATTCATTGGAACTTTGTCCATTTGGACATTGATACAATTGAATTTTGTCCAAAATTTGACAAAATTCAATTGTATCAATTGGACATTGATACAATTGAAATTTGCTCATTTGGACATTGAAACAATTGAACTTTGTCCATTTGGACATTGATGCAATTGAACTTTGTCCATTTAGACCTTCATTAATTGGAACTTTGTCCATTTGGACATTGATACAATTGAACTTTGTCCATTTGGACATTGATACAATTGAACTTTGTCCATTTGGACATTGATACAATTGAACTTTGTCCATTTGGACATTGATACAATTGAACTTTGTCCATTTGGACATTGATACAATTGAACTTTGTCCATTTGGACATTGATACAATTGAACTTTGTCCATTTGGACATTGATTTAATTGAACTTTGTCCATTTAGACCTTCATTCATTGGAACTTTGTCCATTTGGACATTGAAACAATTGAACTTTGTCCATTTGGACATTGATACAATTGAACTTTGTCCATTTAGACCTTCATTCATTGGAACTTTGTCCATTTGGACATTGATACAATTGAACTTTGTCCATTTGGACATTGATACAATTGAATTTCGTCCATTTGGACATTCATTCATTGGAACTTTGTCCATTTGGACATTAATACAATTGAACTTTGTCCATTTGGACATTGATACAATTGAACTTTGTCGATTTGGACATTGATACAATTGAATTTTGTCCATTTGGACATTCATTCATTGGAACTTTGTCCATTTGGACATTGATACAATTGAATTTTGTCCAAAATTTGACAAAACTTTGACAAAATTCAATTGTATCAATTTGGACATTGATACAATTGAAATTCGTCCATTTGGACATTGAAACAATTGAACTTTGTCCATTTGGACATTGATGCAATTGAACTTTGTCCATTTAGACCTTCATTAATTGGAACTTTGTCCATTTGGACATTGATACAATTGAACTTTGTCCATTTGGACATTGATACAATTGAACTTTGTCCATTTGGACATTGATACAATTGAATTTTGTCCATTTGGACATTGATACAATTGAACTTTGTCCATTTGGACATTGATACAATTAAACTTTGTCGATTTGGACATTGATACAATTGAACTTTGTCCATTTGGACATTCATCCATTGGAACTTTGTCCATTTGGACATTGATACAATTGAACTTTGTCCATTTGGACATTGATACAATTGAACTTTGTCCATTTGGACATTGATACAATTGAACTTTGTCCATTTGGACATTCATCCATTTGAACTTTATCCATTCGGACATTGATCCATTTGAACTTTGTCCATTTGGACATTGATACAATTGAACTTTGTCCATTTGGACATTGATACAATTGAAATTTGTCCATTTGGACATTGATACAATTGAACCTTGTCCATTTGGACATTGATACAATTGAACTTTGTCCATTTGGACATTGATACAATTGAACTTTGTCCATTTGGACATTGATGCAATTGAACTTTGTCCATTTAGACCAATGTCTAAATGGACAAAATTCAATTGGACAAAGTTCAATTGTATCAATGTACAAATGGACAAAGTTCCAATGAATGAATGTCCAAATGGAAAAAATTCAATTGCATCAATGTCCAAATGGACAAAGTTCAATTGTATCAATGTCCAAATGGACAAAGTTCAATTGTATCAATGTCCAAATGGACAAGGTTCAATTGTATCAATGTCCAAATGGACAAATTTCAATTGTATCAATGTCCAAATGGACAAAGTTCAATTGTATCAATGTCCAAATGGACAAAGTTCCAATGAATGAAGGTCTAAATGGACAAAGTTCAATTGTATCAATGTCCAAATGGAAAAAGTTCAATTGTATCAATGTCCAAATGGACAAAGTTCCAATGAATGAAAGTCTAAATGGACAAAGTTCAATTGTATCAATGTCCAAATGGACAAAATTCAATTGTATCAATGTCCAAATGGACAAAGTTGAATTGTATCAATGTCCAAATGGACAAAGTTCAATTGTATCAATGTCCAAATGGACAAAGTTCAATTAAATCAATGTCCAAATGGACAAAGTTCAATTGTATCAATGTCCAAATGGAAAAAGTTCAATTGTATCAATGTCCAAATGGACAAAGTTCCAATGAAAGAAAGTCTAAATGGACAAAGTTCAATTGTATCAATGTCCAAATGGACAAAATTCAATTGTATCAATGTCCAAATGGACAAAGTTGAATTGTATCAATGTCCAAATGGACAAAGTTCAATTGTATCAATGTCCAAATGGACAAAGTTCAATTAAATCAATGTCCAAATGGACAAAGTTCAATTGTATCAATGTCCAAATGGACAAAATTCAATTGTATCAATGTCCAAATGGACAAAGTTCAATTGTATCAATGTCCAAATGGACAAAGTTCAATTGGATCAATGTCCAAATGGACAAAGTTTCAATGGATGAATGTCCAAATGGACAAAGTTCCAATGAATGAATGTCCAAATGGTCAAAGTTCCAATGAATGAATGTCCAAATGGACAAAATTCAATTGTATCAATGTCCAAATGGACAAAGTTCAATTGTATCAATGTCCAAATGGACAAAGTTCAATTGTATCAATGTCCAAATGGACAAAGTTCAATTGTATCAATGTCCAAATGGACAAAGTTCAATTGTATCAATGTCCAAATGGACAAAGTTCCAATTAATGAAGGTCTAAATGGACAAAGTTCAATTGCATCAATGTCCAAATGGACAAAGTTCAATTGTTTCAATGTCCAAATGAGCAAATTTCAATTGTATCAATGTCCAAATTGATACAATTGAATTTTGTCAAAGTTTTGTCAAAGTTCCAATGAATGAATGTCCAAATGGACAAAATTCAATTGTATCAATGTCCAAAGGGACAAAGTTCAATTTTATCAATGTCCAAATGGACAAAGTTCATTTGTATCAATGTCCAAATGGACAAAGTTCAATTGTATCAATGTCCAAATGGACAAAATTCAATTGTATCAATGTCCAAATGGACAAAGTTCAATTGTATCAATGTCCAAATGGACAAAGTTCCAATGGATGAATGTCCAAATGGACAAAATTCAATTGTATCAATGTCCAAATGGACAAAGTTCAATTGTATCAATGTCCAAATGGACAAATTTCAATTGTATCAATGTCCAAATGGACAAAGTTCATTTGTATCAATGTCCAAATGGACAAAGTTCCAATGGATGAATGTCCAAATGGACAAAATTCAATTGTATCAATGTCCAAATGGACAAAGTTCAATTATATCAATGTCCAAATGGACAAAATTCAATTGAATCAATGTCCAAATGGACAAAGTTCAATTGTATAAATGTCCAAATGGACAAAGTTCAATTGTATCAATGTCCAAATGGACAAAGTTCAATTATATCAATGTCCAAATGGACAAAATTCAATTGAATCAATGTCCAAATGGACAAAGTTCAATTGTATCAATGTCCAAATGGACAAAGTTCAATTGTATCAATGTCCAAATGGACAAAGTTCAATTGTATCAATGTCCAAATGGACAAAGTTCCAATGAATGAAGGTCTAAATGGACAAAGTTCAATTGTATCAATGTCCAAATGGACAAAGTTCAATTATATCAATGTCCAAATGGACAAAATTCAATTATATCAATGTCCAAATGGTCAAATTTCAATTGTATCAATGTCCAAATGGAAAAAGTTCAATTGTATCAATGTCCAAATGGACAAAGTTCAAATGGATCAATAACCGAATGGATAAAGTTCAAATGGATGAATGTCCAAATGGACAAAGTTCAATTGAATCAATGTCCAAATGGACAAAGTTCAATTGTATCAATGTCCAAATGGACAAAGTTCAATTGTATCAATGTCCAAATGGACAAAGTTCAATTGTATCAATGTCCAAATGGACAAAGTTCAATTGTATCAATGTCCAAATGGACAAAGTTCAATTGTATCAATGTCCAAATGGACAAAGTTCCAATTAATGAAGGTCTAAATGGACAAAGTTCAATTGCATCAATGTCCAAATGGACAAAGTTCAATTGTTTCAATGTCCAAATGGACAAATTTCAATTGTATCAATGTCCAAATTACAAAAATTTTGTCAAACAAAATTCAATTGTATCAATTTGGACATTGATACAATTGAAATTTGTCCATTTGGACATTGAAACAATTGAACTTTGTCCATTTGGACATTGATGCAATTGAACTTTGTCCATTTAGACCTTCATTAATTGGAACTTTGTCCATTTGGACATTGATACAATTGAACTTTGTCCATTTGGACATTGATACAATTGAACTTTGTCCATTTGGACATTGATACAATTGAACTTTGTCCATTTGGACATTGATACAATTGAACTTTGTCCATTTGGACATTGATACAATTAAACTTTGTCGATTTGGACATTGATACAATTGATTTTTGTCCATTTGGACATTCATCCATTGGAACTTTGTCCATTTGGACATTGATACAATTGAACTTTGTCCATTTGGACATTGATACAATTGAACTTTGTCCATTTGGACATTGATACAATTGAACTTTGTCCATTTGGACATTCATCCATTTGAACTTTATCCATTCGGTTATTGATCCATTTGAACTTTGTCCATTTGGACATTGATACAATTGAACTTTGTCCATTTGGACATTGATACAATTGAAATTTGTCCATTTGGACATTGATATAATTGAATTTTGTCCATTTGGACATTGATATAATTGAACTTTGTCCATTTGGACATTGATACAATTGAACTTTGTCCATTGAGACCTTCATTCAATTTGACAAGTTTTGTCAAATTTTGGACAAAATTCAATTGTATCAATGTCCAAATGGACAAAGTTCCAATGAATGAATGTCCAAATGGACAAAATTCAATTGTATCAATGTCCAAATCGACAAAGTTCAATTGTATCAATGTCCAAATGGACAAAGTTCAATTGTATTAATGTCCAAATGGACAAAGTTCCAATGAATGAATGTCCAAATGGACAAAATTCAATTGTATCAATGTCTAAATGGACAAAGTTCAATTGTATCAATGTCCAAATGGACAAAATTCAATTGTATCAATATGTCCATTTGGACATTGATACAATTGAACTTTGTCCATTTGGACATTGATACAATTGAACTTTGTCCATTTGGACATTGATTTAATTGAACTTTGTCCATTTAGACCTTCATTCATTGGAACTTTGTCCATTTGGACATTGAAACAATTGAACTTTGTCCATTTGGACATTGATACAATTGAATTTTGTCCATTTAGACCTTCATTCATTGGAACTTTGTCCATTTGGACATTGATACAATTGAACTTTGTCCATTTGGACATTGATACAATTGAATTTTGTCCATTTGGACATTCATTCATTGGAACTTTGTCCATTTGGACATTAATACAATTGAACTTTGTCCATTTGGACATTGATACAATTGAACTTTGTCGATTTGGACATTGATACAATTGATTTTTGTCCATTTGGACATTCATTCATTGGAACTTTGTCCATTTGGACATTGATACAATTGAATTTTGTCCAAAATTTGACAAAACTTGTCAAATTTGTCACTTGACATTTGTCACTTGACAATGGACAACTTTGACAAAATTCAATTGTATCGATTTGGACATTGATACAATTGAAATTTGTCCATTTGGACATTGAAACAATTGAACTTTGTCCATTTGGACATTGATGCAATTGAACTTTGTCCATTTAGACCTTCATTAATTGGAACTTTGTCCATTTGGACATTGATACAATTGAACTTTGTCCATTTGGACATTGATACAATTGAACTTTGTCCATTTGGACATTGATACAATTGAACTTTGTCCATTTGGACATTGATACAATTGAACTTTGTCCATTTGGACATTGATACAATTAAACTTTGTCGATTTGGACATTGATACAATTGATTTTTGTCCATTTGGACATTCATCCATTGGAACTTTGTCCATTTGGACATTGATACAATTGAACTTTGTCCATTTGGACATTGATACAATTGAACTTTGTCCATTTGGACATTGATACAATTGAACTTTGTCCATTTGGACATTCATCCATTTGAACTTTATCCATTCGGTTATTGATCCATTTGAACTTTGTCCATTTGGACATTGATACAATTGAACTTTGTCCATTTGGACATTGATACAATTGAAATTTGTCCATTTGGACATTGATATAATAGAATTTTGTCCATTTGGACATTGATATAATTGAACTTTGTCCATTTGGACATTGATACAATTGAACTTTGTCCATTGAGACCTTCATTCATTGGAACTTTGTCCATTTGGACATTGATACAATTGAACTTTGTCCATTTGGACATTGATACAATTGAACTTTGTCCATTTGGACATTGATACAATTGAACTTTGTCCATTTGGACATTGATTCAATTGAATTTTGTCCATTTGGACATTGATATAATTGAACTTTGTCCATTTGGACATTGATACAATTGAATTTTGTCCATTTGGACATTCATCCATTGGAACTTTGTCCATTTGGACATTGATACAAATGAACTTTGTCCATTTGGACATTGATACAATTGAAATTTGTCCATTTGGACATTGATACAATTGAACTTTGTCCATTTGGACATTGATACAATTGAACTTTGTCCATTTGGACATTCATCCATTGGAACTTTGTCCATTTGGACATTGATACAATTGAACTTTGTCCATTTGGACATTGATACAATTGAATTTTGTCCATTTGGACATTGATACAATTGAACTTTGTCCCTTTGGACATTGATACAATTGAATTTTGTCCATTTGGACATTCATTCATTGGAACTTTGACAAAACTTTGACAAAATTCAATTGTATCAATTTGGACATTGATACAATTGAAATTTGCTCATTTGGACATTGAAACAATTGAACTTTGTCCATTTGGACATTGATGCAATTGAACTTTGTCCATTTAGACCTTCATTAATTGGAACTTTGTCCATTTGGACATTGATACAATTGAACTTTGTCCATTTGGACATTGATACAATTGAACTTTGTCCATTTGGACATTGATACAATTGAACTTTGTCCATTTGGACATTGATACAATTGAACTTTGTCCATTTGGACATTGATACAATTGAATTTTGTCCATTTGGACATTCATTCATTGGAACTTTGACCATTTGGACATTCATTCATTGGAACTTTGTCCATTTGGACATTCATCCATTGAAACTTTGTCCATTGTCAAATTTTGGACAAAATTCAATTGTATCAATGTCCAAATGGACAAAGTTCCAATGAATGAATGTCCAAATGGACAAAATTCAATTGTATCAATGTCCAAATCGACAAAGTTCAATTGTATCAATGTCCAAATGGACAAAGTTCAATTGTATTAATGTCCAAATGGACAAAGTTCCAATGAATGAATGTCCAAATAGACGAAATTCAATTGTATCAATGTCCAAATGGACAAAGTTCAATTGTATCAATGTCCAAATGGACAAAGTTCCAATGAATGAAGGTCTAAATGGACAAAGTTCAATTGTATCAATGTCCAAATGGACAAAGTTCAATTGTTTCAATGTCCAAATGGACAAAGTTCCAATGAATGAAGGTCTAAATGGACAAAGTTCAATTAAATCAATGTCCAAATGGACAAAGTTCAATTGTATCAATGTCCAAATGGACAAAGTTCAATTGTATCAATGTCCAAATGGACAAAGTTCAATTGTATCAATGTCCAAATGGACAAAGTTCCAATGGATGAATGTCCAAATGGACAAAGTTCAATTGTATCAGTGTCCAAATCGACAAAGTTTAATTGTATCAATGTCCAAATGGACAAAGTTCAATTGTATCAATGTCCAAATGGACAAAGTTCAATTGTATCAATGTCCAAATGGACAAAGTTCAATTGTATCAATGTCCAAATGGACAAAGTTCAATTGTATCAATGTCCAAATGGACAAAGTTCCAATTAATGAAGGTCTAAATGGACAAAGTTCAATTGCATCAATGTCCAAATGGACAAAGTTCAATTGTTTCAATGTCCAAATGAGCAAATTTCAATTGTATCAATGTCCAAATTGATACAATTGAATTTTTTCAAAGTTTTGTCAAATTTTGGACAAAATTCAATTGTATCAATGTCCAAATGGACAAAGTTCCAATGAATGTATGTCCAAATGGACAAAATTCAATTGTATCAATGTCCAAATCGACAAAGTTCAATTGTATCAATGTCCAAATGGACAAAGTTCAATTGTATTAATGTCCAAATGGACAAAGTTCCAATGAATGAAGGTCTAAATGGACAAAGTTCAATTGTATCAATGTCCAAATGGACAAAGTTCAATTGTTTCAATGTCCAAATGGACAAAGTTCCAATGAATGAAGGTCTAAATGGACAAAGTTCAATTAAATCAATGTCCAAATGGACAAAGTTCAATTGTATCAATGTCCAAATGGACAAAGTTCAATTGTATCAATGTCCAAATGGACATATTGATACAATTGAATTTTGTCCATTTGGACATTGATACAATTGAACTTTGTCCATTTAGACCTTCATTCATTGGAACTTTGTCCATTTGGACAATGATACAATTGAACTTTGTCCATTTGGACATTGATACAATTGAACTTTGTCCATTTGGACATTCATTAATTATAACTTTGTCCATTTGGACATTGATTCCATTTGGACATTGATTCATTGGAACATTGTCCATTTTGATACAATTTAACTTTGTCCATTTGGACATTGATACAATTGAACTTTGTCTATTTAGACCTTTATTCATTGGAATTTTGTCGATTTGGACATTGATACAATTGAACTTTGTCCATTTGGACATTGATACAATTGAATTTTGTCCATTTGGATATTCATTCATTGGAACTTTGTCCATTTGGACATTGATACAATTGAACTTTGTCCATTTGGACATTGATTCATTGGAACATTGTCCATTCGGACATTGATACAATTTTACTTTGTCCATTTGGACATTGATACAATTGAACTTTGTCTATTTAGACCTTCATTCATTGGAACTTTGTCGATTTGGACATTGATACAATTGAACTTTGTCCATTTGGACATTGATTCAATTGAATTTTGTCCATTTGGACATTCATTCATTGGAACTTTGTCCATTTGGACATTGATGCAATTGAACTTTGTCCATTTGGACATTGATACAATTGAACTTTGTCCATTTGGCAATTGATTCAATTTAACTTTGTCCATTTGGACATGATCTTTCAACTGTCAAAAAAACAAAATGGCATTTGATGACAAAGTTACATTTGAATTTCTCTGAAACAACCCGCCTTAAATCTTTTAGAAGTGAGCACTTCTTCCATGGGAACCTTATGTGCGGTTTTAATTAATACTCACTGCCAAAATGGAAAGTCTCCAATTAGCCTCCATAAAAAAGATGGTTTTTCTAAAAATACAACTTTATGGAGATTTTGTGACTGAGTTCGATTTGGATAACGATTCTTATCACTATTCCAATATTTCAGCCAGTTTGGTCCCATAGAACCTGAAAAAACTGCTTCTAAAGTTCGAACCCAAGTCTGAAATTAGCGTCCATAAAAATCATGATTTTTCTAAAAATACAACTTTATGGAGATTTTGTAACTGAGTTCGATTTGGATATCGATTCTTATCACTATTCAAAAAATTCAGCCATTTTGGTCGCATAGAACCTGAGAAAACTGCTTCTAAAGTTCGAACCCAAGTCTGAAATTAGAGTCAGTAAAAATCATGATTTTTCTAAAAATACAATTTTATGGAGATTTTGTGACTGATTTCGATTTGTACCATGCTTCTTATCACTTTTCCTAAATTTCAGCCAATTTGGTCCCATAGAACCTGAGAAAACTGCTTCCAAAGTTCGAACCCAAGTCTGAAATTAGCGTCCAAAAAAATTAAAAATTTTCTAAAAATACAACTTTATGGAGATTTTGTGACTGAATTCAATTTGGTTAGCGA
Source organism: Hesperophylax consimilis (assembly GCF_061612785.1). Classification (NCBI taxonomy): domain Eukaryota; kingdom Metazoa; phylum Arthropoda; class Insecta; order Trichoptera; family Limnephilidae; genus Hesperophylax; species Hesperophylax consimilis. The sequence continues at coordinate 18,270,147 of NC_142846.1, forward strand.
TTCTTATCAATATTAGAAAATTTCAGCCAGTTTGGTCCCATAGAACCTGAGAAAACTGCTTCCCAAGTTCGAAGATTTTGTGACTGAGTTCGATTTGGTTAACGATTCTTATCACTATTCCAATATTTCAGCCCGTTTGGTCCCTTAAAACCTGAGAAAACTGCTTGCAAAGTTCGAACCCAAGTCTGAAATTTGCGTCACTAAAAATCATAATTTTTCTAAAAATACATTTTTATGGAGATTTTATGACTGATTTCGATTTGTACCATGCTTCTAATAACTTTTCCTTAATTTCAGCCAATTTGGTCCCATAGAACCTGAGAAAACTGCTTACAAAGTTGGAACCCAAGGCTGGAATTAGGCTCCATAAAAAAGATGGTTTTTCTAAAAAGTTAACTTTATGAAGATTTTGTGACTGAGTTCGATTTGGATAACGATTCTTATCACTATTCCAATATTTCAGCCCGTTTGGTCCCTTAAAACCTGAGAAAACTGCTTGCAAAGTTCGAACCCAAGTCTGAAATTTGCGTCACTGAAAATCATAATTTTTCTAAAAATACAACTTTATGGAGATTTTGTGAATGATTTCGATTTGTACCATGCTTCTTATCCTTTTTCCTAAATTTCAGCCAATTTGGTCCATAGAACCTGACAAAACTGCTTCAAAAGTTCGAACCCAAGTCTGAAATTAGCGTCCATCAAAATAATAATTTTTCTTAAAATAAAATTTTATGGAGATTTTGTGACTGAATTCAATTTGGTTAGCGATTCTTATCAATATTAGAAAATTTCAGCCAGTTTGGTCCCATAGAACCTGAGAAAACTGCTTCCCAAGTTTGAACCCAAGGCTGAAATTAGGCTCCATAAAAAAGATGGTTTTTCTTAAAATTAAACTTTATGAAGATTTTGTGACTGAGTTCGATTTGGTTAACGATTCTTATCACTATTCCATTATTTCAGCCAGTTTGGTCGCATAGAACCTGAGAAAACTGCTTCTAAATTTCGAACCCAAGTCTGAAATTAGCGTCCATAAAAATCATAATTTTTCTAAAAATACAACTTTATGGAGATTTGTAACTGATTTCGATTTGTACCATGCTTCTTATCGCTTTTCCTTAATTTCAGCCAATTTAGTCCCATACAACCTGAGAAAACTGCTTACAAAGTTCGAACCCAAGGCTGAAATAAGGCTCCATAAAAAGGATGGTTTTTCTAAAAAGACAACTTTATGAGAATTTTTGACTGAGTTCGATTTGGATAACGATTCTTATCACTATTCCAATATTTCAGCCCGTTTGGTCCCTTAAAACCTGAGAAAACTGCTTGCAAAGTTCGAACCCAAGTCTGAAATTTGCGTCACTAAAAATCATAATTTTTCTAAAAATACATTTTTATGGAGATTTTATGACTGATTTCGATTTGTACCATGCTTCTAATAACTTTTCCTAAATTTCAGCCAATTTGGTCCATAGAACCTGACAAAACTGCTTCAAAAGTTCGAACCCAAGTCTGAAATTAGCGTCCATCAAAATAATAATTTTTCTTAAAATAAAATTTTATGGAGATTTTGTGACTGAATTCAATTTGGTTAGCGATTCTTATGACTATTTCGAAATTTCAGCCAGTTTGGTCACATAGAACCTGGGAAAACTGCTTCTAAAGTTCGAACCCAAGTTTGAAATTAGCGTCAGTAAAAATCATAATTTTTCTAAAAATACAACTTTATGGAGATTTTGTGAATGATTTCGATTTGTACCATGCTTCTTATCACTTTTCCTAAATTTCAGCCAATTTGGTCCATAGAACCTGAGAAAACTGCTTCAAAAGTTCGAACCCAAGTCTGAAATTAGCGTCCATCAAAATAATAATTTTTCTTAAAATAAAATTTTATGGAGATTTTGTGACTGAATTCAATTTGGTTAGCGATTCTTATGACTATTTCGAAATTTCAGCCAGTTTGGTCACATAGAACCTGGGAAAACTGCTTCTAAAGTTCGAACCCAAGTTTGAAATTAGCGTCAGTAAAAATCATAATTTTTCTAAAAATACAACTTTATGGAGATTTGTAACTGATTTCGATTTGTACCATGCTTCTTATCACTTTTCCTTAATTTCAGCCAATTTAGTCCCATACAACCTGAGAAAACTGCTTACAAAGTTCGAACCCAAGGCTGAAATAAGGCTCCATAAAAAAGATGGTTTTTCTAAAAAGACAACTTTATGAAGATTTTTTGACTGAGTTCGATTTGGATGGCGATTCTTATCACTATTCCAATATTTCAGCCCGTTTGGTCCCTTAAAACCTGAGAAAACTGCTTGCAAAGTTCGAACCCAAGTCTGAAATTTGCGTCACTAAAAATCATAATTTTTCTAAAAATACATTTTTATGGAGATTTTATGACTGATTTCGATTTGTACCATGCTTCTAATAACTTTTCCTTAATTTCTGCCAATTTGGTCCCATAGAACCTGAGAAAACTGCTTACAAAGTTGGAACCCAAGGCTGGAATTAGGCTCCATAAAAAAGATGGTTTTTCTAAAAAGTTAACTTTATGAAGATTTTGTGACTGATTTCGATTTGGATAACGATTCTTATCACTATTCCAATATTTCAGCCCGTTTGGTCCCTTAAAACCTGAGAAAACTGCTTGCAAAGTTCGAACCCAAGTCTGAAATTTGCGTCACTGAAAATCATAATTTTTCTAAAAATACAACTTTATGGAGATTTTGTGAATGATTTCGATTTGTACCATGCTTCTTATCCTTTTTCCTAAATTTCAGCCAATTTGGTCCATAGAACCTGACAAAACTGCTTCAAAAGTTCGAACCCAAGTCTGAAATTAGCGTCCATCAAAATAATAATTTTTCTTAAAATAAAATTTTATGGAGATTTTGTGACTGAATTCAATTTGGTTAGCGATTCTTATCAATATTAGAAAATTTCAGCCAGTTTGGTCCCATAGAACCTGAGAAAACTGCTTCCCAAGTTTGAACCCAAGGCTGAAATTAGGCTCCATAAAAAAGATGGTTTTTCTTAAAATTAAACTTTATGAAGATTTTGTGACTGAGTTCGATTTGGTTAACGATTCTTATCACTATTCCATTATTTCAGCCAGTTTGGTCGCATAGAACCTGAGAAAACTGCTTCTAAATTTCGAACCCAAGTCTGAAATTAGCGTCCATAAAAATCATAATTTTTCTAAAAATACAACTTTATGGAGATTTGTAACTGATTTCGATTTGTACCATGCTTCTTATCACTTTTCCTTAATTTCAGCCAATTTAGTCCCATACAACCTGAGAAAACTGCTTACAAAGTTCGAACCCAAGGCTGAAATAAGGCTCCATAAAAAGGATGGTTTTTCTAAAAAGACAACTTTATGAGAATTTTTGACTGAGTTCGATTTGGATAACGATTCTTATCACTATTCCAATATTTCAGCCCGTTTGGTCCCTTAAAACCTGAGAAAACTGCTTGCAAAGTTCGAACCCAAGTCTGAAATTTGCGTCACTAAAAATCATAATTTTTCTAAAAATACATTTTTATGGAGATTTTATGACTGATTTCGATTTGTACCATGCTTCTAATAACTTTTCCTAAATTTCAGCCAATTTGGTCCATAGAACCTGACAAAACTGCTTCAAAAGTTCGAACCCAAGTCTGAAATTAGCGTCCATCAAAATAATAATTTTTCTTAAAATAAAATTTTATGGAGATTTTGTGACTGAATTCAATTTGGTTAGCGATTCTTATCAATATTAGAAAATTTCAGCCAGTTTGGTCCCATAGAACCTGAGAAAACTGCTTCCCAAGTTTGAACCCAAGGCTGAAATTAGGCTCCATAAAAAAGATGGTTTTTCTTAAAATTAAACTTTATGAAGATTTTGTGACTGAGTTCGATTTGGTTAACGATTCTTATCACTATTCCATTATTTCAGCCAGTTTGGTCGCATAGAACCTGAGAAAACTGCTTCTAAATTTCGAACCCAAGTCTGAAATTAGCGTCCATAAAAATCATAATTTTTCTAAAAATACAACTTTATGGAGATTTGTAACTGATTTCGATTTGTACCATGCTTCTTATCACTTTTCCTTAATTTCAGCCAATTTAGTCCCATACAACCTGAGAAAACTGCTTACAAAGTTCGAACCCAAGGCTGAAATAAGGCTCCATAAAAAGGATGGTTTTTCTAAAAAGACAACTTTATGAGAATTTTTGACTGAGTTCGATTTGGATAACGATTCTTATCACTATTCCAATATTTCAGCCCGTTTGGTCCCTTAAAACCTGAGAAAACTGCTTGCAAAGTTCGAACCCAAGTCTGAAATTTGCGTCACTAAAAATCATAATTTTTCTAAAAATACATTTTTATGGAGATTTTATGACTGATTTCGATTTGTACCATGCTTCTAATAACTTTTCCTAAATTTCAGCCAATTTGGTCCATAGAACCTGAGAAAACTGCTTCAAAAGTTCGAACCCAAGTCTGAAATTAGCGTCCATCAAAATAATAATTTTTCTTAAAATAAAATTTTATGGAGATTTTGTGACTGAATTCAATTTGGTTAGCGATTCTTATGACTATTTCGAAATTTCAGCCAGTTTGGTCACATAGAACCTGGGAAAACTGCTTCTAAAGTTCGAACCCAAGTTTGAAATTAGCGTCAGTAAAAATCATAATTTTTCTAAAAATACAACTTTATGGAGATTTTGTGAATGATTTCGATTTGTACCATGCTTCTAATAACTTTTCCTTAATTTCAGCCAATTTAGTCCCATACAACCTGAGAAAACTGCTTACAAAGTTCGAACCCAAGGCTGAAATAAGGCTCCATAAAAAAGATGGTTTTTCTAAAAAGACAACTTTATGAAGATTTTTTGACTGAGTTCGATTTGGATGGCGATTCTTATCACTATTCCAATATTTCAGCCCGTTTGGTCCCTTAAAACCTGAGAAAACTGCTTGCAAAGTTCGAACCCAAGTCTGAAATTTGCGTCACTGAAAATCATAATTTTTCTAAAAATACAACTTTATGGAGATTTTGTGAATGATTTCGATTTGTACCATGCTTCTTATCCTTTTTCCTAAATTTCAGCCAATTTGGTCCATAGAACCTGACAAAACTGCTTCAAAAGTTCGAACCCAAGTCTGAAATTAGCGTCCATCAAAATAATAATTTTTCTTAAAATAAAATTTTATGGAGATTTTGTGACTGAATTCAATTTGGTTAGCGATTCTTATCAATATTAGAAAATTTCAGCCAGTTTGGTCCCATAGAACCTGAGAAAACTGCTTCCCAAGTTTGAACCCAAGGCTGAAATTAGGCTCCATAAAAAAGATGGTTTTTCTTAAAATTAAACTTTATGAAGATTTTGTGACTGAGTTCGATTTGGTTAACGATTCTTATCACTATTCCATTATTTCAGCCAGTTTGGTCGCATAGAACCTGAGAAAACTGCTTCTAAATTTCGAACCCAAGTCTGAAATTAGCGTCCATAAAAATCATAATTTTTCTAAAAATACAACTTTATGGAGATTTGTAACTGATTTCGATTTGTACCATGCTTCTTATCACTTTTCCTTAATTTCAGCCAATTTAGTCCCATACAACCTGAGAAAACTGCTTACAAAGTTCGAACCCAAGGCTGAAATAAGGCTCCATAAAAAGGATGGTTTTTCTAAAAAGACAACTTTATGAGAATTTTTGACTGAGTTCGATTTGGATAACGATTCTTATCACTATTCCAATATTTCAGCCCGTTTGGTCCCTTAAAACCTGAGAAAACTGCTTGCAAAGTTCGAACCCAAGTCTGAAATTTGCGTCACTAAAAATCATAATTTTTCTAAAAATACATTTTTATGGAGATTTTATGACTGATTTCGATTTGTACCATGCTTCTAATAACTTTTCCTAAATTTCAGCCAATTTGGTCCATAGAACCTGACAAAACTGCTTCAAAAGTTCGAACCCAAGTCTGAAATTAGCGTCCATCAAAATAATAATTTTTCTTAAAATAAAATTTTATGGAGATTTTGTGACTGAATTCAATTTGGTTAGCGATTCTTATGACTATTTCGAAATTTCAGCCAGTTTGGTCACATAGAACCTGGGAAAACTGCTTCTAAAGTTCGAACCCAAGTTTGAAATTAGCGTCAGTAAAAATCATAATTTTTCTAAAAATACAACTTTATGGAGATTTTGTGAATGATTTCGATTTGTACCATGCTTCTTATCACTTTTCCTAAATTTCAGCCAATTTGGTCCATAGAACCTGAGAAAACTGCTTCAAAAGTTCGAACCCAAGTCTGAAATTAGCGTCCATCAAAATAATAATTTTTCTTAAAATAAAATTTTATGGAGATTTTGTGACTGAATTCAATTTGGTTAGCGATTCTTATGACTATTTCGAAATTTCAGCCAGTTTGGTCACATAGAACCTGGGAAAACTGCTTCTAAAGTTCGAACCCAAGTTTGAAATTAGCGTCAGTAAAAATCATAATTTTTCTAAAAATACAACTTTATGGAGATTTGTAACTGATTTCGATTTGTACCATGCTTCTTATCACTTTTCCTTAATTTCAGCCAATTTAGTCCCATACAACCTGAGAAAACTGCTTACAAAGTTCGAACCCAAGGCTGAAATAAGGCTCCATAAAAAAGATGGTTTTTCTAAAAAGACAACTTTATGAAGATTTTTTGACTGAGTTCGATTTGGATGGCGATTCTTATCACTATTCCAATATTTCAGCCCGTTTGGTCCCTTAAAACCTGAGAAAACTGCTTGCAAAGTTCGAACCCAAGTCTGAAATTTGCGTTACTAAAAATCATAATTTTTCTAAAAATACATTTTTATGGAGATTTTATGACTGATTTCGATTTGTACCATGCTTCTAATAACTTTTCCTTAATTTCAGCCAATTTGGTCCCATAGAACCTGAGAAAACTGCTTACAAAGTTGGAACCCAAGGCTGGAATTAGGCTCCATAAAAAAGATGGTTTTTCTAAAAAGTTAACTTTATGAAGATTTTGTGACTGAGTTCGATTTGGATAACGATTCTTATCACTATTCCAATATTTCAGCCCGTTTGGTCCCTTAAAACCTGAGAAAACTGCTTGCAAAGTTCGAACCCAAGTCTGAAATTTGCGTCACTGAAAATCATAATTTTTCTAAAAATACAACTTTATGGAGATTTTGTGAATGATTTCGATTTGTACCATGCTTCTTATCCTTTTTCCTAAATTTCAGCCAATTTGGTCCATAGAACCTGACAAAACTGCTTCAAAAGTTCGAACCCAAGTCTGAAATTAGCGTCCATCAAAATAATAATTTTTCTTAAAATAAAATTTTATGGAGATTTTGTGACTGAATTCAATTTGGTTAGCGATTCTTATCAATATTAGAAAATTTCAGCCAGTTTGGTCCCATAGAACCTGAGAAAACTGCTTCCCAAGTTTGAACCCAAGGCTGAAATTAGGCTCCATAAAAAAGATGGTTTTTCTTAAAATTAAACTTTATGAAGATTTTGTGACTGAGTTCGATTTGGTTAACGATTCTTATCACTATTCCATTATTTCAGCCAGTTTGGTCGCATAGAACCTGAGAAAACTGCTTCTAAATTTCGAACCCAAGTCTGAAATTAGCGTCCATAAAAATCATAATTTTTCTAAAAATACAACTTTATGGAGATTTGTAACTGATTTCGATTTGTACCATGCTTCTTATCACTTTTCCTTAATTTCAGCCAATTTAGTCCCATACAACCTGAGAAAACTGCTTACAAAGTTCGAACCCAAGGCTGAAATAAGGCTCCATAAAAAGGATGGTTTTTCTAAAAAGACAACTTTATGAGAATTTTTGACTGAGTTCGATTTGGATAACGATTCTTATCACTATTCCAATATTTCAGCCCGTTTGGTCCCTTAAAACCTGAGAAAACTGCTTGCAAAGTTCGAACCCAAGTCTGAAATTTGCGTCACTAAAAATCATAATTTTTCTAAAAATACATTTTTATGGAGATTTTATGACTGATTTCGATTTGTACCATGCTTCTAATAACTTTTCCTAAATTTCAGCCAATTTGGTCCATAGAACCTGACAAAACTGCTTCAAAAGTTCGAACCCAAGTCTGAAATTAGCGTCCATCAAAATAATAATTTTTCTTAAAATAAAATTTTATGGAGATTTTGTGACTGAATTCAATTTGGTTAGCGATTCTTATGACTATTTCGAAATTTCAGCCAGTTTGGTCACATAGAACCTGGGAAAACTGCTTCTAAAGTTCGAACCCAAGTTTGAAATTAGCGTCAGTAAAAATCATAATTTTTCTAAAAATACAACTTTATGGAGATTTTGTGAATGATTTCGATTTGTACCATGCTTCTTATCCTTTTTCCTAAATTTCAGCCAATTTGGTCCATAGAACCTGACAAAACTGCTTCTAAAGTTCGTACCCAAGATTTTTACTGACGATAATTTCAGACTTGGGTTCGAACTTTAGAAGCAGTTTTCTCAGGTTCTATGCGACCAAAATGGCTGAAATTTTTGAATAGTGATAAGAATCGTAATAGCAATAAACGCCCGGGTTTCCGGCAATTAATTAATAATAATAATAATAATCGATATCCAAATCGAACTCAGTTACAAAATCTCCATAAAGTTGTATTTTTAGAAAAATCATGATTTTTATGGACGCTAATTTCAGACTTGGGTTCGAACTTTAGAAGCAGTTTTTTCAGGTTCTATGGGACCAAACTGGCTGAAATATTGGAATAGTGATAAGAATCGTTATCCAAATCGAACTCAGTCACAAAATCTCCATAAAGTTGTATTTTTAGAAAAATTATGATTTTTATGGACGCTTATTTCAGACTTGGGTTCGAAATTTGGAAGCAGTTTTCTCAGGTTCTATGGGACCAAACTGGCTGAAATTTTGTAATAGTGATAAGAATCGCAATCAAAATCGAACTCAGTCACAAAATCTCCATAAAGTCGTATTTTTAGAAAAATTATGATTTTTATGGACGCTAATTTCAGACTTGGGTTCGAAATTTAGAAGCAGTTTTCTCAGGTTCTATGCGACCAAACTGGCTGAAATAATGGAATAGTGATAAGAATCGTTAACCAAATCGAACTCAGTCACAAAATCTTCATAAAGTTTAATTTTAAGAAAAACCATCTTTTTTATGGAGGCTAATTTGAGACTTGGGTACGAACTTTAGAAGCAGTCTTCTCAGGTTCTATGCAACCAAACTGGCAGAAATTTTGAAATAGTGATAAGAATCGCTATCCAAATCGAATTCAGTCACAAAATCTCCATAAAGTTCTCTTTTTAGAAAAACCATCATTTTTATGGAGCTTTTCCAGCCATGGGATCCGACTTTGGAAGCAGTTTTCTCAGGTCGTATGGGACTAAATTGGCTGAAATTAAGGAAAATTGATAAGAAGCATGGGACAAATCGAAATCAGTTACAAATCTCCATAAAGTTGTATTTTTAGAAAAATTATGATTTTTATGGACGCACATTTCAGACTTGGGTTCGAACTTTGAAAGCAGTTTTCTCAGGTTTTATGGGACCAAACGGGCTGAAATATTGGAATAGTGATAAGAATCGTTAACCAAATCGAACTCAGTCACAAAATCTGCATAAAGTTTAATTATAAGAAAAACCATCTTTTTTATGGAGCCTAATTTCAGCCTTGGGTTCAAACTTGGGAAGCAGTTTTCTCAGGTTCTATGGGACCAAACTGGCTGAAATTTTCTAATATTGATAAGAATCGCTAACCAAATTGAATTCAGTCACAAAATCTCCATAAAGTTGTATTTTTAGAAAATTTTTAATTTTTTTGGACGCTAATTTCAGACTTGGGTTCGAACTTTGGAAGCAGTTTTCTCAGGTTCTATGGGACCAAATTGGCTGAAATTTAGGAAAAGTGATAAGAAGCATGGTACAAATCGAAATCAGTCACAAAATCTCCATAAAATTGTATTTTTAGAAAAATTATTATTTTTATGGACGCTTATTTCAGACTTGGGTTCGAAATTTGGAAGCAGTTTTCTCAGGTTCTATGGGACCAAACTGGCTGAAATTTTGTAATAGTGATAAGAATCGCAATCAAAATCGAACTCAGTCACAAAATCTCCATAAAGTCGTATTTTTAGAAAAATTATGATTTTTATGGACGCTAATTTCAGACTTGGGTTCGAACTTTAGAAGCAGTTTTCTCAGGTTCTATGCGACCAAACTGGCTGAAATTTCGAAATAGTCATAAGAATCGCTAACCAAATTGAATTCAGTCACAAAATCTCCATAAAATTTTATTTTAAGAAAAATTATTATTTTGATGGACGCTAATTTCAGACTTGGGTTCGAACTTTTGAAGCAGTTTTGTCAGGTTCTATGGACCAAATTGGCTGAAATTTAGGAAAAGTTATTAGAAGCATGGTACAAATCGAAATCAGTCATAAAATCTCCATAAAAATGTATTTTTAGAAAAATTATGATTTTTAGTGACGCAAATTTCAGACTTGGGTTCGAACTTTGCAAGCAGTTTTCTCAGGTTTTAAGGGACCAAACGGGCTGAAATATTGGAATAGTGATAAGAATCGTTATCCAAATCGAACTCAGTCAAAAAATTCTCATAAAGTTGTCTTTTTAGAAAAACCATCTTTTTTATGGAGCCTTATTTCAGCCTTGGGTTCGAACTTTGTAAGCAGTTTTCTCAGGTTGTATGGGACTAAATTGGCTGAAATTAAGGAAAAGTGATAAGAAGCATGGTACAAATCGAAATCAGTTACAAATCTCCATAAAGTTGTATTTTGAGAAAAATTATGATTTTTATGGACGCTAATTTCAGACTTGGGTTCGAAATTTAGAAGCAGTTTTCTCAGGTTCTATGCGACCAAACTGGCTGAAATTTCGAAATAGTCATAAGAATCGCTAACCAAATTGAATTCAGTCACAAAATCTCCATAAAATTTTATTTTAAGAAAAATTATTATTTTGATGGACGCTAATTTCAGACTTGGGTTCGAACTTTGCAAGCAGTTTTCTCAGGTTTTAAGGGACCAAACGGGCTGAAATATTGGAATAGTGATAAGAATCGTTATCCAAATCGAACTCAGTCACAAAATCTCCATAAAGTTGTATTTTTAGAAAAACCATCTTTTTTATGGAGGCTAATTGGAGACTTGGGTTCGAACTTTAGAAGCAGTTTTCTCAGGTTCTATGCGACCAAAATGGCTGAAATTTTTGAATAGTGATAAGAATCGATATCCAAATCGAACTCAGTTACAAAATCTCCATAAAGTTGTATTTTTAGGAAAATCATGATTTTTATGGACGCTAATTTCAGACATGGGTTCGAACTTTAGAAGCAGTTTTTTCAGGTTCTATGGGACCAAACTGGCTGAAATATTGGAATAAAGATAAGAATCGTTATCCAAATCTAACTCAGTCACAAAATCTCCATTAAGTTGTATTTTTAGAAAAACCATCTTTTTTATGGAGGCTAATTTGAGACTTGGGTACGAACTTTAGAAGCAGTTTTCTCAGGTTCTATGCAACCAAACTGGCTGAAATTTTGAAATAGTGATAAGAATCGCTATCCAAATCGAATTCAGTCACAAAATCTCCATAAAGTTCTCTTTTTAGAAAAACCATCTTTTTTATGGAGCCTAATTCCAGCCTTGGGTTCCAACTTTGTAAGCAGTTTTCTCAGGTTGTATGGGACTAAATTGGCTGAAATTAAGGAAAGGTGATAAGAAGCATGGTACAAATCGAAATCAGTTACAAATCTCCATAAAGTTGTATTTTTAGAAAAATTATGATTTTTATGGACGCTAATTTCAGACTTGGGTTCGAACTTTAGAAGCAGTTTTCTCAGTTTCTATGGGACCAAACTGGCTGAAATATTGGAATAGTGATAAGAATCGATATCCAAATTGAACTCAGTCACAAAATCTCCATAAAGTTGTATTTTTAGAAAAATCATGATTTTTATGGACGCTAATTTCAGACTTGGGTTCGAACTTTAGAAACAGTTTTCTCAGGTTCTATGGGACCAAACTGGCTGAAATATACGAATAGTGATAAGAATCGTTATCCAAATCGAACTCTGTCACAAAATCTCCATAAAGTTGTATTTTTAGAAAAACCATCTTTTTTATGGAGGCTAATTTGAGACTTGGGTTCGAACTTTAGAAGCAGTTTTCTCAGGTTCTATGCGACCAAACTGGCTGAAATTTTGAAATAGTGATAAGAATCGCTATCCAAATCGAATTCAGTCACAAAATCTCCATAAAAGTGAATTTTTTAAAAAATTATGATTTATATGGGCGCTTATTTCAGACTTGGGTTCTCGAACTCTAAAAGCAGTTTTCTCAGGTTCTAAGGGACCAAATTGGCTGAAATTTAGGAATAGTTATAAGAAGCATGGTACAAATCGAAATCAGTCATAAAATCTCCATAAAAAAGTATTTTTAGAAAAATTATGATTTTTAGTGACGCAAATTTCAGACTTGGGTTCGAACTTTGCAAGCAGTTTTCTCAGGTTTTAAGGGACCAAACGGGCTGAAATATTGGAATAGTGATAAGAATCGTTATCCAAATCGAACTCAGTCAAAAAATCTTCATAAAGTTGTCTTTTTAGAAAAACCATCTTTTTTATGGAGCCTTATTTCAGCCTTGGGTTCGAACTTTGTAAGCAGTTTTCTCAGGTTGTATGGGACTAAATTGGCTGAAATTAAGGAAAAGTGATAAGAAGCATGGTACAAATCGAAATCAGTTACAAATCTCCATAAAGTTGTATTTTTAGAAAAATTATGATTTTTACTGACGCTATTTTCAGACTTGGGTTCGAACTTTAGAAGCAGTTTTCCCAGGTTCTATGTGACCAAACTGGCTGAAATTTCGAAATAGTCATAAGAATCGCTAACCAAATTGAATTCAGTCACAAAATCTCCATAAAATTTTATTTTAAGAAAAATTATTATTTTGATGGACGCTAATTTCAGACTTGGGTTCGAACTTTTGAAGCAGTTTTCTCAGGTTCTATGGACCAAATTGGCTGAAATTTAGGAAAAGTGATAAGAAGCATGGTACAAATCGAAATCATTCACAAAATCTCCATAAAGTTGTATTTTTAGAAAAATTAGGATTTTTAGTGACGCAAATTTCAGACTTGGGTTCGAACTTTGCAAGCAGTTTTCTCAGGTTTTATGGGACCAAACGGGCTGAAATATTGGAATAGTGATAAGAATCGTTATCCAAATCGAACTCAGTCACAAAATCTCCATTAAGTTGTATTTTTAGAAAAACCATCTTTTTTATTGAGCCTAATTTCAGCCTTGGGTTCGAACTTTGGAAGCAGTTTTTTCTGGTTTTAAGGAACCAAACGGGCTGAAATATTGGAATAGTGATAAGAATCGTTATCCAAATCGAACTCATTCAAAAAATCTTCATAAAGTTGTCTTTTTAGAAAAACCATCTTTTTATGGAGCCTTATTTCAGCCTTGGGTTCGAACTTTGTAAGCAGTTTCCTCAGGTTGTATGGGACTAAATTGGCTGAAATTAAGGAAAAGTGATAAGAAGCATGGTACAAATCGAAATCAGTTACAAATCTCCATTAAGTTGTATTTTTAGAAAAATTATGATTTTTACTGACGCTAATTTCAGACTTGGGTTCGAACTTTAGAAGCAGTTTTCTCAGGTTCTATGCGACCAAACTGGCTGAAATTTCGAAAAAGTCATAAGAATCGCTAACCAAATTGAATTCAGTCACAAAATCTCCATAAAGTTGTATTCTTAGAAAAATTTTAATTTTTTTGGACGCTAATTTCAGACTTGGGTTCGAACTTTGGAAGCAGTTTTCTCAGATTCTATGGGACGAAATTGGCTGAAATTTAGGAAAAGTGATAAGAAGGATGGTACAAATCGAAATCAGTCACAAAATCTCCATTAAATTGTATTTTTAGAAAAATCATGATTTTTACTGACGCTAATTTCAGACTTGGGTTCGAACTTTAGAAGCAGTTTTCTCAGGTTCTATGCGACCAAAATGGCTGAAATTTTTGAATAGTGATAAGAATCGATATCCAAATCGAACTCAGTTACAAAATCTCCATAAAGTTGTATTTTTCGAAAAATCATGATTTTTATGGACGCTAATTTCAGATTTGGGTTCGAACTTTAGAAGCAGTTTTCTCAGGTTCTATGGGACCAAACTGGCTGAAATATTGGAATAGTGATAAGAATCGTTATCCTAATCGAACTCAGTCACAAAATCTCCATAAAGTTGTATTTTTAGAAAAACCATCTTTTTTATGGAGGCTAATTGGAGACTTGGGTTCGAACTTTAGAAGCAGTTTTCTCAGGTTCTATGCAACCAAACTGGCTGAAATTTTGTAATAGTGATAAGAATCGCTATCCAAATCGAACTCAGTCATAAAATCTCCATAAAGTTGTAGAAAAATTATGATTTTTATGGACGCAAATTTCAGACTTGGGTTCAAACTTTAGAAGCCATTTTCTCAGGTTCTATGGAACCAAACGGGCTGAAATATTGGAAAAGTTATAAGAAGCATGGTACAAATCGAAATCAGTCATAAAATCTCCATAAAAAAGTATTTTTAGAAAAATTATGATTTTTAGTGACGCAAATTTCAGACTTGGGTTCGAACTTTGCAAGCAGTTTTCTCAGGTTTTAAGGGACCAAACGGGCTGAAATATTGGAATAGTGATAAGAATCTTTATCCAAATCGAACTCAGTCACAAAATCTTCATAAAGTTGTCTTTTTAGAAAAACCATCTTTTTTATGGAGCCTAATTCCAGCCTTGGGTTCCAACTTTGTAAGCAGTTTTCTCAGGTTGTATGGGACTAAATTGGCTGAAATTAAGGAAAGGTGATAAGAAGCATGGTACAAATCGAAATCAGTTACAAATCTCCATAAAGTTGTATTTTTAGAAAAATTATGATTTTTATGGACGCTAATTTCAGACTTGGGTTCGAACTTTAGAAGCAGTTTTCTCAGTTTCTATGGGACCAAACTGGCTGAAATATTGGAATAGTGATAAGAATCGATATCCAAATTGAACTCAGTCACAAAATCTCCATAAAGTTGTATTTTTAGAAAAATCATGATTTTTATGGACGCTAATTTCAGACTTGGGTTCGAACTTTAGAAACAGTTTTCTCAGGTTCTATGGGACCAAACTGGCTGAAATATACGAATAGTGATAAGAATCGTTATCC
Organism: Hesperophylax consimilis; assembly: GCF_061612785.1. Classification (NCBI taxonomy): domain Eukaryota; kingdom Metazoa; phylum Arthropoda; class Insecta; order Trichoptera; family Limnephilidae; genus Hesperophylax; species Hesperophylax consimilis. Next base: position 18,285,401 of record NC_142846.1, read on the forward strand.
AAATCGAACTCTGTCACAAAATCTCCATAAAGTTGTATTTTTAGAAAAACCATCTTTTTTATGGAGGCTAATTTGAGACTTGGGTTCGAACTTTAGAAGCAGTTTTCTCAGGTTCTATGCGACCAAACTGGCTGAAATTTTGAAATAGTGATAAGAATCGCTATCCAAATCGAATTCAGTCACAAAATCTCCATAAAAGTGAATTTTTTAAAAAATTATGATTTATATGGGCGCTTATTTCAGACTTGGGTTCTCGAACTCTAAAAGCAGTTTTCTCAGGTTCTAAGGGACCAAATTGGCTGAAATTTAGGAAAAGTTATAAGAAGCATGGTACAAATCGAAATCAGTCATAAAATCTCCATAAAAAAGTATTTTTAGAAAAATTATGATTTTTAGTGACGCAAATTTCAGACTTGGGTTCGAACTTTGCAAGCAGTTTTCTCAGGTTTTAAGGGACCAAACGGGCTGAAATATTGGAATAGTGATAAGAATCGTTATCCAAATCGAACTCAGTCAAAAAATCTTCATAAAGTTGTCTTTTTAGAAAAACCATCTTTTTTATGGAGCCTTATTTCAGCCTTGGGTTCGAACTTTGTAAGCAGTTTTCTCAGGTTGTATGGGACTAAATTGGCTGAAATTAAGGAAAATTGATAAGAAGCATGGTACAAATCGAAATCAGTTACAAATCTCCATAAAGTTGTATTTTTAGAAAAATTATGATTTTTACTGACGCTAATTTCAGACTTGGGTTTGAACTTTAGAAGCAGTTTTCCCAGGTTCTATGTGACCAAACTGGCTGAAATTTCGAAATAGTCATAAGAATCGCTAACCAAATTGAATTCAGTCACAAAATCTCCATAAAATTTTATTTTAAGAAAAATTATTATTTTGATGGACGCTAATTTCAGACTTGGGTTCGAACTTTTGAAGCAGTTTTCTCAGGTTCTATGGACCAAATTGGCTGAAATTTAGGAAAAGTGATAAGAAGCATGGTACAAATCGAAATCATTCACAAAATCTCCATAAAGTTGTATTTTTAGAAAAATTAGGATTTTTAGTGACGCAAATTTCAGACTTGGGTTCGAACTTTGCAAGCAGTTTTCTCAGGTTTTATGGGACCAAACGGGCTGAAATATTGGAATAGTGATAAGAATCGTTATCCAAATCGAACTCAGTCACAAAATCTCCATTAAGTTGTATTTTTAGAAAAACCATCTTTTTTATTGAGCCTAATTTCAGCCTTGGGTTCGAACTTTGGAAGCAGTTTTTTCTGGTTTTAAGGAACCAAACGGGCTGAAATATTGGAATAGTGATAAGAATCGTTATCCAAATCGAACTCATTCAAAAAATCTTCATAAAGTTGTCTTTTTAGAAAAACCATCTTTTTATGGAGCCTTATTTCAGCCTTGGGTTCGAACTTTGTAAGCAGTTTCCTCAGGTTGTATGGGACTAAATTGGCTGAAATTAAGGAAAAGTGATAAGAAGCATGGTACAAATCGAAATCAGTTACAAATCTCCATTAAGTTGTATTTTTAGAAAAATTATGATTTTTACTGACGCTAATTTCAGACTTGGGTTCGAACTTTAGAAGCAGTTTTCTCAGGTTCTATGCGACCAAACTGGCTGAAATTTCGAAAAAGTCATAAGAATCGCTAACCAAATTGAATTCAGTCACAAAATCTCCATAAAGTTGTATTCTTAGAAAAATTTTAATTTTTTTGGACGCTAATTTCAGACTTGGGTTCGAACTTTGGAAGCAGTTTTCTCAGATTCTATGGGACGAAATTGGCTGAAATTTAGGAAAAGTGATAAGAAGGATGGTACAAATCGAAATCAGTCACAAAATCTCCATTAAATTGTATTTTTAGAAAAATCATGATTTTTACTGACGCTAATTTCAGACTTGGGTTCGAACTTTAGAAGCAGTTTTCTCAGGTTCTATGCGACCAAAATGGCTGAAATTTTTGAATAGTGATAAGAATCGATATCCAAATCGAACTCAGTTACAAAATCTCCATAAAGTTGTATTTTTCGAAAAATCATGATTTTTATGGACGCTAATTTCAGATTTGGGTTCGAACTTTAGAAGCAGTTTTCTCAGGTTCAATGGGACCAAACTGGCTGAAATATTGGAATAGTGATAAGAATCGTTATCCTAATCGAACTCAGTCACAAAATCTCCATAAAGTTGTATTTTTAGAAAAACCATCTTTTTTATGGAGGCTAATTGGAGACTTGGGTTCGAACTTTAGAAGCAGTTTTCTCAGGTTCTATGCAACCAAACTGGCTGAAATTTTGTAATAGTGATAAGAATCGCTATCCAAATCGAACTCAGTCATAAAATCTCCATAAAGTTGTAGAAAAATTATGATTTTTATGGACGCAAATTTCAGACTTGGGTTCAAACTTTAGAAGCCATTTTCTCAGGTTCTATGGAACCAAACGGGCTGAAATATTGGAAAAGTTATAAGAAGCATGGTACAAATCGAAATCAGTCATAAAATCTCCATAAAAAAGTATTTTTAGAAAAATTATGATTTTTAGTGACGCAAATTTCAGACTTGGGTTCGAACTTTGCAAGCAGTTTTCTCAGGTTTTAAGGGACCAAACAGGCTGAAATATTGGAATAGTGATAAGAATCTTTATCCAAATCGAACTCAGTCACAAAATCTTCATAAAGTTGTCTTTTTAGAAAAACCATATTTTTTATGGAGCCTAATTGGAGACTTGGGTTCGAACTTTAGAAGCAGTTTTCTCAGGTTCTATGCAACCAAACTGGCTGAAATTTTAAAATAGTGATAAGAATCGTTATCCAAATCGAACTCAGTCACAAAATCTCCATTAAGTTGTATTTTTAGAAAAACCATCTTTTTTATTGAGCCTAATTTCAGCCTTGGGTTCGAACTTTGGAAGCAGTTTTTTCTGGTTTTAAGGAACCAAACGGGCTGAAATATTGGAATAGTGATAAGAATCGTTATCCAAATCGAACTCATTCAAAAAATCTTCATAAAGTTGTCTTTTTAGAAAAACCATCTTTTTATGGAGCCTTATTTCAGCCTTGGGTTCGAACTTTGTAAGCAGTTTCCTCAGGTTGTATGGGACTAAATTGGCTGAAATTAAGGAAAAGTGATAAGAAGCATGGTACAAATCGAAATCAGTTACAAATCTCCATTAAGTTGTATTTTTAGAAAAATTATGATTTTTACTGACGCTAATTTCAGACTTGGGTTCGAACTTTAGAAGCAGTTTTCTCAGGTTCTATGCGACCAAACTGGCTGAAATTTCGAAAAAGTCATAAGAATCGCTAACCAAATTGAATTCAGTCACAAAATCTCCATAAAGTTGTATTCTTAGAAAAATTTTAATTTTTTTGGACGCTAATTTCAGACTTGGGTTCGAACTTTGGAAGCAGTTTTCTCAGATTCTATGGGACGAAATTGGCTGAAATTTAGGAAAAGTGATAAGAAGGATGGTACAAATCGAAATCAGTCACAAAATCTCCATTAAATTGTATTTTTAGAAAAATCATGATTTTTACTGACGCTAATTTCAGACTTGGGTTCGAACTTTAGAAGCAGTTTTCTCAGGTTCTATGCGACCAAAATGGCTGAAATTTTTGAATAGTGATAAGAATCGATATCCAAATCGAACTCAGTTACAAAATCTCCATAAAGTTGTATTTTTCGAAAAATCATGATTTTTATGGACGCTAATTTCAGATTTGGGTTCGAACTTTAGAAGCAGTTTTCTCAGGTTCTATGGGACCAAACTGGCTGAAATATACGAATAGTGATAAGAATCGTTATCCAAATCGAACTCTGTCACAAAATCTCCATAAAGTTGTATTTTTAGAAAAACCATCTTTTTTATGGAGGCTAATTTGAGACTTGGGTTCGAACTTTAGAAGCAGTTTTCTCAGGTTCTATGCGACCAAACTGGCTGAAATTTTGAAATAGTGATAAGAATCGCTATCCAAATCGAATTCAGTCACAAAATCTCCATAAAAGTGAATTTTTTAAAAAATTATGATTTATATGGGCGCTTATTTCAGACTTGGGTTCTCGAACTCTAAAAGCAGTTTTCTCAGGTTCTAAGGGACCAAATTGGCTGAAATTTAGGAAAAGTTATAAGAAGCATGGTACAAATCGAAATCAGTCATAAAATCTCCATAAAAAAGTATTTTTAGAAAAATTATGATTTTTAGTGACGCAAATTTCAGACTTGGGTTCGAACTTTGCAAGCAGTTTTCTCAGGTTTTAAGGGACCAAACGGGCTGAAATATTGGAATAGTGATAAGAATCGTTATCCAAATCGAACTCAGTCAAAAAATCTTCATAAAGTTGTCTTTTTAGAAAAACCATCTTTTTTATGGAGCCTTATTTCAGCCTTGGGTTCGAACTTTGTAAGCAGTTTTCTCAGGTTGTATGGGACTAAATTGGCTGAAATTAAGGAAAAGTGATAAGAAGCATGGTACAAATCGAAATCAGTTACAAATCTCCATAAAGTTGTATTTTTAGAAAAATTATGATTTTTACTGACGCTAATTTCAGACTTGGGTTTGAACTTTAGAAGCAGTTTTCCCAGGTTCTATGTGACCAAACTGGCTGAAATTTCGAAATAGTCATAAGAATCGCTAACCAAATTGAATTCAGTCACAAAATCTCCATAAAATTTTATTTTAAGAAAAATTATTATTTTGATGGACGCTAATTTCAGACTTGGGTTCGAACTTTTGAAGCAGTTTTCTCAGGTTCTATGGACCAAATTGGCTGAAATTTAGGAAAAGTGATAAGAAGCATGGTACAAATCGAAATCATTCACAAAATCTCCATAAAGTTGTATTTTTAGAAAAATTAGGATTTTTAGTGACGCAAATTTCAGACTTGGGTTCGAACTTTGCAAGCAGTTTTCTCAGGTTTTATGGGACCAAACGGGCTGAAATATTGGAATAGTGATAAGAATCGTTATCCAAATCGAACTCAGTCACAAAATCTCCATTAAGTTGTATTTTTAGAAAAACCATCTTTTTTATTGAGCCTAATTTCAGCCTTGGGTTCGAACTTTGGAAGCAGTTTTTTCTGGTTTTAAGGAACCAAACGGGCTGAAATATTGGAATAGTGATAAGAATCGTTATCCAAATCGAACTCATTCAAAAAATCTTCATAAAGTTGTCTTTTTAGAAAAACCATCTTTTTATGGAGCCTTATTTCAGCCTTGGGTTCGAACTTTGTAAGCAGTTTCCTCAGGTTGTATGGGACTAAATTGGCTGAAATTAAGGAAAAGTGATAAGAAGCATGGTACAAATCGAAATCAGTTACAAATCTCCATTAAGTTGTATTTTTAGAAAAATTATGATTTTTACTGACGCTAATTTCAGACTTGGGTTCGAACTTTAGAAGCAGTTTTCTCAGGTTCTATGCGACCAAACTGGCTGAAATTTCGAAAAAGTCATAAGAATCGCTAACCAAATTGAATTCAGTCACAAAATCTCCATAAAGTTGTATTCTTAGAAAAATTTTAATTTTTTTGGACGCTAATTTCAGACTTGGGTTCGAACTTTGGAAGCAGTTTTCTCAGATTCTATGGGACGAAATTGGCTGAAATTTAGGAAAAGTGATAAGAAGGATGGTACAAATCGAAATCAGTCACAAAATCTCCATTAAATTGTATTTTTAGAAAAATCATGATTTTTACTGACGCTAACTTCAGACTTGGGTTCGAACTTTAGAAGCAGTTTTCTCAGGTTCTATGCGACCAAAATGGCTGAAATTTTTGAATAGTGATAAGAATCGATATCCAAATCGAACTCAGTTACAAAATCTCCATAAAGTTGTATTTTTCGAAAAATCATGATTTTTATGGACGCTAATTTCAGATTTGGGTTCGAACTTTAGAAGCAGTTTTCTCAGGTTCAATGGGACCAAACTGGCTGAAATATTGGAATAGTGATAAGAATCGTTATCCTAATCGAACTCAGTCACAAAATCTCCATAAAGTTGTATTTTTAGAAAAACCATCTTTTTTATGGAGGCTAATTGGAGACTTGGGTTCGAACTTTAGAAGCAGTTTTCTCAGGTTCTATGCAACCAAACTGGCTGAAATTTTGTAATAGTGATAAGAATCGCTATCCAAATCGAACTCAGTCATAAAATCTCCATAAAGTTGTAGAAAAATTATGATTTTTATGGACGCAAATTTCAGACTTGGGTTCAAACTTTAGAAGCCATTTTCTCAGGTTCTATGGAACCAAACGGGCTGAAATATTGGAAAAGTTATAAGAAGCATGGTACAAATCGAAATCAGTCATAAAATCTCCATAAAAAAGTATTTTTAGAAAAATTATGATTTTTAGTGACGCAAATTTCAGACTTGGGTTCGAACTTTGCAAGCAGTTTTCTCAGGTTTTAAGGGACCAAACAGGCTGAAATATTGGAATAGTGATAAGAATCTTTATCCAAATCGAACTCAGTCACAAAATCTTCATAAAGTTGTCTTTTTAGAAAAACCATATTTTTTATGGAGCCTAATTGGAGACTTGGGTTCGAACTTTAGAAGCAGTTTTCTCAGGTTCTATGCAACCAAACTGGCTGAAATTTTAAAATAGTGATAAGAATCGCTATCCAAATCGAATTCAGTCACAAAATCTCCATAAAGTTGTCTTTTTAGAAAAATTATTATTCTTATGGACGCTTATTTCAGACTTGGGTTCGAAATTTGGAAGCAGTTTTCTCAGGTTCTATGGGACCAAACTGGCTGAAATTTTGTAATAGTGATAAGAATCGCTATCCAAATCGAACTCAGTCACAAAATCTCCATAAAGTTGTAGAAAAATTATGATTTTTATGGACGCAAATTTCAGACTTGGGTTCAAAGTTTAGAAGCCATTTTCTCAGGTTCTATGGAACCAAATGGGCTGAAATATTGGAATAGTGATAAGAATCTTTATCCAAATCGAACTCAGTCACAAAATCTTCATAAAGTTGTCTTTTTAGAAAAATCATCTTTTTTATGGAGCCTAATTTCAGCCTTGGGTTCGCATTTTGTAAGCAGTTTTCTCAGGTTGTATGGGACTAAATTAGCTGAAATTTGGGAAAAGTGATTAGAAGCATGGTACAAATCAAAATCAGTCATAAAGTTGTATTTTAAGAAAAATCATGATTTTTACTGACGCTAATTTCAGACTTGGGTTCGAACTTAAGAAGCAGTTTTCTCAGGTTCTATGCGACCAAACTGGCTGAAATTTCGAAATAGTCATAAGAATCGCTAAACAAATTGAATTCAGTCACAAAATCTCCATAAAATTGTATTTTTAGAAAAATTATTATTTTTATGGACGCTAATTTCAGACTTGGGTTCGAACTTTTGAAGCAGTTTTCTCAGGTTCTATGGACCAAATTGGCTGAAATTTAGGAAAAGTGATAAGAAGCATGGTACAAATCGAAATCATTCACAAAATCTCCATAAAGTTGTATTTTTAGAAAAATTATTATGTTTAGTGACGCAAATTTCAGACTTGGGTTCGAACTTTGCAAGCAGTTTTCTCAGGTTTTATGGGACCAAACGGGCTGAAATATTGGAATAGTGATAAGAATCGTTATCCAAATCGAACTCAGTCACAAAATCTCCATTAAGTTGTATTTTAAAAAAACCATCTTTTTTATTGAGCCTAATTTCAGCCTTGGGTTCGAACTTTGGAAGCAGTTTTTTCAGGTTTTAAGGGACCAAACGGGCTGAAATATTGGAATAGTGATAAGAATCGTTATCTAAATCGAACTCAGTCTAAAAATCTTCATAAAGTTGTATTTTAAGAAAAACCATCTTTTTTATGGAGCCTAATTTCAGCCTTGGGTTCGAACTTGGGAAGCAGTTTTCTCAGGTTCTATGGGACCAAACTGGCTGAAATTTTCTAATATTGATAAGAATCGCTAACCAAATTGAATTCAGTCACAAAATCTCCATAAAAAGGTATTTTTAGAAAATTTTTAATTTTTTTGGACGCTAATTTCAGACTTGGGTTCGAACTTTGGAAGCAGTTTTCTCAGGTTCTATGGGACCAAATTGGCTGAAATTTAGGAAAAGTGATAAGAAGCATGGTACAAATCGAAATCAGTCATAAAGTTGTATTTTTAGAAAAATCATGATTTTTACTGACGCTAATTTCAGACTTGGGTTCGAACTTTAGAAGCAGTTTTTTCAGGTTCTATGCGACCAAACTGGCTGAAATTTTGAAATAGTGATAAGAATCGCTATCCAAATCAAATTCAGTCACAAAATCTCCATAATGTTGTATTTTTAAATAAATTATGATTTTTATTGACGCTAATTTCAGACTTGGGTTCTCGAACTTTGGAAGCAGTTTTCTCAGGTTCTATGGGACCAAATTGGCTGAAATTTGGGAAAAGTGATTAGAAGCATGGTACAAATCGAAATCTCCATAAAGTTGTATTTTTAGAAAAATCATGATTTTTATGGACGATAATTTCAGACTTGGGTTCGAACTTTAGAAGCAGTTTTCTCAGGTTCTATGGGACCAAACTGGCTGAAATATTGGAGTAGTGATAAGAATCGTTATCCAAATCGAACTCAGTAACAAAATCTCCATTAAGTTGTATTTTAAGAAAAACCATCTTTTTTATTGAGCCTAATTTCAGCCTTGGGTTCGAACTTTGGAAGCAGTTTTTTCAGGTTTTAAGGGACCAAACGGGCTGAAATATTGGAATAGTGATAAGAATCGTTATCCAAATCGAACTCAGTCAAAAAATCTTCATAAAGTTGTATTTTAAGAAAAACCATCTTTTTTATGGAGCCTAATTTCAGCCTTGGGTTCGAACTTGGGAAGCAGTTTTCTCAGGTTCTATGGGACCAAACTGGCTGAAATATTGGAATAGTGATAAGAATCGTTATCCTAATCGAACTCAGTCACAAAATCTCCATAAAGTTGTATTTTTAGAAAAACCATCTTTTTTATGGAGGCTAATTGGAGACTTGGGTTCGAACTTTAGAAGCAGTTTTCTCAGGTTCTATGCAACCAAACTGGCTGAAATTTTAAAATAGTGATAAGAATCGCTATCCAAATCGAATTCAGTCACAAAATCTCCATAAAGTTGTCTTTTTAGAAAAATTATTATTCTTATGGACGCTTATTTCAGACTTGGGTTCGAAATTTGGAAGCAGTTTTTTCAGGTTCTATGCGACCAAACTGGCTGAAATTTCGAAATAGTCATAAGAATCGCTAACCAAATTGAATTCAGTCACAAAATCTCCATAAAATTGTATTTTTAGAAAAATTATTATTTTTATGGACGCTAATTTCAGACTTGGGTTCGAACTTTTGAAGCAGTTTTCTCAGGTTCTATGGACCAAATTGGCTGAAATTTAGGAAAAGTGATAAGAAGCATGGTACAAATCGAAATCATTCACAAAATCTCCATAAAGTTGTATTTTTAGAAAAATTATGATGTTTAGTGACGCAAATTTCCGACTTGGGTTCGAACTTTGCAAGCAGTTTTCTCAGGTTTTATGGGACCAAACGGGCTGAAATATTGGAATAGTGATAAGAATCGTTATCCAAATCGAACTCAGTCAAAAAATCTCCATTAAGTTGTATTTTAAAAAAACCATCTTTTTTATTGAGCCTAATTTCAGCCTTGGGTTCGAACTTTGGAAGCAGTTTTTTCAGGTTTTAAGGGACCAAACGGGCTGAAATATTGGAATAGTGATAAGAATCGTTATCTAAATCGAACTCAGTCTAAAAATCTTCATAAAGTTGTATTTTAAGAAAAACCATCTTTTTTATGGAGCCTAATTTCAGCCTTGGGTTCGAACTTGGGAAGCAGTTTTCTCAGGTTCTATGGGACCAAACTGGCTGAAATTTTCTAATATTGATAAGAATCGCTAACCAAATTGAATTCAGTCACAATATCTCCATAAAAAGGTATTTTTAGAAAATTTTTAATTTTTTTGGACGCTAATTTCAGACTTGGGTTCGAACTTTGGAAGCAGTTTTCTCAGGTTCTATGGGACCAAATTGGCTGAAATTTAGGAAAAGTGATAAGAAGCATGGTACAAATCGAAATCAGTCATAAAGTTGTATTTTTAGAAAAATCATGATTTTTACTGACGCTAATTTCAGACTTGGGTTCGAACTTTAGAAGCAGTTTTTTCAGGTTCTATGCGACCAAACTGGCTGAAATTTTGAAATAGTGATAAGAATCGCTATCCAAATCAAATTCAGTCACAAAATCTCCATAATGTTGTATTTTTAAATAAATTATGATTTTTATGGACGCTAATTTCAGACTTGGGTTCTCGAACTTTGGAAGCAGTTTTCTCAGGTTCTATGGGACCAAGTTGGCTGAAATTTAGGAAAAGTGATTAGAAGCATGGTACAAATCGAAATCAGTCATAAAGTTGTATTTTTAGAAAAATCATGATTTTTACTGACGCTAATTTCAGACTTGGGTTCGAACTTTAGAAGCAGTTTTCTCTGGTTCTATGCGACCAAAATGGCTGAAATTTTTGAATAGTGATAAGAATCGATATCCAAATCGAACTCAGTTACAAAATCTCCATAAAGTTGTATTTTTAGAAAAATCATGATTTTTATGGACGCTAATTTCAGACTTGGGTTCGAACTTTAGAAGCAGTTTTCTCAGGTTCTATGGGACCAAACTGGCTGAAATATTGGAATAGTGATAAGAATCGTTATCCAAATCGAACTCAGTCACAAAATCTCCATAAAGTTGTATTTTTAGAAAAACCATCTTTTTTATGGAGGCTAATTTGAGACTTGGGTTCGAACTTTAGAAGCAGTTTTCTCAGGTTCAATGCAACCAAACTGGCTTAATTTTGAAATAGTGATAAGAATCGCTATCCAAATCGAATTCAGTCACAAAATCTCCATAAACTTGTCTTTTTAGAAAAACCATATTTTTTATGGAGCCTAATTCCAGCCTTGGGTTCGAACTTTGGAAGCAGTTTTATCAGGTTTTAAGGGACCAAACGGGCTGAAATATTGGAATAGTGATAAGAATCGTTATCCAAATCGAACTCAGTCAAAAAATCTTCATAAAAATGTCTTTTTAGAATAACCATCTTTTTTATGGAGCCTTATTTCAGCCTTGGGTTCGAACTTTGTAAGCAGTTTTCTCAGGTTGTATGGGACTAAATTGGCTGAAATTAAGGAAAAGTGATAAGAAGCATGGGACAAATCGAAATCAGTTACAAATCTCCATAAAGTTGTATTTTTAGAAAAATTATGATTTTTATGGACGCAAATTTCAGACTTGGGTTCGAACTTTGAAAGCAGTTTTCTCAGGTTTTATGGGACCAAACGGGCTGAAATATTGGAATAGTGATAAGAATCGTTAACCAAATCGAACTCAGTCACAAAATCTTCATAAAGTTTTATTTTAAGAAAAACCATCTTTTTTATGGAGCCTAATTTCAGCCTTGGGTTCAAATTTGGGAAGCAGTTTTCTCAGGTTCTATGGGACCAAACTGGCTGAAATTTTCTAATATTGATAAGAATCGCTAACCAAATTGAATTCAGTCACAAAATCTCATAAATATGTATTTTTAGAAAATTTTTAATTTTTTTGGACGCTAATTTCAGACTTGGGTTCGAACTTTGGAAGCAGTTTTCTCAGGTTCTATGGGACCAAATTGGCTGAAATTTAGGAAAAGTGATAAGAAGCATGGTACAAATCGAAATCAGTCACAAAATCTCCATAAAATTGTATTTTTAGAAAAATTATTATTTTTATGGACGCTTATATCAGACTTGGGTTCGAAATTTGGAAGCAGTTTTCTCAGGTTCTATGGGACCAAACTGGCTGAAATTTTGTAATAGTGATAAGAATCGCAATCAAAATCGAACTCAGTCACAAAATCTCCATAAAGTCGTATTTTTAGAAAAATTATGATTTTTATGGACGCTAATTTCAGACTTGGGTTCGAACTTTAAAAGCAGTTTTCTCAGGTTCTATGCGACCAAACTGGCTGAAATTTCGAAATAGTCATAAGAATCGCTAACCAAATTGAATTTAGTCACAAAATCTCCATAAAATTTTATTTTAAGAAAAATTATTATTTTGATGGACGCTAATTTCAGACTTGGGTTCGAACTTTTGAAGCAGTTTTGTCAGGTTCTATGGACCAAATTGGCTGAAATTTAGGAAAAGTTATTAGAAGCATGGTACAAATTGAAATCAGTCATAAAATCTCCATAAAAATGTATTTTTAGAAAAATTATGATTTTTAGTGACGCAAATTTCAGACTTGGGTTCGAACTTTGCAAGCAGTTTTCTCAGGTTTTAAGGGACCAAACGGGCTGAAATATTGGAATAGTGATAAGAATCGTTATCCAAATCGAACTCAGTCAAAAATTCTCATAAAGTTGTCTTTTTAGAAAAACCATCTTTTTTATGGAGCCTTATTTCAGCCTTGGGTTCGAACTTTGTAAGCAGTTTTCTCAGGTTGTATGGGACTAAATTGGCAGAAATTAAGGAAAAGTGATAAGAAGCATGGTACAAATCGAAATCAGTTACAAATCTCCATAAAGTTGTATTTTTAGAAAAATTATGATTTTTATGGACGCTAATTTCAGACTTGGGTTCGAACTTTAGAAGCAGTTTTCTTAGGTTCTATGGGACCAAACTGGCTGAAATTTCGAAATAGTCATAAGAATCGCTAACCAAATTGAATTCAGTCACAAAATCTCCATAAAATTTTATTTTAAGAAAAATTATTATTTTGATGGACGCTAATTTCAAACTTGGGTTCGAACTTTTGAAGCAGTTTTGTCAGGTTCTATGGACCAAATAGGCTGAAATTTAGGAAAAAGGATAAGAAGCATGGTACAAATCGAAATCATTCACAAAATCTCCATAAAGTTGTATTTTTAGAAAAATTATGATTTTTAGTGACCCAAATTTCAGACTTGGGTTCGAACTTTGCAAGCAGTTTTCTCAGGTTTTAAGGGACCAAACGGGCTGAAATATTGGAATAGTGATAAGAATCGTTATCCAAATCGAACTCAGTCACAAAATCTTCATAAAGTTGTCTTTTTAGAAAAACCATCTTTTTTATGGAGCCTAATTCCAGCCTTGGGTTCCAACTTTGTAAGCAGTTTTCTCAGGTTGTATGGGACTAAATTGGCTGAAATTAAGGAAAAGTGATAAGAAGCATGGTACAAATCGAAATCAGTTACAAATCTCCATAAAGTTGTATTTTTAGAAAAATTATGATTTTTATGGACGCTAATTTCAGACTTGGGTTCGAACTTTAGAAGCAGTTTTCTTAGGTTCTATGGGACCAAACTGGCTAAAATATTGGAATAGTGATAAGAATCGATATCCAAATTGAACTCAGTCACAAAATCTCCATAAAGTTGTATTTTTAGAAAAATCATGATTTTTATGGACGCTAATTTCAGACTTGGGTTCGAACTTTAGAAGCAGTTTTTTCAGGTTCTATGGGACCAAACTGGCTGAAATATTGCAATAAAGATAAGAATCGTTATCCAAATCGAACTCAGTCACAAAATCTCCATAAAGTTGTATTTTTAGAAAAAACATCTTTTTTATGGAGGCTAATTTGAGACTTGGGTACGAACTTTAGAAGCAGTTTTCTCAGGTTCTATGCAACCAAACTGGCTGAAATTTTGAAATAGTGATAAGAATCGCTATCCAAATCGAATTCAGTCACAAAATCTCCATAAAAAGGTATTTTTAGAAAATTTTTAATTGTTTTGGACGCTAATTTCAGACTTGGGTTCGAACTTTGGAAGCAGTTTTCTCAGGTTCTATGGGACCAAATTGGCTGAAATTTAGGAAAAGTGATAAGAAGCATGGTACAAATCGAAATCAGTCATAAAGTTGTATTTTTAGAAAAATCATGATTTTTACTGACGCTAATTTCAGACTTGGGTTCGAACTTTAGAAGCAGTTTTTTCAGGTTCTATGCGACCAAACTGGCTGAAATTTTGAAATAGTGATAAGAATCGCTATCCAAATCAAATTCAGTCACAAAATCTCCATAATGTTGTATTTTTAAATAAATTATGATTTTTATGGACGCTTATTTCAGACTTGGGTTCTCGAACTTTGGAAGCAGTTTTCTCAGGTTCTATGGGACCAAATTGGCTGAAATTTAGGAAAAGTGATTAGAAGCATGGTACAAATCGAAATCAGTCATAAAGTTGTATTTTTAGAAAAATCATGATTTTTACTGACGCTAATTTCAGACTTGGGTTCGAACTTTAGAAGCAGTTTTCTCTGGTTCTATGCGACCAAAATGGCTGAAATTTTTGAATAGTAATAAGAATCGATATCCAAATCGAACTCAGTTACAAAATCTCCATAAAGTTGTATTTTTAGAAAAATCATGATTTTTATGGACGCTAATTTCATACTTGGGTTCGAACTTTAGAAGCAGTTTTCTCAGGTTCTATGGGACCAAACTGGCTGAAATATTGGAATAGTGATAAGAATCGTTATCCAAATCGAACTCAGTCACAAAATCTCCATAAAGTTGTATTTTTAGAAAAACCTTCTTTTTATGGAGGCTAATTTGAGACTTGGGTTCGAACTTTAGAAGCAGTTTTCTCAGGTTCAATGCAACCAAACTGGCTGAAATTTTGAAATAGTGATAAGAATCGCTATCCAAATCGAATTCAGTCACAAAATCTCCATAAACTTGTCTTTTTAGAAAAACCATCTTTTTTATGGAGCCTAATTCCAGCCTTGGGTTCGAACTTTGGAAGCAGTTTTATCAGGTTTTAAGGGACCAAACGGGCTGAAATATTGGAATAGTGATAAGAATCGTTATCCAAATCGAACTCAGTCAAAAAATCTCCATAAAGTTGTATTTTTAGAAAAACCTTCTTTTTTATGGACGCTAATTTCAGACTTGGGTTCTCGAACTTTGGAAGCAGTTTTCTCAAGTTCTATGGGACCAAATTGGCTGAAATTTAGGAAAAGTGATTTAGAAGCATGGTACAAATCGAAATGAGTCATAAAGTTAAATCGAACTCAGTAACAAAATCTCCATAAAGTTGTATTTTTAGAAAAATCATGATTTTTATGGACGCTAATTTCAGACTTGGGTTCGAACTTTAGAAGCAGTTTTTTCAGGTTCTATGGGACCAAACTGGCTGAAATATTGGAATAGTGATAAGAATCGTTATCCAAATCGAACTCAGTCACAAAATCTCCATAAAGTTGTATTTTTAGAAAAACCATCTTTTTTATGGAGGCTAATTGGAGACTTGGGTTCGAACTTTAGAAGCAGTTTTCTCAGGTTCTATGCGACCAAAATGGCTGAAATTTTTGAATAGTGATAAGAATCGATATCCAAATCGAACTCAGTTACAAAATCTCCATAAAGTTGTATTTTTAGGAAAATCATGATTTTTATGGACGCTAATTTCAGACATGGGTTCGAACTTTAGAAGCAGTTTTTTCAGGTTCTATGGGACCAAACTGGCTGAAATTTTGGAATAAAGATAAGAATCGTTATCCAAATCGAACTCATTCACAAAATCTCCATAAAGTTGTACTTTTAGAAAAACCATCTTTTTTATGGAGGCTAATTTGAGACTTGGGTACGAACTTTAGAAGCAGTTTTCTCAGGTTCTATGCAACCAAACTGGCTGAAATTTTGAAATAGTGATAAAAATCGCTATCCAAATCGAACTCAGTCACAAAATCTCCATAAAGTTCTCTTTTTAGAAAAACCATCATTTTTATGGAGCTTTTCCAGCCATGGGATCCGACTTTGGAAGCAGTTTTCTCAGGTCGTATGGGACTAAATTGGCTGAAATTAAGGAAAAGTGATAAGAAGCATGGGACAAATCGAAATCAGTTACAAATCTCCATAAAGTTGTATTTTTAGAAAAATTATGATTTTTATGGACGCACATTTCAGACTTGGGTTCGAACTTTGAAAGCAGTTTTCTCAGGTTTTATGGGACCAAACGGGCTGAAATATTGGAATAGTGATAAGAATCGTTAACCAAATCGAACTCAGTCACAAAATCTTCATAAAGTTTAATTTTAAGAAAAACCATCTTTTTTATGGAGCCTAATTTCAGCCTTGGGTTCAATTTTGGGAAGCAGTTTTCTCAGGTTCTATGGGACCAAACTGGCTGAAATTTTCTAATATTGATAAGAATCGCTAACCAAATTGAATTCAGTCACAAAATCTCCATAAAGTTGTATTTTTAGAAAATTTTTAATTTTTTTGGACGTAATTTCAGATAAAATAAAATAAAATACTTTTTTGTTTTAAAACCACGATATTTATTAATTTAAGAACCGACCGGTTTCGCTTTACTTAAGCATCATCAGGGTACAAATTAATACTAGTATTAATTTGTACCCTGATAGCGAAACCGGTCGGTTCTTAAATTAATAAATATCGTGGTTTTAAAACAAAAAAGTATTTTATTTTATTAAATATGTCAAACCACAAAGTGATTGCTTTCTACAATAATAGCTAATTTCAGACTTGGGTTCGAACTTTGGAAGCAGTTTTCTCAGGTTCTATGGGACCAAATTGGCTGAAATTTAGGAAAAGTGATAAGAAGCATGGTACAAATCGAAATCAGTCACAAAATCTCCATAAAATTGTATTTTTAGAAAAATTATTATTTTTATGGACGCTTATTTCAGACTTGGGTTCGAAATTTGGAAGCAGTTTTCTCAGGTTCTATGGGACCAAACTGGCTGAAATTTTGTAATAGTGATAAGAATCGCAATCAAAATCGAACTCAGTCACAAAATCTCCATAAAGTCGTATTTTTAGAAAAATTATGATTTTTATGGACGCTAATTTCAGACTTGGGTTCGAACTTTAGAAGCAGTTTTCTCAGGTTCTATGCGACCAAACTGGCTGAAATTTCGAAATAGTCATAAGAATCGCTAACCAAATTGAATTCAGTCACAAAATCTCCATAAAATTTTATTTTAAGAAAAATTATTATTTTGATGGACGCTAATTTCAGACTTGGGTTCGAACTTTTGAAGCAGTTTTGTCAAGTTCTATGGACCAAATTGGCTGAAATTTAGGAAAAGTTATTAGAAGCATGGTACAAATCGAAATCAGTCATAAAATCTCCATAAAAATGTATTTTTAGAAAAATTATGATTTTTAGTGACGCAAATTTCAGACTTGGGTTCGAACTTTGCAAGCAGTTTTCTCAGGTTTTAAGGGACCAAACGGGCTGAAATATTGGAATAGTGATAAGAATCGTTATCCAAATCGAACTCAGTCAAAAAATTCTCATAAAGTTGTCTTTTTAGAAAAACCATCTTTTTTATGGAGCCTTATTTCAGCCTTGGGTTCGAACTTTGTAAGCAGTTTTCTCAGGTTGTATGGGACTAAATTGGCTGAAATTAAGGAAAAGTGATAAGAAGCATGGTACAAATCGAAATCAGTTACAAATCTCCATAAAGTTGTATTTTTAGAAAAATTATGATTTTTATGGACGCTAATTTCAGACTTGGGTTCGAAATTTAGAAGCAGTTTTCTCAGGTTCTATGCGACCAAACTGGCTGAAATTTCGAAATAGTCATAAGAATCGCTAACCAAATTGAATTCAGTCACAAAATCTCCATAAAATTTTATTTTAAGAAAAATTATTATTTTGATGGAGGCTAATTTCAGACTTGGGTTCGAACTTTTGAAGCAGTTTTGTCAGGTTCTATGGACCAAATAGGCTGAAATTTAGGAAAAAGGATAAGAAGCATGGTACAAATCGAAATCATTCACAAAATCTCCATAAAGTTGTATTTTTAGAAAAATTATGATTTTTAGTGACCCAAATTTCAGACTTGGGTTCGAACTTTGCAAGCAGTTTTCTCAGGTTTTAAGGGACCAAACGGGCTGAAATATTGGAATAGTGATAAGAATCGTTATCCAAATCGAACTCAGTCAGAAAATTTTCATAAATTTGTCTTTTTAGAAAAACCATATTTTTTATGGAGCCTAATTCCAGCCTTGGGTTCCAACTTTGTAAGCAGTTTTCTCAGGTTGTATGGGACTAAATTGGCTGAAATTAAGGAAAAGTGATAAGAAGCATGGTACAAATCGAAATCAGTTACAAATCTCCATAAAGTTGTATTTTTAGAAAAATTATGATTTTTATGGACGCTAATTTCAGACTTGGGTTCGAACTTTAGAAGCAGTTTTTTCAGGTTCTATGGGACCAAACTGGCTGAAATATTGGAATAAAGATAAGAATCGTTATCCAAATCGAACTCAGTCACAAAATCTCCATAAAGTTGTATTTTTAGAAAAACCATCTTTTTTATGGAGGCTAATTTGAGACTTGGGTACGAACTTTAGAAGCAGTTTTCTCAGGTTCTATGCAACCAAACTGGCTGAAATTTTGAAATAGTGATAAGAATCGCTATCCAAATCGAATTCAGTCACAAAATCTCCATAAAGTTCTCTTTTTAGAAAAACCATCATTTTTATGGAGCTTTTCCAGCCATGGGATCCGACTTTGGAAGCAGTTTTCTCAGGTCGTATGGGACTAAATTGGCTGAAATTAAGGAAAAGTGATAAGAAGCATGGGACAAATCGAAATCAGTTACAAATCTCCATAAAGTTGTATTTTTAGAAAAATTATGATTTTTATGGACGCACATTTCAGACTTGGGTTCGAACTTTGAAAGCAGTTTTCTCAGGTTTTATGGGACCAAACGGGCTGAAATATTGGAATAGTGATGAGAATCGTTAACCAAATCGAACTCAGTCACAAAATCTTCATAAAGTTTAATTTTAAGAAAAACCATCTTTTTTATGGAGCCTAATTTCAGCCTTGGGTTCAAACTTGGGAAGCAGTTTTCTCAGGTTCTATGGGACCAAACTGGCTGAAATTTTCTAATATTGATAAGAATCGCTAACCAAATTGAATTCAGTCACAAAATCTCCATAAAGTTGTATTTTTAGAAAATTTTTAATTTTTTTGGACGCTAATTTCAGATAAAATAAAATAAAATACTTTTTTGTTTTAAAACCACGATATTTATTAATTTAAGAACCGACCGGTTTCGCTTTACTTAAGCATCATCAGGGTACAAATTAATACTAGTATACTACAAAAAAGTATTTTATTTTATTAAATATGTCAAACCACAAAGTGATTGCTTTCTACAATAATAGCTAATTTCAGACTTGGGTTCGAACTTTGGAAGCAGTTTTCTCAGGTTCTATGGGACCAAATTGGCTGAAATTTAGGAAAAGTGATAAGAAGCATGGTACAAATCGAAATCAGTCACAAAATCTCCATAAAATTGTATTTTTAGAAAAATTATTATTTTAATGGACGCTTATTTCAGACTTGGGGTCGAAATTTGGAAGCAGTTTTCTCAGGTTCTATGGGACCAAACTGGCTGAAATTTTGTAATAGTGATAAGAATCGCAATCAAAATCGAACTCAGTCACAAAATCTCCATAAAGTCGTATTTTTAGAAAAATTATGATTTTTATGGACGCTAATTTCAGACTTGGGTTCGAACTTTAGAAGCAGTTTTCTCAGGTTCTATGCGACCAAACTGGCTGAAATTTCGAAATAGTCATAAGAATCGCTAACCAAATTGAATTCAGTCACAAAATCTCCATAAAATTTTATTTTAAGAAAAATTATTATTTTGATGAACGCTAATTTCAGACTTGGGTTCGAACTTTTGAAGCAGTTTTGTCAGGTTCTATGGACCAAATTGGCTGAAATTTAGGAAAAGTTATTAGAAGCATGGTACAAATCGAAATCAGTCATAAAATCTCCATAAAAATGTATTTTTAGAAAAATTATGATTTTTAGTGACGCAAATTTCAGACTTGGGTTCGAACTTTGCAAGCAGTTTTCTCAGGTTTTAAGGGACCAAACGGGCTGAAATATTGGAATAGTGATAAGAATCGTTATCCAAATCGAACTCAGTCAAAAAATTCTCATAAAGTTGTCTTTTTAGAAAAACCATCTTTTTTATGGAGCCTTATTTCAGCCTTGGGTTCGAACTTTGTAAGCAGTTTTCTCAGGTTGTATGGGACTAAATTGGCTGAAATTAAGGAAAAGTGATAAGAAGCATGGTACAAATCGAAATCAGTTACAAATCTCCATAAAGTTGTATTTTTAGAAAAATTATGATTTTTATGGACGCTAATTTCAGACTTGGGTTCGAAATTTAGAAGCAGTTTTCTCAGGTTCTATGCGACCAAACTGGCTGAAATTTCGAAATAGTCATAAGAATCGCTAACCAAATTGAATTCAGTCACAAAATCTCCATAAAATTTTATTTTAAGAAAAATTATTATTTTGATGGACGCTAATTTCAGACTTGGGTTCGAACTTTTGAAGCAGTTTTGTCAGGTTCTATGGACCAAATAGGCTGAAATTTAGGAAAAAGGATAAGAAGCATGGTACAAATCGAAATCATTCACAAAATCTCCATAAAGTTGTATTTTTAGAAAAATTATGATTTTTAGTGACCCAAATTTCAGACTTGGGTTCGAACTTTGCAAGCAGTTTTCTCAGGTTTTAAGGGACCAAACGGGCTGAAATATTGGAATAGTGATAAGAATCGTTATCCAAATCGAACTCAGTCAGAAAATCTTCATAAATTTGTCTTTTTAGAAAAACCATATTTTTTATGGAGCCTAATTCCAGCCTTGGGTTCCAACTTTGTAAGCAGTTTTCTCAGGTTGTATGGGACTAAATTGGCTGAAATTAGGGAAAAGTGATAAGAAGCATGGTACAAATCGAAATCAGTTACAAATCTCCATAAAGTTGTATTTTTAGAAAAATTATGATTTTTATGGACGCTAATTTCAGACTTGGGTTCGAACTTTAGAAGCAGTTTTTTCAGGTTCTATGGGACCAAACTGGCTGAAATATTGGAATAAAGATAAGAATCGTTATCCAAATCGAACTCAGTCACAAAATCTCCATAAAGTTGTATTTTTAGAAAAACCATCTTTTTTATGGAGGCTAATTTGAGACTTGGGTACGAACTTTAGAAGCAGTTTTCTCAGGTTCTATGCAACCAAACTGGCTGAAATTTTGAAATAGTGATAAGAATCGCTATCCAAATCGAATTCAGTCACAAAATCTCCATAAAGTTCTCTTTTTAGAAAAACCATCATTTTTATGGAGCTTTTCCAGCCATGGGATCCGACTTTGGAAGCAGTTTTCTCAGGTCGTATGGGACTAAATTGGCTGAAATTAAGGAAAAGTGATAAGAAGCATGGGACAAATCGAAATCAGTTACAAATCTCCATAAAGTTGTATTTTTAGAAAAATTATGATTTTTATGGACGCACATTTCAGACTTGGGTTCGAACTTTGAAAGCAGTTTTCTCAGGTTTTATGGGACCAAACGGGCTGAAATATTGGAATAGTGATGAGAATCGTTAACCAAATCGAACTCAGTCACAAAATCTTCATAAAGTTTAATTTTAAGAAAAACCATCTTTTTTATGGAGCCTAATTTCAGCCTTGGGTTCAAACTTGGGAAGCAGTTTTCTCAGGTTCTATGGGACCAAACTGGCTGAAATTTTCTAATATTGATAAGAATCGCTAACCAAATTGAATTCAGTCACAAAATCTCCATAAAGTTGTATTTTTAGAAAATTTTTAATTTTTTTGGACGCTAATTTCAGATAAAATAAAATAAAATACTTTTTTGTTTTAAAACCACGATATTTATTAATTTAAGAACCGACTGGTTTCGCTTTACTTAAGCATCATCAGGGTACAAATTAATACTAGTATTAATTTGTACCCTGATGATGCTTAAGTAAAGCGAAACCGGTCGGTTCTTAAATTAATAAATATCGTGGTTTTAAAACAAAAAAGTATTTTATTTTATTAAATATGTCAAACCACAAAGTGATTGCTTTCTACAATAATAGCTAATTTCAGACTTGGGTTCGAACTTTGGAAGCAGTTTTCTCAGGTTCTATGGGACCAAATTGGCTGAAATTTAGGAAAAGTGATAAGAAGCATGGTACAAATCGAAATCAGTCACAAAATCTCCATAAAATTGTATTTTTAGAAAAATTATTATTTTAATGGACGCTTATTTCAGACTTGGGGTCGAAATTTGGAAGCAGTTTTCTCAGGTTCTATGGGACCAAACTGGCTGAAATTTTGTAATAGTGATAAGAATCGCAATCAAAATCGAACTCAGTCACAAAATCTCCATAAAGTCGTATTTTTAGAAAAATTATGATTTTTATGGACGCTAATTTCAGACTTGGGTTCGAACTTTAGAAGCAGTTTTCTCAGGTTCTATGCGACCAAACTGGCTGAAATTTCGAAATAGTCATAAGAATCGCTAACCAAATTGAATTCAGTCACAAAATCTCCATAAAATTTTATTTTAAGAAAAATTATTATTTTGATGAACGCTAATTTCAGACTTGGGTTCGAACTTTTGAAGCAGTTTTGTCAGGTTCTATGGACCAAATTGGCTGAAATTTAGGAAAAGTTATTAGAAGCATGGTACAAATCGAAATCAGTCAAAAAATTCTCATAAAGTTGTCTTTTTAGAAAAACCATCTTTTTTATGGAGCCTTATTTCAGCCTTGGGTTCGAACTTTGTAAGCAGTTTTCTCAGGTTGTATGGGACTAAATTGGCTGAAATTAAGGAAAAGTGATAAGAAGCATGGTACAAATCGAAATCAGTTACAAATCTCCATAAAGTTGTATTTTTAGAAAAATTATGATTTTTATGGACGCACATTTCAGACTTGGGTTCGAACTTTGAAAGCAGTTTTCTCAGGTTTTATGGGACCAAACGGGCTGAAATATTGGAATAGTGATGAGAATCGTTAACCAAATCGAACTCAGTCACAAAATCTTCATAAAGTTTAATTTTAAGAAAAACCATCTTTTTTATGGAGCCTAATTTCAGCCTTGGGTTCAAACTTGGGAAGCAGTTTTCTCAGGTTCTATGGGACCAAACTGGCTGAAATTTTCTAATATTGATAAGAATCGCTAACCAAATTGAATTCAGTCACAAAATCTCCATAAAGTTGTATTTTTAGAAAATTTTTAATTTTTTTGGACGCTAATTTCAGATAAAATAAAATAAAATACTTTTTTGTTTTAAAACCACGATATTTATTAATTTAAGAACCGACCGGTTTCGCTTTACTTAAGCATCATCAGGGTACAAATTAATACTAGTATACTACAAAAAAGTATTTTATTTTATTAAATATGTCAAACCACAAAGTGATTGCTTTCTACAATAATAGCTAATTTCAGACTTGGGTTCGAACTTTGGAAGCAGTTTTCTCAGGTTCTATGGGACCAAATTGGCTGAAATTTAGGAAAAGTGATAAGAAGCATGGTACAAATCGAAATCAGTCACAAAATCTCCATAAAATTGTATTTTTAGAAAAATTATTATTTTAATGGACGCTTATTTCAGACTTGGGGTCGAAATTTGGAAGCAGTTTTCTCAGGTTCTATGGGACCAAACTGGCTGAAATTTTGTAATAGTGATAAGAATCGCAATCAAAATCGAACTCAGTCACAAAATCTCCATAAAGTCGTATTTTTAGAAAAATTATGATTTTTATGGACGCTAATTTCAGACTTGGGTTCGAACTTTAGAAGCAGTTTTCTCAGGTTCTATGCGACCAAACTGGCTGAAATTTCGAAATAGTCATAAGAATCGCTAACCAAATTGAATTCAGTCACAAAATCTCCATAAAATTTTATTTTAAGAAAAATTATTATTTTGATGAACGCTAATTTCAGACTTGGGTTCGAACTTTTGAAGCAGTTTTGTCAGGTTCTATGGACCAAATTGGCTGAAATTTAGGAAAAGTTATTAGAAGCATGGTACAAATCGAAATCAGTCATAAAATCTCCATAAAAATGTATTTTTAGAAAAATTATGATTTTTAGTGACGCAAATTTCAGACTTGGGTTCGAACTTTGCAAGCAGTTTTCTCAGGTTTTAAGGGACCAAACGGGCTGAAATATTGGAATAGTGATAAGAATCGTTATCCAAATCGAACTCAGTCAAAAAATTCTCATAAAGTTGTCTTTTTAGAAAAACCATCTTTTTTATGGAGCCTTATTTCAGCCTTGGGTTCGAACTTTGTAAGCAGTTTTCTCAGGTTGTATGGGACTAAATTGGCTGAAATTAAGGAAAAGTGATAAGAAGCATGGTACAAATCGAAATCAGTTACAAATCTCCATAAAGTTGTATTTTTAGAAAAATTATGATTTTTATGGACGCTAATTTCAGACTTGGGTTCGAAATTTAGAAGCAGTTTTCTCAGGTTCTATGCGACCAAACTGGCTGAAATTTCGAAATAGTCATAAGAATCGCTAACCAAATTGAATTCAGTCACAAAATCTCCATAAAATTTTATTTTAAGAAAAATTATTATTTTGATGGACGCTAATTTCAGACTTGGGTTCGAACTTTTGAAGCAGTTTTGTCAGGTTCTATGGACCAAATAGGCTGAAATTTAGGAAAAAGGATAAGAAGCATGGTACAAATCGAAATCATTCACAAAATCTCCATAAAGTTGTATTTTTAGAAAAATTATGATTTTTAGTGACCCAAATTTCAGACTTGGGTTCGAACTTTGCAAGCAGTTTTCTCAGGTTTTAAGGGACCAAACGGGCTGAAGTATTGGAATAGTGATAAGAATCGTTATCCAAATCGAACTCAGTCAGAAAATCTTCATAAATTTGTCTTTTTAGAAAAACCATATTTTTTATGGAGCCTAATTCCAGCCTTGGGTTCCAACTTTGTAAGCAGTTTTCTCAGGTTGTATGGGACTAAATTGGCTGAAATTAGGGAAAAGTGATAAGAAGCATGGTACAAATCGAAATCAGTTACAAATCTCCATAAAGTTGTATTTTTAGAAAAATTATGATTTTTATGGACGCTAATTTCAGACTTGGGTTCGAACTTTAGAAGCAGTTTTTTCAGGTTCTATGGGACCAAACTGGCTGAAATATTGGAATAAAGATAAGAATCGTTATCCAAATCGAACTCAGTCACAAAATCTCCATAAAGTTGTATTTTTAGAAAAACCATCTTTTTTATGGAGGCTAATTTGAGACTTGGGTACGAACTTTAGAAGCAGTTTTCTCAGGTTCTATGCAACCAAACTGGCTGAAATTTTGAAATAGTGATAAGAATCGCTATCCAAATCGAATTCAGTCACAAAATCTCCATAAAGTTCTCTTTTTAGAAAAACCATCATTTTTATGGAGCTTTTCCAGCCATGGGATCCGACTTTGGAAGCAGTTTTCTCAGGTCGTATGGGACTAAATTGGCTGAAATTAAGGAAAAGTGATAAGAAGCATGGGACAAATCGAAATCAGTTACAAATCTCCATAAAGTTGTATTTTTAGAAAAATTATGATTTTTATGGACGCACATTTCAGACTTGGGTTCGAACTTTGAAAGCAGTTTTCTCAGGTTTTATGGGACCAAACGGGCTGAAATATTGGAATAGTGATGAGAATCGTTAACCAAATCGAACTCAGTCACAAAATCTTCATAAAGTTTAATTTTAAGAAAAACCATCTTTTTTATGGAGCCTAATTTCAGCCTTGGGTTCAAACTTGGGAAGCAGTTTTCTCAGGTTCTATGGGACCAAACTGGCTGAAATTTTCTAATATTGATAAGAATCGCTAACCAAATTGAATTCAGTCACAAAATCTCCATAAAGTTGTATTTTTAGAAAATTTTTAATTTTTTTGGACGCTAATTTCAGATAAAATAAAATAAAATACTTTTTTGTTTTAAAACCACGATATTTATTAATTTAAGAACCGACTGGTTTCGCTTTACTTAAGCATCATCAGGGTACAAATTAATACTAGTATTAATTTGTACCCTGATGATGCTTAAGTAAAGCGAAACCGGTCGGTTCTTAAATTAATAAATATCGTGGTTTTAAAACAAAAAAGTATTTTATTTTATTAAATATGTCAAACCACAAAGTGATTGCTTTCTACAATAATAGCTAATTTCAGACTTGGGTTCGAACTTTGGAAGCAGTTTTCTCAGGTTCTATGGGACCAAATTGGCTGAAATTTAGGAAAAGTGATAAGAAGCATGGTACAAATCGAAATCAGTCACAAAATCTCCATAAAATTGTATTTTTAGAAAAATTATTATTTTAATGGACGCTTATTTCAGACTTGGGGTCGAAATTTGGAAGCAGTTTTCTCAGGTTCTATGGGACCAAACTGGCTGAAATTTTGTAATAGTGATAAGAATCGCAATCAAAATCGAACTCAGTCACAAAATCTCCATAAAGTCGTATTTTTAGAAAAATTATGATTTTTATGGACGCTAATTTCAGACTTGGGTTCGAACTTTAGAAGCAGTTTTCTCAGGTTCTATGCGACCAAACTGGCTGAAATTTCGAAATAGTCATAAGAATCGCTAACCAAATTGAATTCAGTCACAAAATCTCCATAAAATTTTATTTTAAGAAAAATTATTATTTTGATGAACGCTAATTTCAGACTTGGGTTCGAACTTTTGAAGCAGTTTTGTCAGGTTCTATGGACCAAATTGGCTGAAATTTAGGAAAAGTTATTAGAAGCATGGTACAAATCGAAATCAGTCATAAAATCTCCATAAAAATGTATTTTTAGAAAAATTATGATTTTTAGTGACGCAAATTTCAGACTTGGGTTCGAACTTTGCAAGCAGTTTTCTCAGGTTTTAAGGGACCAAACGGGCTGAAATATTGGAATAGTGATAAGAATCGTTATCCAAATCGAACTCAGTCAAAAAATTCTCATAAAGTTGTCTTTTTAGAAAAACCATCTTTTTTATGGAGCCTTATTTCAGCCTTGGGTTCGAACTTTGTAAGCAGTTTTCTCAGGTTGTATGGGACTAAATTGGCTGAAATTAAGGAAAAGTGATAAGAAGCATGGTACAAATCGAAATCAGTTACAAATCTCCATAAAGTTGTATTTTTAGAAAAATTATGATTTTTATGGACGCTAATTTCAGACTTGGGTTCGAAATTTAGAAGCAGTTTTCTCAGGTTCTATGCGACCAAACTGGCTGAAATTTCGAAATAGTCATAAGAATCGCTAACCAAATTGAATTCAGTCACAAAATCTCCATAAAATTTTATTTTAAGAAAAATTATTATTTTGATGGACGCTAATTTCAGACTTGGGTTCGAACTTTTGAAGCAGTTTTGTCAGGTTCTATGGACCAAATAGGCTGAAATTTAGGAAAAAGGATAAGAAGCATGGTACAAATCGAAATCATTCACAAAATCTCCATAAAGTTGTATTTTTAGAAAAATTATGATTTTTAGTGACCCAAATTTCAGACTTGGGTTCGAACTTTGCAAGCAGTTTTCTCAGGTTTTAAGGGACCAAACGGGCTGAAATATTGGAATAGTGATAAGAATCGTTATCCAAATCGAACTCAGTCAGAAAATCTTCATAAATTTGTCTTTTTAGAAAAACCATATTTTTTATGGAGCCTAATTCCAGCCTTGGGTTCCAACTTTGTAAGCAGTTTTCTCAGGTTGTATGGGACTAAATTGGCTGAAATTAGGGAAAAGTGATAAGAAGCATGGTACAAATCGAAATCAGTTACAAATCTCCATAAAGTTGTATTTTTAGAAAAATTATGATTTTTATGGACGCTAATTTCAGACTTGGGTTCGAACTTTAGAAGCAGTTTTTTCAGGTTCTATGGGACCAAACTGGCTGAAATATTGGAATAAAGATAAGAATCGTTATCCAAATCGAACTCAGTCACAAAATCTCCATAAAGTTGTATTTTTAGAAAAACCATCTTTTTTATGGAGGCTAATTTGAGACTTGGGTACGAACTTTAGAAGCAGTTTTCTCAGGTTCTATGCAACCAAACTGGCTGAAATTTTGAAATAGTGATAAGAATCGCTATCCAAATCGAATTCAGTCACAAAATCTCCATAAAGTTCTCTTTTTAGAAAAACCATCATTTTTATGGAGCTTTTCCAGCCATGGGATCCGACTTTGGAAGCAGTTTTCTCAGGTCGTATGGGACTAAATTGGCTGAAATTAAGGAAAAGTGATAAGAAGCATGGGACAAATCGAAATCAGTTACAAATCTCCATAAAGTTGTATTTTTAGAAAAATTATGATTTTTATGGACGCACATTTCAGACTTGGGTTCGAACTTTGAAAGCAGTTTTCTCAGGTTTTATGGGACCAAACGGGCTGAAATATTGGAATAGTGATGAGAATCGTTAACCAAATCGAACTCAGTCACAAAATCTTCATAAAGTTTAATTTTAAGAAAAACCATCTTTTTTATGGAGCCTAATTTCAGCCTTGGGTTCAAACTTGGGAAGCAGTTTTCTCAGGTTCTATGGGACCAAACTGGCTGAAATTTTCTAATATTGATAAGAATCGCTAACCAAATTGAATTCAGTCACAAAATCTCCATAAAGTTGTATTTTTAGAAAATTTTTAATTTTTTTGGACGCTAATTTCAGATAAAATAAAATAAAATACTTTTTTGTTTTAAAACCACGATATTTATTAATTTAAGAACCGACTGGTTTCGCTTTACTTAAGCATCATCAGGGTACAAATTAATACTAGTATTAATTTGTACCCTGATGATGCTTAAGTAAAGCGAAACCGGTCGGTTCTTAAATTAATAAATATCGTGGTTTTAAAACAAAAAAGTATTTTATTTTATTAAATATGTCAAACCACAAAGTGATTGCTTTCTACAATAATAGCTAATTTCAGACTTGGGTTCGAACTTTGGAAGCAGTTTTCTCAGGTTCTATGGGACCAAATTGGCTGAAATTTAGGAAAAGTGATAAGAAGCATGGTACAAATCGAAATCAGTCACAAAATCTCCATAAAATTGTATTTTTAGAAAAATTATTATTTTAATGGACGCTTATTTCAGACTTGGGGTCGAAATTTGGAAGCAGTTTTCTCAGGTTCTATGGGACCAAACTGGCTGAAATTTTGTAATAGTGATAAGAATCGCAATCAAAATCGAACTCAGTCACAAAATCTCCATAAAGTCGTATTTTTAGAAAAATTATGATTTTTATGGACGCTAATTTCAGACTTGGGTTCGAACTTTAGAAGCAGTTTTCTCAGGTTCTATGCGACCAAACTGGCTGAAATTTCGAAATAGTCATAAGAATCGCTAACCAAATTGAATTCAGTCACAAAATCTCCATAAAATTTTATTTTAAGAAAAATTATTATTTTGATGGACGCTAATTTCAGACTTGGGTTCAAACTTTTGAAGCAGTTTTGTCAGGTTCTATGGACCAAATTGGCTGAAATTTAGGAAAAGTTATTAGAAGCATGGTACAAATCGAAATCAGTCATAAAATCTCCATAAAAATGTATTTTTAGAAAAATTATGATTTTTAGTGACGCAAATTTCAGACTTGGGTTCGAACTTTGCAAGCAGTTTTCTCAGGTTTTAAGGGACCAAACGGGCTGAAATATTGGAATAGTGATAAGAATCGTTATCCAAATCGAACTCAGTCAAAAAATTCTCATAAAGTTGTCTTTTTAGAAAAACCATCTTTTTTATGGAGCCTTATTTCAGCCTTGGGTTCGAACTTTGTAAGCAGTTTTCTCAGGTTGTATGGGACTAAATTGGCTGAAATTAAGGAAAAGTGATAAGAAGCATGGGACAAATCGAAATCAGTTACAAATCTCCATAAAGTTGTATTTTTAGAAAAATTATGATTTTTATGGACGCACATTTCAGACTTGGGTTCGAACTTTGAAAGCAGTTTTCTCAGGTTTTAAGGGACCAAACGGGCTGAAATATTGGAATAGTGATAAGAATCGTTATCCAAATCGAACTCAGTCACAAAATCTTCATAAAGTTGTCTTTTTAGAAAAACCATCTTTTTTATGGAGCCTAATTCCAGCCTTGGGTTCCAACTTTGTAAGCAGTTTTCTCAGGTTGTATGGGACTAAATTGGCTGAAATTAAGGAAAAGTGATAAGAAGCATGGTACAAATCGAAATCAGTTACAAATCTCCATAAAGTTGTATTTTTAGAAAAATTATGATTTTTATGGACGCTAATTTCAGACTTGGGTTCGAACTTTAGAAGCAGTTTTCTTAGGTTCTATGGGACCAAACTGGCTGAAATATTGGAATAGTGATAAGAATCGATATCCAAATTGAACTCAGTCACAAAATCTCCATAAAGTTGTATTTTTAGAAAAATCATGATTTTTATGGACGCTAATTTCAGACTTGGGTTCGAACTTTAGAAGCAGTTTTTTCAGGTTCTATGGGACCAAACTGGCTGAAATATTGGAATAAAGATAAGAATCGTTATCCAAATCGAACTCAGTCACAAAATCTCCATAAAGTTGTATTTTTAGAAAAACCATCTTTTTTATGGAGGCTAATTTGAGACTTAGGTACGAACTTTAGAAGCAGTTTACTCAGGTTCTATGCAACCAAACTGGCTGAAATTTTGAAATAGTGATAAGAATCGCTATCCAAATCGAATTCAGTCACAAAATCTCCATAAAGTTCTCTTTTTAGAAAAACCATCATTTTTATGGAGCTTTTCCAGCCATGGGATCCGACTTTGGAAGCAGTTTTCTCAGGTCGTATGGGACTAAATTGGCTGAAATTAAGGAAAAGTGATAAGAAGCATGGGACAAATCGAAATCAGTTACAAATCTCCATAAAGTTGTATTTTTAGAAAAATTATGATTTTTATGGACGCACATTTCAGACTTGGGTTCGAACTTTGAAAGCAGTTTTCTCAGGTTTTATGGGACCAAACGGGCTGAAATATTGGAATAGTGATAAGAATCGTTAACCAAATCGAACTCAGTCACACAATCTTCATAAAGTTTAATTTTAAGAAAAACCATCTTTTTTATGGAGCCTAATTTCAGCCTTGGGTTCAAACTTGGGAAGCAGTTTTCTCAGGTTCTATGGGACCAAACTGGCTGAAATTTTCTAATATTGATAAGAATCGCTAACCAAATTGAATTCAGTCACAAAATCTCCATAAAGTTGTATTTTTAGAAAATTTTTAATTTTTTTGGACGCTAATTTCAGATAAAATAAAATAAAATACTTTTTTGTTTTAAAACCACGATATTTATTAATTTAAGAACCGACCGGTTTCGCTTTACTTAAGCATCATCGGTCGGTTCTTAAATTAATAAATATCGTGGTTTTAAAACAAAAAAGTATTTTATTTTATTAAATATGTCAAACCACAAAGTGATTGCTTTCTACAATAATAGCTAATTTCAGACTTGGGTTCGAACTTTGGAAGCAGTTTTCTCAGGTTCTATGGGACCAAATTGGCTGAAATTTAGGAAAAGTGATAAGAAGCATGGTACAAATCGAAATCAGTCACAAAATCTCCATAAAATTGTATTTTTAGAAAAATTATTATTTTTATGGACGCTTATTTCAGACTTGGGGTCGAAATTTGGAAGCAGTTTTCTCAGGTTCTATGGGACCAAACTGGCTGAAATTTTGTAATAGTGATAAGAATCGCAATCAAAATCGAACTCAGTCACAAAATCTCCATAAAGTCGTATTTTTAGAAAAATTATGATTTTTATGGACGCTAATTTCAGACTTGGGTTCGAACTTTAGAAGCAGTTTTCTCAGGTTCTATGCGACCAAACTGGCTGAAATTTCGAAATAGTCATAAGAATCGCTAACCAAATTGAATTCAGTCACAAAATCTCCATAAAATTTTATTTTAAGAAAAATTATTATTTTGATGGACGCTAATTTCAGACTTGGGTTCGAACTTTTGAAGCAGTTTTGTCAGGTTCTATGGACCAAATTGGCTGAAATTTAGGAAAAGTTATTAGAAGCATGGTACAAATCGAAATCAGTCATAAAATCTCCATAAAAATGTATTTTAAGAAAAATTATTATTTTGATGAACGCTAATTTCAGACTTGGGTTCGAACTTTTGAAGCAGTTTTGTCAGGTTCTATGGACCAAATTGGCTGAAATTTAGGAAAAGTTATTAGAAGCATGGTACAAATCGAAATCAGTCATAAAATCTCCATAAAAATGTATTTTTAGAAAAATTATGATTTTTAGTGACGCAAATTTCAGACTTGGGTTCGAACTTTGCAAGCAGTTTTCTCAGGTTTTAAGGGACCAAACGGGCTGAAATATTGGAATAGTGATAAGAATCGCTATCCAAATCGAATTCAGTCACAAAATCTCCATAAAGTTCTCTTTTTAGAAAAACCATCATTTTTATGGAGCTTTTCCAGCCATGGGATCCGACTTTGGAAGCAGTTTTCTCAGGTCGTATGGGACTAAATTGGCTGAAATTAAGGAAAAGTGATAAGAAGCATGGGACAAATCGAAATCAGTTACAAATCTCCATAAAGTTGTATTTTTAGAAAAATTATGATTTTTATGGACGCACGTTTCAGACTTGGGTTCGAACTTTGAAAGCAGTTTTCTTTATGGGACCAAACGGGCTGAAATATTGGAATAGTGATAAGAATCGTTAACCAAATCGAACTCAGTCACAAAATCTTCATAAAGTTTAATTTTAAGAAAAACCATCTTTTTTATGGAGCCTAATTTCAGCCTTGGGTTCAAACTTGGGAAGCAGTTTTCTCAGGTTCTATGGGACCAAACTGGCTGAAATTTTCTAATATTGATAAGAATCGCTAACCAAATTGAATTCAGTCACAAAATCTCCATAAAGTTGTATTTTTAGAAAATTTTTAATTTTTTTGGACGCTAATTTCAGATAAAATAAAATAAAATACTTTTTTGTTTTAAAACCACGATATTTATTAATTTAAGAACCGACCGGTTTCGCTTTACTTAAGCATCATCAGGGTACAAATTAATACTAGTATTAATTTGTACCCTGATGATGCTTAAGTAAAGCGAAACCGGTCGGTTCTTAAATTAATAAATATCGTGGTTTTAAAACAAAAAAGTATTTTATTTTATTAAATATGTCAAACCACAAAGTGATTGCTTTCTACAATAATAGCTAATTTCAGACTTGGGTTCGAACTTTGGAAGCAGTTTTCTCAGGTTCTATGGGACCAAATTGGCTGAAATTTAGGAAAAGTGATAAGAAGCATGGTACAAATCGAAATCAGTCACAAAATCTCCATAAAATTGTATTTTTAGAAAAATTATTATTTTTATGGACGCTTATTTCAGACTTGGGGTCGAAATTTGGAAGCAGTTTTCTCAGGTTCTATGGGACCAAACTGGCTGAAATTTTGTAATAGTGATAAGAATCGCAATCAAAATCGAACTCAGTCACAAAATCTCCATAAAGTCGTATTTTTAGAAAAATTATGATTTTTATGGACGCTTATTTCAGACTTGGGTTCGAACTTTAGAAGCAGTTTTCTCAGGTTCTATGCGACCAAACTGGCTGAAATTTCGAAATAGTCATAAGAATCGCTAACCAAATACAATTCAGTCACAAAATCTCCATAAAATTTTATTTTAAGAAAAATTATTATTTTGATGGACGCTAATTTCAGACTTGGGTTCGAACTTTTGAAGCAGTTTTGTCAGGTTCTATGGACCAAATTGGCTGAAATTTAGGAAAAGTTATTAGAAGCATGGTACAAATCGAAATCAGTCATAAAATCTCCATAAAAATGTATTTTTAGAAAAATTATGATTTTTAGTGACGCAAATTTCAGACTTGGGTTCGAACTTTGCAAGCAGTTTTCTCAGGTTTTAAGGGACCAAACGGGCTGAAATATTGGAATAGTGATAAGAATCGTTATCCAAATCGAACTCAGTCAAAAAATTCTCATAAAGTTGTCTTTTTAGAAAAACCATCTTTTTTATGGAGCCTTATTTCAGCCTTGGGTTCGAACTTTGTAAGCAGTTTTCTCAGGTTGTATGGGACTAAATTGGCTGAAATTAAGGAAAAGTGATAAGAAGCATGGTACAAATCGAAATCAGTTACAAATCTCCATAAAGTTGTATTTTTAGAAAAATTATGATTTTTATGGACGCTAATTTCAGACTTGGGTTCGAAATTTAGAAGCAGTTTTCTCAGGTTCTATGCGACCAAACTGGCTGAAATTTCGAAATAGTCATAAGAATCGCTAACCAAATTGAATTCAGTCACAAAATCTCCATAAAATTTTATTTTAAGAAAAATTATTATTTTGATGGACGCTAATTTCAGACTTGGGTTCGAACTTTTGAAGCAGTTTTCTCAGGTTCTATGGACCAAATTGGCTGAAATTTAGGAAAAGTGATAAGAAGCATGGTACAAATCGAAATCATTCACAAAATCTCCATAAAGTTGTATTTTTAGAAAAATTATGATTTTTAGTGACGCAAATTTCAGACTTGGGTTCGAACTTTGCAAGCAGTTTTCTCAGGTTTTATGGGACCAAACGGGCTGAAATATTGGAATAGTGATAAGAATCGTTATCCAAATCGAACTCAGTCACAAAATCTCCATTAAGTTGTATTTTTAGAAAAACCATCTTTTTTATATTATTACGATACAATTGAAATTTGTCCATTTGGACATTGAAACAATTGAACTTTGTCCATTTGGACATTGATGCAATTGAACTTTGTCCATTTAGACCTTCATTAATTGGAACTTTGTCCATTTGGACATTGATACAATTGAACTTTGTCCATTTGGACATTGATACAATTGAACTTTGTCCATTTGGACATTGATACAATTGAACTTTGTCCATTTGGACATTGATACAATTGAACTTTGTCCATTTGGACATTGATACAATTAAACTTTGTCGATTTGGACACTGATACAATTGAACTTTGTCCATTTGGACATTCATCCATTGGAACTTTGTCCATTTGGACATTGATACAATTGAACTTTGTCCATTTGGACATTGATACAATTGAACTTTGTCCATTTGGACATTGATACAATTGAACTTTGTCCATTTGGACATTGATTTAATTGAACTTTGTCCATTTAGACCTTCATTCATTCGAACTTTGTCCATTTGGACATTGAAACAATTGAACTTTGTCCATTTGGACATTGATACAATTGAACTTTGTCCATTTAGACCTTCATTCATTGGAACTTTGTCCATTTGGACATTGATACAATTGAACTTTGTCCATTTGGACATTGATACAATTGAATTTTGTCCATTTGGACATTCATTCATTGGAACTTTGTCCATTTGGACATTAATACAATTGAATTTTGTCCATTTGGACATTGATACAATTGAACTTTGTCGATTTGGACATTGATACAATTGAATTTTGTCCATTTGGACATTCATTCATTGGAACTTTGTCCATTTGGACATTGATACAATTGAATTTTGTCCAAAATTTGACAAAACTTTGACAAAATTCAATTGTATCAATTTGGACATTGATACAATTGAAATTTGTCCATTTGGACATTGAAACAATTGAACTTTGTCCATTTGGACATTGATGCAATTGAACTTTGTCCATTTAGACCTTCATTAATTGGAACTTTGTCCATTTGGACATTGATACAATTGAACTTTGTCCATTTGGACATTGATACAATTGAACTTTGTCCATTTGGACATTGATACAATTGAACTTTGTCCATTTGGACATTGATACAATTGAACTTTGTCCATTTGGACATTGATACAATTAAACTTTGTCGATTTGGACATTGATACAATTGAACTTTGTCCATTTGGACATTCATCCATTGGAACTTTGTCCATTTGGACATTGATACAATTGAACTTTGTCCATTTGGACATTGATACAATTGAACTTTGTCCATTTGGACATTGATACAATTGAACTTTGTCCATTTGGACATTCATCCATTTGAACTTTATCCATTCGGACATTGATCCATTTGAACTTTGTCCATTTGGACATTGATACAATTGAACTTTGTCCATTTGGACATTGATACAATTGAAATTTGTCCATTTGGACATTGATACAATTGAACCTTGTCCATTTGGACATTGATCCAATTGAACTTTGTCCATTTGGACATTGATACAATTGAACTTTGTCCATTTGGACATTGATACAATTGAATTTTGTCCATTTGGACATTGATACAATTGAACTTTGTCCATTTGGACATTGATTTAATTGAACTTTGTCCATTTGGACATTGATACAATTGAACTTTGTCCATTTGGACATTGATACAATTGAACTTTTTCCATTTGGACATTGATACAATTGAACTTTGTCCATTTGGACATTGATACAATTGAATTTTGTCCATTTGGACATTGATATAATTGAACTTTGTCCATTTGGACATTGATACAATTGAATTTTGTCCATTTGGACATTGATATAATTGAATTTTGTCCATTTGGACATTGATATAATTGAACTTTGTCCATTTGGACATTGAAACAATTGAACTTTGTCCATTTAGACCTTCATTCATTGGAACTTTGTCCATTTGGACATTGATACAATTGAACTTTGTCCATTTGGACATTGATACAATTGAACTTTGTCTATTTGGACATTGATACAATTGAATTTTGTCCATTTGGACATTGATACAATTGAACTTTGTCCATTTGGACATTGATACAATTGAATTTTGTCCATTTGGACATTGATATAATTGAACTTTGTCCATTTGGACATTGATACAATTGAATTTTGTCCTTTGGACATTGATACAATTGAACTTTGTCCATTTGGACATTGATTAAATTGATTTTTGTCCATTTGGACATTGAAACAATTGAAATTTGTCCATTTGGACATTGATACAATTGAATTTTGTCCATTTGGACATTGATATAATTGAACTTTGTCCATTTGGACATTGATTAAATTGATTTTTGTCCATTTGGACATTGATACAATTGAACTTTGTCCATTTGGACATTGATACAATTGAACTTTGTCCATTTGGACATTGATACAATTGAACTTTGTCCATTTAGACCTTCATTCATTGGAACTTTGTCCATTTGGACATTGATACAATTGAACTTTGTCCATTTGGACATTGATACAATTGAACTTTGTCCATTTGGACATTGATACAATTGAATTTTGTCCATTTGGACATTGATACAATTGAACTTTGTCCAGTTGGACATTGATACAATTGAATTTTGTCCATTTGGACATTGATATAATTGAACTTTGTCCATTTGGACATTGATACAATTGAATTTTGTCCATTAAGACCTTCATTCATTGGAACTTTGTCCATTTGGACATTGATACAATTGAACTTTGTCCATTTGGACATTGATACAATTGAATTTTGTCCATTTGGTCATTGATATAATTGAACTTTGTCCATTTGGACATTGATACAATTGAATTTTGTCCATTTGGACATTGATATAATTGAATTTTGTCCATTTGGACATTGATATAATTGAACTTTGTCCATTTGGACATTGAAACAATTGAACTTTGTCCATTTAGACCTTCATTCATTGGAACTTTGTCCATTTGGACATTGATACAATTGAACTTTGTCCATTTGGACATTGATACAATTGAATTTTGTCTATTTGGACATTGATACAATTGAATTTTGTCCATTTGGACATTGATACAATTGAACTTTGTCCATTTGGACATTGATACAATTGAATTTTGTCCATTTGGACATTGATATAATTGAACTTTGTCCATTTGGACATTGATACAATTGAATTTTGTCCTTTGGACATTGATACAATTGAACTTTGTCCATTTGGACATTGATTAAATTGATTTTTGTCCATTTGGACATTGATACAATTGAACTTTGTCCATTTGGACATTGATACAATTGAATTTTGTCCATTTGGACATTGATATAATTGAACTTTGTCCATTTGGACATTGATACAATTGAATTTTGTCCATTTGGACATTGATACAATTGAACTTTGTCCAGTTGGACATTGATACAATTGAATTTTGTCCATTTGGACATTGATATAATTGAACTTTGTCCATTTGGACATTGATACAATTGAATTTTGTCCATTAAGACCTTCATTCATTGGAACTTTGTCCATTTGGACATTGATACAATTGAACTTTGTCCATTTGGACATTGATACAATTGAACTTTGTCCATTTGGACATTGATACAATTGAACTTTGTCCATTTAAACCTTCATTCATTGGAACTTTGTCCATTTGGACATTGATACAATTGAACTTTGTCCATTTGGACATTGATACAATTGAATTTTGTCCATTTGGACATTGATATAATTGAACTTTGTCCATTTGGACATTGATACAATTGAATTTTGTCCATTTGGACATTGATACAATTGAACTTTGTCCAGTTGGACATTGATACAATTGAATTTTGTCCATTTGGACATTGATATAATTGAACTTTGTCCATTTGGACATTGATACAATTGAATTTTGTCCATTAAGACCTTCATTCATTGGAACTTTGTCCATTTGGACATTGATACAATTGAACTTTGTCCATTTGGACATTGATACAATTGAACTTTGTCCATTTGGACATTGATACAATTGAACTTTGTCCATTTAAACCTTCATTCATTGGAACTTTGTCCATTTGGACATTGATACAATTGAACTTTGTCCATTTGGACATTGATACAATTGAATTTTGTCCATTTGGACATTCATTCATTGGAACTTTGACCATTTGGACATTCATTCATTAGAACTTTGTCCATTTGGACATTCATCCATTGAAACTTTGTCCATTTGGACTTTGATCCAATTGAACTTTGTCCATTTGGACATTGATACAATTGAATTTTGTCCATTTGGACATTGATACAATTGAATTTTGTCCATTTGGACATTGATACAATTGAACTTTGTCCATTTGGAGATTGATTTAATTGAACTTTGTCCATTTGGACATTGATACAATTGAACTTTGTCCATTTGGACATTGATACAATTGAACTTTGTCCGTTTGGACATTGATACAATTGAACTTTGTCCATTTAGACCTTCATTCATTGGAACTTTGTCCATTTGGACATTGATACAATTGAACTTTTTCGCGGAATTAATACAGCGGATTGAAGTTAGTCGCCGAAAGAACACATCTGTCTGGCATTCCTATTCTGTTAAGTGAGATTTTCATTTTTCATAAGTTTGGCGGGAACGAAGTGCACGAATTTTCAGTAGGCTGTCCTATCTTATCAAAGCGACAAAAGCGAAGGGAACGAAATTGGTAATTGGCTTGCCTAATAGGGACTTTTTGTGTTAGCAGAGTCGATTATAGTCGACTTTATCCATTCGGACATTGATCCAATTGAACTTTGTCCATTTGGACATTGATACAATTGAACTTTGTCCATTTGGACATTGATACAATTGAACTTTGTCCATTTGGACATTGATACAATTGAACTTTGTCCATTTGGACATTGATACAATTGAACTTTGTCCATTTGGACATTGATACAATTGAACTTTGTCCATTTGGACATTGATGCAATTGAATTTTGTCCATTTGGACATTCATTCATTGGAACTTTGTCCATTTGGACATTGATACAATTGAACTTTGTCCATTTGGACATTGATACAATTGAATTTTGTCCATTTGGACATTGATATAATTGAATTTTGTCCATTTGGACTTTGATATAATTGAACTTTGTCCATTTGGACATTGATACAATTGAACTTTGTCCATTTGGACATTGATACAATTGAACTTTGTCCATTTGGACATTGATACAATTGAACTTTTTCCATTTGGACATTGATACAATTGAACTTTGTCCATTTAGACATTCATTCATTGGAACTTTGTCCATTCGGACATTGATACACTTGAACTTTGTCCATTTGGACATTGATACAATTGAACTTTGTCCATTAAGACCTTCATTCATTGGAACTTTGTCCATTTCGACATTGTAAAATTGAACTTTGTCCATTTGGACATTGATACAATTGAACTTTTTCCATTTGGACATTGATACAATTGAATTTTGTCCATTTGGACATTGATACAATTGAACTTTGTCCATTTGGACATTGATTTAATTGAACTTTGTCCATTTGGACATTGATACAATTGAACTTTGTCCATTTGGACATTGATACAATTGAACTTTGTCCATTTGGACATTGATACAATTGAATTTTGTCCTTTTGGACATTGATACAATTGAACTTTGTCCATTTAGACCTTCATTCATTGGAACTTTGTCCATTTGGACATTGATACAATTGAACTTTTTCCATTTGGACATTGATACAATTGAACTTTGTCCATTTAGACCTTCATTCATTGGAACTTTGTCCATTTGGACATTGATACAATTGAACTTTGTCCATTTAGACATTGATACAATTAAACTTTGTCCATTTGGACATTGATACAATCGAACTTTGTCCATTTGGACATTGATTCAATTGAACTTTGTCCGTTTGGACATTGATACAATTGAATTTTGTCCATTTGGACATTCATTCATTGGAACTTTGTCCATTTGGACATTGATACAATTGAACTTTGTCCATTTGGACATTGAAACATTTGAACTTTGTCCATTTGGACATTGATACAATTGAATTTTGTCCATTTGGACATTGATACAATTGAACTTTGTCCATTTGGACATTGATTTAATTGAACTTTGTCCATTTGGACATTGATACAATTGAACTTTGTACATTTGGACATTGATACAATTGAACTTTGTCCATTTGGACATTGATACAATTGAACTTTGTCCATTTAGACCTTCATTCATTGGAACTTTGTCCATTTGGACATTGATACAATTGAACTTTGTCCATTTGGACATTGATACAATTGAACTTTGTCCATTTGGACATTGATACAATTGATTTTTGTCCATTTAAACCTTCATTCATTGGAACTTTGTCCATTTGGACATTGATTCAATTGAACTTTGTCCATTTGGACATTGATACAATTGAATTTTGTCCATTTGGACATTGATTCAATTGAATTTTGTCCATTTGGACATTGATATAATTGAACTTTGTCCATTTGGACATTGAAACAATTGAACTTTGTCCATTTAGACCTTCATTCATTGGAACTTTGTCCATTTGGACATTGATACAATTGAACTTTGTCCATTTGGACATTGATACAATTGAACTTTGTCTATTTGGACATTGATACAATTGAATTTTGTCCATTTGGACATTGATACAATTGAACTTTGTCCATTTGGACATTGATACAATTGAACTTTGTCCATTTGGACATTGATACAGTTGAACTTTGTCCATTTGGACATTGATACAATTGAACTTTGTCCATTTGGACATTGATACAATTGAATTTTGTACATTTGGACATTGATACAATTGAACTTTGTCCATTTGGACATTGATACAATTGAATTTTGTCCATTTGGACATTGATATAATTGAACTTTGTCCATTCGGACATTGATACAATTGAATTATGTCCATTTAGACCTACATTCATTGGAACTTTGTCCATTTGGACATTGATACAATTGATTTTTGTCCATTTGGACATTGATACAATTGAATTTTGTCCATTTGGACATTGATACAATTGAACTTTTTCCATTTGGACATTGACACAATTGAACTTTGTCCATTTGGACATTGATACAATTGAATTTTGTCCATTTGGACATTGATATAATTGAATTTTGTCCATTTGGACTTTGATATAATTGAACTTTG
Organism: Hesperophylax consimilis; assembly: GCF_061612785.1. Classification (NCBI taxonomy): domain Eukaryota; kingdom Metazoa; phylum Arthropoda; class Insecta; order Trichoptera; family Limnephilidae; genus Hesperophylax; species Hesperophylax consimilis. Next base: position 18,327,053 of record NC_142846.1, read on the forward strand.
TCCATTTGGACATTGATACAATTGAACTTTGTCCATTTAGACCTTCATTCATTGGAACTTTTTCCATTTGGACATTGATACAATTGAACTTTGTCCATTTGGACATTGATACAATTGAACTTTGTCCATTTTGACATTGATGCAATTGAACTTTGTCCATTTGGGCATTGATACAATTGAACTTTGTCCATTTGGACATTGATACAATTGAACTTTGTCCATTTGGACATTGATTTAATTGAACTTTGTCCATTTGGACATTGATTTAATTGAACTTTGTCCATTTGGACATTGATACAATTGAACTTTGTCCATGAAGACCTTCATTCATTGGAACTTTGTCCATTTGTACATTGATACAATTGAATTTTGTCCATTTGGACATTGATACAATTGAACTTTGTCCATTTGGACATTGATACAATTGAATTTTGTCCATTTGGACATTGATACAATTGAACTTTGTCCATTTGGACATTGATACAATTGAATTTTGTCCATTTTGACATTGATATAATTGAACTTTGTCCATTTGGACATTGATACAATTGAATTTTGTCCATTTAGACCTTCATTCATTGGAACTTTGTCCATTTGGACATTGATACAATTGAACTTTGTCCATTTAGACCTTCATTCATTGGAACTTTGTCCATTTGGACATTGATACAATTGAACTTTGTCCATTTGGACATTGATACAATTGAACTTTGTCCATTTGATTCATCTTATCGTTTAATAAGAAAGTCATGGTCAATCGTGTCAAATGCAGCACTCATGTCCAAGACTGAAAGAAGTGCCAGTTTACCCGACTCAATGGCAGTAGTTATGTCCGACAAAACACGTAGTAACCCGGTTTCTGTGAAGTGGAACCGTCTATATGCAGATTGGTATTTAGTTAATAATTCATTTGAATTTAAGTGACATATGACCTGTGAGGCAGCGATTTTTTCTAATATTTTTGATATAAAAGGCAGATTTGAAACGGGTCGGTAATTTGAAAGATCTTCAGCGTCCAGTTGTGGTTTTTTTAATAATGGAGTTACAATTAGCTGATTTAAGGGATTTTGGAAAGTCACCTGTGCTAAGTGACTTATTGAAAAGATGAACTTAAAAGGGAGCAATTTCATTGCAACACTTTTTCAGTAGCCACGTTGGAATAGGGTCGAGCGAACACTGCTTGTTCGGTGAAGTAAGAATTAATTTCCTTACTTCTTCTAGGGATGTAGGTTTGAAGGCAGAAAGGTTTTCTCTATTGCATTTAGTAAAATACGGTGGTGGAGCGTAGGTTGTTAGGGCTCGTATTGACTCAATTTTGTCAAGGAAAAACTTGGAGAAGATTTCCGGAGCTATGTCGATTGTATTTGGTGCATGGACTGCAATGACTGTCTTAACCGAGTTCCAAAGACTACGTGGATTTTGACGCTCTGAAGTGATCCTATTTGTCCAATATTCAGACCTTTTTGAACGGATTAAGATCATGTACTCTTTTTGAGCCTGTATCCAATCGTTCCGTGATGTAACTCCCGAGTGTCTGTAGGACCTCTCCAATTTACGCATCAATCTCTTCTGGCTCCGACATTCTTCGTCAAACCAGGCATCAGATTTTCGTAGACGCCGAGTTTTTGTAGAAATTGGAGCATATGTATTTAAAAGGGTTGAAAGGATGGTGTTATTAATCTGCTGCTAGTTTGGTTGGCGACTCTGTTTCCCATGCGCCATGTGTACAGAGCGGAGAAGCTGACAGGAAGTCGTCAAAGTTAAAACCGCGCCATGCTCTTGATGTGATAGTAACGTAAGGAATTTTCGGTGGGTTAAAATCGATTTCTGCGCGAATAAGTCGATGGTCTGATAGATCTACATCCACACTATCCGCTACCAGAAACGGACCGCTTGACTTTGAGATAAAAATGTCCAAAGTTCCGCCAGCATCGTGAGTTGGGGAATTAACCCATTGACGGCATCCGAAGCAGTCAGGGTCCAAATAGACACTTTCACTATTAAGTCTGAGTAGTGTGGCCCGGTCATATCCGACATTGTTTACATCATAGCCCAAAGGATACCCTCATAAATCACTTACACGCACTTGAAACTGTTCACTAGTCTATCACCGTGCACATGTGGTAAGCATTTAAAACCGACGACCGATGTTTTGCCTTTCACTGTGCACTTTTTGGATAACGTGGCAGATTTGAACTAAAAATATGTAAAACTTTATATTAAAACTTGAATTAAGCCCGAAGGGGCTACAGAAAAAGTATTTTACTTTTATACACGTAAACTAAAACTTAATTCGGTTATTTTATGCTAAATTTACACCTGGAAAATTGAGGACTTCCCAGGATTTCAAAAATAAACTCGGAGCGCTTCCAAAAAGCAGCCGGCAGCCTCGAAGAGCGCCCGAGAACCCTTGAAATCTTAAAGTCACAGCCAGGCGCACTTTGGCAGGTATTGACATTCTCCAGTTTGTGTCTTCTGTAGCTGTCTCCAGTTGCCAGAAATCTTAAAGTCACAGCCAGGCGCACTTTGGCAGGTATTGACATTCTCCAGTTTGTGTCTTCTTTTGAAATGGAAGGTCCTATTTTGTTTAATAAATATTCGAAATCAGTGAATGACATTCGACAGAAGTTTCAACAGAATTCTCCAAAGGGTTCTGCTAGCAGTTCTGAAAAGTTTTGCTCCATGGTTTCCCTGTAAATATTTTAACAGATTTTTTAGTTCCGAGGCAAATAACACTGACCCATTAAACAACAATTTTGGGAGGTATTCTGTTATGAAAATAATTACTTTGATTTTATAAATAATTATTTTCGTAAGTAAAGTTAGTAATGTTTCATATTACCCCGGGTAGATTGCAGTCAGTTAATGGTAATTGACTGGCTATTAACAGTTGCACTTTTTCTCCGGGAATAGTTTAAGATTTGAACTCCAGAGGGTTATTGGTCGTTCGGGTCACTTTTTGGGAACGCGCCGACAGGGCACGGCACGTTACCGACTGGTCACCAAAATGTGGATTTTTATTAATAAAGTGATACGGATCGGTGTGCTAATTAAAGTATCATGTGATCGTTAAGTTTACAGCCGGTCGAGGAGCGACCGCGCTGATTTAATTGTTTTATCGGGAAATTCAGGTTCAGAATTCCGGTTATAATGGCGGGCGGTGATACCGTCTTTGTAACATTCATATCCGCGGGATATTTAAGTCATCCGACCATGTTCGAGCTACACAGCGGAGGAATAAACGTCACATCGCATTACCGTATCTTTGTTTCCGCTTATTTGTAGAATTTGGGGATTCCACCGACCTCATGTCGAGGGTCCACGCGCACACCAGCCAGAGGGAGGAAAGAGCTACAAGACCAGACGCTGATGTCATGAGGAGGGAGATGGAGGGCTCCTCAGGCCCGGGGAGTCTCCATCCCGTTTTCCAGGAACCCGAATCGTCGCATCGAGTGATCTTAGGTACTAGATAGATAGCTCAGGTGTAGAATTGGTCCACAGGTATGTGTTTAAACCCAGGTATATTAATTAATAAATCTTTAATATCAATCCACTTCTATTTTCTTTATTATGATTCCAAAGCTCTAAGTAATGTAAAAAACAGTGCCCATCCCTGATGATGATGATTCTCAGACTCTACCACACTGTTCAGCATACTTTGTCTTCACTGGCATAGTTTGGCGTCCAAGTTTCCATCAAAGGAAATGAAGCTGTTCACTGTGCAAATTTATTGCATCTATGTACCATATCTTATATTATTACCTCCAACGGGTATATTACCTACCCCACAATAGTAGAGGATTGCATAACAACTTTTCCACCATAGCAATTCTTCACAGACCTCAAACCCCCATAAAGTCTTTTGGGAAAATATGTCTCCCAGACTGACAGTCTCATAAAAGTTATGTTATCTCATTTTGTATTACAGTGAGAAATATGTTTAGAACAGCGTAAGAAAGAGAATACATCTTTATGTATATTTACACACTAACTTCAAATAATATTTACTGGGTTAGCTGTAAGAAATAGGATGTATTTTGTGTTTATTTTGAATTATTTTAGTTTAAAAAAAGCCCTTTCAGTTTATATAATTTTTATATAGACTTTTAGAATCTATATATAAATGAAATTTATCATAGACTCTGTCACGTCTGAAGTCCCGTCTGATGTCCCGTCTGATGAGCATGGACCCTTATCAATCCCCAGGGCTATGATGGGGCTAAGGCAAAGAGACATAATTTGTAAAAGCATTGAAGAACCTTGATCATGTTTGAAGGTGTTTGGAGAATCCGCCAGCGGTGAGCAGATTGCGTCGGGTAGAGATTCGTGGGATAGAGTGCGAAAGAGTGCGCGAGGCCATCCTCAATCATTCAGCATCCATTGAACGTTTAAAGGGACAATGATGATTCATCTTTGCGTCACCTCAACAGCATGCTTGGCAATCCAGTGCAGTCTCCAAGGAATTACCCCTCAAAACCACTCACAAATAAAACCCTGTTTTATTTCAAACAACCGATTGTATATTTTCATCTCTTCAAGCCACAACACTCGAACAAGCACAGGCCGATCTCACACAGGAGTCGAAACGTTTGTTTTATATTTTGTAAATTTAAACGGAAAGTCTCCGAAGGATCAGTTCAAGGTATCCGCGCGATCTTTTTCATTATTTTTCAATATCCCTTCTTTCTCGCCAAACGCCACGCGCACCGCGGAATCGTCGTCTCGCGTCTTGTTCCCGTATTGTCCCGATCTATCTCTACCCGCGTTATTTTTGCTCGCCCGTCCAACCGATCGCAGGGCAGCCACCCGAAAAAACTCTCAACAAAACAATAATCAGGCACTACCCTGGCAATCCAAACTTGCACAATTCTTTGACGTTACAATTCCCCGCAACCCCCGGAAATTTTACGCCGCGAAATGAAGTAAAATTACCTTAAAACAAAAAAAAACCCACGCGAATACCTTTCTTTCCCGCACATGTACATAAAAGACAAAGCTAGTAGAAATAAATAAGTTTTTACAGAAAACCATAAAACTAAACAAGTTATAAACCAAGAAAACGAAAAGAGAAAACCAATTCGCAGATTGGTGTTGCACAACCGTTATTATTATCAATATTTACATGAGGATTGTACCTTCACTTTTATATCTCTAATATGAGATTCGCAAACACTTACTCACTTATCGAGAGACAATCTCTCTGAGACACCAGTGAGTATGGAGAACTCAAGCTCCCACTTTATTCTTTGAAGAAGAAAATAAAAACACATATATATTTTCAACAGAAAATAAATAAAATAACTACCTAAACTCTCTTTCTCTGCCTATGTTTATATTTTGGCTCGTGTTATACTTACCTTTATAACGGCCAATAAATGTGTATAGTGTAGGTTGTGATAAAGTGAGAAGATGTAGTTGATAATTTAAGTTTATTGAAGACACGTTACACTATAACACGATTTGAATATCAGAAGGATTTAGTAGGAATCAAGAAATGTCGACTGCCAAAGTAGACCGGAGAAACAAGAATGTTTGGTCGGTAATGAATTGGCAGCGAGCTCTGTTTTGGGTTGCCAACCGTGAAACAGTGTTCTAGACCCCACATACCTTCCCCCCAGTGTTAACGATACAAAAAAGAAAAAATTAGGGGTTCTAAAAAAATATATCACAAAAATTGCATGACGTCGGTTACATAATATACACAAATTCAATATGTGACGTCATCGCAAAATACATAAGCCTATGCGTTCAGAAAGATATGTCTTAAATGGTAAGATTACTTTGTGACTAATACATTTATATGTTTGTGAACGCATTGGCATGAACAAATTCCTACATAACTAATAATAACATTATTTGAGAGTTAAATCCTTTTAAAATATGTTGATATAATTACATGTTCGGAGCATGTACTGCATCTACGAACTGTATGTTTTTATTGGAGCATTAACTGCGTCGACAAATTTTCTATTTATAATTGGAGCATTTACTGCATCGACAAAATTTATTATTGGAGCATTTACTGCATCGACAAAATTTATTATTGGAGCATTTACTGCATCGACAAAATTTTATATTTATAATTGGAGCATTTACTGCATCGACAATTGTATGTTTTGTATTTATTTTCAAAACCAAAAGTTGCAAACAGAGTGCATTTAAGACTTTAATGTTTGAAAACAATAAATGGGATTACAACATTTGACACAAGTGGTTATTATTTAACTTATCTAAACCTTTTTATATGGTAATGCATCTACGAACAGTGTTGTCGGAGCATGTTATGAGGTTACGCATAAGTTAATTTTAAAATAAAAAGTAGGAATCTATTTCCATTTGTATATATTTTTAATAATGCATCTACAAACAGTGTTCGGAGCATGAGTTGTCAATTATTGAGTTATTTTAAAGTTAATTATTCTAAATATTATTTATTACATATTTAAATAACTACAAATTTGTCTTATAATATAGGAACATGATATCAATATATAAAGTATGAACAGAAGTGTTACTTCAATCTTTGAACAAAAGGAAACGACGATTAATGTCTCTATATTATAAAATTATTTATATCCGTGTTATGGAAAAAAAGAAAAAATACTTAAATGTTTTTGTAAAAGTACATATAGCAATAGCATGGCTGTGAGTACATAACTCTAAATGTTTATCTACAATATTTATTTACAAGATAATTAATATTATTAGAAAACAACTGTCATATGTTCGTAGAATGTGTTTGTATAGATAATATTATCAAATGGCTATGTTTTCTTACGAACAAATGACAATGGTTCAATTCTGTAAAAAATAATACATATAGGTCTCAACGACATGTTACATCAGATGCGTGATCAGTACATTTGATGTAGCATGGTTAAAAGCATTTATATTTATAACAGAGTCATCACATATAGTGGTAAGTTATTTCTAAACAAGATTTATACAGAAGTTGTCGCATATAGCGAAATGGAAAATTATCCTAGAAAATATATGTATATGAGTTTGCACTATAATATGGTAAGTTAAAAGTTAGCTAGGTAACTTTGTGCGATTACATGATATCACTTCATGGTTATAAAGGATGAAAGTATTCATCGTAATAAGGTTTTTTATAAAATGATAAAAAACGTAGTAATTTGCAAAGTAATTATAATAAGAAAGGTCAGGTTTTCATCAAGAACTTGAACGCTTAAATATTATGTATGTAACATTAATTTAGAGAATATAATTGTAGATATGTGGAATTCAATCTTTAAATGGATAGCAAGAGTAGATTCTTAATCAATGTTTCTGTCATGAGTTACAGAAAATTTATGTGTTAGAAAAGTTGTGTCTTTTATGCATTAGTATGTACTGTATCTTATTTGGAAAGAGGACTTGACGACCTGATCTTGTTGTTGTCTTTGATTCAGGTGGGTCTGGAACAGATGTGTGATTATCGCAAGGAAGTCTTCCATTAGTTAGTTCGGCTGGCGAACATTTCGATTCCTCACGAACAGTAGATCTCAGGCTGGTAATATAAGTGGGAGGGTTTCCATCCAGTTTCGCTCACCACTTGCCATGAAAGATGCTTTTAAACTGGTTATTGCTTGTGGGTGATAACCGGTAGTCGTGCTGAGAGATGATGTGACAGATATAGAATTCTCCGGGTGCGCGCGATGGTTTGCTTTGCGGCTTGTTGGTCAAGCGCGGGTCAGTGTGTCGACGCCGGGCGCTGGTGACCGGACTCGATGATGATCAGGCACTGGGGAAGAACGTGGTTCTTCAAGTACTCCAGTGCTGACGGAAAGGCCGAAGGTACGGTGGACCTTGCAGGCGATTGAGCGGGAGGTGTTTGGACCAGTGAGGATTTTGCGTGTCCTCGTGGTGGTCGCGATGTATGGATGAAGCGCTGGTCAGATTGCTGGAACCAGGGCGTTCAGATCCGATGTAGGCTGGCCAGGGATGATTCCCGGGACCTGGGCGCTACAATGATGTCCCGATGGAGTCCATGAGCAGAGCCGGGAATATCGTCCTTCGCGCGGTGAAGATGCGCGGTTTATTACTTGTGTTTCTCTCTAATTGTAGACGGCTGATTGATGACTGGTTTGATTTGTTTCATTTGAAGGGGAAGCTTTAGTATTTGTAGGTAAAATACATGATGTACATCTGCTTCCGAATGTCCTGTGTGTTGGTCTTCCATCTTGTTCAATTTATCTTGAGAAATTGTTACAGGTTCTTGAAACGATGAAGGTATGTTTGTTTCTTCCGATGAGGTCATTTCCAATAATATTTTACGTAATACGTTATGCAAGACATAGAAAATCAAAAAAACTAGAGAATAATGTATAAGAATCTATTCCATCTACCGGATATCTTAGCAAGTTAATAGCGAGTTCGTGTTTGTATTGTATTTTAGTGAAGACGCAAACCGCGTCACGTAAGCTATTGTGATATACCACTATGGCGCTATTCACCCAATTTGGCGCTATTATAATATGGTACAATAATAATTTAAATTTGTTATTACAAAATAGTATGAAAATGATATGAATTTGGTAATATAGTTTATAATATGAATTTGATAGTACAAAATACTGCGATGTTAAATTACCTCAAAGTAAGGTTTGGCAATTATTGGACAATAACCTTATAATTACTACAATAATGTGCATTTAAAACATAATTATGTAGGTATGCTGAACAATTCGTTGTTGTGTGATATGGCAATAAGAAATTTGGTAATATAGGTTACTTGTTTGAGATATGTGGGTAGGTTTGCTGTTCAACTGCAGATTTGTGCACGTGGATTGTTGCGTCATCGTCATTGCCTGGGAAATAGATGCTTCCGTTGTGGGTTGTATGATGCCATGATTGACCACGTTCTTGACAGCTTGTATTGAGGGTGGTTCTCACTGAAATTAATTTTAACACGCACTTAATTCTCATAAAAATAGTAAAACATTTGCTTTAGGGATTGATTGACAAATAGGGTATTGATGGGAAATATACCACGTATATATTTCCTTAAATTACCGGGACATTTACTAGCATTTATATTAAAAAATTGATTTGTAAGAGAGATATTAATTGGATTTTACTTACTGATCTTGCCCGGGATTCTCGTCTCTCCTTTCTGGTCCTTGACAGTCGAAATGTTGTAAAATTATTTTAAAATACTAAAGTCGGTAGTCGGTATATTATTCAGAGTCGAAGGGTCACCAATTTGGCTCGTCGGGGTTACCAATTTGGCTCGTCGGGGTCACCAATTTGGCTCGTGTTATACTTACCTTTATAACGACCAATAAATGTGTATAGTGTAGGTTGTGATAAAGTGAAAAGATGTAGTTGATAATTTAAGTTTATTGAAGACACGTTACACTATAACACGATTTGAATATCAGAAGGATTTAGTAGGAATCAAGAAATGTCGACTGCCAAAGTAGACCGGAGAAACAAGAATGTTTGGTCGGTAATGAATTGGCAGCGAGCTCTGTTTTGGGTTGCCAACCGTGAAACAGTGTTTCCGTATTAAAATATTATTTTAGGCTGGCTGACGGTTCTTGACCCCACAATATAAAATAAATTTACCATTCTAAGATAAAAACTTGAAACAATAGAACTTAACAAAATAAAAAAATAAAATCTACTAAATCTCTAAGAGATCTTCACAAAATCAAATACAAAATTGATGTAAAAAAAAAATGTTCAGAGCAGGGTTTACATAACGTAATGCCAAGAATTTTAGATGAGGTTTTACAATCAGAAGATAAACCTGTCTATCGTGGTTGAATCAGGGTTTACATATTTTAAAAAATACCTATTCCTCAAAAATTTAGCTCAGGTTTTATGAAAACACAAATAAATACTTGTCTATCGAAAGTTGGTTAGATTAGGATTACTTTTTCAAAATACCTAGCATATTCTCTTCGAATGAACATTGCTTGCTCAAGAAATATGACTATGGAAGTAACCTAGATGGCATTCTAACAAAAAATTCACTTACCACGTAAGCAAAGAGTCGAAATTTCTTGGACAAACAAAATATAATTGGTGTTCAACTATGTGCTTTAGATAATTGACACAGGTTACGAGGTGTACGAGCACAATTCAAGAGATCGACACTTGTAGTACAAAAATTACAGCATAACACTGGTACTAGCAATGAGATACTTATGCATATATTACTTATAACTAACCAAATTGTACTTATGACTAACAAAACTGTACAAAGACACACTCTTACGTAGCAGAGGTAAAGTGATAATATCCAGACGGAATTATTTAATAGGTAAGCACGCCAAGCAGTATGTACTTCCCTTTGTTTGAAACAACACAATTGAGAATTTCCTTAAGAAACTAAGACTTAAAAATATATATATTAAACTAAATATATTTAACCATAAAACTAGTACATTGAACAACTAAAATAGAAATTATATAATCTTGTGTATGAAAAATTGCTCAATTCTTTCACACACAAAAAAAAATAAGAATCCTTCTTTCCAAGTCCCCTGGAGACTCTTTGGATACTAATAAAACTTCGATACTTGACAAAAGTATAAGAAAACTCCAATGAACTTGTGAAAGAAGGGTTCAGACCAAAGGATAATGACAACCAAACTTATAACCATTATGTTGACGGAACGTACCAATGTGTGTGTGTGCGCGTGTGTGTGCGCGTGTGTGTGCGCGTGTGCGTCGCACTAATAAGCTCACAACAGTAAGAAGACGAATCGTCTCATTTAAAATGAAAATTACTCAAAACGTAAATAAGAATAAATCTCAGTAAAGTTTAAGTGATAATAAAGAATTAAGATCTAAACTAAATTAATGGGCGCCACTGATCACACGGATCAGAGGAAACGACATTCATTACAAACGACGTCTCCTAAAAAAAATTCATTAGAATTTGAGAAAAAAAAAAAAAAATATATATATAAATATATATATGTAGAATAATGTTCTCGGTTTACCCGCGTAAAGTAGTCCTTAAAAGGACTTTTTAATTTCTGACGTTTCATACATAAGAATTCAGACATAAGAATTGATAAGCACCCACTTGTATCTTGACTTCTGGACCGAACAGACACGCGAAAGCGTTCAGTTTGAGACGAAATTCAGGACATAAGGCCTCTGAAGATGGACAGTGAGATCTGGTCGAAACGTCAGAAATTAAAAAGTCCTTTTAAGGACTACTTTACGCGGGTAAACCGAGAACATTATTCTACATATATATATATATATATATATATATATATATATGAGATAGTAAGAATGAGGAAATTTTGTGAAATTCTAGTCACAACCTCTTGAGGGTACCAAGCCTCAAAAGCAAGTCACTAGAAAAACACTGACGAAACAAACGGAATAGTATGCAGGGTTGGTAGTCCCGCACACCATCACGTTGATTTCATCTACTTATAAAGTGTAAAAAAAATATATATTTAATCAATCCGAACAATATCCTTTACATGAAAATTTCCTACAATTTTACCGTTCATATCAGCTAGTGTAGAACCAAATTAGAGACTTTAGCTTTAACAACATTGCGAACGAATCTAGGGGCCAATTTGTGAGAGAAATAATTCGGTCCACTGGATTGAACGAAATTCTTCCTCCAAACTACGTCGCCTACTTCATAATTAACCGTCTTACGGCGCAAATTGTAGTGTTGGGCATTTTTCTTAAAAGCTTGTAGCAAAGCGTTAGAAACTTGTTCATAAATAGGAACCAAGTCTTCCAACTTTTTAGCAAATTCGTTCCTAGATTGCTGCAACGTAGTGTCTACGACACCAGAAGATAAGTTATTTTTATGAAAGTTACCATCAATGATCTGTTCCCTACCATGCATAAGGAAGAAGGGCGTGAAACCTGTTGCAAAATTAATCATATTATTGAGAGCTGATTGAATTTGAGGCAGATATCTGGACCAATTACGCTGGTCAGATTCGGTTAAAATAGACAAAGCAGTTCCAATAGTTTGGTTAAAGCGTTCCACAACATTATTTTGGGGGGTGTAATAGGCATTATAAAAAGGCGGAGGTACATTATACTCTGCTAACAATTGTTTAAAGTCTTTTGAAATAAATTGTTTCCCGTTGTCGCAGACGCATGTTTGCGGCACTCCGTGCATAAGGAATATGTATTGTTCAATGTTTTTAACAATGCTTTTAGTAGTTGCATTTCTAAGTGGAAAAATCCAGGTATATTTAGAAAAAACATCAACAACCGTCAAAATGTACATGAATCCTGCATAGCTACGCGAAAGAGGACCGACAAGGTCAATAGACAGCATTTGCATAGGTCTTGTGACTATTTTCGGGTTGGTAGAAATGCCTGCCGGCGGAGCAGTATTAATTTTATGTGCCTTACACGTTTTACATCTATTAACAAAAATTTTGACGTCATTATACAACCCTGGCCAAAAATAATGAAGTTGAACCTTTTTGTAAGTTCTAAAAACTCCTGGATGACAGGAAATATCCGACTCATGTTCTTTAGAGCGAACAGCGCTACGGTCCTCGAAAGGAACAACAAGCTTCCAAGCTGTGTCCTCCTGCAGATCGAAACGAGACACTGTGACGAAACAGTTTATTTTCTTTAATGTGAAAATTGTTAAAACGTTGTGGATTTGATTTACAATTAGAAAATAAGGAAGTATACCAAGTATCTGTACTCATGGGAACGGAGTCAATAGTAGAGATCAAGGAAACGTCTTTACGTGAAAGAACGTCCGGAACCGTATTTAATTTACCCTTCCTGTGTATAACGTCAAAAGAATACTGTGACAAACGAGTAGACCAGCGAGCAAGTCTACCTGTTGGATTAGATAGTGATACTAACCATTGTAAACTAGAATGGTCAGTTACCACAGTGAAATGGGCGCCTTCTATGTAGGGCCTGAAGTGGTTGACCGAATCCAACACTGCTAACAGACCTTTATTGAAAAGTGAAAAAAAATTAGTTAAGGTTTATGTTAGTTTTTTTCATCGCTTGACTTTATATCACTCAAGGTGTGTTGAGTTGTAAATGATAATATTATTATATAGGTATAATAATATTAAATATATGTAATTATAATAATAAAATTTAGAAAACGAATTATTATTATTTTTATTATTTATTTTTGGAAAACGAATTTTATAAAATATATTATGATAAAATTTTTAGAAAACGAATTTTATAAAATATATTATGATAAAACTATACTAACAGACCGAGCGATTAGTCATAATAGACCCGATATAGTTTTACATGACAAAATTAAAAAAATAACTTATATCATTGATGTCGCTATACCAAATTGGAAGCTTATGGCTAGAGATGGCAAAATTTAGCATTAATTTTCAGATTTTTTAGCATTAACAATTGGAAATTTAGCGTTTTATAGCATTTGTAGGCATAATTTAGCGTTTTGTAGCAAAATAGAAAAAAATGTATTTCCTGAATGTTTTTAGCGCATATTTTAAGTATTTTTGGTAAAATATATGTTTAACCTTCATTTGCAAGTATTTCCATGTGAAAGATTATAAATAATTAATTTTTATATTTAATTAATAAGGAAGGAAACTCTAAGTACGGGTCAAACACAAACGTAATTAAATAAATTGATTTAAATGATGGCCAAGAACACCCTAGAAGGGTGAAAGCCAGAAATAATGGAAAAAAAAAAAAAAAAAAAACTGTTGTAGTAATTTATTTTTCTTTAGCCAACATTTCGGACAGCATTACAGTGTCCATCAACAAGGCAGATGCAACATCTGTGAGGTAGCGCAACACGGCTTAATACCCCAAAAATAAATCGCCATTATACTTTTGGCACACTGAGAGGGATATATTCATATGTCTGTCACTTCTGGATAGATTCCTACCCAAACCTTATAACTTTTACCTTCCCAGAAATTCCTTTACTTAAAAAAGACCCTCCACACAGCACCCAAAAGATGACATAGGCTCTCAGAGAAATCATTTTCCTCAGAGCATCCTGTGTGGAGTTAATGTAAAAAAACGACACTTTCTATAATCAAAAATTCGTACGAATTTTCTTTTACCGCAGTACTTTCATTGATACAAAAAAACAGCTAAAATTGAAATTCGAGAAAATTTAGCTCCCAATAAACTATAATAAAACCAAAATCATTCAAAATGTGTCTACGACACGTATTTTCTTATTTCCGTCATACGTTTAACGTGATTTATTCTTTCAAATAACTGCATAATACAGTTGTATAAATCCAAAGTGCCATTTTGAGAAATTGAAGTACAAACGCTTCGTGGGATGAAATATGACTTGTCCGCTTGCCATCTTTTGTCCAAATTGCCGGAAAATATAACTTCAAAAGGTTTAACATTATTGGAAAAACGGTCCAATTTGTTGCGGAATGTGAATATGATGCCGCAATATCATCGCTAGGCAAGCTTCGAAAAACTTGCTTTAAAACATGGCAATGTGAGTCAAATTAACTATTACCTAACGCGTTTTTCCGTCCGTAATTTTGGCTTAACGCAATTATTTCTTTATGTCAGCTGTCATGCTCAAGTGACAAGTTTATCAGGATTTATGAAGGATAATGAAAACTGATGATGAGATGAGGCGCCATATTGCTGGTTCCATATTTTTCTGTTACCAAATAAAAATAAACAAGAGTATTAAATCTCAGGCAAAACCAGGTATTTACTATTTGTAGTAAAATCGCCCGTGAGATGATTTTTCACATAAATGGCGCCTTACATAAGGCCTTATTATAAGGCAATATCAAGCTGTCTTCTGAAGGCAAAACAGCTGTCACACGTAAAAAAAGTATCATGTTATTTATTTTATAATGTTTTTATAAACAAATTATAGTATTATTGTAAATATGAAAGAAAAACATAAAATTATTAGAGAGTTATACAAATTAAACTTGATTACAATATTTTTTACATTTCAGAGTTATCCAGTAATGTCGGCCTCACTGGGTGGCTTACCCATGCTGAGGCCATCATTTAAAAATAAATATATGAAATTAAAAAAAGGATTAAAGAACAATAAAGGAAATATGCACTAAAAAAGTTTTATAACTTAAAATAATAAAAACACACAATACCATTACAATACAGATTTTATTATATGCAACCATACCTCATAATGTTTTCCGATTTTATGAATATTTCTTATCATCAACTTAGTTTTGTTGTATTTTTTTCATCTCAGTTTTATTTTATTATTTCATATTATCTTTTTATTGATTTTTAAAATGGGGGACTCAGCCTGGGCAAACTGCCCTGAGGCCCTCATGATAACAAAATGTTTGAAAATGAGTATTAGGGTAAGTCCGGGGGAGTTGGCCATACGGAAGAAATGGCCCGGAGACGAAATCATGTAAGGAAGTGTCTTGTAACCACTCATTTGTGAAGTGATATGTTGACGTGTTTCCATCCTAAATATTGGTAGCGTCGTCATTGTGTTTGGCTCAGATTATTGAGGTGGCCATCTAACAATCGGGTGAGAAAGCCATCTTTTGAAGAGTGTGATGGCCATATGAATATATGTATTATGTTCTTTTTACAATTACATAAGGTTGGTTTGTTCTTTTTTCCTATGCCTAATAGGAAAAAAGATAATATAATACAAGCGCATGTGCATGGGACTTCGTGGAAACTGGACGGAGGAGTTACGATGTGCAATACATACGGAGAGAACTGCTACAAAACGGCAAAGACCGAAGACTGGAAATGTGTGCTCCAATTGGTTGCATGAACACTGCACAGAATTTTCTGTCAAGTGCTATCTTTGCGGCCGCATGGACTTGACGTTAAAAAAATTATTAAACCAAAGGAAAGAAAAATAAAAATTAGATCGTTCTTTTTTTTATAATTTTTTTTTACCCTTTATCTCTTAGCATAATTGTACAACTTATTATGTTTTGTTTTGTTTTTTTAAATTATGTATTTAAAAAAACTATGGCCAAATCTCCCGGCATTTGAATTTTTTTTATTTATTTGATCCGTCACAAGAGTGCCCTGACTGTACAGTGTGGACAGAAGAGATATGTCGCCACCAGGTTTGGCAGCGTTGCGAAAAAAATATGCGTAATATCGACATTATATCATCTTAATATGCGGACGTGATCACACCTGTCATCTGTACTGTACCGGTAAATATTCTTCTAGTAAGATGTTCACAAAATATATCTAAATACCCATGTAGGTATTCATTTCACGTAATTTATTCACACGCTTACCTCACACTCGTCAACATCGCAATGAAACAAATTCATTTACTTTAATATTTCAGTAATTTTGGTAAGCAGTGCGGAATTTTTTACCCTAAGACTTTGCGAAAAGAAAATATATTAATAATGTCTGCCTTAATAATATTTCCAAAAGTTTTAATGGCTCTGTTTTTGAAATCATTTCTAGGGCACTGTGCAAATATTATATTACTTCAGAGGCTCTATCTTATTACGTATGAATAAAAACATAGACATACTTACCTGGCAGACCACTGCTGAACACGTTATAAGATAATTTTTTTGGGGAATTTAGTTTTTGCACCCACAAAAGGATAGTTTAACAACAACAAAAAAACAGCGGACATTGCTTACGTTCCCATAATCATAATTTTCTATCTATTAATATGAATAATGGATAGTGTGACAAAAATCACGTTATCATCTCCTCCGGCATCTAGCTCAGAATAATACTTAAATATATTGCATTTTTATATTTACCTCTTCAGTCGTATACTCGGCCTTCTCACCAATTCGGGTTGCTTGGGCGGGGACTAGGGAGGTGAATTTAATTAATAACATCTATTAATTATGTATGAGTCTCTATTATAATTGGGTTTATCAAGTGTTAATACTAAATCTAAATTATACTTAGATCTACTTACATCTATAACTTAACTAGTTGTCATATGGTCCAAGTTGCTTCTTCACTATTCACATCGTCATTGTTCACTGTAACTACCGTTGTCGCTGAGTTGGTTCTGTGCGTTGGCCTTAGTAAGGCCGAAGTCCTAGGTGGCAGCTTCTGTAGTTCTGCAGCTCAGGCCCTCCCGGCCGCGTCTGATCACCGCACTTTCTTCGCCTCCCGCCCAACATTACGTCGCCGGGCGGAGGATAACACTTGATAATCACTTCCTCTATCTCGACTGCAACTTCTTCATCCGCCGCCCAGCATCACACCGCTGGGCGGGGAGCGCGTACTTCACCACCACTCCTGTCTCGGTCTCCTCTCTCTCCCGCCTCGATCTTGACTGTCCTTCTTTCTTGAGCTCGTAGGACCTATCGCCCTACCCCGCACTTCTCACTTCTTTCTTTACAACCCCCGTCTGTCAACACTTTCTTTGTCTTTGGGCGCACACTGCGGGACATACGCAGTTTAACGTTCAAATTTATTTGTGACGAAATTTGATTCGTCACAATACCCCCTTCGTTACAAAAGAAAATTATGATTTCCTACAATCATAATTTTCTATTTCTCTTTTCCCATATGACAACCTTCTTAACTCTAAACATGGTTAATCTTGAATTATAAACAATGCAATATTCTAAATTTAACATTTCTTATCATTACTTATCCTCATCATTTTTTTCTTTTTCATCATATCTCATTTTCAACGACAATCCTTTTCGCTACACGCTCTTTCAAACCCACAACAAAACTCAAGTCAAAACATTTAGCCTATCAATATAAAATAACATGAAAACAATAAAAGTGACAATAAAACACATTAAAATCAACGATGAATACTAACACCTCGACTAACATAAACACCTTTTATTTTAACCAAGCGATCTAATCCTCTCCAGACACTTGAAGATATGAACCTTTTCAATTTTTGTTTACAAATTTCTTCCCAAGCATGTGACCAAAAACTAATGACAAGATTTTAAATGACAACATGAAATGACAACATTATTAATGACAATATTATTAATGACAACATAAAATTTTCAAAGAATCAGGATAGGGAAGGAGTTGGGAATTCATACCTACCACTTCAGTTTAATCTCCCCTCAGTTCTGCTGGCATGTCTGAAGTATAATAAAATTCTATACTTACTTACGCATAACTCATTATCACTAAAAGTTGATCACTTAAATATAAACCTTAGTTGTACTTTGCAAAAGAGGCCGTTACTAATCTTTATTCACTCCTCATTTACCTTAATCTATTAACGCCTACATCTTCGATAACAAAAACAAGAAATCTGGTGTACATACATAGTACATCTGAAATGAAATGAATGATAAAAAACTAAACAATATATGGTAACAGAGTTGTAGTGTATCTCCCGACGTGATACACAATGGAAATTGAGCGCCAGATAGTTTCTATTACACGGAGAAACCACCAAAACCGGATACTCTGTCTCTCATTCAACCGCTTTTAAGATGCAACCTCAACATGTCACATTTTATCATCCCTGCTGGCCAATGCTTCAATGCATCATCCCATTTTATTTAAATTTTTCGCACTTTTACATAATTGACGGTCTTTTATCACGCGCGCAGAATTCTTTTCAGATATGGAGACGATTAGGTACACACATACTAATTTCAACGAACGCGCGTATTTGTTCCACTCAAATCATGGAACGTTCAGTGCTCGCTTTCGTTTTCGCATTTTCGCTCGTGGATGCACTTCTACCAATACCGGTCTTTTATCACGCATGCAGACTATTCATATATGGAGACATTTAGGTACTCTCATAGTAATTTCGTCAAACATGCATATTTGTACCACTCAAATCGTGGAACGTTCAGTGCTCCTTTACGTTTCCGTTCGCATTTCACATTTTTTAACTTGTGGACGCACCTCTACCAACACAGGTCTTTTATCACGCACGCAGATTACTTTTTAGATATGGAGACATTTAGGTACTCTCATACTAAGTTCATCAAACGTTAGTATTTGTACCTCACAAATCGTGTCGGTGGTAAGTGCTCCAATTCGTAACTAACTCATCACATTCGCGCGCGCCTTTTTATTTTCTCATCTGCGCAGACTACTATCCGAAACATCGCGAGACTTTAGATACAAGATAATATACGGTTTCGCCGAACGAAGATACTTGTTTTCCTCAAATCGCGTTAAGTGAGTGCGCCTCAACCCTTTTTCTCCCCTCTCTATCGGTCGCCTTCCGCCATCAATTTTTAATTATCGGATTTTTACCGAACACATAAAATTGATCAAAATTGTGGTATGAAAATGAATTTCTCCGAATGACATATAGAAAATACATTGTTATTCTTATGCCGTTCATACACAGCAATTCTAGATTTGCTGATTCAGCTCACCACAATCTTGATTTGATGACCTTTGTCAACGGGACAAATATATACCTAATCCTTACTCGGGGTCAAACACCCCTGCCTAAAACTCAACAAAAAATGAACTCGAATGCGTACCCTAAAATCATTATCCTTAATACATTTTAACAAATAAAAAATAGCCACTTGACATCACCCGCCTTACTTGTGTTGAAAATATTACTCCGATAAATGGTTAATTTTAACACGGTCCCAAATGTGTCAAAACGCCGAATTTTAGAATGATTTAACTGCCCTCCGACAAAAAATAGCACTTGACATGAGACGCATAGCATCTGACTTCATCATAGTACATTTGTTTACGCTGTGCAAAAAAACGAAACACCCAAACAACGGTAGGTAACTCGAGACAAAACATGACAAGAGCGAGAAACAGTACAGAAGATTAAATATAATAAGAACATGCAAATATTTACCTTGTTTTCAGGGATGGGTTTTATGAATGTCAATAACATTAGTGATAGATATAATAAAATATCTAAAACCGCTTCACATTGGGCGCCATTGTGACAAAAATCACGTTATCATCTCCTCCGGCATCTAGCTCAGAATAATACTTAAATATATTGCATTTTTATATTTACCTCTTCAGTCGTATACTCGGCCTTCTCACCAATTCGGGTTGCTTGGGCGGGGACTAGGGAGGTGAATTTAATTAATAACATCTATTAATTATGTATGAGTCTCTATTATAATTGGGTTTATCAAGTGTTAATACTAAATCTAAATTATACTTAGATCTACTTACATCTATAACTTAACTAGTTGTCATATGGTCCAAGTTGCTTCTTCACTATTCACATCGTCATTGTTCACTGTAACTACCGTTGTCGCTGAGTTGGTTCTGTGCGTTGGCCTTAGTAAGGCCGAAGTCCTAGGTGGCAGCTTCTGTAGTTCTGCAGCTCAGGCCCTCCCGGCCGCGTCTGATCACCGCACTTTCTTCGCCTCCCGCCCAACATTACGTCGCCGGGCGGAGGATAACACTTGATAATCACTTCCTCTATCTCGACTGCAACTTCTTCATCCGCCGCCCAGCATCACACCGCTGGGCGGGGAGCGCGTACTTCACCACCACTCCTGTCTCGGTCTCCTCTCTCTCCCGCCTCGATCTTGACTGTCCTTCTTTCTTGAGCTCGTAGGACCTATCGCCCTACCCCGCACTTCTCACTTCTTTCTTTACAACCCCCGTCTGTCAACACTTTCTTTGTCTTTGGGCGCACACTGCGGGACATACGCAGTTTAACGTTCAAATTTATTTGTGACGAAATTTGATTCGTCACAATAGCAGATTTGCAAATGGTTTCATTTTCTCATTTCCATACCGACCTATCGGTCACGAGTATCTATTGATTAGCACATTATCCGACTATGATTATTGCCATTGATAAGGCTCTTTGCAGGATTGTTAGGTGGTACTAGTGGCCAGGTTGCCCGGTGGCTGATTGCTGGTTTCAGTGCGGCGCGGCAGCGTTTGGATTTCCGGATATATTATCACATATTGCACTCAAACAAATAATAACAGATAAAAAGCTTACGGGGTTAGTGGTAATTATTCCGAAACGAAAAAGCCATTTTGTTTAATAAATTGTCAAGCGGAAATTTTTTATTTTCGTAGTAATTTAATAATAAAACCACGTTTCGCAAGCCAATCGGCTCCTTAAACTGATAGAAAAAATATAATAATTAAAATAAATAATTTTGTTTTAATACCACTTTATTGTATATATTTATAACCAACCGGTTTCAGTTCAACCCGAACCTTCATCAGGGTTAATAAAAACATATATGTTAAACAAAATTATTTATTTTAATTATTATAATTATGTATACCCACAAAGTGTTTGCTACAAGAGAAAAAAATATACCTAATGCAAAAAAGTTAAATCTGCACGGAGCCAGTGAAACTATGTCATCACTAAATTTAGGGTAAACTTTGAGCTTAAAGGAATCGGGACAACTTTCGCAAATCTAAGACTATCCACTAGCGATCCGGAGGTCGCGGGTTCAAAATTATACGTGCGCACATAAATTTTAATGAATTAATTTCGTTACAGAATGGAAGATACTCTCAGTATCGCCCTGGCGAAAGACAATCATTCAGTATTGAAACGTTTTCGCAATGTTTGGTGTCCAAATCTTAATTACCGAGATCCCATCCCCTTTCCTTTCACTCCACACTACCTTCAGCCTAACAAAATAACTCAATTGAGGATGAGATAGTCTCACTGACTCCAGACGGATAGCAGTTCCTACTCTTGTACGGTATCGACATAAAACATAATGTGTATGGGTATATTTGATATGTAGGTAAATTAAAATAATGAATTCTTTATCTGTAAAAAAATCTCAAAATTGTTTTGCGTAAATTTCACATTTTCTGTCAAAAATAATTAACAAATGTCGAATGTAACAAAAGAATCGGAATGAACAATATAGAGGAATTTTATTATTATAAAAAAAACAATTAGTACGCTTAACAAAAAATGTAAATGAAGCAGATTATTAGTTTAAATATGTGACCTTACTTGATGTTCATACTCCAACGATATTATGTACTTAGGCAAAGATAGTAAATGATTGGAAGAGGACAACTAACAAGTTGGTGAAGTAAAAAATAATGATTGTATCGTTGGTTAATAATGCCATTTTTATGTTAAAAAAGAACTTAATAAACGTTACAGCCTTTCTAATAATGGCCGAAACAACATATAAACATTCCTCTTGGGACCGATAGTATTCTCGATCTCAATATCGGCTGGTTATCGGCCGTTACTCCTACATTAAATTACTTGGAGTCTGGAAGGTCCCTGAGGATGGGAAGGAGGTGGAACTTGGGCCAGGCGTGGGAGAATTAATTTTGTATGACATTTCTTGTGAAACTAAGGCTGTTATGAATTATGTTTTTACTCATATATCTATGTATATACGAGTAAATAAATACAGGAGCCAATGTCCTTATGTGTGTTCTGCTACACCGATTTCTCTGAATATTTCTATGTTTCTTCTTTTTAATGAGTATTTAGAGAGTGATTTGAATGGTATAAAAAGTTGGGGACACCCGAGGAAGACGCATTATTTCTGCACTGAAATGAGATACGGAGTCGAAAAAAAGTTGATACAATATAGTTTTTTAAATAGGTACAATATGGTGCACAGTAGTGAATGGTAGAACTTTAGGGAACGCTAGAGGAAGGCTTATCACTGCACAAGAATATAGGTAATATAATTAAAGTATAATGTAGATTTAAAAAAAATATATGTGGATTTTAAGATATTACATGAAATGAATGGTAGAAAAAATTGGGAAAACTGGAGAAAGACGTAAATAAAATAATTATCTTTGGTTAAATAAGGCATACGTGAATCAAAGAATTATCTGTGGTTAAATGAGGCATACGTGAGGAAAGACGTGAATCAAATAATTATCTCTGGTAAAATGAGGCACACGTGAGGAAAGACGTGGATCAAATAATTATCTCTGGTAAAATGAGGCACACGTGAGGAAAGACGTGGATCAAATAATTATCTCTGTTAAAATGAGGCACACGTGAGGAAAGACGTGGATCAAATAATTATCTCTGGTAAAATGAGGCACACGCGAGAAAAGACGTGGATCAAATAATTATCACTGGAAAAATCAGGCATACGTGATGAAAGACGTGAATCAAATCTGTGGTATAATGAAGCATACGCGATGAAAGAAGAAGGAGACATGACACGACCAAGTGAATCAAACACTTGTGTGATAACATGAGGCGATCAGGCGTGTAAGGAGAGTGTATGGATTAAAGAGAATGATAGAATAAGACAGGAACGCCCAAGGAAAATATGGTACAATCGCTTGAAATAAATACTTTAAAAACAGGAATTTTTAATTTCTTTACAATTATATAATTTCCACCTTAAAAATGCACTCAGCCTAAAAATGCACCCCAACCAACGCTGGGTACAAGTCAGTGTATCGTATAAAAATGAGAGATGTGCCCTGAACCATTATTAGTATATAACCGTGAGCACAAAAGGGTCGGCAACATCGTTCACCCACTACTGCAAATCGCACCTAAGCAAGCAGCGCACGCCTTTGTTTACGCCAAACGCATATATATTTCATTGGCTCCTTCGCGCGCGCTTTGATAGTCCGTACAGTATGGTCGTAGTTCGGCGACAGTTGGCACACTTCCATGCCATATCTCCAATTGTTTCTATGAAGAACCTTCCCACTGCTAAGTTAGACTAATATAAATGTGTTGTGGGCGTGTCTAACGAATTAAGGTTACATTTTTCTCAACTATTCCAGTGAGAAAACCTATTGACTCCTAGACAACAGACAGGATAAATAAATTGATCGAAAATGTATTTCTATTTCTTCAGAAGTAAGAAAAAATAAGTTTTCTTTAGGCGAACAAAAGCCCACAATACACATCCATTTATGTGCTCAGTGCATGTTGGGAATATTTTTTCAATTTACTATCATTTTCTAAAAATTACTAGTATAATTGTAGGATTCGTGAAGCTGAAGGAAAATACTATATAAATATATTTATTAACATAAAAATATATTTGCTTCACACGGAGAAAACTTACTGATAAAATATATAGCTAATTTATTAAGAATCTCTTAAAATTATTCGGAATCCGGTTTAAAGCGGGATTGCAGGCCATTAACAAATGATTAGATAGGAATTTGAAAATACTTAAGTAAAATAATAGTGTTCATAAAATCGCATTTTGTCATCATACATTTTTGTTAAATTTTTTTAATTTTTTTTAATTTTTTTTTTTAAAGAAAGTCAAACATTCCCAGGTTACGAATAACCTGACAATATTTGAAAATCTCCTACTACCACCACAATAAGCTGAAAATGTTGCTTGTGTTGTGATGGAGGACTTAGCCAGCCGAAGAATTGAACACACTACGCCTGGGTGGGACCCAAAGACATTATTAAGATATAGGCAGGTGCTTCAACACGAGTTACGATATTATTACGAAATTACTAAAAGTTTATCAGGAAGCGGCCTGCAGTCCCGTTTTTAACCGGATTACCAATAATTTGAAAATGTTTTTTAGTAAATCAGCAATACTTCAAAGAAGTTTATATTTCGAATGTAAGATAAATTGAAAAATTTAGAAATTTAAAAAAAATTATCTGTCAAACGATTAAACAAAAGAAACACAAATTTCTTTTACAGAATTATTGAGAATTAAATAATTTTGGTATCTATTTTATCGCTGGTTTGATATGATTTACACTTATGAGTACCAATTATGAAAATTAAAGTTTTTTGAAGTGAAATAATTTTACGCATTACGCAGGAATACGGATCACTTCACGCAAACGCACATACGCACGGACAACTGAAATTTGTATGTTTGGCTTGAAATTAAGGGTTTGGGATATTACAGCCTCCAACCATCATGAACTAGACAAAAGATTATCATACTCATAATAATAATAAAGAAGTGATTGTTATTTCAAGCATAATGTATTGAATAACGATATTGGCGAACACAAGGCTTCACATATCTACCTAGACTAAATAGAGTCGTATCCACAAAATGCCACAAAGAAAAATAAAGATAAGAATAACATTACTTCAGAAAGCTATTCTGATAAAATAGGGCGTTGTAAGCCTAACGAAGCATTCAACCCAATATTTAAGAACGTGGTGAAAGTGCGGTATTTCTTTGTACGCAGGAATTTTTCGTAAGTGAAATAAAGAAATCTATTTACTTTCTTTTTAACCATACATTTAAAATACCACTAAAAGTCAAACTTATATAATATAATTAAGTAGCTGTTACATATATTATATAAATAACTTCTTGGGTGTCTCTGACTTCTTCTAACAATCACTGATGTATACCACAATGTTACTGTTAAAAATCTACATTACATTGACTTAAATTAGACTCCTTATCTCATTATGGTGCAGCGATATTGCGTTAAAGCGATGCCATACGTAGTAATGCAAAATCATGTGTTTTTGGTTTGAAAATTTGGTCGCCTAGAAATGTTTAAGATGCTTTAATTAAATACTGCGAGTAGAATACATCTTGGCCTTTAAAATAATCGAGTATTTTTTAGATACGTCTTTTAATAAGCCCAGAAAAAAATAATGTATAAGGCCTATGAAAACTGCTTTAAAGTTCAAAATCTCCTACTTACGAACGCATTTTCGGTTATAATTTTTTTTGTATAATGTGGAAAATTAATTTATTTATAAAATGATCGAAAAAAAAATTAAAAATTTATTATCCACAAAATAAAATAAAAGGAACTTTTTGGCAACGTTTTTTTCTTTCATAAACCAAAACAGGCGGATGGTGTTAAACAGGAATTTAAACCTTATCGCCATCTACGTAAGGGTTGTTATTGATAGCGGCTCAATTTACAATATTACACGACGTAGTGCATCGCCTTAAGTATTCCTCAGGCGTCTTCGGTCGACTACCTACTACTTCTTCTACCGTTCAAACAACTCTCTAAACATTCCTGGCACTAATAAACATTAAACAATTGCTAAAACAATAACCATTCTGATTTAATTGTAACAAATATGTTTTCTTCCAAATAATCATAAAATGTATCTATCCGAATTAACCTTAAATGTACCCTAATGTAAAAATAATATATTTGTAAGCTAGTCTGTCTCGACACACGAAATAATGAGACTGCCATGGTAAAAAAATATGTGAGTGCCCTACTTATTATAAGCCTAATAAATAAATAAAATACGAAAAATCTTTAGTTTTCGCGAATACGGACAGCCCGACCAATGTTTTTATTTTATTTTTTAAATTAACCCCACATAGGAGGCCTTAAGGAAAATAATATCTCTCAGGGCATATATCATCTCGGGCATGTGTGGAAGATCTTTTTGAGGAGAGGAAGGAGTGAACTTTTTGTAGGAGAGAGGAAACGCAGAGGCCAGGAAATCTTTCCATAGCTGAGCTATTGATCTCGAGTAAGAGTCGTAGAAGCGACCCGTTCTCGTGTGACGCAATGTTCTCAATGACGCAAGGTTCTCAAAGCATCTTCCATTGTAATACCGGTAGAAAAAGGACAGTATGTGCCCTAAAGATTACAATCCGCCTATTAAGATAGGTAAATTTATCAAACGGACCACCTGTTGATGCACAGAGTCAAGGGTTTTTTTCAGGTATTTTGGGGCTCCAGACCAGAGGTGGCCGCCAAATTCAACAGTAGGGCGCACTTGCGATTTGTACGGGGTCAGCAGTTGTGTACTATTAAAGTATCTGCGGTTCCTGTACAGTGCACACAGCTTCTGTGAGTCTAACTTGACTCTGGCTTCGACGGAGCCTCCATGACTGAGCTGGAAACATAGATAGTGGACGGATTGCAATCGTTGAAACAGCGAGATGTGTTGGGAGCACTATGTTTGTTATATCAGTATTTCAATTGAAGGTGCCCAGAAGAACTACCGTCATCTAACCTTTATCGGTGCACAGCCGGGATACATGTCTAATGCGTTCACCACAATCTTTAAATTTGCCTCATGAGGACGGATTTCCTCTCTCCCTTAATATGATACTTTTTTGAGAGATTCACGTCTTCCTCTCACTAAAAACCTACAGGTAGGCAGTAAATACAAAAAATAACACACTGTTTAAACTCATTTTTTAATAATTAAAGTCATTAGCACTTGATTCTAATATTTTGGAACTTCATTGATTTTTTGAAACAATGATGTCAATGTGCTATGTTGTTTGTACATGTTGATCATATTTTGTACGAAAAAAGTGAAAAAGCATTTTCTTGTCGAACTCTATCCATCACTTCAACTGTTCGCTTATATTTATTTACCTACTAGCGCAGACCTGTGAAAAATCACGGAATAGTCAATGGTAATAATATCTCGTCGATAAATGTTTATTATCACCACAATTATCGCACGAGTAGCAGTGCGCGGGGACCGGATTGAGTATTTGGAGTGATTAAGAAATTGAAATAATTGTAGGTAAAAAAGTGGAACCGAATTTTCCGTTATCTACATATAATACATCTTTGGGGATAGTCTGAATTTTTGACAAATCAGTTCCAGTTTTGAAAATGGAACTGATTTGTCAAAAATACTTTTTTTAATAATATTATATCATAAGTAGGTATTTTATCGCTTGTCTAAATTCTCCAAGCAAGCACTTCCAATTTTGAACATGATACTTAAATTCAAAGCAAAAGTTCTAGAGTTAGAGACAAACAACCAAAATGAGTATTTTAAATAGCATTAATAAAAGAGTCTTTTGAAAGAGCATATCACAGCCTGGATCAAAAACCAAGATATTTTATTTTTTCAAAACATAATAACTCCAAACCAAATATAACTAAACCATAAAAAGTGTAAAATAAATAAACACGTTTTTCGAGATTTTACTAACTATACTCACACTTACAATACAAATATATGCACTTACATATATGTTAATATTTATTAATATATATTTTTTTACATATTTATTATGAATATTCAATTTACAAAAACCATTAAAATTTTATGAATATTCAATTTACAAAAAAAATAAAAATAAAATTAAAACTTATAAAAAATAAAAACTTCAACAACACATAAATACTTGTCACACCTATACATAACCACGTAAACACCTCAGCACAGGTTCTCCTAGTGAGGTGTTCACGAAACATACAATATTACTCACATACAGTATCACCTTCTCAAACCTACCTTACACACAACATATTATAGTTATAAGTTTGAAATGTATCATATATAAATATAAATAATTATGTGAAACTGTAAATTATATATAGAAATAAAAAAAAAAAAAAAATAGAATGCTTTTATTTCAAGAACTCTTACTTACTCTAACCATGTTAAATTATCGCTCGATATTTATTTCCCCTTCAATATTTCGTTAAAAATTCTAGTTAGATAGGTTGGGAAGTCTATAAATTATGAAGTTTGGCTTGAGTCACAAAAAGAAGAAAATGGTATCGCTAGTTACTGAAAAAGTCGGGTATCGTTAAAAATAATTGGAGAGCAATATATTGATATCGTATCCGTTTTTTCTTTCTAGAATATCGCAGGTATGGTGGAAAAGGCATTACCTTGTTACTTCACTACAGGTTTTCAAAACAAAAACAAAAACATAGAGAAAGCGATATTGTGAGAACTTGAATAAATTAGATTTTCAAAAGCTCCTAAAAATACACCGGGGAAAAAACTTTCAGAATCTATATTTCAGTAATGAAAATAAATCAAACAATGGATTGTTTGTATTGAAAGTTGAACGTATCGAAATTTCTGATAAAATTCACATTTAACTGTCAGCAATCAAAATTATACACTTTGTAGTCTACTAACGGAAGCAACCCTAATCCAATGAAATAGGTTTTTTTAATGTACGCTTTTAAGTTATATATGAAAAAAAGTACTTGAATTTTAGGTTAAACTTTAAAAAATTTGTTCCACTAGTTTTAGTTTTAGCTTTAAAGAATTTAAAAAATCACGGTTTGAAGATTTATGTCTCCGGAATCTTTATTTTCCTAACTACCGGATAGAATTTACAGATAAATAATTTGTAGTTAGTTGACTAAAAAGTGATGTTAAGTACCATTTTTGAGTGCTGACCTGAGAGATTCGATGATGGCTTACATTTATGCAAATGGTAATCTGTTGACGAGTCCAAAAGTCTAACAAAGTAATGCATTAGCAGAATTGCGGGTAAGGTATCCATTTCCTGATAAGCCAGTGGTTGGTTACATAAATAAGGGTGCGCCGGACACCTCCAAATCGATAAGGGATGAAAAAGGTTTACGATGTGATAAGGTGAAAATATCTCAGGCTAAAGAATCGAGGATCATAAAACGGTATACGACTGCAAAGTCATCGATCCTGAGTTCTTCGAATGTCCTGCGGAAAACTGAAACATTGCTGGTGGCTCCGCTAATTTCAGTTATTCAGCCTGAATTTTTAAGTCTCCTAAATATGCACATTGCAAATTACACAATTACGGTTTTCAATTATTTGTAATGAATAATACTCTTGATGGTATGCATGTTTTGTATTCTGTATCTTTTATGGGAGGTTAGTAATACCAGCTTTGTTAGTTGGCAGTAATCATGCAGAGTAGCGGTCAAACGTTTTGTTAATTGAAATTTATTATTTAAGCCCTTTGACACCGAAACATATCTCCCTGAAATAACAACATCAATTAATTAATATGGCGACATTTTGTTATATGTCACCCCAAGTGGTCTTTAACTCTAATGGGGTATAATAAACCATGAAAACTATACGTATTATGTATCTATATACCAGTGGCAATTCGTGGTATAAATCATTGGGAGTTCAGCATTAAAGCGATTCAAAAAAAGGAATGAAAATCGGCTTTTGTTGGAAGCTTCTCTTCTTCATAAAAATATGGTTTCACATCATTTTAAAATACTGCAGAAATAGAAGACCGTTTCGAAAATAATTAGCACAAATATTTGTGTATAAATTAAATTAGTTTAAAAAATATTATCCAACACATTTGTGGCTTGGAAATAAATATATCAAGTGGCATTGAATAGAGAAATTTTAAATACTTAAATAGCTAGTTTATTTACAATCAGTGCATTATAGAAGTATTGTTAAGTGGTGTAAAACACCAACTATTTGATGACATTTAGAAACAAGTAAATAAAAAATATTGTTATCAAGTACATATGTACTTGATAACAATAAAGCAAATAATATTATTACAAAAGTGAATAAATTTGCGTAAGTGCAAAGGTTTGGAGATCAGACGTAGAGCAGATATTGATTTACCCGAATTAATTCGATAATTTATTTATTTATTGCATCTTAGTATGCATAAATCATGTTTTTTCTCATAAAAATCAACCTCACTAGGGCTAAACCTGTATCGAGGTTAATAATTTACATTTTAGTGAAGAAAACATAGAGTTATCACAAACATAAAGTAATACTATACACGAACACAGAATATTTCAAAAAGTGAAAAAATATATTAGATGTTATCAGATGGGTAATTTGACAGTATATTGTAACAATATTATAATGTTTCGTTTCCGAGACCTAAAACACCATCGCGGCGCACAAGAATACCGATTTTTTTCCCACCTATCTATTACCATTCGAAACAGAATTTATGGTATGAGAAACATACCATAGATTTCTTAGCTTCCTTGTGAGTTCTGGATTCCGCTTAGGCTAACATGAAAAAAATGTTGTTAGTCAATTTGTTATATTATTTATCAACAGAGTGCATGTCAAAAATTCGCTCCACTTAATAATACAAAATCTAAAGCCTACAAAACCTAATATCCATAAAATTTATCTATAAACATGTCCCCGAAGATCAGTGTAGAGAATAATCGAAGTTTGTGAAATCTTAACGCTCTAATTTTACAGAATTTACAAGTGTTTAATTCAAACTGTGAAGTGTCAGAGTGTTGTTGCCGAAATAATAACCTGTCATTCTAATCACTGTAAACATACCTGTGCGAAAATAAAAACAATTAATACGTATCATCAAAGTTTGTGAAATCTTAACGCTTTAATTAACCAGGTTTACAAGTGTTTAATTCAACTGTGAAGTATCATAGTGTTATTGCCGAAATAATATCCTTTTATTCTAATCGCTGTAAACATACCTGTGCGAAAACAATTTTATATTACTCTTAATTCCCGGTTTTCAAAAGCGGCCGCTAGCCCAGTGGTGAGTGAATCCGCATAGAGATCCGAAGGTCCTCAGTTCGATTCCTAGTAATACTAAGTTTTCTTCCTCAATTTTTTTTTTCCTGCAATATTATTTAAATCATTGTGAAACAAGATATACGAGTTTAGCAGATCATCCAAATCAAGGCGCTGATTTAAAGTACGAATTATCATCAAGTACCCATAACTACTTACTGTGGCAAGTTAGCAATATTGCCTACATGTCAGCTGACAGGCGCAAATCATCGACTTATCAACTAAAGTGGTGAAGCGAATAAAAAAAAAACACAAAAAAATACGAATTGTACAAAACCAATTACTTATATAAAAAAATCCAGTGTTCAAAAAATGAACCGTCCTAAAAAAAGACATCTGAGCACAATGATGCCCCGGATTATTGGAGAAAATAGCGTCTCAATTGAGGATGCAAACGAAACCTCATCGATTGCGTCATCCAAAGGCTCGGATGATACCGAAGTAGAATATCCTTGCACCTCGGGGGTAGATGTGCTTAATGAAGCTCAAACACATTTGACAGCTCTACAAGATGTCTTGGCAGAGAAGCAGTCGAAGGTCTCAAAAGACCAGCAGCTGAGAATTGCCAGAAACGTGTCGGAAGTTTTTAGATCCGTATCTCAGCTGTTGTTGGAGCGCGAGACCATGCGTGCTGATCTGGCTACAGTGACTGCCCAACTGAGAATGACAGAAATCAAAGTACGACACGTGAAGAGAGAAAAAAGACAACTTGAACAAAAAATTATTCAACTAGAGTCTGATCTTGGACCTGTAATGCGGAGAGTAGCGGAGGCAACGGAGGCTAGCCTCTCATTTGCTGACATCGCCCGCAAACAGCCTAATGATGCTCACCAACCCCCTCCACTTACCCAATATGGACATCGTGTTGGAGCACCAAGACCAGGCGTATGCGTATTTCCAACAGATGCAGACGCCACCAAGGATAGCGATGGTACCAAAAAAATTATCCAGGACATGATTCGGCCATCTGAACTAGGCGTTCGGG
This sequence comes from Hesperophylax consimilis, assembly GCF_061612785.1. Lineage (NCBI taxonomy): Eukaryota > Metazoa > Arthropoda > Insecta > Trichoptera > Limnephilidae > Hesperophylax > Hesperophylax consimilis. Next base: position 18,359,084 of record NC_142846.1, read on the forward strand.
TCACGGGAATAAAAAAGATAAGAAATAAAGGTATCTTGATAAACACGGCAACCGCAGGTGAGCAACAAAAACTATTAAATGCACCCTGTTTCGACAAATCAAGCACAATTAAGGCCCGACTGCCGACCAAGCGATCTCCGAGACTAATATTTTTTGGGGTACCGAGGGACCTGACTGACGAAGAATTTTTAAGGATCGCCTTAACTGGGGTTCCCAACATTCAAGACATTGAGGGAACTATAGCGTGCTGTAAATTAAGTCACTTAGCTGGTGCTCGCACAGGAAACACTTGTCATCGTATTTATGAAATGCCAGCTATCGTCCGTAAATTACTTATTGAACAGGAAAAAGTATTTGTAAACTGGACTGTTTGCCGCGTCAGAGATTTTATTGGCCTTACTGTCTGCACTAAATGTCATATGATTGGACACTCATACAAATATTGCAGAGATACTAAACCTACATGTGGACACTGTGCACAAGAAAAACACACCCGTGAGTCGTGCCCAAATGCAGCCATCAAACCAGTTTGCGCGACATGCACCAGATTTGGTAAGCCTGCTGACCATTCAACCGGAGATAGGGACAACTGCCCAGCTTACATAGCTGCCCTCAAGAAGGACCTAGCTACAATAGACTATGGAGTGTAATATACAAGAACACAAGTGCCTAACTATCGATGACTATACTCCCATGAAGAACTGTCTGCGAATAATGTATATGAACGCCAGAAGTATACGAAACAAGTTTGACGAAATTGAGGAAAAGGTCAGAAGATTATGCGATATTGTTCATGTTCTTGTCATCACTGAAACGTGGCTTGATGTCGGAGAAGAAAAGTTATTTTGCTTAAATGGTTTTTACAGTGCTTTTTCTTCTCGCCCAAATGAAGGAGGAGGAGGTGTGGCCATATATGTTCTGGATTCTATGAAGTGCTCTATCATTTAAAATTTTTCCAACGAAAATTCATTTTTAGGTATTAGTGTTTGCAGCAGTAATAGGAAACCAGTCAACATTTATGCCATTTATCGAAAACCTAACCCAAACAACATGCACGATTTCCTAACACATTTTGAAAAAATACTGAACAAAAGCAGACAAGATACATTAATACTCGGAGATTTCAACATTGACACTTCCATAAACACACCTTCTTCTTTAAATTTTATCAACACCTTATTAACATACAATTTCTCAATACAAAATAAATCATATCCCACGAGAGTCACTGATACAAGCAGCACTATTATAGATCACGTTATATCAAACAGACAAAACATTTCAACAACCATATCGAATATAGATGACCCGCTTAGTGACCATAATATACTAATTGTTGACTTTAAGAATAATTTAAAAAAATGGTTTAATAATAGAACTAAACCACGCTTTACTAAACCTATCATCAACAGTATGGCGGTAAAATCTTATATTGCGACTAACAAATTTGCTATCAACTCAACCAAACCCGAAGACGGTTACAAAGATTTTAATGATTATGTCAAAAATGCATTAGAAGCAGGTAAAACTACACCGAACGTAAAAACAGGAAGGCGGCAACATCTTAACCCTAGAATACTAAACATATTTTTTAGCCCATTAATGCTAAACTTCGCCTGTGAGGCGGCTTTTATAAAAAAAAACCATATTTTACTTAAAAAAAATACAACATATTAAAACAAAAACAAAAACACTTTTATTACATATTGGGTAACAAAAAAAAATAACACAATTCATTTTTTAAATACATTAAATATATTAAAAGCTTATTTTAAGATCATATATTTTGTTTCGTGGTATACAGAGATCTTTTACAAAAAAAAAAAAATCAAAAAAATTCACAATTGGAAATAAAAAAAAAACTTCTGGGTCTTATAGACCTGAGATGTACTAAGTCTATAAAAATATATTTCACAGCTTACAACTTAAAAATATTCATTGAGACCAAAATAAAGTTTCGGTTTTTTCCACCTACTTTTTTTTGTCGCATTTGCAACAGTTTGGAGACCGGTGTTCTAAGCAGTATGTTAACTTGCATTTTGCGCAGAAATAAATACTCATACGCCTCAATTTCGGGGGGCAGAAGTCACACATTGATCTTTTTCCCTTTTTTATGCATGGTTCATCTGAATCAGTGTCAGTATTATGACCAACCACGTCATGAATTGCAGAACGGACTCTTTTCTGCATACGTGGCCTTTCTTCCAAACGGATGGCGCACCAGTCGCTGCATAGGTTCTTGCTTAATATCTTGAGAAATTCTCTTCTTGACATTGGCTTTATTTTCAAAGCTTCGCAATTGGATACATAAATTACAAAGCTATTGAGTAGAGCCATATTCAACATTCCATAGAACATGCAAAGTGGCCAACGCCTAGTTTTACGGCTACAGCTTGAGTGACCACACATCTGGTCAAAAGTATCCACAGCACCTTTTGTTTCGTTATAAGAATGAATTATTGTCGGCTTACCGGAAACGGAGTCAACAGAAGGCTTGTCGTGCATCGTAGAGAGCAAAAGAACGGTCTTTTGAGGTTTTGGCTTGTAGCTAACAAGAGTGAGCTTTTCGTGGAATCCAAAAAGAGATGTCCCAACAGGGCGTGATGAATTATGTTTGAACTCTGGTGGAATTTCTTGCTTATTATTTCGAATTGTTCCAATAAGAGTAAGGTTGTATGGTGGTCAAAGCAATTGCTCAGCTAGCGGTATAGAAGTAAACCAGTTATCGGCAGTTAAATTACGATTTGTGCCATGTATAGTCTTTGTAAGCAGCTTACAATAGTAAGAGCCTAATGGTTCGTTTATAGCTGTACCGAGGTTTTTTCCCAAATACGGTGAGGCATCAAACATATATTTTGATCTAACATCGCACACTAAAACAATCTTTATTCCGTATTTGGCCGGCTTATTAGGAATATACATACGGAATGGACATCGTCCCCTGAATGCCAAAAGTTGTTCATCTATTGTCACGTATGAGCTTGGTTTATACAGATCTCTACATTGCTTGATAAAAATTTCCCAAATATTTCGGATAGGCGCAAACTTATCAGTTTTTTTTCTGTCGTCTCGAGTGTTACGATCATCGAAACGCAGACACTTTACAAGGAACTCAAACCGTTCACAGCTCATTGCAGCTAAATTTTGGGATCCACAAATCGTAGGATCAAACAGCTCATTTGTTGTCAAGTGATTATTTTTCAACGCTCCGCTCAAGATAAATATGCCAAGAAGCGCACGAAGCTCTTCTATTCTGACCTGTGATGTAGTAGTATTCTGAATTTTATACTTGGTAGCTGTTTGTATAATATATTCATTAGTCCGCAAAAGTACTTCGTCCATCAACTCCGAAGTAAAAAACAGTTCAAAACATTTCATGGGATCAACAATGCCCTTGGCGCCTTCTTTTGGGCCTGGCACAATATGGACTATGTTTCTCGAAGGAGTTCTGTTCGATTTTTGTTGTGACGAAGAAGGTTCTGAGGACCAAATATATTTGTTCTTTCCCCTCATAATCGATGCCGATGGCGTAATTATCCGATTCTCACAAGCCGGCTGCTCCCTATTTTGCGCCGTGGCTAAAGCTTCCTGAACATGAGTCGGTGTGGATTGTACATCGACATGAATTTGATTTGATACATGAATATTCTGCAAGTCATCGTCTAACTCAGTGACGTAATTGGGGTCATCCACACTGTCATCTGAATCAAAATCCGCTCCTAAATCGTCGTCCTCTTCACTTCCATCTACCGATATTTCCTCCAGCCATTTAAGTAGCTGCGCTTCAGACGTTGCCATTTCATAAAACTATAAAAATTATACTCAAACTTTAATTTTTAGCAAAAAATCAAAAAAAAACCACAAACATATATGTACAAAAAAATTACCTTTAATGCTAAACTTCGCCTCACAGGCGCCACACGTGTCTGTATCTCAACAACGCAGCCGAGCAAATCCAAAAAACGTCTGTGCGCTAGCTCGTACAACACTCAACTGAGTTGGCGCGAGCGCATGCTTTGATACGAGTGAGCGATCAGGAGATATCACTCCAAAAAAAAATTGCTTCGCCTCACAGGCGATGTTTAGCATTCTAGGGTTAATACACCTTGGTTTGATTCTAAACTGAATTTTCTAATCAAGGAACGAAACCAGCTTCACAAGCAGTGGAAACAAGACCCAGGTAATATTACTCTTGCAATACGTAAAAATAAACTCAGAAACATAATAACTAATTATAGGAGAAGTCTGAAAAACAAATATTACATCAATAGCTTTCAACAAAGCCTAACTAACCCAAGAAAAACTTGGAAAACCATTAACTCAATTCTGTCTAACCGTGTACATAAACCCACCAACACAATTGAATCTCTCATCGTAAATAATTGTGAAATTAGGGAACCCCGTGAAATAGCGTTGGCATTTAATGAGTTTTTCCTGTCAGTTGGAGAAAAATTGGCAGCTGCCATTCCATCATTCCCGGATGACTGTAATACAATATATGTAGAACCAAAGGCACGACAATCCTTATATATGACAAGGACGAATAAGGATGAGGTAATAAAGGTCATCTCGAAACTTAGGTCGAATGCAGCGGCAGGAATCGATGGAGTAACACCGTGCATTCTTAAAACCTGTAAAGAAGAACTAGCGGGGCACCTAACCCAACTTATCAACTTCTCCATAGGCTCGGGAATATTTCCAAACCAGTTAAAGCTAGCAAAAATTATACCAATTTTTAAAGAAGACTGCAAGAAGTGTATTTCTAACTACCGTCCAATATCGATTTTATCGGTATTTTCAAAGGTGTTTGAGTCAATTATCAAAGATAGACTGATAAAATACATCTCTAGCAATGATATCCTTACACCACAGCAATATGGCTTTCGGAAAAACTCCAATACCCAATGTGCCACTTTCGATTTCATTTCTAACATTCAGCAGTACATAGACCAGGGCGAATATGTGGCAGCTATATTTATAGATCTGAAAAAAGCCTTTGATACGGTAGATCATGAAATACTTCTACAGAAAATGGAACATTTGGGAATAGTAGGTAAATCTTTAAATTTGCTCCGAAGTTACCTAGCTGATAGATTTTGCCTTGTCGATATCGGAGGGAACCTAAGCGGCTTTGGAAAAATCACATGTGGAGTGCCACAGGGCTCTATTCTTGGACCTCTACTTTTCTTACTATACATCAATGATATAACTAAATGTGGCATCTCGGGAAAACTTCAACTTTACGCTGATGATACTGTGATTTACTACCATTGTAAAAATCTGAAGGAACTTGAAGCTCTAATGAATAAAGATCTCGCAAAGCTGGCAAAATGGCTTCGATTAAACAAATTAAGCCTCAATGTTAAAAAAACCCATTACCTTACTTTCGGTAAAAAAGATAACATGGGTATGAATATTATTCTTGGAAATGAAAAGCTACAACATGTTCAAGTAACGAAATATTTGGGGTTACTCATAGACTCTAACCTCTCGTGGAACTCCCATGTTGAGAATGTAAAATCCAAAATTTCCCCTATAACCGGTGTACTTTATCGACTCCAAGGTGTGCTCCCCACATCTTTACTGCGTGCAACTTATTATGCTATGATTCACTCCCACCTGAGTTATCTAGTTAGTATCTGGGGCACCATTACCAAAAAAAAAAGTTCGGAAATACAAGTAATTCAAAATAGAGCCGTACGTAATATATATAATCTGCCATGGGATACACATGTCAAAGATATATACTCACAGACACAAATACTTCCCTTTACAGTTCTTCCAAAGTATAACATCACAACTGCCATTCTACAAATAATTCAACACTCCTCACACACCAACACTAAACCAGTTTTTAATTCTGACATACACCAGCACAAAACACGATCACAAAATCAAATACATTTATCGTCATCTACTTACACGACCAAATTTGGAATTAACTCCTTACAATACATTGCACATAAACAATATAACGCATTACCTAGTAATTTAAAACTTCCGGCAACAAACAAAAAAACACTGGCAAAAGCTCTTAAAAGCTATTTCCTTAACAGTTTCATTAATGACTAACACAATCTTTCTCTAGAACTCCATAATAACATCTGCGTTTATTTATTTTAATGTATTTATTTTAATGTATTTTATTTATTTGCCTTGTCCTTTCTAATGTTGTCTTTCCCGAAATGAGTTTTATAAACTCATTGGGAATAATACATTATTACTTTGTTATCATTTTGTAATGTATTATCTTGTAATAAAAAAAAAAAAAAAAAAAAAATGCCATAAATTTTAACGAAATAAACGATTGACATCGAAAATTTGAAAAAATCATTTTTAAAGAGGTGAATCACCCCTGGAGATCCAAGTGTAATTTGCACTTGTGTGTAGTTGATACTTACAGGTGTGATAGCAAGAGCACGTGACATATCTCGCTGGAGATTACACGCGCCCCACCAAATATCTCGCACAGTGTTCGGCTGCTTAGTTAAGGCAACTTAAGTGAGGTAAGACGCCGTTTTCGGCTTCATCAATATAGAAGTCACGTTTCAGATTAAAGCTGTAAGCATCCACAAGGTAAATATTGAAGCTCCAAGTTATCAACCTGCTCTCTCGACTTCATCAATTATGTTCAGCCATTACTGTATGACTCCCCCGGGGTAAATTAATTTGAATAATCACCGGGTCGCCGGGCTAAATTGGAAATAAAACGGTACGATTTGAAAATTAGTTGCGAGCAGCGAACGCTGGAAGGCTATTTAGCGAACCACTGAACACATGTTTGACATTTTGTTCGGAGAACTCATGCTTATAAGATAATTTAATTTTAAATATAAATCAAATAAATAACTCTGGAATCACCATATATTTAAGCAAAGGAATCGACATGTTTCAAAACCAATGTTTTTTTCATCAGGATAAACACTTAGGGAATATTTTTGTTGTTTGTTTTTGGGGTGTTATGCCGTGTTGCGCTAACTCCTTCTTTAGCCGACGTTTCGGACAGCGTTGCAGTGTCCATCATCAGGGCAGATCCGGTAGATCCGAAGATGTGTAAATTTTGGTTGTCGAGTTTGTGCTTATTTATTTGTGGCCTGGGCCCGTCCAAGTGCGAAATGCCAACGGAAGTGGCGACATCTTGTGGCGAATTCTGAAAGCACAGTATTTATGTTAGCCTGGGGCCCATCCAAGTGCGAAATGCCAACGGAAGTGGCGCCATCTTGTGGCGAATTCTAGAATTAGAAAACCGATTGACAGCGGTGAGAGTAGATGTACCCAGTATCAAGGTATAAATGGTTTTATATTGTATTATTATATGGTATTGGAGTATACTTAGACATGTTATTTGCGTTTAGCTTTGGTGTAGCCGTCAATTGCCGGATACCAAGAGCTGTTGAGCTTAGCTCCGTCGTCTCTATTGATATTAAATGGATTTTTGTAGATTTCAATTGCCTCCATAATCAGGCGTGATCTATAAGTTTTGGGTCTTCCCAGGACCTCGGGAGCAAATCCAAAGTAATGGCCGGTTTCAATTAAGTGTTCGGCGATTGCCGATTTATCAGGGTGGCCAAGTTTACAAGCACGAAAATGTTCTGCTATCCTTTTGGAAATCGTCCGCTCTGTCTGGCCTATATAAACCTTGTCACAACCAGAGCAGCTGAGTTTGTACACTCCATCTGCTTCCAGAGGAAACTTAGTCTTTGCAGACCTCAGTAGGTCTTGGATTTTGGTGGTGGTTCCGAAGACAGTTTTGATGTTTTCTTTTCTCAACAGCCTGGCAATTCTGTCTGTCACATTGTGAACGAAAGGCAGGAAAGCACAGCCTTTTGAGTCTTGTTCAACTCTGTCTTCGTTTGTTGTAGATTTGGCTCTTAAAATTTGCCTTGTCTGACTTGCCGGGTAACCGTTGCGCTCCAGTGCGTCGGTCAGTTTTATAAGTTCTGCTCCAAGTTTTGTTTCTTCACATATTCTGGTCGCTCGGGTCACCAACGTATGGATAAGTCCTCTCTTCTGCGCTGGGTGGTGGTGCGAATCAGCGTGTAAGTATCGATTCGTATGAGTTGGTTTCCTATATACGGTATGTCCTAGGCTACCATCGTGTTTTCGCATCACCTCCACATCTAGAAAAGGCAGGATTTTATCTTGGTTTTCCAGCTCCATTGTGAACTTAATTTTGCTGTGGAGAGAATTAAGATGGTCCAGGAATTCGTTAAGTTTCTCCGTTCCATGAGGCCAAATGGCGAAGACATCGTCGACGTAGCGCCACCATACTTTAGGGACAGCTGAAGCTGTATCAAGTGCCGCTTCCTCAAACTTCTCCATAAAGAAGTTGGCTATTACTGGCGATAACGGACTGCCCATTGCAACTCCCTCCACTTGCTCAAAAAGTTCACCCTGAAACGCAAAGTATCCCGTTTTGAGGCAGTGTTCAAAAAGTTTGCAGATGTCTTCCTCATATATCTCACTGAGCATTGTCATTGAGTCTTCTAGAGGCACATTTGTGAAAAGAGACACGACGTCAAAGCTGACCAAAATATCTCCTTCCTCAGTCTTAACCTGCTTAAGCTTACTGATCAGATCTGTTGAATCCTGCACTGAGGTCTGCAAAGACTAAGTTTCCTCTGGAAGCAGATGGAGTGTACAAACTCAGCTGCTCTGGTTGTGACAAGGTTTATATAGGCCAGACAGAGCGGACGATTTCCAAAAGGATAGCAGAACATTTTCGTGCTTGTAAACTTGGCCACCCTGATAAATCGGCAATCGCCGAACACTTAATTGAAACCGGCCATTACTTTGGATTTGCTCCCGAGGTCCTGGGAAGACCCAAAACTTATAGATCACGCCTGATTATGGAGGCAATTGAAATCTACAAAAATCCATTTAATATCAATAGAGACGACGGAGCTAAGCTCAACAGCTCTTGGTATCCGGCAATTGACGGCTACACCAAAGCTAAACGCAAATAACATGTCTAAGTATACTCCAATACCATATAATAATACAATATAAAACCATTTATACCTTGATACTGGGTACATCTACTCTCACCGCTGTCAATCGGTTTTCTAATTCTAGAATTCGCCACAAGATGGCGCCACTTCCGTTGGCATTTCGCACTTGGATGGGCCCCAGGCTAACATAAATACTGTGCTTTCAGAATTCGCCACAAGATGTCGCCACTTCCGTTGGCATTTCGCACTTGGACGGGCCCAGGCCACAAATAAATAAGCACAAACTCGACAACCAAAATTTACACATCTTCGGATCTACCGGATCTGCCCTGATGATGGACACTGCAACGCTGTCCGAAACGTCGGCTAAATAAGGAGTTAGCGCAACACGGCATAACACCCCAAAAACAAACAACAAAAATGCTTTTGGCCGTGAGAATCTAAAAACTTACTTAGGGAATATTAACGAATTTAAGAATCAAATAAATAGGTTTTTTTTAAAGAAACCATTGGTTTTGAAACATATCTATTTAAAAAAATTAATTAGTATTTATTTAAATTAAAATTACACCACAAAGTAAATTTGAAATTAATGATGAATTTTTTAAATATTGTTATGATTTTCGTTTAAACAAATATTTGATGAACACATTATTTAAGTTTAACATATATTTTCATTTATAACATCCGTTTCAAAATAATTATAAGAACGACACAGAAATAAGTTTTCTGAAGGATTGAAAAATTCACTAACATCCGTTTCAAAATAATTATAAGAACGAAAAAGAAATAAGTTTTCTAAAGGATTGAAAAATTCACTAACTGCAATGTTCGGCTACAAAAATTCTTTAAAATAGTTTTTATTGTCTAAAATTTCTAGGGCAACGCAACTGTTCTCATCTATCATAATTGTTATTTTTAATCATTAGCTATGATTATTTGAAATATCTGTTTAATTACAATAAGACTATAGATTATTCCAAATTTTAAAAAGGAGTATTTAAAGGAGAGTTACAACGTGGGTGCACTATCAAGTCGGTTAGTAACAATAGATTTATTGTAAGGCCTAGTTGTATAGCAGAAATTCACGTATGATAAAGTCATCAAATGGCCATTTAGAGCCGTTTTGTTTTTACAAAAGCCGATTAAACGTCGATTTTAGATAGTTTTCTATCAAATTGTATTAACCCAAATAGTTTTGTCCACTTCTGCTGATCACAATTTGTTCAAAATCTAAAAGGATTTGATTTCATGTAACTTCCTTAATGACTAATGGCCACTTGATGACTTTATCACACGTGAATTTCTGCTAAACAACTGGGCCTTACAATAAATTTATTTGTCAAAAAACAAAATGACGCTGAATGGCCATTTTATTACAATGTTAAATTTGAATTTCTGTGAAATAACGCGTTCTGAAACTAAATATTCGAAAAATTTTTGTCAAAAATTTTAAACTAAAAATTATTACGTTTTTACTATCGGTACCACTGAGGATGTAATTGGTACCCTTGTTCATACGTTTTGATTGTAAAACAATGTTACCAACCATGTGAAGTCTGTGCTACTTGAAAATACACACCATCCGTCGTTGTAAATTCTACCATAAGTTATAACTAGGGTAGGTCATGGTAATAAATTATTTTTAATAGCTTACCCATAATAATAAAATTTGTAAATATTAATTAGGTTTCTTACTAAGTACGCTGAACTTGTTGTTTCAAAATTTAGGGGTAAAATGATTTCAGTCACTGCCTTTAGGGCTCTTCCTGGTAATTGGATGTAACAGGAAATACGCCTAATGGATTTTTTGAATGCTTTTGAAGGTGTTTTTATTTTTCATTAGCTTTGCTAAATAGCGATTAAAAGGGGTAAAAATGCTACCTACTCTCTTTGTTAAAAAACGGCCTTCAGATTGAACATTTTTTCAATAAATTAATTATATTTCATTTTGAAAAATAGCTGAAAATCGAATTCGATTTAAGGACGGGTTGTTTCGGGGAATTCGAACAATTCTTCAAATTTCAAAGTTAATTTTCAAGTGTTTTGATAGATTTTTTCAAGTTCTGTTTTTATTTCGCTTCTGTCATGCAACTAGCCTATAATGATATTAAAACTTCTGTGAAAGATTTTTGTTCTGTTTTTTTTTCAGTTCTGTTAAGCAACTAGCCTATACTGTTAAAATAACAGAACTTGAATAGGACTTTCACAGAACGCAAAAATTAACGTTGAAATTTGATGAATTGTTCAAATTTTCAACCCATCCCAAGCGTTTGATTAATCTCACGAATGTAGAGAAAGAAATGAAAAGCATATTGATAACCTCCGTGGCACAGCCCCTTGGCAAGGTGACCTGATCAAGATGGTATTGTTTCGAAACTCCACACTATTTAAAGTCGCATGTTTAAAAAATATTTATTAATTTGCACTTCGTTGCTGACTTGCTTTGATAAGAAACCTCAATTCTTATTAAAAAAAACTCCTTTATAAAGTTGCTGCCATGTATAGTGACAAAATCTCAATATTCAGGAACTTTCCAACCTTCCTCGTTCGCTTCTCTTTCCACCGCTATATCAAATATCTCTCAAATGGGATTCCAAAATGTTTAATAATAATTGGATAATTTTTATCGCGTCGTCTTTGTGAAAAATCACTTTAAGGAAGTTACATGAATTCATAGGATCTCAAAAACAACAGTAAAACTTCTCGTTGTCAATTTCGATTCAGACTTTTTGTTTAAAAGTCAAATAAATAGGACTGTAAGCACCGTTTTTTTTTTCACCTAAGACAAATCAAGTCTAGAAACCTTCCTAGAAAAGCAACAACACTAATTATCAAGTCTTACGTAGTCTCACGTCTCGATTACTGCAAAGGAATTTATGACAGCCTTCCCAAATATCGAATTGACAAACTTCAATCAGTGTTTAATGCAGCAGCATGGCTCATAACTGGGGTTTCTAAATATTTGCTCATTTCAGAACACCTTCGTAACCTTCACTGGCTCAAGTGCCCTGAAAGAATCCATACAAATTGTGCTCGGTGGTGTTTAAATCCATCAATGAAATGGCCCCACCCTACATCTCTGAAAAACTATGCATCCCGGAAAACACTGGTCTGAGGCGGTCAACTCTTAGATCAGCAACATCATCAGCTGTAGGCAGACTGATGGAACATAAGCGCAATCCAAATACTATGTTTGGTGATCGCGCTTTCGGAGCATCTGGGCCGAAAGCTTGGAATAAACTTTCTCCGGAACTAAGATCCATAACAAGTCTAACAGAATACACGTCTAAATTAAAAACTTACCTTTTCAAGCTGTCATACCCTTAAATTAAATATACAATTTGTTTAAATTAGGTTTAAGGGCCCACTATTCGAATTTCATCCAATTTCTGACATATTTTCCTTAAAAGTTTGAAGTTTTTAAGCTCTTAAAAAAATATATGTTATTCTTTAAGATAGTATCTATTTGTTCCAAAAGCCGAAACGGTAATTATTTGAAATTCCCTCGATAGAAATAAATCGCAAAGTATGCTCCGAAAAATATTATTAACACGTTTATTTCTGTTATTTTACAAGTTATATGTATGAAAAAAATCACAATGCTTCTTTTAATAGACCCCAAAAGTGATTTTTGCTATTTTTGAAATACGCCGTGATTTATTAAACATTTTCACAACTGTCGCTTACGCCTATTACTTTTAAATCATATTTATTATAGCGCGCTCGCTCCGACTTGAAGATTAACCTATCTTTCTTTGAAAAGTTCATTCGCCAACTCGAGGGCTTTGGGGGCAGACGTGTCGTTCAACGTTCTATGATCTACAGACGTGCGATTACGTGCAAATATTTGAATCTATAAAGATAATTTTTGCGCGTGTAAAGTTTATGAGTTAATAAATATTGTTTTTTCAAAGATGGGAAATACACGAAAGATATCCCGTATTTCAAAGAAAAAATGTTATCTCATAAAATTATATCCTATCTAATAGGTGAGAAGAAAAAAATACAATTTTTGATTTATAAGCTTATATTTATTATAAACGATAATTTACTATAAAAATTAATAATTCATATTTTTATTTATGTATTGTGTAGTAAAAAGTTATTATTTTTTTTTCAGAATAGGTACTTTGGGAAATAAAACTAATTCCAATGCATTAGAAATTACGGGGTAATTTTTTATTAATTTAGTTTTCTTGTTGTCTTGTCTCTTTTCTTGTTCCTATACGATCGTGATTTATTTGCGAATTAACTTTCTACGTACACAAATACACACGTCACTTTACATCTGCTCCTTAGAGTAATATTACTCTAAGATCTGCTCTAATGATTCACAATGCAACGATGTCCGAGAAATATAATATAATATGTAATAATAATAAGGGCCACCTGTTTCAAATAACAATACTCGAACGTGGAATCCAGAAAAATAATGAACGGGCCAGCGAAAAAAGCTATTGAAAGTTCTGAAACTGTGGGGAATATAATTTAATAAAATAAAATACTTTTTTGTTTTAAAACCACGATATTTATTAATTTAAGAACCGACTGGTTTCGCTTTACTTAAGCATCATCAGGGTACAAATTAATACTAAACAAGAAGTACATAATGTGTGCATATATATATAACAAAATATAGAGGGAGACAACATGATACAAATATAAGCAACACAAAGACGGTCATAAAATACATTAACATAAGTGCACAAGTATTGGAAAAACCGCTAGATAATTATGTAGACTAATGGGTTATACGAATAAATCGGGAGAAACAAAACATCAACTGGCAAGGTGGTAAGGAGGTAAGGAGAACTGGGAATTTTTTATGGGTTTATTGGAAACAGACTTAATATTGGACTACTTGATATGTCTAATTGATTATTAAGTATCTGACTTTTGGTTTTTACAGCTTTTTTAATTTCTAGTGCCTCTAAATTGTTTAGTCTGTTACCATGCCCGTTTTTATGTAAGATGTTAGCACCGGTGCTATGACAGAATGTATGATCTTTATCGATCAAATGATTTGCAAATTCGGAAAAACCGTTATTATTGAGGTTTTATTGATGTTTTGTTTTTCCCGATTTATTCGTATAACCCATTAGTCTACATAATTATCTAGCGGTTTTCCATTACTTGTACACTTATATTAATGTATTTTATGACCGTCTTTGTGTTGCTTATATTTGTATCATGTTGTCTCCCTCTATAATATATTTGTATCATGTTGTCTCCCTCTATATTTTGTTATATATATGCACACATTATGTACTTCTTGTTTAGTATTAATTTGTACCCTGATGATGCTTAAGTAAAGCGAAACCGGTCGGTTCTTAAATTAATAAATATCGTGGTTTTAAAACAAAAAAAGTATTTTATTTTATTAAATATGTCAAACCACAAAGTGATTGCTTTCTACAATAATATAATTTAGTTCAGTGATGTTATTTTTCATGTCGGAAGGAGGCCCTGAAGAAAATAATTTCTCTCAGAGCCTGTGTCATCTTTGAGAATGCTGTATAGAGGGTCTTTTTTGAGGAGGAGGGAGTGAACCTGTCCTGAATGTCAACTGTACAATTTCTACCCAGAATTAACTTAATTGTACGTTTTTTGACTAACCGTACCTTGGTGTTCTATTTTCAATAAACTCTTTAATTATGTTTCAGATGTGAAATCTATACTCCGCTACAGAATGTTTTGCCCAAGTCTTGTAAAGATGCAAAGGCACGGAGGTAATAATAAAATCATTTGAGCCCTTTACTGTTATTTAAAAGGTCACTGGAAGTGCAGTTATAATCAATGATTTTATTTTTTTCTAGCTTCCACGAATAATCTGAAAAGGCATTATCTAAGGATTATACTCTTAAGGAGAATATAGAAAATGTAGAAAGGTGAAACGGATTTAAGATTTTCGATGAAATGATTGTGTTGTGAAATATTTATTTTGTTATTTATTACTTTATATTTTTTTTTACAGTTTTACCGTACGCGGTCTTGTTGTAGAGTGGTATATCTAACTGTCATGGAAAGTTTTTTTCTGAGCTTTAAGAGAAAGGTTTCTTAAAGATACTGGAGTTATTCTAGGGCTATGTTAGATTTTTAACATCGATCACCGTAATGCTTGCCTTCCTGAATAAATCTAATTTTATTTAATCATTAACGGCCAAGATATTTTTGACAATGGTGTGTTTTTATCTTTCTGTATTCCAATCATTTAGCTTTGCTTCTAGGGTTGTGCCCCAGTATTGCTTTTTGGAGACTGTAAACGGATCTCTCGGCATTTAATGAAACTGCAGCAGAACAAAGGCTGTTGCTATATTGACGTTCATGGTATGTTTTGCTCAGATTGACGATAAGGTTTCCAGATCCGCATTTCGCTCGAAGCATGTTTAGGGTAATAAGTTTATAGTTTAGGGTTCTTTCACCGTATTTATGGGAACATTTCAGAACCACCAATCTTTCATTTTGAGTGAATCTTGTGTTTGTGATTAAATTATATTTGACAATTTAAACAAATAATATTTAGAGAAGTTAAAAATAAAATTGAAAGTTCACTGAAAGCTTAAACTATTAAAAGTAGTAATTTCATAAAAATGTAAATAAATAGAGCCCCTTTCACATTTTAGAATGTAATTTTATGTTGCTTACATGTTTTATTACTCTTTATAATTATTGAATTGTTTAAATGAATAAATAAATAATTACAAAAAAGTCTTCTGATTTGTAAGTCCTCGGGAAGCACTAAGGATCTTTCTATCTATCTTTATAATATAATAAATTTGATGAGCATAAAAATGTAAACGTGTATATAATTGATATAAATGTACAAAAGTAGATATTACACGTGTATAAATATTATATTGCGCATATTATACAAGATGTCGGGGGTAAAGTGCACAAACTTCGGGAGGTGATTCTAATTGATAGTACAAGTAAAAAAGAAAAAAAAACTTTTTTTGGAATTCCAACGTTTTAAGATAGTTTTCGAGTAAAAAAGTTTAATTTTTTGTATAGAAAAAAAAACAATTTCTTCTACGGAAAATAAATTTTTGTGGAAAAAATTTGGAAATTCGAATAATTTCCATTTCATTTTTACTTCTTCTAGCATTTAGAATAACCTCCTGAAGTTTGAGCACTTTACCCCCGGACACCCTATAAAGATAACCATATAAGAAAAACCTTATTGATGTAAAAATATATTTATTGATTTTATAAAAGTTATAAATTACTTTTATAAAAGTGATAATAGTATTTTAGTAAAGTAAAGTAATTTTTATACCTATTCAAATAACTTTCGTAAATGTTTTTTGTAAAATTAAAAAAAAATAATAATTAATTAAATCCGTAATAAAACCCATATTTTGAGAACCATCTTCATTTCGACATCGTTATAATTCGCTCGGTGCTAACTAAAAATGGTTCTGTTTTTCTAAAATTGCAATAGATGTCGGTAATTTAATTTCATTATTTAAATTATAATCCCCAAAATTATTCCTAATACGAATTCAGACACCTCTGTCGGATTCTTTTAACACTAAATATTGTTTATTTTGAGGGTGTTGCCCAAATCTAAATTCTTCACGCGGAAAGCGGGCCCTTAAGTGCCGAATCTTTCATAAGCAATTATAATTTATAAGGTTCCAGCAGACCCGGCTTCGCCCGACTTCCAAGACTATTATTGTTGTTTGCTACTTTAGAAAACGAATATCTGATTTTTATGTAATATTATGACGTGATTACAATGAAAATTATACACGTTAATTTCAGTTATTACCAGATAACTTTTTTAATCATCCATTTATTCAAAAAAAGCCTACAAACCTATTTTACCTCTTGAAATCCTGTGGTGCTAAGTATTTTGGGGACTTGTGGGAGTTTATTTATAAGTTTAAGTGTTAAGCATGTCACGTAGATATTGAGGTAAAAGAAATTATCACAAATATTTGCAAACATTAGGTGATAATTAATACAATCGTTTTGTTGGTGACATATAAATTAACCGGATTGGGTTCTAGGATGAATTAGACTTTCCTTTGAAGAAGAGTAGGTGTCTTTAATAAGTTATTAGCGTTGACCATTTTAAGAGAAAGCTTTTTCCTTTCCGGATATGCCTCACAAATGGTACATGACATGGATTGAAGCTCGTCGGTTATTAATAGAAGCCTTCGTGCGTTATACGCACAGATGCATGGCCACACGTTCAACATTTCTTCTTTACGTAATCAGTGCTCAGTGCTCATCTCTTGTGGTATCAAAGGGTAACGAATTACCGCAGATTAATATACAGATCTCCATTCATGTTATTGTAGAATACATATTGAGCATATTTCCAGACATAAACATGACATAAATATAATCGCAGAATTAATGTCATAAAACTTGGTTTATTTGTGATACGGTCATAAAAAACATTAATCAATAAGGAAATCAAATGTCCAGATTTTTATCATATTGAATATTTAATCGATTATTAATATATGCTAAATATTATTAGAATATTTATGCAAATACTAGTAATGGGCCGTTATTGATTTAATATTAAAAACATATTTTAATATTAAAAACTTATTTAATATTAAATCATTAGATTTACTATCCAATAACCATAAATAACGCGTACTATAAAGCGATTCAGTTGTTTCAGACTTAACATCCCAATTAAAAATATATATTCAAGGCTAAAAATCTGATTTAAAATTAGGTAACCCGTACATAAACTACATAATTATACACCTGTTGAATTTTCTGTACCACTTCTGTACGAAGACACATTAAGTACATAGCGGGTAAAAAAAACCTGATCAAAGATTGGTACAAATACTCGTATGTAGTTAACAAGACGAATAGCTGATTTTTCGGCTGAAGTTTAAAGTTTTTCACCAAAGCTTGGCGTCATTGATCAAATTTGTTTTTATCTAGTTTTTCCTTAAGCAGTTTAAAAGGAATGTAAGAACATATTTACTTTCAGCAGTGTGATATTACTAGATGTTCTTTTTATGTTAACTTACTTACGCTTCGAGTCTCAAAAAACCTTGCCTCGTGTTTATCTTGGGTTGGTATTTTCTGATTTTGTCAATGTTTTTTTCTATTGAGAGAAATTCAGGCATTTCTTCTACCAATATTCAAATGTAACATTACAAGTAAATTGTAACTAAATAAGAAACTGGTTTACTGATGGACATGAACCAGTTTCAACATATCTATAACCAAAAATAACTTCTGAAACTAATTTGGTCCGTAGATCCGTAGGCTAGATATTTTACAATATAATGATACTAAATTAATGTCATTTCAAAATAATTGATTCTTCGATGTTGTAGCACATCAAACTTAATATTTGACTTAATGATTTATACTTACTAATTTGACAGCCAAATGAGTAGGTTGACATCATATTTTGATTTTAAAATCTGATAACACGAATGTTGCCAGGACTTATCTATTTGTCAGATAGGAACTAATGAAGTGAGAACCAATTTGCAGCTATGAAATATATATTTTTTGCATTAAGTGCACAATTTCCACAATGGAATGCTGATACCAACCCTTGCGTATGGCAGTGAGGCATGGAATTGATAGAGGAAGGATGAAAGCTGATTGAATGCTGTGGAAATGAGATTCCCGAGGCGCAAAATGTGGTAAAATCATGTATGATCATATGAGAAATGCGAAGATTCGCAAAGAGTGCGAGGTTGATGTAGGCGTAATGAGTAAGATTAAGAAAGGGACGTTTAGATGGTTTGGGATTGTAGAGCGAATGAACGGAGAAAGGAGTGTAGTAGAAGTTGGGGACGCCCAAGAAAGACATGGCACGGTCAAGTAAACCAAATACTAGGAAAATGGAAAGAGTCAGATTTACGCAGGAGTATGTATGAATGTGAATAAGACAAGGAGTGTGTGCCAAGACCGAGTTGTTTGGCTGTCCGAAATCTGCCTACCCCAGCGGGGAAACGGCGTGGTGGTTAGTTAGTTAGTGGTAAAAGCAGATACCTACTATATACGTGCTGTCGCTGAGATAATTATTTGTGGGGTATTCCCCATTAAAAGAGTCAAAAACTCTAAATCAGACAAATCTCAGAAAACTAAAGAGATTGTCACAATACCGTGAATTAACGAACCGTAACTATTTTTTATCTGTACGATTTCTCAATTTGATCTTCAAAACTTCCCGCAGTGAAAATAATGCATTAATTGCGAGAATTTTAGCTAAACAAATCTTTCGTGAAGGCTTTTTACCCAAACAAAACCCAACCACGATGACAATTTAAAATTTACTGAACAGAGCTTCCTTTGCATAATTTGTAAGTTGAGGGACACAATATTAAATTGCTTGTTACTGCTTTGTAAATCTCTCCGCTACCCACTGAAAGCGTTGAATGTCTAATCTGGCTCAAATTCGTTGATGAATGTGGACCAAATATCACATCGAATAAAATTAATGCTTCATCAGGTTCAACACAAAAAATGAACTCAATCTTGGGCTTCGTTCCCATCCAAACCAAAGATTATTTTAACCGATTAAAAGTACAGATGACATGTTTATTTTACGCTTCATTAAAAATATGTAGTGAAACTTTTTTATTGCTATAAAAATATCATAATAAACGGTAATTGTACCTACCCAAGTGAATAAAATCCATTTTTTTATTTTTATTTCTTGAGTTTTAAAACTTTTATGTTTTAAGATTGCTAGTGAACATGATGTGTCGAAATCGGTAGCAAATAAATAAATATCAAATAAAAAAAATATCTACATTTGAAATAAAACTTTTTTTTTTTTTTGTAAAATTCACATGAAATTTTTCTCATATACTCGAAAATAGGTTCATACTTCCCGCTAACGAGGAAAACGAATTACAAGTACTAAGTACAAATAAGTACTTACATAGTAATGAAAATATTAAAAAAAATATAATAATGTTTATGGCTACTTACTTACAAAATACAATTAGAAATAATTATAACATTAAGAATACTTACATAATATAGCAATCCCTTTCCACCGTTACAATACAACTAAGAACACTTGTATTAACACTTGAGGAAAAAAACTTTTTAAAACAATTTAAAAAATAATATTAAAAGCCAGGTGCTTTAGGGAGATGTGCTCGCTTTGGGCAACTGGCTTACAGTGGAGGAAACGAACAAGTCTTCCGCATGAGCAAGACAATGCATGAGAAAGTGAAGCGAGTGAGAGGGAGAAGAGGAGGGGCGCGGGGAGCGGGTAGGTGTCGGGTTCAGTGCCAGGCTCAGGTTGTTGGCATTCTGGGTGGCTGGTGTAGCACTTTACGATAAACTTCAAACCATAAATCTAAGATTGCTTTATGGGACAGTCATCAATCGCTTATTCGCTTTAAATGTCTGTTGACAATAAAAATCAGCAGTCTTATTTTTTTCATACGTTACAGAATTTCACCTTTAATAATAATAATAATAATTTGGCATTCTCAGACTATAAAAATATTACCATTCGTTATTTCGGCTACTGGCATTATACC
This sequence comes from Hesperophylax consimilis, assembly GCF_061612785.1. Classification (NCBI taxonomy): domain Eukaryota; kingdom Metazoa; phylum Arthropoda; class Insecta; order Trichoptera; family Limnephilidae; genus Hesperophylax; species Hesperophylax consimilis. Next base: position 18,379,533 of record NC_142846.1, read on the forward strand.
TAGCTCTCTAATTAAAAATTTAGGCGTATTAGATTTATCAAAAAAATTATATATAAAGATGCAAAAGTCGGTCATTTTGAATACATGTAGGATAACAAAAGATTTTTTAAATATTTATGTTGAGGGATCAGTAGGATTTATAGGCCCTGTTAGAAGTTCTACCGAGCCGAATCCTCTGATATGAAAATATCTGGAGACGGTGAATTTTTTTTTTCCCATTTGATATCTGGTGAGTTGACGTGTTGTTGTTCTTGTATTGTTTTGTATTTATTTTACTTATATAATGCACTTACATAATGTTGATTGACTAGATGATCATTTGTGGAAAAGTGAGTGGAAGGGTTAAGTTTTTCCTTTGGGGAAGATTTAACCCGGACAACTAAATCGGAAGTAGAAACAAGGTATAATAAAAAAAAATAATAATTGGATAATTTGTAGAGCGCCGTTTAGGTAAAAATCACCTCAAGGGCTTTGAGCAAGTGTTTTGACAATGTTGTAAGGTTAAAGATGGGAAGGGCAAGATGAAGTTTGGGAAATTGATATAGCTATGGGAGATTGAGATAGCTATACATATCTGGTGACCGACTATTAAGATTTGTTCTATTTTGACAACGGCAAATATACTGTCACAGGTTGAGAAGAAAGTTTTTAGATGGAGTTATTTTTAATATAGATTAAAGTTGTGACAACAAAACTTTTTTAGAAAATCCGTGCCTAGCTTTTCAAATTTAAAAAAGTCATAATAACAAAAACCACGTTTTAAAAAGTATACTAAACAGAAGCTACAAAAAACATTATTTAAAAAATCCAAAATATGCTTATTTTATCAGTCAATTTGCATCCTTTACTGTTTCGACCAAGGGTTTGTCTTTCAAGGTCTTGTTCAATCGGGCTGTCTGCACCTGCATTTTGAGAGATACGCATTGATAGTCATTGGAGATACGAGATGAAAGCATTTAGTGGCGTATTTACTATATTCCCACTTCCAATCAATTACCAGATGCATGTATTTGACATGATCGCGCTTTTCCGGCAAGGAAATACGACGGCTAAGCAATAACCCATTGCGGAAACACGTGATCCATGTGTTCGATATGAAGTACTTTTCTAATAGAGCAAAACGAACTTCTTTCATACCAGAACATAAACTTTACTAGAGCTGCAAAACTCTCGAACTGGGAGCTCTGTGACACCACTACAGCCCAACAATATTACAAATATATTGGAGTGAAGTGGCTTAACCAATTGCGGGTTAAAATGAGATTAGAAAATAATTATAAAAACATCAAAGGCACAATATAAAACTCTTTTAGTGGTATTTCACAATTATTATTTTCTGAAAATTAATTTAATATTTCTCAATACTAATATATCCGTTATATATATTTTTTGTTCAAGAGAGTAATAAGACAGTATGAATAAAAAAAAAAATATATATATATATAGGGTGTCCGGGGGCAAAGTGCACAAACTTCTGGAAGTGATTGTACATGATGGTAGAAGTAAATAAAAGTTTTAGAAAATCCCTTCTTTTTTCCTAATCAAAAATATTTTTTTGTAGATAATATTATTTTCTCCATACAAACTATTCAACTTTTTGCACCTCAAAAATAACGTAAAACGTTGAGTTTATGATTTTTTTTTACTTGTAATATCATGTAGAATCACTTCCCAAAGTGTGTGCCTTTACCCCCGGACACCCTGTACATATCATTATTCGTCTGTCCTCTAACTACTGTCTATAACTTACTATTTTACGCTTGTAAAACTTTTCATATTATTTTATTTATTTGAAAGTAGTTCAACTACGCAAAAATGCAATAAGGTTTCCCATGTAAATCTTGATTGGTAAACTCTTTCCCAAGAACGCCATTAACAACCATGAATATTTCTGAACCCTAAAGCAGAAAACCTAAGGCAACAAAAACTCTCGAACGGTGAATTTCATGCCGGAAATTTTGGAATTTCTAAGCCAACACAACTATTTTTGGCTCACAAAATAATGTCCATTGAGATGTTCGAAAAATTAGTTTAAGGCGATGCCATACGTAGTAATGTAAAATCATATGTTTTTGGTTTTAAATTTGGTCGCCTAGAAATGTTTCAGATGCTTTAATTAAATATTGCGAGTAGAATACATCTTGACCTTTGAAATAATCAAGTATTTTTTAGATAAGTCTGTAATATATAAATATGAAAACTGCTTTAAAGTTCAAAATCTCCTACTTGCGAATCTATTTTCGGTTATGATTTTATTGTATAATGTGGCAAATGAAGTTATTATAAATAGATCGAAAAAAAATAAATATTAATGCGTGAACATCATCACATAGATAAAATAATACGCACTTTTTGGCCATGTTTGCATTTGCATAAATCAAAACAGGCGGATGGTGTTAAGCGGGAATTTAAAATTTATCGCGATCTACGTAAGGGTTTTTATTGATAGCGGCTCAATTTAAAATATTACACGACGTATTGCATCGCCTTAATGTAAAAACAAGACCTCAAATTATTGTTCGTCGCATTTCGATTTAACTGTAGAATGATTAGCGTTAGAACTGTAGTAAAGTCGCAGAGTATGTAATTACTAGTAAAGGTAACAGGGTGACCGACAGCTATCAGTCCGCGGATCGAGATTCTCACAGCGCACAGTGCTGCCATAACATTCAAGGCTAGGAACAAAATTAATATAATTAAATGGTGGAAACTCATAGTAAAAGCGGGAAACAGGACAATCTACATCACATAGAGACACAAAAAACCCTTTTATTCGATCTGAGCAATCAGATATTTAATTTAAATTTTCTATTTCTTTCGTCGACTACAGTCTACGATTCGACGCATTTCAAAATACTTACCTTAAAAAATCCCAGAGCGACCGATTTAATAAAAATTGAAATGAATTTTTAAAAATGTCTCTATTAGTGGTAGTTACTGTAAGTACACGAGATCTCCAATAAACAACAACCAATATTTTTCATGTTTTATTCATCATAACTGTGAAAATTTCTGAGAAATAGTTATTTCCTAATGAGCGTCACGCATTAGTGATTCAATCTATAGGATGGTTAATTATTATTGCGAATACATAAATAAATATTTTATTATTATTTGTATACATTAGCCCTGCACGTGACCACAGCAGTGTGCAGCGCAGCAGGCACCGAGTTAGGCAGGTATTAGGTACTAGGTAAGTACCTACTCCCTTTTCAGAAAAAGTTATGAGTAGTGAAGTTCTGAACTGTAAATCTCATGGTCCAGAATAACTACCTCAAACGAAAACGAGTTATTATCATATTTTGTTACTATACCCATAGGGTTTGCTTTATAACATTCATTATTTGCTTGGTCTGTCCATCAAAAATCTCTTCAGAATCATGCATGTTCCCAAACATTTCTGAGGGGTTAGGTCAAAATACAAACTTTGTGTTAAAGTAACATTTTTCAACAGTTTTAAACATTCAATAAATAAATTGTCCCTGTTAATTAAAAAAACTTATTTATTTGGTTTGGTAGACCATTTGTGTGGGTAAACTTCCTGATAAAAAATATTGATAAATTATTGAGAACCTGTTCAAATTGTTAGCATTCCTGTTAAAACTAGATTTTAGGCCATTAACGAATAAATTGATAAGTACCCTGATAAACTTTAAGTACGACACCAATGTTTTTCACCATGTCAGAACATGTGTTCATAAATTTTTTGCATCATCATTATATATTATTAAACAAACGCAGGGGGATGAACACGTGTTCCATATTATTATGATTCTAGCAACACTTAATCAGGAAGCGACTTGCAGTCCCTTTTTAACAGGATTACCAATAATTTGAAGAGATTTTTTAATAAGACAGCAATTCTCATTTTTCTCCGTGTACATAGTGATATATTTGCTTCTTTGTAGGTATTTAAATTACTTTAAATTTAAATTATTTTAAAATTACTTTATCCTCATCAAAACTAATGATTTTTTCCCCCCGTTCCCAGATTACAAAAATAATTCATATATATTACAAATAATATAGGTCCTAGTACGCTTCCTTGCGGTACTCTATGGTTGATCAGGAGAGGTTTGATTTTTCTTGTTAATTTGAACCCTCTGTGAACGCTCCATCATATAACTTTTTATAAGTTTAGAGTTTTATTTAACATACCAATTTTTGAAAGTTTTGCAAAAAGGATTTTGTGATTTATTGTATCAAAAGCCTTTTGTAAGTCTACGTAAATTGGCAATGTTTTTTTACCACTGTCTAAATTTTTATCATATCTGTAATAGTTTCTATGGCGTCACCAATACTTAAGTTCTCCCTAAAACCATAATGTGTTTCCGATAATATTTTATCATCTTCTAAGTAGGATAGGAGTTGTTTTTTTAGTATTCTCTCCAATATATATTTTTTAATATTATTGAGTAGGCTTATTGGTCGATAATTGTTTATGTCATTTTACATCCTTGTATATTGGTAAAACAATAGGATTTTTGGGAGCTGTGGAGAAAATAGGCAGAGTGACCAGGTATGTTAGAGGTACGATACGTTCTTTACACAGATATTTTATTGCATCAGTTGTAATTAAGTCCTCCCCCGAAGATAAATTTGATTTTAGAGAAGAAATTTTGTATACGATTTCATCAGTTGTGATTTTTTCAAACTCGATCTTCTTTCCCTGCTCAGGAGGTTGGTTTATTTGTATTGCTTCATCAGATTGCGTAGCTTGCTTTGCTGAATACGATTCTATATTTATGAAAAATATATTGACATATTGAAAAATTTGGTCAGGACTATCAGCGTATGTCCTAGGGACTTGGATGTATGAAACGTTGGTAGATTTGTAGACTGGTTATTTCATGTAATATTTGCCACATTTTCCGGGATTTTGTTTACAATCTTATTTTTTTTTTCTTTTAGTTGGTTTCTTTTGTATCTATAATAGTTTGTTCCAATTTTTTTTTAGTATCTTAACATGTATATATCGTTTAGGTTCTTATTTTTTTAGGTTCTTGTGTAACTCATCTCTTTTTCTTATAACATTCTGTGTGATCCATGGCTTAATGTGTACATTTTTATGTGAGATTTTCTTTACAGTAATATTCAACATAAATTGATTGGGGCTGATTCTTTCCTTGGGCTTCAAGTTTTCAAATTGAAGGGCTTGTTTTTGTCGAAAGACCCTTGGGAAATAAAATAAAAACAAGAGATAAGGCAATTTAGGCAGGATCCGAATTGTTGGGATATTTCAATATTAAACACGCTGTATCTTGACAATCTTGTATCTCGTATCGTCACTATTGGCAAAATGAGACGCGTTCCTTCCAAAACTTAAAATAACCGTTTACTTAGTGTTTTTTCAATTTTGTTTTCTTTGCGAATTAATGCGATCCTGGAAGAGGAAATTAACCCATTTCCCGTTGACTCGTTGTTAACGACAATGCATTCTATCAAATTTTGATGGCAATCACGCGCACGCGCATCTACGTATATGCATTTCTCTGAAATTCGGTGTATCCGTTAAAAAAAAATTTTTTTAGGGGTTAATTTTTTATTTTATCGTTTACGTCACACTGATTGTGTAAACACACCCATGATAATGTCAGTGATCGACACCTATGAAGGTAAGTTAACAATGTAATTTACTCAACTGCATCAGACTGCGAAATGATCAATTCCACGTCTAATTAAATGCATTCAGAAGCGGAATAACGTTAGTGGGTCATTCGTGTAAATGAGGTCAGTTTTAAAGCAAAAATCTGCGATTATGGAAGAGCAAATATTAAGTAAAGAGTGAAGTAAAGCTTTATTTACTGAACTATGGAGGATTTAACAATACTATTGTTGAATTAGCCTAGTATGGAGGAAAATGTAAAAGTTCTTGACGGTGTTGCGACTAACTATTGACTATGCAACATTTTTAACATGTAAACTGATTTGACCAAGGTAAATATGACACCTGCAAATATCACAGGTAAATAATACTATTAAAACTAGAATTTAAATAAAAATTGCGGTCTGTTTAAGCAGAAAACCTATGTAATTACTGCTAAGAAACCTCGAGACTAAGTACTATAGGGCCTTAACTGCGAGTATTAATAACTAGCTGAGTTGGTCGGCGTTACGAATTGATTCGTATAATGTTTTGAGGTTGTCAATTCTTATAAACAGGGTGGAGTCATTGATGTATTGTATTTAGATAAAATTTAAAAAAATATATGTCTCGCTTTTTACCTCCAAGTGACCTCCAACTCTTCCAACGATCTAATAAAACTACCGGATCCGCCCTATAAGCGCACCGCTTATCGCGTTCTTATAGTGGAACAAGTTTCGACGAGATATTAGTAAGCAGTAGCGCCTCTGATTGTAGCTCTATGGGTGTAGTTGGAAATAATATTATTGTTAAGAAATGAAAATAAGTTTATCTCATCAGGTACACAATAGATGTATGTGGGAAAGGTCCTGTTGTTGATCTTGGGGGAAAATGGGGTTAATTTTATGGAAGTGTTAAGTTTGGCAACATTGATTATTTTTTTTGCTTTTAATTTAATATTTTTGATTCATACACAAATAGAAATAAAAATGGTTATATTACACGCAAACCCAGCGGTGACACAGCATGGTTGAGACAGCATGGTTCAATCAAAAATACATATAATAATTAATCAATACGCCATTTCCTCACAGGGGTAGGCAGAGAAGATAGACCGAAACACAAATTCATATTGGCACAAAATTCATTCATACACCGTATCATACTTAGAGGAGATTTACCAAATACGTAATACGACCCTAACATGAGATGGCGGTGTTTGTCAAAAGCTAAGCTAAGCGCCCTCTATAAAGCTAGCTTTACACCATCATTTTTTCATATCGAACCCCACATCGAAACTCGATAATTATTTTCATACTTACTATTTCATAGATAGTTTCCATTAGAGAAGAAATAATACTCTGGGACTATAAGAAAAATCGTCAAAAAATGTAAATACCTTGAACATAACGATATTGGTTCAGTCGTCATTCATTCGCACTATTTAATTTTTGCAGATCACTTGAAACGTGGTTTATTTATGCTTGAAACTATATCGTTCAATTAAATACCTTCTTGACTTCGTTCTGCTTCAACGTGATATCGACCGTGTCTCAAACTGGGCCAAAAAAAACGGCCTAAGCTTCAGTACACCTAGCTGCAATATCGTTTCGTAAACAAAATCAAAGAATCCCTACGTTTTTGATTAAGGAATTAATGAAATTATTTTCCGACGCTTAAACCAAATCAAAGATCTTGGGGTTATTTATGACAATAAACTAACTTTTATCAACACATAAACGATTTAGTAAGCAGAGCATTCAAGGTTCTTGAATTTGTAATTAAAAATTCTTATTCGATTCACAACGCATAAACGCAATTATATAACACACTAGCCTTAAGTGTTTTGGAGTCAAATTCATTCATTTGGGAAACGAAATAACGTAAATTTTGTGCATTGAAAGAGTCCACAAGAAATTTGTAAGATTTTAATTTTTGCACTCTACGGATATTACCCCTGGCTATACCCATATATTTATATCATGGGCATGTCTAATTACAACTCATGAGAGACAGTAGAGGTATTGCCCTGATTAAATATTTTTATCTTGTACTAAACGGTAACATATCTCTATTATGAGATTCTGGCTCAAATAAATTTATTTGTACCACTCTCAAGGACGTCGCCATAACCTCATTTATTTTAGAGCGCACCGATTTGTTCATGAACTCACCCGTGGCTAGAGTCACAAACGTCTTGTATGTAGTTGATCAAAAGATCGATATGTTTTTCATGTCCTTCAACGCACTTACAAGGTTTTAGTCACTGTAAATACATTGTATAAACGGTACAATTATAATGACCCAGACTCCAATCTGTCATGTCACAAGGAAGTTGTACAAATTGGATAAAATAAAATAAATAAATAAACATAAATCACAATCAAGAATGCATATGTCACTGCCATTCGCGTGCTTTGTCACGCGTTTTTTTCGTTTTCTTATTGATGTTTTGTCGTCGTTTGAATCTTCATAATATCTGCGGTGAACCCGTATATTAATTAGATAAGTTGACAGTGTTAGTGGGGAGAAAGGCATTTTTTTGCTCGAATTATCATGTCTGCCAGAGGGTTTTCCTCAATGTTATGTCGGCAGAATGATATATTCGTGAAGAGGGAACTCATATCCAAATTTTGGCATCGATTTAATTCGGGTGGCGGATGAGATATTTTATGACTTCTGGAGATGACCTTTCAGATCGTCTGCCAGGTCCTTCTCAGAGTTAATGTCCAGCGCTCATTCGGTTGAAGTGGCCTATAGAATAGGATTTTTACGGTCATCGCTTGGATAGGAGCACTTTTTGAAAATTGATATACTCTGTTGTTTTACGTTTTTTATGTTTTAAATTAACACTTTTTTAATATTTCGATAAAATTTTATGATAAATAACTACGTTTATAAAATGATTTAATTGTAATTAATAAGATTGTTTCCTAAGCTATTCCGTAGTCGGTACATCTCCTCTACTCTTTTGTTATTATAACTCTTGACAAGACCTGACTTAATGTAATGTAATACAGTTATTACGATACTATTCCTTTCAGGAGCAGGTTTAAAATAGCTATTCATGGTCGCAATGATAAAAAACCCAACATTTGCTGGATTTTAATATTTCGAACACAATTTGGCAAATAACATCAAGGGGAATACGAAAAACCTATCCATTTCTTCACATTATTGGTATTTTCACTAATTAATATAATCCACATATTTACACTTCTTACGGTATTCCATTGGTCACCATAAAACAGGCAGCTGTCTAGTACTTATTGTGATTTAATGAATTTATTCTCTGTAAATGTCTCGATTAAACACCAATAAATAAAAGATTATGCTTTACGACATGAATACAAATATGTCGAAATTAAATAGTTGACTGTTAGAAAATAAGGGACACACTTTCCTGTATACACCACTTATATAAAAATATACGTTTTTCATTCATTCTTTTGTTAGAACCCTGTAAGAGTAAGTTCGCGAAAAGACAAATAAAATTCTTTGAAATGTTTATTTTAAATAGGAGACTGTTTTACAATAAAATATGATGAGACCATGACGCGTTACAATCAGCCATTTCTGAAGGCGGAGTAGAGCAAACCGCAACTAAAAGAGAAGGGGGAGAGTGGATGGACTAATTACATGTGCGCAACTATACCTCCATACAACTATAACCTACCGAATACCTCTTCGCGCCGTACAGCAAGTTGGCGTATAGTGTAAAGGCTGCATAAAGGTGATGGAAAGCAAGATAAATTATTGCCTATTGAGAACAAACAATTATCTTGGCCATTGATAAGAGTCTTGCATGGCAAGGTGTTGACCGTCAATATTGTGGCGTCCCTTCAAGATTGCCAAATACAAATTCACTACACAAAAACGGTCTCCTGCGATAAATCCACCAAACTTATATAAATATGAAAAAATATAGCGAGATATAAAAAAAATTGCAATACCTACTAATTTTTCTTCGTGTACACGTGCATACTAGCGTGTGCTCGTGAAGTACTATTACGAAATTAAAATTGCGAATTCGGGCAACTAACTGACCTCTACTGGAAGGCAACTATTTAACATTTTTTTCCAATGAAATTTGAAAATTTGCAGTATGCAGACTTTTCAATTCTGAACACTAAAAATAAACATACTCGGTCGTTTGGTGTTGTGTTTATATTATGTATGATGTAGGTACGTTTTGTCGAAATGATTATTATTGTTATTCTATATTTAATTCAATTTCAATAATAATAATAATAACATAACATTTATATAGCGCAGTTTTGAGTTGTTTCACTTCAAGTGCGCTTATATATAATTACAATTACTTACAATTTTACAAAGAAATTGTTCTGTTTCGTAATAGGTGTGATTTGAAATTATTAAACATGACTAGCTTGAGCTTTTGAAAAGTTACGAGAAAACTTTTATTCTCCGACAGTTAAGTATGATTTAAAATTCGAAAATATTACGCAGAAAGTAATTAGATGAATTAGATTCACTTCTCATCTAATTCGGTAATAAATTATACTCAGTTTCTTCACTCTGATTCTCATAATGACATTCAATATTGCTTAGTAACAGCATTGCGCTTAGACCATTACATTGCAATTTTCTAACGAGTTTTTTAATAATTCTAGCACAGACTCGTAAATAAGTTTCATTTTTGAAAAAGACTAATTAAAATAACTTTCTGTAAAAATGTTGTTTTTATATTGTCTGAATTATTTACACAATCAGTTCCAATTTTGAAAATGAGATTCATTGAACCGCATGTATAACTGAAATTAGCATTATTGATAATGACGATTATGATACTGTAGGTAAGTGATTTATTTATTTATACGCACATGGTAGTTATCAGTGTTGCCAAGTTAGCATAATATATGCTAAATTTGGCATAATTCCTCCATGTTTAGCATAACTATTATGCTTTTAGCATATAGCATATTTATTTGGCTTATTTTTACAGTAACATGAAAATAATAAAAACCAATTTTTTTAACTAACAAAAATGATATCGATTGAAAAACTGGTGTCTCAATGGAGAAACATAGTTCACATTAAATGGGAATCCTTGACTTCCACTGTAGAGTTTTGGAATGAAGTCATGCAATATAAAGATGCAGCTAATAATAACCCCATTCGGTGATTTATGTCAGTTTGCAATGTCTATTTTATCATTGCCGCATTCAAATGCGGACATTGAACGTGTATTTAGCCAAATGAGTCTGGTCAAAACAAAACTCCGAAATCGTTTGGCGGTGAGAACCCTGAATGCCATTTTGTAGGTGAGATTTGGCCCAAAGAGAGCAGGAAAGTGCTTTTATTCTTACACTGTTCCTGACGAAGTTACTACGCTGCATTGGGTCCAAAAAAAGTTACGACTCCGTCTCTCAGCCTTCCACTTCAGCTGCTGTTAATAAAGAAGAAGAAGATGAAGATATTGATATTTTATTTCACTGATTTTATTTCTAAATTAAATTTATGTTGGCTTTTTTTTTGAATTTTTTAAAGTAATTTAGCACTTTTCTGGCATATTTTTCCCATCACTCTATTTCTCAACAAATACTAAGTTAAATTTATGTTGGCTTTTTTTGGCATTTTTTAAAGGAATTTAGCATATTTCTGGCATATTTTTCCCATCACTCTAGCATATTTTGAAGTAGTTGAGTTGGTAACACTGGTAGTTATTGACGGTAATGCATGTTTATTTAAACATAGAAAGAAGAAAGATAATAAAAATTATAAGTATTTAAGTAAACAAAGACAAAAGAAAAACATAATATACGTTGGTACAAAGTAAATGAAGAAACAATAAAAAAACCGTTATGCAGTGACCTCGTTGAAATATGCTACTGCTAAAATGTTTTAGTACTACCCACAGCTTTATACTTCAATAAAGGCATATTAAAACATCAGCCAACAAAGAAAAAGAGTTATCAATGGTGTGTAATCTTTTTATAACAGAATTGTAGCTTGAAACCGTGGTATAATTGTCACAATAATACATACTAAGTAATACGTTAGGAAAAACCGTAGACACGATCTAATTAATTGGTTTAATATTTTAGTTGCCCATTTTTTTCTAAAATATTATTAATATGGAAAGTATGCAGTAATTCTAAATTAGAATTATTGACGGCCGGCATAGTCCAGTGGTAACGCATTGGACTGCCATTCCGAAGGTCGCGGGTTCGAACCCGGCGTGCGCAAATAAATTTTATTTGATTGATTTGTGTTATTTCACAATTAATTAATTAAAATAATATATAGTATATTTGCGGCACGTTCCAGAGTGGAAGATACTACCAGTATCGCCCTGGTGTAAGACCACCATTCAGAATTGAAACGTTGCTCCAAATGGCTTTAGCCGTGTTTAGTGACTAGATCTGAATAGCCAGGTACTTCCCCACCTTCCTCTTTCCCTTCCCCACTTACCTTCATCCTCACAACATCCCCCAATTGGGGATGCCATAGTCTCACTGGCTCCAGACGGGAGCAGTTGGGACTCTTGTGAGGTATTCACTATAAAAATAAAAAAAATAAATTCCTTTTTTTTTTTTTTTTATTACTTTATTTATTTTCATTTCTTTACACATATTATACATATTAATAGATAGTATATAATAACACAATATATAATACCAAATAGTATACAAAAGAAATGAAAACCCACTAAGGCACTGCCTGAGTGTGGGTAATATAAAACGATTACTATATTTCAAGTACCTAAAGTATAATATACATTAGTAGAAAAGTTTTTTTTTGTTTATAGTTATTATAAAAAGTAAAGAGAAAAACATTATGTACAATAGTTTATAAAGTTTCAGCAAGTGAGTTATAGAAAGGATCAATACATTTATAGTAAAAGCATTTCAATATCTGCCTCATTTAGCATTTTTACTTATATTTTATCATATTTACTTTATTTTATTTACTTTTATTTATTTTTTTATATTTACTTTTATTTATTTTTTATTTTTATCATATTTACTTATATTTGACATTTATATAATCAAAGATTTGATGATAAAGATATTATTCCGGCTGGATGTGTAATGAACGGTGACCTCAAAAAAGTGATATAAATTCATGAAAAGTGATGAAACGAAAACTAGGCTAAACAGGTTATATTGGTAATTATTAAACCTAGTTTTTGTTTCATCACTTTTAATGACTCTATATCACTTTTTAAAGGCTTGTTGAATATTCATTTTGATGAAAATTTTTCATTTTGTTAAGATATAATCGTTTTGCAAGTGTGGCAAATACAGCTTTTCCGGGTCAAAACATGAAACTCCGATGCTCGGGGTGTTACGAAATATTTAACAGTACCTAGTTAACTCTAGATTTCAATGTTGATTACTCTAACACATTATGAAAACTATAAATATTTATAAGTGTTTTCCTAGTAAAATGGTACAGCCAGTAGGTTGCGTACTCTCTCGTTAACGCATTCATTTTCTAAGTAATGATAAATGCTTGTTTAAGTTCTCGGACAAGAAAACACAAGTCACCTTAGCCGAATAGTGGCCTTTCAAAGAATATTCGATATTTACTGGCATTCAATAAAAGAGAGTTGGTCATCAGTATTATGGCAAAAGTGCACTGTGTACCAACATGTTATTATTATATCTAGTATTGACACAAGGCGGTTGTGAAATTACAGAGAAGCTCACATCATGGCTCACAATGACACTGTGAAACGCTTGTCGTTAGATGAGGTGAAATCTCCTGAGGTGATTTTAGTTCGACATTATTTTAGATGTATTATGATGAGCATCTCAGACAATGCTCATATGTTATTATAATTGTGATATTATCTAGACGGACTCACACTAAATTCCTAAATGCTTTTCTCGTTGCGAATTATTAGCACGATTAGTTAGAGCTTTGTCTGCAGACAAAGAGAACAAAAAACTTATTAAAAATTAAAATAGAAGAACTTCAACCCGATTCTCTCAGTATCGCTAGGTTACCCCACCATCTCTAATATATGTATAAAGAAGAGCATCTGTTTATGATCTGTTTGTTACGGGCGGACAGGCGGGCGGACAGGCGGGCGGCGCGGATTTGATTTTATACAAATCTACAGTTTTATTCCGAGGTTGATGAAATTTTGCACACTTGATCTTCAAAACAAGATGAAGGGGACTGTTTTCATGAGATTTTGAAATTTTGCGAGTTCATAGTAAAAAGCACAGTAAAAGCATCTCAGACAATGCTCATCTGTTATTAATAATAAGTTATTCTACATAATAGACGGACTCACGTCTCACTAAATGTTTTAGGAATTTAGTAATAGTAACTAAATAATTCAAAATCTGAAAAGCCGAGTAGATAAAACAGTACCGGAACCGGGGCAACCATTTATTGGGTAACCAACACCTCTGCCATAGGTCACCCCGAGTGGTTCGCTACGTTTGGTGTTTTAGCAAGGGTGCCTGGGTTCATCGGGTGAGGTGTCTTCAGAATGCGCCTGCAAGCCACCTGCATGGCGTGCTATATCGGGAAAGGCTGGTTTAGGGAGATCATTTTTTTTTTCAAATCAAAGATCCCTTTGATCTCTCCAATTGGTATCTCTTGACCCATTACCTTGCGATGCAGTGGGAAGGATAGATCATTCGTCCGTCACTCCTGGACAAACTGATCCCTAGATTCCAACGCACCCCTCATACCTTTTCCCTTCCCAAAACTTCCTCACCTCTCTTTCCTAAAAAAGACGCTCCATACAGCATCCCCAAAGATGGTATAGGCCCGAGGGAAAGCATTTTCCTCCTGTGTGGGGTTAATGCAAAACAAGGGCCCCAAGCGTCAAAATTAGTAAAAAAATAAATCTTAAATCGATAATTTATTGAAGGTAACTGAGAATAATTTCGAACTGCGCGATTGTGCAATTGAAAATTTTTCACCATGTTCGTACACCTGCGATTTTAGAAAGGAAATAAAACGAATAAATTAAGACATAAAGTAAACAAAAATAAATAACATTTAACTGTACCGGTTATAACGTCACCCTATTGTAAGGGGTGCGTTATCGAAATCATGCCAACAGCGCCAAAAAACCTATACCTGAACGACAGTTCTCAATCATCCTCATGGAAGTTCATGATCGATCCAGGACTAATTTACGAATTGCTAGTTTCATAAAAGTTCGGGCTTTCTTACCTTCAACCAACCAAGTCATATTGATGCTATATACCTACCCACTTACACGATCAAGTATGAAAGTTCAGGTTCAAGCTCTGCTCGGACATACTTTTTTTTTAAATTTAAGTTTTAGTGCGTGCTTCAATTCAAGGCATAAATATATACACAATACAGAATAGGTGTAAATATAGTTAGTTATAGATGTACATTGTCAATTTTATAGTATAATATTTTGTCCTTTTGAGCAATAATCGTAAGAAGCGCGTCTAAAGTCTGCCGGGAAAAGGCGTGATAGTTAGTTATACTCATTGAAAACAGAAATAATTGCGTACCTGCGTATAACTTTCAAATTTTATGAAATCATAATCATTCAGTGAGTAAATTATTATCATTTTCCGCGATTTTTCAAGTACAAGGAAGCGTGATATTGTTGCGTGGTAATAATTATAGTAAGCGGTTCTTCTAATTAAAACGATATTTGCTTGTTTTTTCCCCAAATTACACACGACATATGCTTCATTCAACTACCAATCTTAACCCACTATTTTAATACTGTTTTTTCTTCTAATCTTCTGTTTTCCCCCCGTAAATTATCTGTCAAACAATTGCTATGGTTTATTGCACTTTTAAAAAATGGAACACATTCAAATAAAATAAGAACGTACCTATCTACCCTGATTTTCTGCCGGTACGTACCTACCCCGATTTTCTTTACAATGTAATAAAATGAAATGCTTTTTGTCGTTGTGACAAATTTTCGCGCGGACATAGAAATTTAGATGACAAAAGCACAAATAATAAACGACGCAATGGAATGGTTATGAAACTTATTTTCAACAGTAACGCTTCTCTTACTTTCTAGCGAGCTCACCATGACATGTGATGGCGTGCGCGTGCACTTGACACAGGTATTCTTGTTTCGATTAGACGAGGCAATTTTAAATATACCTAATTAAAAATAATAATTTCGGTTTGTGATTATTTCTCTAGAACTAGAATTTGCTTTGAATTTCACCACTGTAGCCTCTGAAATTTTGCAATGCATTTCTCTTAAGCAAACTGTCAAAATGCTTACTGCGCGGGAAATATTTTAGCATTATGTACGTTCAATTTCAAATAAATTCTCTATTTTCGAACGTATTTCAAAATAAAATACTGTCTTTGAAAGCAGATACAAAATCGATAAATACAATTAAAAATGTTAAAATTTTGAACGCCAACATGGACAAAGTTTTAAAGTCGCTTACCGATGATTTTCATCGCATAATCTCACATTATTAAGTATATAAAAAGTTATTGTTTGTAATTTCACTTTTTTTTTTTCAAGTTTTTCGTTTTGCTTTTAAAATTTTCAAACTTTGATAAAACATTTTCAAGCGCTAAATGTTGTTTCATAAAATTATTTCAAAATTTTCGTGGGCGTATAGACGTAAACTTTTAAATACAAATACATAGCGTGGTGTGTCTCTCTTTTTAATATTATATATACAGGGTGTATCGGCACTAACCCGACAAACTTTAACCAGCTATTCCTTAGCACATTTGGAGTAAAAAATGTTATGTGCACTTTGCTGTCCGGTAACGTTTTTTTTTAATAAAAAATTAATTAAACATATTTTCACCACATGTCACCACTGTTTTATCCTTTGTCAAAATTTGAAAGCAACGTCGCAAATCAACCGCGTGTCGCTGCGAACGAAGCCCGTATTACATAATCCAGTACCAGAAAATAAATATTTTATTTAACAATAATGATTATTCACATTTTTCGTATGCGAATCACTGATTGTCTTCTTGTATTGTACACATCAGTTTTATTTTTGTATCTAAATTGTTTCACCTCTGGAATGCTCTGGTTTCACCTCTTACGCGTTTCACGTATTAAATAGTCTAATTTTGAAACTAAGAAACTAATAAGTAGGTTTCCTGAATTTATAATCGAAGTCCAATAATTCTGAGCACTTTTAAAAACAATTTTCCTCACTTAGGTACTTATCAATAATAATAATTGGATTATTTGAAAGCGCCGTTGTTTTTTAAATCACCGTAAGTGCTCTGTTAAAATGTTACTTACTAGGCTATCCTACAACGTATATTTTTTAATAAATTTAGTTATTTACAACTTCGCGGAATGTGATTTATGAATATTATTGCTTATGTTAAAAGCCTTCCAGAATTACCGGAACATAACGAGCAGCTTGACACACTTAAGTTTATTTCCACTAATTTGAAGGTACAAAGAATGTATAGTTTTAAAAACAATCCTGATGAATCAAAAAACGGTTCATATAAAACTGCTGCGCAACACACTCACACAAAGGAAAGCACTCACACAAACGTCATGACTGCATTGGATCGACCACCTGCAAATGAATGCTGCCAGATTGCTGTTTACATAATAATTATTAAATTTTATTTAAAACATCGCAAATTTTTTAAAACCTCGACAATAAATTACAACTATAATTTAAAAAAATATTCTTAACCCCACGCTTTTTCGTAATTGATTAATTAATTCAGAATTTAAACGTTGCTTGAAATGACTAGCCGTATTTGGTGACCAGATCTGAATATCCAGGTTCAGAATTTAAACGTTCCTTGAAATGACTTGCCGTATTTGGTGACCAGATCTGAATATCCAGGTTCAGAATTTAAACGTTCCTTGAAAAAACTAGCCGTATTTGGTGACCAGATCTGAATATCCAGGTAATTCCTCACCTTCCACTTCCTCAACTTCCCTTGGCGATAAAACTTACCCCAATTCAAAATAAAAATTGTGTAGATTATCGGATGTAATGAAATGCATAATAATTAGACCCCAAAATACTTAGGGGCTATTTCACTATGTCGGGCTAAATATCTGAATAGCTATCCGTTGACTGGCTTTAAAGTTCAGAATAACTTCGTTATTCAACGGCGACCTTTTCACCATTGTTTCGAACTTCCGGATAGATAACACTCGAAATAGTCTGGCAACATCGCAAAATGTTTGCAGTTTCTCTATCTACTGCCACGGCTGTCATCAGCTGTCATGTTTTGCCGCAATTTCTATGGAATGCTAGCGTCAACAAGCAACGCAAAGTAAGTGAATTTTTTTGGTTATGTTATGTTGATTATCAGGTCATTTTAGATTGATTCGTGTCGAATTAATACATTGTTTCTTATTTTTCAGGATGAACAATAAAGAAGTAAGGGAGCGTGCTGTGAATTTCTCCAGAGACGAGTGCGAAAATCTGGTTAACATTGTTTACCAATGGAAGCACGTCCTGGAGAATAAAAACAGTGACGCCGTTATGTGGAAGCAGAAGAATGCGGCCTGGGAGCAAATAGAGAAAAAATACAACTCTTCCTCATCAGGTACATCATATATTACAAATTATTTATATTAACGCCAAGACGTGGACAAACGTCACCGCATAAACTCGGTTCCTAACTGTCATCGTAAATCGTAGTTCATTGTTAGCTTTCATGTCGTCCAAAACCCATAAAATTAAGTTCGAATGTTCAGTCACAAAATAATCGAGTAAAACCCAATGAATTGAATTCAATTCCTAGATACAACCGACTCTAATAATGTTTCACTGTTCACTTTTCTGTTTTCTATTATCTCTAATGATTAGACACAAATATTTTCTCAGTTTGGTTCTTATGAATTATGACAAAGTAATTTATGATTTGAGCTGTTCAATTGTTGTAATGAGTTGTAACAGTTGCCTTCAGATCTTCGAAAACTCTGAGGAACAAGTATGACAGTCTGAAGCGGTTGGTGAGAAAGAAGGGCGCTCTCAACAGGAGGGATTCGTACCAGACTGGTGGAGGGCCAAGCACCGCAGCTCCATTCGACACAATGGAGACCACCGTTCTGGAAATGATCTACCTGAGTGTCGAAGGGACCAACAACAATATAGACAGCGATTCATCATTCATAGGTAAGATTGCCATACTATAACGGTAAACCATTTACATTGCATATTTCAAAATCAACAGATGCGTATATTAGCGACAAATAGTACAAACAATTTTAATTCTGAGCATTTAAAAGTTGGAAAAGTTAATGCCTTTAAACAATCTTTCAATTCTTGTTATTATTTTTTCCAGTAAATATGAATGATGAAATCGACAACCAGCTCTCCACATCCAGTGCTGCGGTGCATGAGCACCCCGCTCCAGAGGCCCCCGCTCCAGAGGCCCCCGCTCCAGAGACTTCCACTCCGGAGACTCCTGCTCCAGAGCCTGCCGCCTCAGACCTTATCCCGTGGGATAAGTGGAGCGTCCCGCTGCTTCGCACCCCCAGGCACCCCGCCTTGACGGTACGGCAGCCAGTGTCGCGTGTGAAGCGGCCACTGTCCGGTGTTAAGCGGCCAGTTTCTGGTGCGAGCCCGCAAAGTAGGACGTCTGAAGTAGGACGCCTACTCATGGAAGAAAAGAGGGAATTCGTGAGTCTCCAGAGGAAGTGCTTCGTACTTGAATTTGAGCAGAAGCAAGAGCTGAACAGGCTGGAGCAAGAGCGGATCAGGCAGGAGCAAGAGCTGATCGAGCTTCAAAAAGAACATTTAAAATTAATAATTAAAAAATTGCAAGGGTAAAATAGACGTTGTTCAGCTTTTGCTTCTGCTCAAAATCAAGTAACAACCACTTCCTCTGGAGACTCAGGAATTCCCTCTTTGGGGTGGATTATTGTATGAATGTAACCATTTCCCTGTGTTCAAACTACATAACCAAATAACTTGAAATAAGGACAGTAAACAAAAAATATTATTCATTGTTTTTTTTTTTTTATATGTGTTTATTCAGTTTTTTTTATTTGTACATTATTTTCTCTTACTTAGATCTTACAAAACTGATCAATCAGTTTAATTGTAAGAAATCTCTCAGTTTTTCTATTTATTAGCTTATAACAATATATTTAATTTCAACTTGATATCTTGGTACCACAATATTAATTGTTTTTATGTTTGACGGAGGTAGAACGATCTAATTTTCGTTTTTATTTTTGAATGACATGTCTCATTTTTAATATCTTCTGGTAATGAGTTAAACAATTCCGGAATTTTATGTCTTTTTGTTCTATCTCCGTATACATTTTGCGATATTTTAATAATAAACATTTGTGCTTCTCTATGCCTAGTAGGGTAGTTATGGTTTACAGGTTTTTTGAATTCTGTATTCCAGAATTCATCTAGCGTTAGTTGGTAATCTATCCTACTATGTATAGAGAGCACATTACACAAAGAAAACATTTTTTTATAATCGCCTACACATAATTGATTTTTTTTTTTGCCTGATATCAATTTTAGGAAACGGATTTGTAATTGTTCTATTTTATTTAAGTACGTTTTGTGAATTTATTAATCTTAAATTGTGAATTTATTAATCTTAAATTTAGAGCATAGACTGATAACGGATAATGTTTTACAAACAATAATAATAATTACAAATTATGTTGTTGTGTATTAATTATTTAATATGTTATAAACATTTAACTTATGTTTCATTCATTTGTATTGAACAGAATTTGTTACAGACGAACAGTGTTCAAACTAGATAACCAAATAACATTTTAAATAACTTGAAATAAGGACAGTAAACAAAAAATATTATTCATTGTGAATTTATTAATCTTAAATTTAGAGCATAGACTGATAACGGATAATGTTTTACAAACAATTTATAATAATAACAAATTATGTTGTTGTGTATTAAAATGTTATAAACATTTAACTTATGTTTCATTCATTTGTATTGAACAGAATTTGTTACAGTCGAACAATGTAGAACTAGGGAGATCCTGTTTTAGGATAATATTACAATACAATATATTTATAAGGTAGAAAATAAAATAAAGACTGAACAATAATATGTATTTTTATAAATGAATGTTTTTTTCATTTGCAATAAAAATTTTAGAAAACACCTGTATTTTTATTTTCTTCTGTAGTTAACATTTTGAACAGGAATATTAAGCTTATAATTTCCAAGATTTGTTCTCTCAACGCAGAGGCACAAACACACACATCCCAGCAGTAAACCTTTACAACGAATCAACGACCGATCATTGCGATAGTAATACTGCTCAGTACGAGAGGAACGGCAGTTTTGGACATTTGGTTCACGCACTCGGTCGACCGGCCGGTGGTGCGATGCTACCATCCACAGGATTAGGCCTGAACGCCTCTAAGGCCGTATCCCGCCTAGGCAAATCGGGCGGTGATACGTGATGTGAGTTCCGCGAGTCGAAAGGCTCTCTAAACAATGTGACATCTATCAGGCGGCCCCCGTCCGCGGGGGCCTCCGTCGAAGCCCGACGAGGCGAGCACTGTGCAACGTGGTTAAATGTCCCGGCGCGATGGCGCCCCGCCTCTGACCAAGCTTAAGTTCGACGTCGGAACTCGGAATCGTCCGCAGACGACCTTCGTACCTGGCAGGGTGTTGTGCCCGGTAGAGCAGCGTCATGCTGCGATCCGTTGAGACTCAGCCCTACGCTAAGAAATTCATTGGCAATCGACACCCTTTTAATTATTCAGAGGAACATGATTATTTAACATGGGAGTAAAATAATCCAAGATGAGATGTCTCCTTGGATTATTGACTGCATCATCAGGTTGAATTATTTGTTCCTCTATCATGTCAAATTCTTGTTCTCTATCTAACTGAAAGGGCTCATCGTTCATTCTCACTGCCACATTGTGCAACACAGCACATGCCACTATAATAGCTGTGGTGCGTTCCATAGACAGTGTTATTTTCCTCCGCAGTACAGGGAACCTACTTTTCAAAACCCCAAAACACCGCTCTACAACATTTCTGCTGCGAATTTGGGATTCGTTGTAAAGGTTTTCCGCTGGGGTGTTTGTTCGTGCCAGAGGTGTAAACAAATAAGGCGTATTTTGATAGCCACTGTCACCTAACAGAACACCGTTGCCGAACTCGCCATTTTCAAATCTCGCCTTTATGAGGGAATTATTAAAAATAGTTTGATCATGGCTGGATCCAGGCCAACGGGCTACAATGTCTCTTATCATTAACTCTGCATCACAGATGACTTGCACATTCATGGAGAAAACACCTTTTCTATTGCGGTACACCTCAGCATTTTCTCCATCTGAAACAAAGGAAAATATTTTGACTTAGGGAAATGGCTGTTGTAATTGTACAGGTACATGATGAGAATCCTTTCATGTCGAATCTACAAACAAGTGCCATTAGGCGACACTAAACAACTAAGCTTGTCGCTGGTCTGACCATAGTCTTCTGAATGAAGTCTATTTGTGCTTTTATTTTTTATTGTTTAGTAGTCGTGATTGTAATGACTATTATTTGTCTATTATATTACTACTGTAGTGTGATATTGTAATAGCAAGGGTACTTACTCGGTGACATTGCAACATGAGTACAGTCGATGGCCCCAACGACTCTCGGAAACCTTGCCAGGTTATAAAAGCCCTCTTTTAAGGGAATCAGGTCCTGAGGGAATTGTATATATGTGGCACGAAGTTGTCCAATAGCCTCCGAGCACTCCTTGATAAATCTGCAAGCGGATGATCGGCTCACACCAACGAAATCTCCGGCAGACATCAGGTAGGACCCCGTTGCGAAGAACTTCAAGGTCAGTAATAATCTGACAATTGTCGGTACAGCATCATTTCTGAAAACAATTCAATATTATATTACAAACAGTAATGTCATTGAATACACTGCATTGATTGATAAAACATGTGAATACAACTATTCTGTAATGTATTTTGAGGCTGTATATTAAAATTACATACCGGGTAGTCGTTGGGCAGATTCTCTCCTTGATTTGGTCGTGAATTATAACGACGACATTTTTTGTGAGCCGAAAACGTGAACGAAAATCCGTGTCGTCTAACACCTCCAAAAAATTCATTCGAGCTCTTAAAACTCGCGGCCTTCGCATCGCCGCCCTTTCACCTGCTTCTGCCTCCTCGATCTCTTCTATTAAATCGAAAACCTCGGTATCCATAATAATTCGCAACAAAATTCGACTCACTTCTCCGCTGTCAAACTCGGAATGTTTTGACGCCATCTTTGATTCGAGGAATAGCGCCTAACGTCTGGTTAGAGCACTGATTAGTCAAATCGAACTTTAACCCGAGCGTTAGCGTTATTCAGATATAGTGAAAACGAAAAAATGACTAATCCGCGGTTTAGTGCTTAGTCAGATATTTAGCCCGACATAGTGAAATAGCCCCTTAATTATTCAGGGAAATAAACCCCTGAGTCATCAGTTGGAAATACCAACGACATTAAGTCAAATTTTAAACAATGCAATAATAGGTATTAGCAAATAATAATTTACGACAATTTACTCGGAAATCAATAAAGCCAGGATAATAAAAATAGAAAGTTATCACTTACGTCGTCTGTAAGTGGCTTTACCAAAGTTTGATAATGCCGTCAGAAGGTGAAACAGCTGTCACGCGTAATAATAATTACAACTAGCAGAACTTGTTTATAAACACACTGTTTTTATAAATTTTTTAATAAGACTGTTAAAAATAAAATAAAATCTCTAAATTGAAATGGAGTTCTACAAACTAAACTTAAAATCAAATAAATTTATTGCGAAGGTTCAAAGTACTGTACTGTAATATTATATTAAATAATTTTTGCGTGTTTAATTATTGTTTGAAGTCAGATTAAAGCGATTAAAAAACCCACCTGGCAATTCTTATTCGAGTTTCGTTGTATACTTACGTATTGGCGCGCTTTTACAATAACAATGGTATGGCATCATTCGTCTCATTTTTAACTATGATTATTTAGTGTGTAGGAAAGAGCGAAGATGGTTTTCGACACACTTGCTTATAACAGCCCACACGGGACTTGAGACAGAATACGTGTGAAAGAGATGACAGTAGCGCGGCGTTGCCAAGTACTTTACCCCTATACTGGGAGCAGTAACGGAGTGTGGAAATTTTATTTATTTTTTGTTTTTAAAAGAAAAAAAATGTTACCGGACAGCAAAGTGCCCATAACATTTTTTACTCCAAATGTGCTAAGGAATAGCTGGTTAAAGTTTGTCGGGTACGTGCCGATACACCCTGTATATCTCACTCTAATGAAAATGAGCATGAATTTTATGAGTCCTTATAGACGGGGAAAAGTATCTCCCAAAATGCGTCATTTTCAAAATTGGACTTAACTGCCAACTAATTTGTGAAGAATTAAAACAAGCGACAAAGTATCTACATAAGATATAATATTTATTGTGAAAAAAAAATCACAAATTTATTATAATTTATATTTCGTATCAATTAGTTCCGGTTATAAACCAACCTTATTAGTTAAGTGCAGTTTTAAGTAAAAATAATTACGTGTTTTGTGTAGTATTTATCAAGATTACTTACTTTGGAAATTTACATGACTTATTTCATCTAGAATGGATAAAAATTGGATATTCACATACATTTTATTTATTTAAACGCCATAAAATGGCTTTTACAATAGAGTGATACATCGGATTATAAGCATACTTTTTTACGTACACAGGAGAATATTAGTAATAAATTACAGAACAAGTAATGTGTACACAAAAAATATTATAGTAAGTGATACATTTGGTGCAGTGAGATTATACATAATTAAAAGAAATATCTTCTAGTGTAGTAATAGTTGGTTTTAAAATTTAAGGACCTACTAACAAATCTTTTCGGGAAAATTTTTATTTTTACATAAAATAAGACAAAATTAGAAACATACTTTTTTGGACGCTAACCTAACTACTAGCGTCATATTTATATTTTTTTTAAATTATTAACTTATTTAGCACTATCTCCCGCAATGAAAATAATTGTAGTTTCTTAGCCGATCGTCCCACGAGCCGGTAAGCAATCGACACAAACCTAGTGCTGTAAAAGCAGACTCTTCAGCATAGTTCATTGTAAAACTTTTCTGCACAGGGTCTTAGAGCATTGGTTTATATGTCGATCGCTGAGTGGGACGACTGGCTTACAGTAATTAAGTTGAAACGAAGTGTAATTTCCATAATCTGTGCATATTAAGTTCGGCAGTTCACTAAATATTTACCTATTTTTGCTATAAAAAGTTTGTGTTGTTTAATTTTGTGGTTTAATTTATTTATTTATTTATTTTATTTATTTTATTTATTTTATTTATTTTATTTATTTTATTTATTTTATTTATTTTATTTATTTTATTTATTTTATTTATTTTATTTATTTTATTTATTTTATTTATTTTATTTATTTTATTTATTTATACGCCCATTGGGCTTTTACATACATAGTTAATAAAAAAATAATATTCTGAAGATTGCAAGTTCACAAAGGTAATAGTAAAAATACATATAACAATATCCATTTGACATATTATAACAGCAAATAAATAGTACAAAAATAAGAATATTCCTACTCCTACTCCTAATACAGACTTAAATTAGTTAATAAGAAATGTAAAGTTTATATTTAAATGCTAGGTAGTGGCAGCAGTAACATGATACCTACAATACGACACATAGTGTATGAGGCCTTTGAGTAAGAAAGCTAACGAAATAATAATTATTGGCAGTATTGTTAACAGATATACTGCGTTTGACTGTTTGAGGCCTGCTAAATCGAGGGCGATCGGTAAGCCATTTTACATAGTTTATATAAAAAAAAATATTGTGCAGATTATAAATATAGAATAGTAAAGCAATAATATAACATTCACCATTAGACATATAAAACTAAGCAAAAAGCAAATCTAAACATGATAGTTTGTAGGTATAAGCCTGTTTTGTCGATCTTGAGGAAATAATTCAATAAGAGGTGCAATAGCTGGATGTTTATTGTTTTATTTTAAAAGTTCTAATATTCTGGTTTTAAATTTGGAAACCGATTGGAAATGATAGACATCGATTGAACTATATTTGTTTCCAAGTGTATGAAGCCTTTGAATTGGAGAGTTTACGAAGTAATTATTGGCGGATTTGGTAACAAAATATAGAGCATTTAAACGGGTATCACGGGTAGGTATACGCAAATTAATTAAGCTCGTTAAATCGAGGGCGTCCGTAGATATATTGAAAAGGCAAACTAAGTCACTCACTGTGCGTCTTGTAGTTAAATCGCTTAGGTTTAGTAATTCCATTAGACATGTATAATTAAGTTCTCCGATTGGTATTCCAAGTTTGTAATTAATAAACCTTAAAAATGTATGTTGCACTCTTTCGATTTTTTGCTGATGAGTCTTATAAAATGGAGCCCAGATTGTTGAGTTGTACTCCAAATTACTTCTTACCAACCCAGTATAAAGCAATTTGAAGGCATTAATTGTTTTAAATTCTTTTATCGTCCTCAGAATGAACCCCAGGCATTTCATGGCCTTGTTGGTTATTTCATTTATATGAGGAACAAAAGTTAATTTACTGTCAAATAATATACCAAGGTCCTTAATTTGTTCGACTCTTTTTAGGACATTGTTGTTGATGCTATGCTGATATTTAATGGGATTTTTGATTCGGGTAAAAGTTATTGATTGACATTTTTCAATGTTGAGAAACAGTTCGTTAAGGGTACGCCACTCTTGTAGCCTCACAAGATTTGATTGCAATACGCTACAGTCATTATGATTAGTTATTGTTTTGTAAATTTTTAAATCGTCCGCAAATAAAAGTATCATAACTCCATCAAAGATGGTAGTTATGTCGTTGATAAACAAGGAAAATAACACTGGGCCTAGATGTGACCCCTGTGGGACTCCGGTGAAGATTTCAAAGTGATGTGAAAAATGTGAATTGCTTTTTACTGATATTTTTCTTTTGTGAAGGTAGCTTTCGAACCATCTTAAAATATGCCCAGTTATACCTAAGGATCTTAGTTTGCTTAAAAGAATTTTATGTGAGACTTTGTCGAAAGCCTTACTAAAGTCTGTGTACACTACGTCTGTCTGAAAAATGACATTGTTGTCATTTTGCAAAACAACTAGGAGATGATTGTATCGTTACTGCTACATTTCAGTAACCAAATTAACAAATAATTTTCAATATGACCAAATTAAATATTCTAATCAAACTACCTTTCGACATAACAAATCTATAATTTCCAATTCAACTACCTTTCAACATTACAAATCTATGAAATATTATGTTCCAGAAAAAACGATAACATAAAAATATACCTTTAAAATTTATTTTTTTCAAATGAATGTCAAATATTGTTGTTTACCTTGGTTACTGGGGTCCTCAAATAATATATATTTTTTAAATCCTATTTATTTACCTAAATATCCTATGGCTTACTGGCAGTTTATTTATTGCGTTATCTGATATACTCTTCTTTAAATATTTATATGTTTTGAGATCAAAGCTAATTTTTTTCTATATGATATTACAAAAAATAATCAGAGAGCAAATGCAAAGCATATGCCTTAACTAGCGTTGCTAAGCAACATATAAGATTTAACATATAACATTTATAAGTTGATTATTTAAGTTATTATTATTATTATCACATTTTCATGAATATTTCGTTGAATTTTCTCTTGACGGACGATGAAACAACCCAATTTATGGAAAATTGAGTGGATTGACGTTGTGATGACTTTTTCACACGTGATTTTTTCCGAAACAACTCGCCCTTAGGACGGGTTGTTTCGGAGAATCTGAACAATTCATCAAATTTCAACGTTCATTTTCAAGTTCTGTGATAATTTCAGTTTTGTCAAGCAACTAGCCTACAATGATATAAAAACAGAACTTGAATAAGTCTTTCACAGAACCCGAAAATGAACGCTAAAATTTTAAGAATTGTTCAAATTCTCCAGACAGTGCCTTGAAATATTGCTCATTTACGGGCATTTACCTTTTTAAATGTTGGGTAACAAAACAAAGAAAAAATATTACTTATTTACTTTTAAAAATTATTTATTTAAATCCATACAAATGATGAAAAACAAAAAAATAACCTACAAAATTGTAACCTAGTTATGAAATACGTATAAATGGTGGGTAGCAAAAATATTATTTACTGAAATTTTAGAATTATGTAGTACGTATTAATTTTATTATAATATTAGATTTTTTAAATTATACAGGGTGTATCGGCACTAACCCGACAAACTTTAACCAGCTATTCCTTAGCATATTTGGAGTAAAAAATGTTATGGGCACTTTGCTGTCCGGTAGCATTTTTTTTTCAATTAAAAACAAAAAAAAATTAAATTTCCACACTACATCACTGTCATTGGAATTGAGTTTTGTGTTCAACAGCTGTTATAAGCAAGTATGTCGAAGATCGTCTTCGCTCTTTCGCACACACTAAATAATAATAGTTAAAAATGAGACGAATGGTGCCGTGCCATTTCGTTGTGATTGTAGAAGTGCGCCAATATAGGCCACACACGTGCATTATTCAACGGAATTCGAATAAAATATTTGCCAGATGGGTTTTCGAACTTTGACAAAGGATAAAACAGTGGTGACATGTGGTGA
Source organism: Hesperophylax consimilis (assembly GCF_061612785.1). Taxonomy (NCBI): domain Eukaryota; kingdom Metazoa; phylum Arthropoda; class Insecta; order Trichoptera; family Limnephilidae; genus Hesperophylax; species Hesperophylax consimilis. The sequence goes on from NC_142846.1 coordinate 18,407,720, forward strand.
AAATATGAATAATAATTTTTTTATTAAAAAAAAACGTTACCGGACAGCAAAGTGCACATAAGATTTTTTACTCCAAATATGCTAAGGAATAGCTGGTTAAAGTTTGTCGGGTACGTGCCGATACACCCTGTATAACAAGTTTCCAATTTATAACTCTTTAAGTCTGTTAGTATAGTTTTATCATAATATATTTTATAAAATTCGTTTTCTAAAATTTTTATCATAATATATTTTATAAAATTCGTTTTCTAAAAATAAATAATAAAAATAATAATAATTCGTTTTCTAAATTTTTTTTTATTTTTTTTTATTAAATATCAAAATAATATACAAAAATCAAAAAGTCCCAATAAACTACTTTAAAGTAGTTTGTCATTGGGTGCTTTTACATATATTATATATAATAATATCTGTGGTGTTATGGAAAAGGGAGATGAGTCAGTAAAATTGCGAAATGGAGTTAAATATGCCAGAAGAATCCTAATTTTTTTCTCTACACGGAAAAGAAAGATGAGTCCGCTCAAAAAATTAGTTTCCGAGTTATTAGCCGTTGTCATACAGAGACGAGTCATATTTTAAATAAATTAACACGCACTTGGAGATAACTCAAGTTGTCTCTGTATAACGAAACATATATTTTTAAATATTGACACGGAAAACAGAGTTAACTTTAATAATCGCTGTTTTCTGTGTTATCTGTGGTTCATTCTGTGCTTTATGGTTACATGACGCCGCGGCTTGTTACGTTTGACAGTTGTTGTTTCACAGTTTGCTTGGCGATTTGAATCATTCTTTCGGTCGTATTATCATTTTCTGTTGTTTATTATATATTTATATTTGGTGCCGTGTGTTTTGAGGAGTTTTAAAGATGTTTAGTAAGCGAACGAGGTCAATAATAGCGCTTTCTAATGCAAATTCATCGCATGGTAAGATCTTTTATATTATTTCTTCATGTTCTGTTGTGGTATTATGTTTGTATTAGATTCATCTCACTAAATTATTGACTAATTTATGAAACCCTATTAAATTTCAGGCACACATTCCTTGCCTCGTTCACATTCATACAATGTCTCATACATGCTCTTCTATTATTCTGACTCTTGACATGGCCTGACTCAAGTATCTGATTCACTTGGTCATGCCGTGTATTTCTTAAAGCTATAGTATATAAAGCTGTATATATTATAAATACTGATTTTATTTTATAGGTCCGTCTTCCAGTTATCCTCTCCAAGACTTACAGACGATAGTTCCAGATTATTCAAGTGATTTTAGCAACAGTGATATGGATGAAAGCTATAAACCCCCCAGTTCCAGTAATTCCAGCTACGATGGACCCAGTCCCTTCAACAATGCACTCCTTGGTGAAGCAACTACTGAAACTGAAGACACGCACCCTGGAAACCGAGGAAAATCTCTTTATTTATTAAGGAAAGAGATTAAAGAAAAACGTAATCGAGGTCTAAAATACAAATCTAAAACTGGGAAATTGGTCAAGGGTCAAGAAACGGAACGCTTAAGTGCTTGCCGTAAAAAATGCACGGATAAAGTGTCTTTTGAATATCAAAGTATATTATTTAACTGGGCACTAGGAACCTTCGACAAAAGAATGACGTTTATCTCATCCCTCATCACCGATGAGCCTAAGAAAACTATGCGGGTTAGAAATGTACCACCGAAGAAGAGGGAAATTAATCATAAATATCATATACGAGTTAAGGGGGCCATTATCGAAATGTGCAAAGGTTGCTTTAAAAAGATTTTTTGTGAAACAAACAAATTCATATGTACCGTCATTAAAAAGAGATGTAAATCTGTTTCTGGGCTCCCGGTTTCTGACAAACGGGGAAGCAGTGTGCCTTCTACTAAGATATCGGATGACCGCATTCATCAAATAAAAAATCACATAAGAGAGTATCCTGCCTACGAGTCACATTACTTTAGAAGGGATACCTCTAAGAAGTATTTGCCCATTGGACTCACTTTAACCAAAATGTATTTTATGTATAGGGAAAAAGTAGAGGATCCGGTTTCCTGATCAATGTTCTCAAATGTGTTTCGTACAATGGGCTTATCATTTAAAAAACCTTCTCTGGATACATGCAGTACATGCGATTCGTATTCGATTTAGATGAAACTTGTACAGGAACCTGATTTATCAGTACTGAAGGCCAAATACGAAGCCCACAAGCAGGAAGCAGATTATGCATATTCTGCCAAGGCAAAAAATAAAGAAGAGTCGTCAGAGAGCAGAAGGACCTATTGCTTTGATTTGCAGCAGTGCCTCCCAACTCCCCTGCTACGTTCAAACATTGCCTTTTATAAACGTTCCTTGTGGACGTTTAATTTAACCATTTACGACTGCTTCTCAAATGAACAACGTGTTACATGTGGCATGAATGTGAAGGTGGTCGAGGGGCTAATCAAATAGCGTCATGTTTGTATGATTTCATTCTTGCGATTCCACCTCAAATAAATGAATTAACATTTTATTCAGATACCTGTGGTGGGCAAAATAAAAACAGCCATGTTGTTGCAATGTTTTTATGTGCTCTTCAAGCAAGACCAAACATAATCATACATCATAAATTTTTAGTCCCAGGCCACACTCATGCCCACATGGAATGTGATTCCATTCATGCTATAATTGAGAAGAAAAAAAAAGCAACCGACATGAATATTCATTTACCAAGAGATTGGTACAATCTTGTAAGAGCTGCTGGAAAAAAGAAAGCATTTACAGAATAAATCATGACACATGAAATTTTTTTAAACTTTGCTGAGCAAGCGTTCATTGCAGCTGAAACAAACTGATGATGAAGGTAATCGATTTTTATTCCACGATATAAAATGGTTCATGTATAAAAACACAACCCCAGGAACTATACATTTTAAAAGGACTTTGCATATTGAATACCCATTTAAAACTATTTCTTTTAAACATAGGGGTAATGCAACCACCATTTTGAGCCCTGGAAAATGCTACAGTGGTCTTATTCCAATAAGCAAGGAAAAGAAAAAGGACATACTAAGTGTTTTTCATTTAGTGGATCCTGATTGCCATGATTTTTATAAAAAATTACCAGATGCTGGCAACGTTCCGAATGTTGATCCAGACGGATATGAAGATGCCGGTGAATGAGTCCCCCAAATTATACCAATTAGAAATCTGTTGTATGTTTTGTTTATATTGGATGAGTATTACATGTCATTATAACAGGATACTTTTTTTTTACTTTGCAATATCATTGTTAATTTATGTTAAAAATGTCGTTTTTTAACTAAATAAAATTATTCCAATACAAATTTCTGTGCCAATGATTTTAAATGCATCCTTCTCAAATAAGTAAATGATTTTTCCTTTATTAAGTTGAAAAATAACAGAAAAAAATAAGAAACATTTAAGACATAACTCATGATTTATTCAAAATTAGGTCCAAACGTGACACGGAAAAGAGGGATGAGTCACGTAAAATTGTTAAAAATAGGTTTTTTCCAAATTTTCAAATACTCTTCTGTAGAATAAATATTTTCATTAATTATTGCATAAAAATATATTCCTAATTACAATTCTCAGATCTGGCAAAAAATCGAGAATACAAAATTGGCTCCCCTGTAAAATTGACTATTATTGACTCGTCTCCCTTTTCCAAAACACCACAGATATTATCATTTACAACTCAACACACCTTAAGTGATATAAAGTCAAGCGATGAAAAAAACTTACATAAACCTTAACTAATTTTTTTTCACTTTTCAATAAAGGTCTGTTAAATTGTCATTTTGACGAGTTATACGGTATAACCAAAAAATGTGTATTGCATTTTGTCTCCAGTGACATTTTACAGTGTAATATTCTTTAGCATTTGGAAAGATCAAATAAAAAACTTTTTTAATAATAATTATAATGCTCTGGCCAGGGCTTTTTAAGTCCATATTTAATCGCTTAAATATAGAAATAGAGAAGATGATAGATAACAACACGGCACATTAAATTTTAAGAAACTATGTTTTTACTTATAGAAAAAAAAGTACTGCATTTTTACTTACCAACAGCGATGAATAAATGGAAGCGCAAAATTTTACATTAATTTTTTTTGTTTATAATAATTTTTGATAAGCCGAATTCAGAAAACATGGTATGAAAATTCATTCCAGTTGACCAGCATATGGGGGAGACGGACAAGGACCTAAGGTTGGGTTAGGTTAGGTTAGGAGAGCTGATATGAAAATGAATGTTACCATTCCTTCTGGCCAGGATGTAGGGGGAGATAGAACAGGACCTGGGATTGGGGTCTGCCCCATGCTGTAGCAGCCACTGCACCAGCCGGTGGTTGCCAGCGCGGGCGGCGAGGTGCAGAGTGGATTGGTATATGTTCTGTTGCTCGTTTACTGTACAACCTTCAAAAGATAACAAACTAAAGGGTATGGAAAATAATTTGAATTACTACAAACATAAAACAATGGTTCCATGATAACTGAACACATTTAATAATAATAAGAATTTATTCCAGAATGTATGCAGGGGTAGTGCAATGCAATACATTCCATATTTGAAATAATATACAAAATAAGTAATAAAAATAATAATAAGGGAGGTAATAACATAGGTGATTCAGACAGGCACAAAAAAGCGGAATTTAAGTGAAAAAATATAAAATATAAACACAAAAATGAGTGTGAACAGCCGTTTATGGGGGATATTTGCACATATCCCGTCTAAAGAGGGCCATCAGAGGGGACTCCATCCAGGCAACCATGGCAGTGATGATTCTGTTACTTGTGTGATGAACTTGCCCTGGGATAAAATTTTTTTATTATTGATTTATTACGGTTAGAAAGAATTTTTCAGTTGATTTCACGACATAGGGGATTACCAGATGTTGGCCTTAAAGCTGTTTTAGAAACAAGTGTTTAGATTTATTAGGGTAGAGAAAAAAATAGGAACATTGACTGTATCGTCACAGACCTCCGTGATGGTCGTCTGAATTCTTAGATTTTATTCAGTGGAGAGCGAATTTGGGCTGGAAGAGTCTTGTTACATTCTTTTGAACAAAGGATTGGACATTTTACTTGAGAAGTAACAATTTATTGGTTTTGAAACGATTTAAATTAATGTGACGGGTTCTAAGAGATGATAATTGATGTGTTCCTTTAGTGCATTTCTGTCTTTTGAATACAAAAAGCATTCAAAGTTCAAAAGAACATAAATTAGGCGTCGCCACATGGGGAAAGGGGAGTTGGCTTGGAGGTGGAAGATGGTCTGGATTTGAAAGCGCGGAGAGACGGTCGAGACAGTTAGCGTTGAAGAACGGCAGAAGGAAGTCGATAGTCTGGATTGGAAAGCGCGGAGAGACGGTCGGGAGAGTTAGCGTTGAAGAGCGGGAGAAGAAAGTCGTGGTTAGAAAAAGCGGTTCAAGATAGTCAGTTTGAAAGCGTTGGGAGACGATCAAATAGAATCTAGAGGGTCAGAGTTTCAAGGTCTGGGAGACGGTCAGGGATAATCAGGATCGGTCAGCGTTTTAAGATAGTCGAGTCAGTAAAAACTAGGAAGCGCGTCAACAAGAATTAATCGTCGGGGCGCGAACACGGCTAAAATCATTTAGTGTAGAAGGAGTGATTTTTCTAACAGCATGAGTATTTTACTGCATGTGTGTGTGGTTGTTTCTTATAATTGTTTGGATTGTTGACACTAAGATGTATCGGTAAGTCTGTTATAATCTAATTATTAACACTTATTTCCCTAATGTAAACCAAGTAATTCAATTGTATTTTGAAGTAAGAGTATTCAACTTGAGTACTATAGGTAATTATGTTAAAGTCTTGAACGGAAGAACTTACGACAATAGTCCGGACCCGTTTAGCCAGGGCCATAAATCACCTAGAGGGCCGACCGGGACTCGGCCATTTCAAAACTCAAAAAAAAATAACCGGCAGATTATTCAACAATAGACATTGTTTACGAGTAAGGTACCTTTCGTTATTTAACATGAATTCTAATAATTCTCCGGTAGTTATATTAAGCGTCCAAAAATTTATTAAATATAAACCATTGTACTAATGCAATGTTTTTATAATCCGGCGAACGGTTATTAGTCGAAACAATCAGATACCTATAGGCAGAGTAGTAACGGATAGAACGGTAAATTATATGCTTCAATTTTATTATTTAACAATAAGTTATCGTATCCTCCTTGGGATTTCATTCATATTTCGCGGAATTAATACAGCGGATTGAAGTTAGTCGCCGAAAGAACACATCTGTCTGGCATTCCTATTCTGTTAAGTGAGATTTTCATTTTTCATAAGTTTGGCGGGAACGAAGTGCACGAATTTTCCGTAGGCTGTCCTATCTTATCAAAGCGACAAAAGCGAAGGGAACGAAATTGGTAATTGGCTTGCCTAATAGGGACTTTTTGTGTTAGCAGAGTCGATTATAGTCGACTTTATCCATTCGGACATTGATCCAATTGAACTTTGTCCATTTGGACATTGATACAATTGAACTTTGTCCATTTGGACATTGATACAATTGAACTTTGTCCATTTGGACATTGATACAATTGAACTTTGTCCATTTGGACATTGATACAATTGAACTTTGTCCATTTGGACATTGATACAATTGAACTTTGTCCATTTGGACATTGATGCAATTGAATTTTGTCCATTTGGACATTCATTCATTGGAACTTTGTCCATTTGGACATTGATACAATTGAACTTTGTCCATTTGGACATTGATACAATTGAATTTTGTCCATTTGGACATTGATATAATTGAATTTTGTCCATTTGGACTTTGATATAATTGAACTTTGTCCATTTGGACATTGATACAATTGAACTTTGTCCATTTGGACATTGATACAATTGAACTTTGTCCATTTGGACATTGATACAATTGAACTTTTTCCATTTGGACATTGATACAATTGAACTTTGTCCATTTAGACATTCATTCATTGGAACTTTGTCCATTCGGACATTGATACACTTGAACTTTGTCCATTTGGACATTGATACAATTGAACTTTGTCCATTAAGACCTTCATTCATTGGAACTTTGTCCATTTCGACATTGTAAAATTGAACTTTGTCCATTTGGACATTGATACAATTGAACTTTTTCCATTTGGACATTGATACAATTGAATTTTGTCCATTTGGACATTGATACAATTGAACTTTGTCCATTTGGACATTGATTTAATTGAACTTTGTCCATTTGGACATTGAAACAAATGAACTTTGTCCATTTGGACATTGATACAATTGAACTTTGTCCATTTGGACATTGATACAATTGAATTTTGTCCTTTTGGACATTGATACAATTGAACTTTGTCCATTTAGACCTTCATTCATTGGAACTTTGTCCATTTGGACATTGATACAATTGAACTTTTTCCATTTGGACATTGATACAATTGAACTTTGTCCATTTAGACCTTCATTCATTGGAACTTTGTCCATTTGGACATTGATACAATTGAACTTTGTCCATTTGGACATTGATACAATTGAACTTTGTCCATTTAGACATTGATACAATTAAACTTTGTCCATTTGGACATTGATACAATCGAACTTTGTCCATTTGGACATTGATTCAATTGAACTTTGTCCGTTTGGACATTGATACAATTGAATTTTGTCCATTTGGACATTCATTCATTGGAACTTTGTCCATTTGGACATTGATACAATTGAACTTTGTCCATTTGGACATTGAAACATTTGAACTTTGTCCATTTGGACATTGATACAATTGAATTTTGTCCATTTGGACATTGATACAATTGAACTTTGTCCATTTGGACATTGATTTAATTGAACTTTGTCCATTTGGACATTGATACAATTGAACTTTGTACATTTGGACATTGATACAATTGAACTTTGTCCATTTGGACATTGATACAATTGAACTTTGTCCATTTAGACCTTCATTCATTGGAACTTTGTCCATTTGGACATTGATACAATTGAACTTTGTCCATTTGGACATTGATACAATTGAACTTTGTCCATTTGGACATTGATACAATTGATTTTTGTCCATTTAAACCTTCATTCATTGGAACTTTGTCCATTTGGACATTGATTCAATTGAACTTTGTCCATTTGGACATTGATACAATTGAATTTTGTCCATTTGGACATTGATTCAATTGAATTTTGTCCATTTGGACATTGATATAATTGAACTTTGTCCATTTGGACATTGAAACAATTGAACTTTGTCCATTTAGACCTTCATTCATTGGAACTTTGTCCATTTGGACATTGAAACAATTGAACTTTGTCCATTTGGACATTGATACAATTGAACTTTGTCTATTTGGACATTGATACAATTGAATTTTGTCCATTTGGACATTGATACAATTGAACTTTGTCCATTTGGACATTGATACAATTGAACTTTGTCCATTTGGACATTGATACAGTTGAACTTTGTCCATTTGGACATTGATACAATTGAACTTTGTCCATTTGGACATTGATACAATTGAATTTTGTACATTTGGACATTGATACAATTGAACTTTGTCCATTTGGACATTGATACAATTGAATTTTGTCCATTTGGACATTGATATAATTGAACTTTGTCCATTCGGACATTGATACAATTGAATTATGTCCATTTAGACCTACATTCATTGGAACTTTGTCCATTTGGACATTGATACAATTGATTTTTGTCCATTTGGACATTGATACAATTGAATTTTGTCCATTTGGACATTGATACAATTGAACTTTTTCCATTTGGACATTGACACAATTGAACTTTGTCCATTTGGACATTGATACAATTGAATTTTGTCCATTTGGACATTGATATAATTGAATTTTGTCCATTTGGACTTTGATATAATTGAACTTTGTCCATTTGGACATTGATACAATTGAACTTTGTCCATTTAGACCTTCATTCATTGGAACTTTTTCCATTTGGACATTGATACAATTGAACTTTGTCCATTTGGACATTGATACAATTGAACTTTGTCCATTTTGACATTGATGCAATTGAACTTTGTCCATTTGGACATTGATACAATTGAACTTTGTCCATTTGGACATTGATACAATTGAACTTTGTCCATTTGGACATTGATTTAATTGAACTTTGTCCATTTGGACATTGATTTAATTGAACTTTGTCCATTTGGACATTGATACAATTGAACTTTGTCCATGAAGACCTTCATTCATTGGAACTTTGTCCATTTGTACATTGATACAATTGAATTTTGTCCATTTGGACATTGATACAATTGAACTTTGTCCATTTGGACATTGATACAATTGAATTTTGTCCATTTGGACATTGATACAATTGAACTTTGTCCATTTGGACATTGATACAATTGAATTTTGTCCATTTTGACATTGATATAATTGAACTTTGTCCATTTGGACATTGATACAATTGAATTTTGTCCATTTAGACCTTCATTCATTGGAACTTTGTCCATTTGGACATTGATACAATTGAACTTTGTCCATTTAGACCTTCATTCATTGGAACTTTGTCCATTTGGACATTGATACAATTGAACTTTGTCCATTTGGACATTGATACAATTGAACTTTGTCCATTTGATTCATCTTATCGTTTAATAAGAAAGTCATGGTCAATCGTGTCAAATGCAGCACTCATGTCCAAGACTGAAAGAAGTGCCAGTTTACCCGACTCAATGGCAGTAGTTATGTCCGACAAAACACGTAGTAACCCGGTTTCTGTGAAGTGGAACCGTCTATATGCAGATTGGTATTTAGTTAATAATTCATTTGAATTTAAGTGACATATGACCTGTGAGGCAGCGATTTTTTCTAATATTTTTGATATAAAAGGCAGATTTGAAACGGGTCGGTAATTTGAAAGATCTTCAGCGTCCAGTTGTGGTTTTTTTAATAATGGAGTTACAATTAGCTGATTTAAGGGATTTTGGAAAGTCACCCGTGCTAAGTGACTTATTGAAAAGATGAACTTAAAAGGGAGCAATTTCATTGCAACACTTTTTCAGTAGCCACGTTGGAATAGGGTCGAGCGAACACTGCTTGTTCGGTGAAGTAAGAATTAATTTCCTTACTTCTTCTAGGGATGTAGGTTTGAAGGCAGAAAGGTTTTCTCTATTGCATTTAGTAAAATACGGTGGTGGAGCGTAGGTTGTTAGGGCTCGTATTGACTCAATTTTGTCAAGGAAAAACTTGGAGAAGATTTCCGGAGCTATGTCGATTGTATTTGGTGCATGGACTGCAATGACTGTCTTAACCGAGTTCCAAAGACTACGTGGATTTTGACGCTCTGAAGTGATCCTATTTGTCCAATATTCAGACCTTTTTGAACGGATTAAGATCATGTACTCTTTTTGAGCCTGTATCCAATCGTTCCGTGATGTAACTCCCGAGTGTCTGTAGGACCTCTCCAATTTACGCATCAATCTCTTCTGGCTCCGACATTCTTCGTCAAACCAGGCATCAGATTTTCGTAGACGCCGAGTTTTTGTAGAAATTGGAGCATATGTATTTAAAAGGGTTGAAAGGATGGTGTTATTAATCTGCTGCTAGTTTGGTTGGCGACTCTGTTTCCCATGCGCCATGTGCGGAGAAGATGAAGAGCAGAGCGGAGAAGCTGACAGGAAGTCGTCAAAGTTAAAACCGCGCCATGCTCTTGATGTGATAGTAACGTAAGGAATTTTCGGTGGGTTAAAATCGATTTCTGCGCGAATAAGTCGATGGTCTGATAGATCTACATCCACACTATCCGCTACCAGAAACGGACCGCTTGACTTTGAGATAAAAATGTCCAAAGTTCCGCCAGCATCGTGAGTTGGGGAATTAACCCATTGACGGCATCCGAAGCAGTCAGGGTCCAAATAGACACTTTCACTATTAAGTCTGAGTAGTGTGGCCCGGTCATATCCGACATTGTTTACATCATAGCCCAAAGGATACCCTCATAAATCACTTACACGCACTTGAAACTGTTCACTAGTCTATCACCGTGCACATGTGGTAAGCATTTAAAACCGACGACCGATGTTTTGCCTTTCACTGTGCACTTTTTGGATAACGTGGCAGATTTGAACTAAAAATATGTAAAACTTTATATTAAAACTTGAATTAAGCCCGAAGGGGCTACAGAAAAAGTATTTTACTTTTATACACGTAAACTAAAACTTAATTCGGTTATTTTATGCTAAATTTACACCTGGAAAATTGAGGACTTCCCAGGATTTCAAAAATAAACTCGGAGCGCTTCCAAAAAGCAGCCGGCAGCCTCGAAGAGCGCCCGAGAACCCTTAAAATCTTAAAGTCACAGCCAGGCGCACTTTGGCAGGTATTGACATTCTCCAGTTTGTGTCTTCTGTAGCTGTCTCCAGTTGCCAGAAATCTTAAAGTCACAGCCAGGCGCACTTTGGCAGGTATTGACATTCTCCAGTTTGTGTCTTCTTTTGAAATGGAAGGTCCTATTTTGTTTAATAAATATTCGAAATCAGTGAATGACATTCGACAGAAGTTTCAACAGAATTCTCCAAAGGGTTCTGCTAGCAGTTCTGAAAAGTTTTGCTCCATGGTTTCCCTGTAAATATTTTAACAGATTTTTTAGTTCCGAGGCAAATAACACTGACCCATTAAACAACAATTTTGGGAGGTATTCTGTTATGAAAATAATTACTTTGATTTTATAAATAATTATTTTCGTAAGTAAAGTTAGTAATGTTTCATATTACCCCGGGTAGATTGCAGTCAGTTAATGGTAATTGACTGGCTATTAACAGTTGCACTTTTTCTCCGGGAATAGTTTAAGATTTGAACTCCAGAGGGTTATTGGTCGTTCGGGTCACTTTTTGGGAACGCGCCGACAGGGCACGGCACGTTACCGACTGGTCACCAAAATGTGGATTTTTATTAATAAAGTGATACGGATCGGTGTGCTAATTAAAGTATCATGTGATCGTTAAGTTTACAGCCGGTCGAGGAGCGACCGCGCTGATTTAATTGTTTTATCGGGAAATTCAGGTTCAGAATTCCGGTTATAATGGCGGGCGGTGATACCGTCTTTGTAACATTCATATCCGCGGGATATTTAAGTCATCCGACCATGTTCGAGCTACACAGCGGAGGAATAAACGTCACATCGCATTACCGTATCTTTGTTTCCGCTTATTTGTAGAATTTGGGGATTCCACCGACCTCATGTCGAGGGTCCACGCGCACACCAGCCAGAGGGAGGAAAGAGCTACAAGACCAGACGCTGATGTCATGAGGAGGGAGATGGAGGGCTCCTCAGGCCCGGGGAGTCTCCATCCCGTTTTCCAGGAACCCGAATCGTCGCATCGAGTGATCTTAGGTACTAGATAGATAGCTCAGGTGTAGAATTGGTCCACAGGTATGTGTTTAAACCCAGGTATATTAATTAATAAATCTTTAATATCAATCCACTTCTATTTTCTTTATTATGATTCCAAAGCTCTAAGTAATGTAAAAAACAGTGCCCATCCCTGATGATGATGATTCTCAGACTCTACCACACTGTTCAGCATACTTTGTCTTCACTGGCATAGTTTGGCGTCCAAGTTTCCATCAAAGGAAATGAAGCTGTTCACTGTGCAAATTTATTGCATCTATGTACCATATCTTATATTATTACCTCCAACGGGTATATTACCTACCCCACAATAGTAGAGGATTGCATAACAACTTTTCCACCATAGCAATTCTTCACAGACCTCAAACCCCCATAAAGTCTTTTGGGAAAATATGTCTCCCAGACTGACAGTCTCATAAAAGTTATGTTATCTCATTTTGTATTACAGTGAGAAATATGTTTAGAACAGCGTAAGAAAGAGAATACATCTTTATGTATATTTACACACTAACTTCAAATAATATTTACTGGGTTAGCTGTAAGAAATAGGATGTATTTTGTGTTTATTTTGAATTATTTTAGTTTAAAAAAAGCCCTTTCAGTTTATATAATTTTTATATAGACTTTTAGAATCTATATATAAATGAAATTTATCATAGACTCTGTCACGTCTGAAGTCCCGTCTGATGTCCCGTCTGATGAGCATGGACCCTTATCAATCCCCAGGGCTATGATGGGGCTAAGGCAAAGAGACATAATTTGTAAAAGCATTGAAGAACCTTGATCATGTTTGAAGGTGTTTGGAGAATCCGCCAGCGGTGAGCAGATTGCGTCGGGTAGAGATTCGTGGGATAGAGTGCGAAAGAGTGCGCGAGGCCATCCTCAATCATTCAGCATCCATTGAACGTTTAAAGGGACAATGATGATTCATCTTTGCGTCACCTCAACAGCATGCTTGGCAATCCAGTGCAGTCTCCAAGGAATTACCCCTCAAAACCACTCACAAATAAAACCCTGTTTTATTTCAAACAACCGATTGTATATTTTCATCTCTTCAAGCCACAACACTCGAACAAGCACAGGCCGATCTCACACAGGAGTCGAAACGTTTGTTTTATATTTTGTAAATTTAAACGGAAAGTCTCCGAAGGATCAGTTCAAGGTATCCGCGCGATCTTTTTCATTATTTTTCAATATCCCTTCTTTCTCGCCAAACGCCACGCGCACCGCGGAATCGTCGTCTCGCGTCTTGTTCCCGTATTGTCCCGATCTATCTCTACCCGCGTTATTTTTGCTCGCCCGTCCAACCGATCGCAGGGCAGCCACCCGAAAAAACTCTCAACAAAACAATAATCAGGCACTACCCTGGCAATCCAAACTTGCACAATTCTTTGACGTTACAATTCCCCGCAACCCCCGGAAATTTTACGCCGCGAAATGAAGTAAAATTACCTTAAAACAAAAAAAAACCCACGCGAATACCTTTCTTTCCCGCACATGTACATAAAAGACAAAGCTAGTAGAAATAAATAAGTTTTTACAGAAAACCATAAAACTAAACAAGTTATAAACCAAGAAAACGAAAAGAGAAAACCAATTCGCAGATTGGTGTTGCACAACCGTTATTATTATCAATATTTACATGAGGATTGTACCTTCACTTTTATATCTCTAATATGAGATTCGCAAACACTTACTCACTTATCGAGAGACAATCTCTCTGAGACACCAGTGAGTATGGAGAACTCAAGCTCCCACTTTATTCTTTGAAGAAGAAAATAAAAACACATATATATTTTCAACAGAAAATAAATAAAATAACTACCTAAACTCTCTTTCTCTGCCTATGTTTATATTTTGGCTCGTGTTATACTTACCTTTATAACGGCCAATAAATGTGTATAGTGTAGGTTGTGATAAAGTGAAAAGATGTAGTTGATAATTTAAGTTTATTGAAGACACGTTACACTATAACACGATTTGAATATCAGAAGGATTTAGTAGGAATCAAGAAATGTCGACTGCCAAAGTAGACCGGAGAAACAAGAATGTTTGGTCGGTAATGAATTGGCAGCGAGCTCTGTTTTGGGTTGCCAACCGTGAAACAGTGTTTCCGTATTAAAATATTATTTTAGGCTGGCTGACGGTTCTAGACCCCACATACCTTCCCCCCAGTGTTAACGATACAAAAAAGAAAAAATTAGGGGTTCTAAAAAAATATATCACAAAAATTGCATGACGTCGGTTACATAATATACACAAATTCAATATGTGACGTCATCGCAAAATACATAAGCCTATGCGTTCAGAAAGATATGTCTTAAATGGTAAGATTACTTTGTGACTAATACATTTATATGTTTGTGAACGCATTGGCATGAACAAATTCCTACATAACTAATAATAACATTATTTGAGAGTTAAATCCTTTTAAAATATGTTGATATAATTACATGTTCGGAGCATGTACTGCATCTACGAACTGTATGTTTTTATTGGAGCATTAACTGCGTCGACAAATTTTCTATTTATAATTGGAGCATTTACTGCATCGACAAAATTTATTATTGGAGCATTTACTGCATCGACAAAATTTATTATTGGAGCATTTACTGCATCGACAAAATTTTATATTTATAATTGGAGCATTTACTGCATCGACAATTGTATGTTTTGTATTTATTTTCAAAACCAAAAGTTGCAAACAGAGTGCATTTAAGACTTTAATGTTTGAAAACAATAAATGGGATTACAACATTTGACACAAGTGGTTATTATTTAACTTATCTAAACCTTTTTATATGGTAATGCATCTACGAACAGTGTTGTCGGAGCATGTTATGAGGTTACGCATAAGTTAATTTTAAAATAAAAAGTAGGAATCTATTTCCATTTGTATATATTTTTAATAATGCATCTACAAACAGTGTTCGGAGCATGAGTTGTCAATTATTGAGTTATTTTAAAGTTAATTATTCTAAATATTATTTATTACATATTTAAATAACTACAAATTTGTCTTATAATATAGGAACATGATATCAATATATAAAGTATGAACAGAAGTGTTACTTCAATCTTTGAACAAAAGGAAACGACGATTAATGTCTCTATATTATAAAATTATTTATATCCGTGTTATGGAAAAAAAGAAAAAATACTTAAATGTTTTTGTAAAAGTACATATAGCAATAGCATGGCTGTGAGTACATAACTCTAAATGTTTATCTACAATATTTATTTACAAGATAATTAATATTATTAGAAAACAACTGTCATATGTTCGTAGAATGTGTTTGTATAGATAATATTATCAAATGGCTATGTTTTCTTACGAACAAATGACAATGGTTCAATTCTGTAAAAAAATAATACATATAGGTCTCAACGACATGTTACATCAGATGCGTGATCAGTACATTTGATGTAGCATGGTTAAAAGCATTTATATTTATAACAGAGTCATCACATATAGTGGTAAGTTATTTCTAAACAAGATTTATACAGAAGTTGTCGCATATAGCGAAATGGAAAATTATCCTAGAAAATATATGTATATGAGTTTGCACTATAATATGGTAAGTTAAAAGTTAGCTAGGTAACTTTGTGCGATTACATGATATCACTTCATGGTTATAAAGGATGAAAGTATTCATCGTAATAAGGTTTTTTATAAAATGATAAAAAACGTAGTAATTTGCAAAGTAATTATAATAAGAAAGGTCAGGTTTTCATCAAGAACTTGAACGCTTAAATATTATGTATGTAACATTAATTTAGAGAATATAATTGTAGATATGTGGAATTCAATCTTTAAATGGATAGCAAGAGTAGATTCTTAATCAATGTTTCTGTCATGAGTTACAGAAAATTTATGTGTTAGAAAAGTTGTGTCTTTTATGCATTAGTATGTACTGTATCTTATTTGGAAAGAGGACTTGACGACCTGATCTTGTTGTTGTCTTTGATTCAGGTGGGTCTGGAACAGATGTGTGATTATCGCAAGGAAGTCTTCCATTAGTTAGTTCGGCTGGCGAACATTTCGATTCCTCACGAACAGTAGATCTCAGGCTGGTAATATAAGTGGGAGGGTTTCCATCCAGTTTCGCTCACCACTTGCCATGAAAGATGCTTTTAAACTGGTTATTGCTTGTGGGTGATAACCGGTAGTCGTGCTGAGAGATGATGTGACAGATATAGAATTCTCCGGGTGCGCGCGATGGTTTGCTTTGCGGCTTGTTGGTCAAGCGCGGGTCAGTGTGTCGACGCCGGGCGCTGGTGACCGGACTCGATGATGATCAGGCACTGGGGAAGAACGTGGTTCTTCAAGTACTCCAGTGCTGACGGAAAGGCCGAAGGTACGGTGGACCTTGCAGGCGATTGAGCGGGAGGTGTTTGGACCAGTGAGGATTTTGCGTGTCCTCGTGGTGGTCGCGATGTATGGATGAAGCGCTGGTCAGATTGCTGGAACCAGGGCGTTCAGATCCGATGTAGGCTGGCCAGGGATGATTCCCGGGACCTGGGCGCTACAATGATGTCCCGATGGAGTCCATGAGCAGAGCCGGGAATATCGTCCTTCGCGCGGTGAAGATGCGCGGTTTATTACTTGTGTTTCTCTCTAATTGTAGACGGCTGATTGATGACTGGTTTGATTTGTTTCATTTGAAGGGGAAGCTTTAGTATTTGTAGGTAAAATACATGATGTACATCTGCTTCCGAATGTCCTGTGTGTTGGTCTTCCATCTTGTTCAATTTATCTTGAGAAATTGTTACAGGTTCTTGAAACGATGAAGGTATGTTTGTTTCTTCCGATGAGGTCATTTCCAATAATATTTTACGTAATACGTTATGCAAGACATAGAAAATCAAAAAAACTAGAGAATAATGTATAAGAATCTATTCCATCTACCGGATATCTTAGCAAGTTAATAGCGAGTTCGTGTTTGTATTGTATTTTAGTGAAGACGCAAACCGCGTCACGTAAGCTATTGTGATATACCACTATGGCGCTATTCACCCAATTTGGCGCTATTATAATATGGTACAATAATAATTTAAATTTGTTATTACAAAATAGTATGAAAATGATATGAATTTGGTAATATAGTTTATAATATGAATTTTATAGTACAAAATACTGCGATGTTAAATTACCTCAAAGTAAGGTTTGGCAATTATTGGACAATAACCTTATAATTACTACAATAATGTGCATTTAAAACATAATTATGTAGGTATGCTGAACAATTCGTTGTTGTGTGATATGGCAATAAGAAATTTGGTAATATAGGTTACTTGTTTGAGATATGTGGGTAGGTTTGCTGTTCAACTGCAGATTTGTGCACGTGGATTGTTGCGTCATCGTCATTGCCTGGGAAATAGATGCTTCCGTTGTGGGTTGTATGATGCCATGATTGACCACGTTCTTGACAGCTTGTATTGAGGGTGGTTCTCACTGAAATTAATTTTAACACGCACTTAATTCTCATAAAAATAGTAAAACATTTGCTTTAGGGATTGATTGACAAATAGGGTATTGATGGG
The DNA here is from genome assembly GCF_061612785.1 of Hesperophylax consimilis. NCBI lineage: Eukaryota > Metazoa > Arthropoda > Insecta > Trichoptera > Limnephilidae > Hesperophylax > Hesperophylax consimilis. The sequence continues at coordinate 18,425,655 of NC_142846.1, forward strand.
AAATATACCACGTATATATTTCCTTAAATTACCGGGACATTTACTAGCATTTATATTAAAAAATTGATTTGTAAGAGAGATATTAATTGGATTTTACTTACTGATCTTGCCCGGGATTCTCGTCTCTCCTTTCTGGTCCTTGACAGTCGAAATGTTGTAAAATTATTTTAAAATACTAAAGTCGGTAGTCGGTATATTATTCAGAGTCGAAGGGTCACCAATTTGGCTCGTCGGGGTTACCAATTTGGCTCGTCGGGGTCACCAATTTGGCTCGTGTTATACTTACCTTTATAACGGCCAATAAATGTGTATAGTGTAGGTTGTGATAAAGTGAAAAGATGTAGTTGATAATTTAAGTTTATTGAAGACACGTTACACTATAACACGATTTGAATATCAGAAGGATTTAGTAGGAATCAAGAAATGTCGACTGCCAAAGTAGACCGGAGAAACAAGAATGTTTGGTCGGTAATGAATTGGCAGCGAGCTCTGTTTTGGGTTGCCAACCGTGAAACAGTGTTTCCGTATTAAAATATTATTTTAGGCTGGCTGACGGTTCTTGACCCCACAATATAAAATAAATTTACCATTCTAAGATAAAAACTTGAAACAATAGAACTTAACAAAATAAAAAAATAAAATCCACTAAATCTCTAAGAGATCTTCACAAAATCAAATACAAAATTGATGTAAAAAAAAAATGTTCAGAGCAGGGTTTACATAACGTAATGCCAAGAATTTTAGATGAGGTTTTACAATCAGAAGATAAACCTGTCTATCGTGGTTGAATCAGGGTTTACATATTTTAAAAAATACCTATTCCTCAAAAATTTAGCTCAGGTTTTATGAAAACACAAATAAATACTTGTCTATCGAAAGTTGGTTAGATTAGGATTACTTTTTCAAAATACCTAGCATATTCTCTTCGAATGAACATTGCTTGCTCAAGAAATATGACTATGGAAGTAACCTAGATGGCATTCTAACAAAAAATTCACTTACCACGTAAGCAAAGAGTCGAAATTTCTTGGACAAACAAAATATAATTGGTGTTCAACTATGTGCTTTAGATAATTGACACAGGTTACGAGGTGTACGAGCACAATTCAAGAGATCGACACTTGTAGTACAAAAATTACAGCATAACACTGGTACTAGCAATGAGATACTTATGCATATATTACTTATAACTAACCAAATTGTACTTATGACTAACAAAACTGTACAAAGACACACTCTTACGTAGCAGAGGTAAAGTGATAATATCCAGACGGAATTATTTAATAGGTAAGCACGCCAAGCAGTATGTACTTCCCTTTGTTTGAAACAACACAATTGAGAATTTCCTTAAGAAACTAAGACTTAAAAATATATATATTAAACTAAATATATTTAACCATAAAACTAGTACATTGAACAACTAAAATAGAAATTATATAATCTTGTGTATGAAAAATTGCTCAATTCTTTCACACACAAAAAAAAATAAGAATCCTTCTTTCCAAGTCCCCTGGAGACTCTTTGGATACTAATAAAACTTCGATACTTGACAAAAGTATAAGAAAACTCCAATGAACTTGTGAAAGAAGGGTTCAGACCAAAGGATAATGACAACCAAACTTATAACCATTATGTTGACGGAACGTACCAATGTGTGTGTGTGCGCGTGTGTGTGCGCGTGTGTGTTTGCGCGTGTGCGTCGCACTAATAAGCTCACAACAGTAAGAAGACGAATCGTCTCATTTAAAATGAAAATTACTCAAAACGTAAATAAGAATAAATCTCAGTAAAGTTTAAGTGATAATAAAGAATTAAGATCTAAACTAAATTAATGGGCGCCACTGATCACACGGATCAGAGGAAACGACATTCATTACAAACGACGTCTCCTAAAAAAAATTCATTAGAATTTGAGAAAAAAAAAAAAATATATATATATATAAATATATATATGTAGAATAATGTTCTCGGTTTACCCGCGTAAAGTAGTCCTTAAAAGGACTTTTTAATTTCTGACGTTTCATACATAAGAATTCAGACATAAGAATTGATAAGCACCCACTTGTATCTTGACTTCTGGACCGAACAGACACGCGAAAGCGTTCAGTTTGAGACGAAATTCAGGACATAAGGCCTCTGAAGATGGACAGTGAGATCTGGTCGAAACGTCAGAAATTAAAAAGTCCTTTTAAGGACTACTTTACGCGGGTAAACCGAGAACATTATTCTACATATATATATATATATATATATATATATATATATATATGAGAT